>NC_069502.1:216633678-217283678 GCF_027579735.1 Bombina bombina
TAAAGAGATATCTAGATAGGTAGCGTGCACATGTGTCACACTCTGTCTGTATAAGCTGTCTTGTCTGGATGTTTGGATCTCAACTGCAGATATACTACTAAATATATAACTGGTGGGTGAGAGTAGATTCTCGAGATAATCTATAGAAATATATACAGGTTAGTTTGTAGAGGAAAGAGTTAAACACTTCTGTGTAAGTTCAGGATTATTTGGTTACAGGAGAGAGTCCTGTTTAATTCACTGCTTGTACTGTGGTGGTATACTTAAGTTTGTGCTGTTAGATTCTGAAGCAACTGGAGGTATGTATCTTTGTTATTGAAGTAACCGGAATAAAGTCCTTTTATTAACACAGCATTAAGATTCAATCCTTGTGGTATTGACAGGTAGCCGTAGAGGGAGAGGTGTGCGGCTGCAGGCTCTGTGCTGCGAGAGCAGAGGGTGTGTGCGGAAGCACCAATGAGGAGGTAGAATTCACTGACAGGCTGGTGCAGCGTAACTAGTATCGCTGTGAGGAATCTTGTTTGCGGGGAGACCCGCGCTGCTGCAGAGGAGAGCGGGGAAACTTGTTTGCTCACCGGAGTGAGCTGTGGCAGCTGGTAAGTGTTACTCAAAGACACCGGAGTTGATATGGTGAATGAGGATCCGCTCTTGCTGTTGTTTACCCCAAAGACACAAGGAGAACCCCTGCCGGGGTTGCACTCGGTATACAGTTCAGTACACTTTAATAGCTGGATGTCGCAGTAGGTGAAATGGCTTCTGTAAGTGAAAGTTATAATCCTTCAGCAGTGGTTTAATTGTTTCAAATGGTATAGAGCCTAGATTAGAGTTGTGGTAGCGTCTCTGCCAGAGAAAGAGTTCACAACTGAAAATTAAACGGCAGGTGAGAGGGGGAGGAGTAGTCTTAAATAAGGTTGGAATTAAAGGTATACACCCCATACCTGACAGGTCCCCCCATCAAAGGTGCTGCACCGCAGCAGGAGGAGCAGGCTTGTCTGGATGAGCCGAGTGGAACCGGGCAATCAGTCGGGCGGCATTTATGTTGGTTGACGGCTCCCAAGAATCTTCATCGGGGGAAAACCCCTTCCAACGGATGAGGTACTGTAGGACACCCCTGTAAATTCTGGAGTCCAGAATGGAGGACACTTCGTATATGTCATCATCGACCACTATGGATGGTGTTGCAGACTCTGAGGTCTGTTGTCTAGTCGGGGTATAGGGTTTTAGAAGCGAGACATGGAAAGTAGGGTGCACCGGAATCTCAGGTGGAAGATTCAAGGTTACTGCGTTGTCATTCACGAGTTTGGTGATTTCATAAGGTCCGAGGAAGAGATGAGAGAATTTCCGACTAGGTGTCTTTAGTTTAAGATGTCGAGTGGAGAGCCAAACCCGATCACCCACCTTGTAGATAGGAGGGATCCTTCTCTTGGAGTCGTAGTAACGTTTCTGTCTGTCTTGTGCTGCGGTTATATTCTCTTTAAGGAATGTGAATATCTCGGACATAGTGTTGGATGTCTCATCTACAAGAGGAGAGGTGGTGTTTAGATGCGGGAAGAGATGAAAAGTAGGGTGGTACCCATAATTGGCAAAGAACGGTGTATTCTTAGTGGAGGCATTCAGGGTATTATTATATGCGTATTCAGCTAGAGGTAAGTGGAGGGTCCATTGATCCTGTTGGTTGGAACAGTAGCACCTAATGTATTGTTCTATCCACTGGTTAACCCGCTCAGTTTGCCCATTAGTCTGGGGGTGGTAAGCGGTACTATATCGATGATCAATCTTAAGTACTGAACAAAGTTGCCTCCAGAATCTGGAGGTGAACTGCGAACCCCTATCTGATATGATGATAGAGGGTAGTCCATGAATGCGTACCACATGGGATAAAAAGAGGGCTGCAGTCTCAGAGGCAGTGGGTAGTTTTTTATATGGAATGAAGTGAGCCATCTTCGAGAGGTAATCCACAACTACCATTATGATGGTCGACTGGTTTGAGCATGGTAGGTCTACGATGAAATCCATCCCAACTGTATGCCAAGGTCTTACTGGTACGGGAAGAGATTTCAAAGTACCGTAGGGTTTGGAATGTTCATGTTTCGATACAGCACATACTTGACAAGACCTTACGTAGTCGTCTACTGTTTTGTGTAGATTGGGCCACCAATAATTTCTTTTGATGAGTTCAGTTGTTCTTTGTATCCCTGGGTGACCAGCTAGTGGAGATTCATGGTGAACTTGGAGAACGTGATTCCTTAACGTAGGTGGGATGTAAATCTTCCCCTGTACGTAGCTTATTCCATTGGAATCTTTTTCTTGTTGATCTTTGGGGTAGGTAGTGTCCTTATCCTGGTGGAACCGTAAGGTCCGATATTTATCGGTAATAACACCAATAAAATGTTCCGGGGATAGTATAGGCTGGGCAGGTAACATTTGAGAAGGACGTGGTAGGTGTCTGGAGAGAGCATCGGCTTTGCCGTTTTTAGACCCTGGGCGGTAGGTTATGTGGAAATGAAATCTGGTGAAGAAGAGACTCCAACGGAGTTGTCGAGCCGACAGGGTTTTACTTGTTTGAAGGTATTCCAGATTGCGATGGTCAGTATAAATGAGTATCGGATAAGTAGTACCTTCTAATAAGTGTCTCCAGTGTTCCAAAGCGACCTTGATCACAAGAAGCTCCTTTTCTCCTATGGGATAGTTCTGTTCTGGTGGTGTCATTAATCGGGAATAGTATGCCACTGGGTGAATGGGATCAGATGGGGTTTTCCGTTGGGAGAGTATAGCTCCTAGAGCGTAATCCGATGCATCCACCTCAAGAATGAACTGGAGTTTGGTATCCGGGAACTGGAGGATAGGTGCCGTGACGAAAGATTTCTTAAGGTAGTCAAATGCTTGTTGGGCCTCTGAATTCCAAAGGAAAGGTGTGTGTGATCCAGTGAGTTTACAGAGAGGTCTGGATAAGTTGGAGAACCCCTTGATGAACTTCCTGTAGAAGTTGGCAAAACCCAGGAACCGTTGGACGTCCTTTCGAGAAGTAGGAATTGGCCAGTTTTGGATGGCTTGAATCTTTCCATCTTCCATCTTCACACCAGACGATGAGATGTTATAACCTAGGAAGGTTATTTCGTAAGTGTGAAAGGAGCACTTTTCCGGTTTGGCATACAGTTGATGGGTTCTTAATCGATTGAGAACCCAGCGTACATGTTTCTTGTGATCCTCTAAGTTGTCTGAGTAGATCAGGATGTCGTCCAGATATATCACTAAGCACACGTCCAATAGATCTCTGAATATGTCGTTAATGAAATATTGGAACGTGGCAGGGGCATTACAAAGCCCGAACGGCATGACCGTATATTCATAAAGCCCATAGCGGGTCCGGAAGGCAGTAAGCCACTCATCTCCCTCTCTGATCCTGACCAGATTGTAAGCTCCTCTGAGGTCCAGTTTGGTATAGATGGTAGCCTTGCTAAGTCGTTCCACCAATTCGGGAATGAGGGGTAACGGATATCTGTTCTTCTTAGTTCTTTTGTTCAATTCCCGATAATCAATGATTGGACGTAGGGACTTGTCCTTATTCCGTACGAAAAAGATTCCAGCGCCAGCCGGGGAAGTAGAAGGTTTAATGAACCCTTTTTTGAGGTTTTCATCAAGATAAGTCTTGAGATGTTCCAACTCAGGTTGTGAGAGTGGATAGATATGCCCATAGGGTATAGTAGAACCTGGTAAGAGTTCTATGGGGCAATCGTAAATACGATGAGGTGGTAGGGTTTCTGCTTGTTTTTTATCGAAGACATCCAGAAAATCGTGATATTCATGAGGAACAACTTCTTCAGAGAGTTGTAATATGTGTTGATGAGGATAACAGGATTCTTTACAATATGAAGAATCTAAGTGGACCTGGAGATTTTGCCAAGATATGGAAGGTTGATGTTGTTGAAGCCAGGAAAGGCCTAGTACTATGGGATATAAAGGAGAGGGTATGACATCGAAAGTAATGTATTCGGTATGTCCCTTACCCAGGGTGACCTTAAGTGGCACTGTGTGGTGTGTTATAGGTCCAGATTTGACATAGGTACCATCAATCACACGAATTGAGACAGGAACTGCTTTGGTAAGTGTAGGTATTTTATTCTTTTTTACAAGGTTTAAATCCAGGAAATTGGAGTAGGCCCCCGAGTCTATAATGGCTTCAGTTTGGAGGGTCCGATGGTCCCACTGTAAGAGGAGAGACATAGTACAATAAGCTACGTTTACAATTTTGTTAGTCAAGCATACATTTACTTGTCTAGGCTTACTTCTTTTTTGGCGTTGGAGGAGTGGGCATTCCTTGACTGGGTGTGTGGGTGATGCACAGTACATACACAAATTCTTTTGTTGTCTGCGGTGTCTTTCTTCACGTGTCAGTGGTCCTTTTGTGAATCCTATTTCCATAGGAGTGGTAACTTCTTTTGGTACTTGTGGTGATGGGTAGTATCTTTGGTTACCCTCAGATTGTTGTCGTTCAGACCTCCTCTCACGGAGTCTCCTATCTATCTGAATAGATAGGGACATCAGCCCTTCTAGGGTTCTAGGAATCTCAATTCGAGCAAGCTCATCCTTCAAGGTGTCGGATAACCCTAGGCGGTATTGGTTTCTTAATGCTATCTCACTCCACTCTGAGTCCTTCGTATATAACTTGAACTCGGAGAGATATTCTTCTACAGGTCTTCTTCCCTGGCGCAGTGAACGCATCTTTGCCTCTGCGGTGAGCTGCTTCTGGGTGTCTTCATATAGTAAGCCCATCTGTGTGAAGAAATCGGTAAGAGATCCCAGGATAGGATCATTGTTCTCTAAGAATGTGTCCGCCCATACTCTGGGTTCGCCAGTAAGGAAAGAAATGGTAGTCATAACCTTGAGCCTCTCGGTATGGTAGGTCCTAGGTTTCATTTGAAAAAGTAGAATACAGGCATTCCTGAACTGTCTGAAGAGTTTTCTGTCTCCTGAGAATCTCTCAGGTAAACACACATGGGGTTCAGGAGTGTTATCTCTTATGGCTGCTCTGAGGCTGTCATTTTGGAGTTGTAAGTCTCTTAATCCATGGGACAACTGGTCCACCTTTTGTGTGAGATTATACACAACAGTGGGTAAATCTGCTGGATCCATTGCTTAGGGCCGTTTAATATGTCACACTCTGTCTGTATAAGCTGTCTTGTCTGGATGTTTGGATCTCAACTGCAGATATACTACTAAATATATAACTGGTGGGTGAGAGTAGATTCTCGAGATAATCTATAGAAATATATACAGGTTAGTTTGTAGAGGAAAGAGTTAAACACTTCTGTGTAAGTTCAGGATTATTTGGTTACAGGAGAGAGTCCTGTTTAATTCACTGCTTGTACTGTGGTGGTATACTTAAGTTTGTGCTGTTAGATTCTGAAGCAACTGGAGGTATGTATCTTTGTTATTGAAGTAACCGGAATAAAGTCCTTTTATTAACACAGCATTAAGATTCAATCCTTGTGGTATTGACAGGTAGCCGTAGAGGGAGAGGTGTGCGGCTGCAGGCTCTGTGCTGCGAGAGCAGAGGGTGTGTGCGGAAGCACCAATGAGGAGGTAGAATTCACTGACAGGCTGGTGCAGCGTAACTAGTATCGCTGTGAGGAATCTTGTTTGCGGGGAGACCCGCGCTGCTGCAGAGGAGAGCGGGGAAACTTGTTTGCTCACCGGAGTGAGCTGTGGCAGCTGGTAAGTGTTACTCAAAGACACCGGAGTTGATATGGTGAATGAGGATCCGCTCTTGCTGTTGTTTACCCCAAAGACACAAGGAGAACCCCTGCCGGGGTTGCACTCGGTATACAGTTCAGTACACTTTAATAGCTGGATGTCGCAGTAGGTGAAATGGCTTCTGTAAGTGAAAGTTATAATCCTTCAGCAGTGGTTTAATTGTTTCAAATGGTATAGAGCCTAGATTAGAGTTGTGGTAGCGTCTCTGCCAGAGAAAGAGTTCACAACTGAAAATTAAACGGCAGGTGAGAGGGGGAGGAGTAGTCTTAAATAAGGTTGGAATTAAAGGTATACACCCCATACCTGACAATATGGTCTGCATGATTACCCTGACAAAGTATAACAACAAAACATGCGGTCTGGGACCCATGGTAACTAGGTTGTGTTAAGTAGTACTGTTCTTAGCACTTTAATCCCTATAACTACCCCTATCGTGGGAGGTCTATATGGCCTGCCTGATTACCCTGACAAAATATAACAATTAGACATGCGGTCTGGGAGCCATGGTAACTAGGTTGTGTTAAGTAGTACTATGTTTAGCACTTTAATCCCTTTTACTCCCCCTATCGGGGGAGGTCTATATGGCCTGCCTGATTACCATGACAAAATATTACAATAAGACATGCGGTCTGGAAGCCATGGTAACTTTGTGTTAAGTAGTACTATTCTTAGCACTTTAATCCCTTTCTCCTTCAGACTTTTTATACGAGGGTCCAGGACCCTCAACAGAAACAACAGCATGAAACACCACGTTTCTTATCCTTTTGAACAATCCAGTACAGGTATGGCATTGATTTTAGGAACCCGGAGATAATTTTTAGGAACCGGGAGATGGAAAAAGATATTTGGACACCCAGTACAGGTCGTTCTCCTTTAGCCTTTTAATACGAGGGTCCACGACCCCAAACAGACATGACATCATGAAAGACCCCATATGCCATCACTTCCTTTTGCACAATCGAGTACAGGTATGGCATCGTTTTTAGGAACCCGTAGATAATTTTTCGGAACCGGGAGATGGAAAAATATGCTTGGTCGGTCCTGATACTTCAAATTTGGGGCACTGCGCGTGCAATCTACTGTGCCACCAGATATGAGTGGTGTGTTAATGAGTAATATTCTTAACAGTTTTATCACTGTTATGTGCCTTTTTTTTATATGGGTTTTGTAGCCATAGTGCCCAGAGGCCAGAAAAATTAGGCATGTCCAAATGCCTGAAAAATCAGGTATTGTTGCAGCCGCTGCTGTAGCAGCGGCCAGAAAAATCTATGTTTGTAAAACAGTTAGAAAGAGCCCTAAAACCTTGTGCTAAGTCACGCAAGTCATCCGGCATTCGAAGATAAAATACAGCAGCGTGTGTACCATTTGTAGCCCAAGGCAGCTCATCTCATCAGGCCTTTTTTACTCAAATGTATCGCCCAATGTCAGTCTCTTCGGGATCCATCCCTCATTCATTTTAATAAAGGTGAGATAATCAAGACTTTTTTGACCTAGGCAACTTCTCTTCTCAGTGACAAAACCTCCTGCTGCACTGAAGGTCCTTTCTGACAGGACACTTGAAGCGGGGCAGGCCAGAAGTTCGATTGCAAATTGGGATAGCTCAGGCCACAGGTCAAGCCTGCACACCCAGTAGTCAAGGGGTCCATCGCTCCTCAGAGTGTCGAGATCTGCAGTTAATGCTAGGTAGTCTGCTACCTGTCGGTTGAGTATTTCTCTGAGGCTGGATCACGAAGGGCTGTGGCGATGGATAGGAGTTAAAAAGGTCTGCATGTCCTCCATCAACAACACGTCTGGAAAGCGTCCTGTCCTTGCCGGCGTGGTCGTGGAAGGAGGAGTAGGATTACTTTCATCTCTTCCCTTGTTAGATTCCCGTTGTGCTGTGACATCACCCTTATACGCTGTGTAAAGCATAGTTTTTAATTTATTTTTGAACTGCTCCATCCTTTCCGACTTGCGGGAATTTGGTAACATTTCAGTCAAATTATGCTTATACCGGGGGTCTAGTAGCGTGGACACCCAGTACAGGTCATTCTCCTTCAGCTTTTTTATACGAGGGTCCCTCAACAGGCACGACAGCATGAAAGAACCCATTTGCACAAGGTTGGATGCCGAGCTAATCATGTCCCGTTCCTCATCCTGATGTCACTGAAGGTATCTTCTTCCCCCCAGCCACGTACAACACCACAGGTACCAGATAGGTGACAACAACAAGCACCCTGGGATGCCTGTTGTGGTTGGTCTTCCTCCTCCTCAAAGCCACATTCCTCCTCTGACTCCTCTTCCTCACAATCCTCTTCCTGAGTTGACGCTGTTCCAGCAAGCGATGCTGATAAGGCTGTTGCTGGTGGTGATGGAGACCACAAGTCTTCCTCTTCCTCTTCACGCTCATCTATGGCCTGATCCAGCACTCTTCGCAGGGCACGCTCCAGAAAGAAAACAAATGGTATGATGGTGCCTTCGGTGCGACTGACAAGGTTTGTCACCTCCTCAAAAGGACGCATGAGCCTACAGGCATTGCGCATGAGCGTCCAGTAATTTGGCAAAAAAATCCCCAGCTCCCCAGAGGCTGTCCTAGCACCCCGGTCATACAAATACTCGTTAACAGCCGGTCATACAAATATTCATTAACAGCTTTTTCTTGTTGGAGCAGGTGGTTGAACATTAGGAGTGTTGAATTCCAACGTGTCGGGCTGTCGCAAATCAAGCGCCTCACTGGCATGTTGTTTCAACACTGGATATCGGACAAGTGCGCCATGACCGTGTAGGAACACCTGAAATGGCCACACACCTTCCTGGCCTGCTTCAGGACGTCCTGTAAGCGTGGGTACTTATTCACAAAGCGTTGTACAATCAGATTACCCACATGTGCTATGCACGGCACATGTGTCAACTTGCCCAATGTCAATGCCGCCACCAAATTACTTCCATTGTCAGAAACAACCTTGCCAATCTCCAATTGGTGCGGAGTCAGCCACTGATCCACCTGTGCGTTCAGGGAGAACAGGAGTGCTGGTGCGGTGTGACTCTCGGCTTTCAGGCAAGTCAACCCCAAGATGGCGTGACACTGCCGTATCCGGGATGTTGAATAGTACCTGGGGAGCTGGGGGGGTGCCGTTGATGTGGAGCAAGATGCAGCAGCAGAAGAGGACTCAGCCGAGGAATAGGTTATGGAAGAGGATGGAGTAGGAGGAGTAGAGGAGGTAGCAGCAGGCCTGCCTGTAAGTCGTGGCGGTGTCACCAACTCCTCTGCAGAGCCACGCATTCCATGCTTGGCAGCCGTCAGAAGGTTTACCCAATGCGCAGTGTAGGTGATATACCTGCCCTGACCATGCTTTGCAGACCAGCTATCAGTGGTCAGATGGACCCTTGCCCCAACGCTGTGTGCCAGACATGCCATTACTTCCTTTTGCACAATCGAGTACAGGTTTGGGATTGCCTTTTGTGAAAAGAAATTTCTGCTGGGTACCTTCCACTGCGGTGTCCCAATAGATACAAATTTTTTGAAAGCCTCAGACTCCACTAGCTTGTATGGTAAAAGCTGGCGGGCTAAGAGTTCAGACAAGCCAGCTGTCAGACGCTGGGCAAGGGGGTGACTTTTGGAAATTGGCGTCTTACGCTCAAACATGTCCTTGACAGACACCTGACTGTGGGCAGATGACCAGGAACTGCTACGTAAGAGAGACTGAGTGAAGGATGGTTGAGAGGGGGCAAGGAGGACAGCAGTGCTTGACGTGGCTGAAGATGCTGGACCAGGAGGAGGATGGCGGCTTTCAGTTTGTGTGCTGCTTCTACTCATGTGTTCATCCCATTGGCGTTTGTGATGTGAGACCATGTGCCTTCGCAAAGCAGTTGTAACTAGGTGGGTGTTGGACTTCCCACGACTCAGTTTCTTTTGGCACAGGTTGCAAATGGCATCGCTGTTGTCAGAGGCAGACACACAAAAAAAATGCCACACTGCTGAGCTCTGCGATGACGGCATTCTGGTGGTGGCAACAGCATGCGTTGATTGGCGTGCTGTCTGGCTGACCCCGGGTGCCGATGCATGCTGTCTAACTGTGCCACTAGCTCCTTGTGACAACCTCCCCCTGCTTCCAACTTGTCTCCTCCTCCTCCTCTCTGTCTCCCCATCTGAACTTTCCCCCTCTTCTTCTTCTCTTCTAGCGGGCACCCACATGACATCCACGGACACATCATCATCAACAGCTTCACTTGTATCTGACAAATCAAAAAAGGAAGCAGCAGCGGGTACAACATCATTATCATCATCATCACACCGTACGTACATGTCTGTAATGCTGCCTGACTGAGACATATCACTGTTATCTACATCCTCTGTCAATGATGGTTGCGCATCACTCATTTCTTCCAACTGATGTGTCAATAACTCCTCTGACAGATCAAGTGAAGCGGCTGTGGTGCTAGTGTTGGTGGCGGTGGCGACAGGCGGGCGAGTGGTCACTTGAGAGGTGCCCAAAGCTAAGCTGGAGGTGGATGGTGCGTCAAGGTTAGGACTAGGAGCGGAAGCTGTAGAAGATTGTGTGTCCTGTGTTAGCCATTCAACTAGGTCCTCCTCAGAACTTTTTGCATCCATAGCACGTGGCCTCTGAACACTGTGTATAGTTGTAGGGTCTAAGGGAATCACAGCACCACTACCACAATGGCACCTGCAGGGTGGCCTGCCTCTGCCTGTTATTTTTTTTTTAAATGTACACTTACACTACTATTAAACAAATTATGAGTGGTGGCACTGGGCAAGTGGGCACAGTATACGCCGTGAGCCTGACACAAAAAAAGCCGACTGATGATTCAAAGTCAAAAATCTTTATTTTTTAAATATTAAAAGTACTGTTACAACAAATATGAGTGGTGCCACTAACTTGGCAAGTGGGCCTGGCACACACGCTGGCAGGCAACTTCAATTAGATTACTATAGTAGACTGATGTTTCACAGTCAAAAAAGTTTTTTTATTAAATATTGACACTACTGTTATAACAAATATGAGTGGTGGCACTAGTTGGCAAGTGGGCCTGGCACACACGCTGGCAGGCAGGCAACTGCAATTCAATTGCACTAGCAGACTGATGATTCACAGTAAAAAAAGTGTTTATTTTAAATATTTACAATACTGTTATAGCAAATATGATTGGTGGCACTAGTTGGCAAGTGGGCCTGGCACACACGCTGGGAGGCAGGCAACTGCAATTAGATTACACTAGCAGACTGATGTTTCACAGTCAAAAAAGTATTTTTTTAAAATATTTACACTACTGTTATAACAAATCTGATTGGTGGCACTAGTTGGCATGTGGGCCTGGCACACACGCTGGGAGGAAGGCAACTGCAATTAGATTACACTAGCTGACTGATGTTTCACAGTCAAAAAAGTTTTTTTTTTAATATTTACAATACTGTTATAACAAATATGATTGGTGGCACTAGTTGGCAAGTGGGCCTGGCACACACGCTGGCAGGCAGGCAACTGCAATTCAATTGCACTAGCAGACTGATGATTCACAGTCAAAAAAGGTTTTATTTTAAATATTTACACTACTGTTATAACAAATGATTGGTGGCACTAGTTGGCAAGTGGGCCTGGCACACACGCTGGCAGGCAGGAAACTGCAATTCAATTGCACTAGCAGACTGATGATTCACAGTCAAAAAAGTTTTTATTTTAAATATTTACATTACTGTTATAACAAATATGATTCGTGGCACTAGTTGGAAAGTGGGCCTGGCACACACGCTGGCAGGCAGGCAACTGCAATTAAATAACACTAGCCGACTGATGTAAAAGTTTGTTTTAAAAAAAGGTACACTAATGTTACAACAGATAGGAGTGGTGGCACTGAGGATGGAATTAGGCACAGTATATGCTGGCAGCCTGACACACAGGCTGGCACTAGTGGCAGGCTGGCCTGGCAACTAAAATTAAATAACACTAGAAGACTGAAGTAAAAGTTTTTTTTACAAAATTAAACTAATGTTACACCAGATAGGAGTGGTGGCACTGAGGATGGAAGTAGGCACAGTATATGCGGGCAGCCTGACACACAGGCTGGCACTAGTGGCAGCCAGGCTGGCCTGGCAACTAAAATTAAATAACAGTAGAAGAGGACTGATGTAAAAAAAATGTATTTTTTTTTTTACAATAATGTTACACCAGATATAAGTGGTGGAAAACAGAGCTATTAATCACAGTATATGATGTGGGCCTGACACACAGGCCTGATGGAAAATGAAATTAGATTACACTAGAAAAATGATGTAAAAGTTTTTTTTTTTTTTAATTTACACTAATGTTAACCAGATATCAGTGGTGGCACAGAAGAATTAATCACAGTATATGATGTGGGCCTGACACACAGGCCTGATAGAAAATTAAATTAGATTACACTAGCAAAATTATGTAAAAGATTTTTTTTTTTAAATTTACACTAATGTTAAGCAGATATCAGTGGTGGCACAGAGCTATTAATCACAGTATATGCTGTGAGCCTGACACACAGGCCTGGTAGAAAATGAAATTAGATTACACTAGAAAAATGATGTAAAAGTTTTTTTTTTTTATTTTACACTAATGTTACATCAGATATCAGTGGTGGCACAGAGCAATTAATCACAGTATATGATGTGGGCCTGACACACAGGCCTGATAGAAAATGAAATTAGATTATACTAGCAAAATGATGTAAAAGTTTTTTTTTAAAATTTACACTAATTTTAAGCAGATATCAGTGGTGGCACTAATCACAGTATATGCTGTGAGCCTCACACACATGCTGACAGCCTGGCAAATGCAAATAAAATTACAAATAAAAAAAAAAAAAAGACTGAAGTTCTAGCCCTAAAAAGGGCTTTTTGGGGTGCTGTCCTTACAGCAGAGATTAGATGAGTCCTTCAGGACTGTAGTGGACACTAAATACACTAGCCTAGCTATCTATTTCCCTATAATATCAGTAGCAGCAGCACTAAACTTCCTCTCACTAAGAATGCAGGATCGTAATGAATCTAAAATGGCTGCTGCCCAGGAGCTGGGAGGGTCTGTGAGGGAGTGTCTGCTGCTGATTGGCTCAAATGTGTCTGCAGACTGTGAGATACAGGGTCAAAGTTTCCTCAATGATGATGAATAGGGGGCGGATCGAACATCGCATATGTTCGCCCAACGCAGCGAACGCGAACAAGCTATGTTCGCCGGGAACTGTTCTCTGTCGAACAGTTCGGGACATCACTACACGTATCAACGCTGGTATTGAGGGTTGAAGTAGAGCTAAGTTAGGCTCAACGCACCCTTTTTTGAGCCTAACGCAGCCCCTCAGACAACTCTAAATACCAGCGTTGTTGGAAGGGTGCGTTGGGAAAAAAAAGCAGCGTTAGCTACGCGGGTTTTTACCAACAAAACTCTAAATAAGGAATCTAAATGCCATTGCACAATGTCTATTAACACATGTTATGAATTTGGGGATTAGCCATACTTTACAAAGCAATGCTTTAAAATTTTCCTGTTTTCTATTTTTAGTCCTTGACAATACCTTTAAGCGAAATTCAAAGTTAGGCTTTTTGCACGCATTGGGTAAGAACACAATCAAAAACTTTTTAAATTGTATAATGAGCACTACCCGACACGCTCAAAAATCCTACTTCTAATAGGAGCCAGCAAGAGGGAACAATAAATACAGCTCCACTTGTAATCTGGCCCTATATTTGAAAAATTGCAAGGTCTAACTTATTAGAGCATGTAATTATAGGACTAGCTACCCTAAATTAGGGTAGCTAGTCCTATAGCAGATCCCCTTACGTCAATTGCGTATCCTATCTTTTCAATGGGATCTGCCTAACGCCGGTATTTGGAGTCTTGGGAGAAGTGAGCGGTAGAGCCTCTACCGACAAGACTCCTACCGACAAAAAAAGTCAGTAGTTAAGAGCTTTATGGGCTAACGCGTGAATATAAAGCTCTTAACTACTGTGCTCTAAAGTACACTAACACCCACACCGAGGCCCCCCCACATCGCCGCCACTCTAATAAATTTTTTAACCCTTAATCTGCCGACCGGACACCGCCGCCACCTACATTATACCTATAAACCCCTAATCTGCTGCCCCTAACATCGCTGACCCCTATATTATATTTATTAATCTCTAATCTGCCCCCCACCAACGTCGCCGCTACCTAACAACACTTATTAACCCCTAATCTGCCGACTGGAACTCGCCGCCACTATAATAAATGTATTAACCCGTAAACCGCCGCACTCCCGCCTCGCAAACACTATAATAAATTTTAATAACCTCTAATCTGCCCTCCCTAACATCGCCGCCACCTACCTACAATTATTAACCCCTAATCTCCCGCCCGCACCGTCGCCACTACTATAATAAAGTTATTAGCCCCTAAATAGTGATGTTGTGAATTGTTCGCCGGTGAATAGTTCCCGGCGAACATAGCTTGTTCGCGTTCGCTGCTGCGGGCGAACATATGCGATGTTCGATCCGCCCCCTATTCGTCATCATTGATTGAACTTTGACCCTGTATCTCACAGTCTGCAGACACATTACAGCCAATCAGCAGCAGACACTCCCTCCCAGACCCTCCCAGCTCCTGGACCAGCAGCCATTTTAGATTCATTCTGATCCTGCATTGTTAGTGAGAGGAGGGACAGTGTAGCTACTTCTGATTTTTTAGGGAAATTGATAGCTAGGCTAGTGTATTCAGTGTCCACTACTGTCCTGAAGGACTCATCTGATCTCTGCTGTAAGCACAGCACCCCACACCACCCCAGCCAGGCTAGAACATCTTTTCTTTTTTTTTTTGCCTGTGTAATTTTGACTGTGAAACATCAGTCTGCTAGTGTAATCTAATTGCAGTTGCCTGCCTGCCAGCGTGTATGCCAGGCCCACTTGCCAACTAGTGCCACCACTCATATTTGATGTAACAGTAGTGTAAATATTTAAAAAAAAAAACTTTTTTGACTGTGAAACATTAGTCTGCTAGTGTAATCTAATAGCAGTTGCCTGCCTGCTAGCATGTGTGCCAGGTCCACTTGCCAACTAGTGCCACCACTCATATCTGTTGTAGCAGTAGTGTAAATATTTAATAAAAAACCTTTATTGACTGTGTAACATCAGTCTGCTAGTGTAATCTAATTGCAGTTGCCTGCCTGCCAGCGTGTGTGCCAGGCACACTTGACAACTAGTGCCACCACTCATATTTGTTGTAACAGTAGTGTAAATATTAAAAAAAAACTTTTTTGACTGTGAAACATCAGTCTGTTAGTGTAATCTAATTGCAGTTGCCTGCCTGCCAGCGTGTGTGCCAGGCCCACTTGCCAACTAGTGCCACCACTCATTTTTGTTGTAACAGTAGTGTAAATATTTAAAAAAAAATCTTTTTTGACTGTGAAACATCAGTCTGCTAGTGTAATCTAATAGCAGTTGCCTGCCTGCCAGCGTGTGTGCCAGGCCCACTTGCCAACTAGTGCCACCACTCATATTTGTTGTAAAAGTAGTGTAAATATTTAAAAAAATACTTTTTTGACTGTAAAACATCAGTCTGCTAGTGTAATCTAATTGCAATTGCCTGCCTGCCAGCGTGTGTGCCAGGCCCACTTGCCAACTAGTGCCACCACTCATATTTGTTGTAACAGTAGTGTAAATATTTTAAAAAAAACTTTTTTGACTGTGAAACATCAGTCTGCTAGTGTAATCTAATAGCAGTTGCCTGCCTGCCAGCGTGTGTGCCAGGCCCACTTGCCAACTAGTGCCACCACTCATATTTGTTGTAACAGTAGTGTAAATATTTAAAAAAAAACTTTTTTGACTGTGAAACATCAGTCTGCTAGTGTAATCTAATTGCAGTTGCCTGCCTGCCAGCGTGTGTGCCAGGCCCACTTGCCAACTAGTGCCACCACTCATATCTGTTGTAACAGTAGTGTAAATATTTAAAAAAAAAAACTTTTTTGACTGTGAAACATCAGTCTGCTAGTGTAATCTAATTGCAGTTGCCTGCCTGCCAGCGTGTGTGCCAGGCCCACTTGCCAACTAGTGCCACCTCTCATATCTGTTGTAACAGTAGTGTAAATATTTAAAAAAAACTTTTTTGACTGTGAAACATCAGTCTGCTAGTGTAATCTAATTGCAGTTGCCTGCCTGCCAGCATGTGTGCCAGGCCCACTTGCCACTTAGTGCCACCACTCATATCTGTTGTAACAGTAGTGTAAATATTTAAAAAAACAAACTTTTTTGACTGTGAAACATCAGTCAGCTAGTGTAATCTAATTGCAGTTGCCTGCCTGCCAGCGTGTGTGCCAGGCCCACTTGCCAACTAGTGCCACCACTCATATTTGTTGTAACAGTAGTGTAAATATTTAAAAAAAAAACTTTTTTGACTGTGAAACATCAGTCTGCTAGTGTAATCTAATTGCAATTGCCTGCCTGCCAGCATATGTGCCAGGTCCACTTGCCAACTATTGCCACCACTCACATCTGTTGTAACAGTAGTGTAAATATTTAATTAAAAACCTTTTTTGACTGTGAAACATCAGTCAGCTAGTGTAATCTAATTGCAGTTGCCTGCCTGCCAGCGTGTGTGCCAGGCCCACTTGCCAACTAGTGCCACCACTCATATTTGTTGTAACAGTAGTGTAAATATTTAAAAAAAAATCTTTTTTGACTGTGAAACATCAGTCTGCTAGTGTAATCTAATAGCAGTTGCCTGCCTGCCAGCGTGTGTGCCAGGCCCACTTGCCAACTAGTGCCACCACTCATATTTGTTGTAAAAGTAGTGTAAATATTTAAAAAAAAAAACTTTTTTGACTGTGAAACATCAGTCTGCTAGTGTAATCTAATTGCAATTGCCTGCCTGCCAGCGTGTGTGCCAGGCCCACTTGCCAACTAGTGCCACCACTCATATTTGTTGTAACAGTAGGGTAAATATTTAAAAAAAAATCTTTTTTGACTGTGAAACATCAGTCTGCTAGTGTAATCTAATAGCAGTTGCCTGCCTGCCAGCGTGTGTGCCAGGCCCACTTGCCAACTAGTGCCACCACTCATATTTGTTGTAAAAGTAGTGTAAATATTTAAAAAAAAACTTTTTTGACTGTAAAACATCAGTCTGCTAGTGTAATCTAATTGCAATTGCCTGCCTGCCAGCGTGTGTGCCAGGCCCACTTGCCAACTAGTGCCACCACTCATATTTGTTGTAACAGTAGTGTAAATATTTTAAAAAAACTTTTTTGACTGTGAAACATCAGTCTGCTAGTGTAATCTAATAGCAGTTGCCTGCCTGCCAGCGTGTGTGCCAGGCCCACTTGCCAACTAGTGCCACCACTCATATTTGTTGTAACAGTAGTGTAAATATTTAAAAAAAAACTTTTTTGACTGTGAAACATCAGTCTGCTAGTGTAATCTAATTGCAGTTGCCTGCCTGCCAGCGTGTGTGCCAGGCCCACTTGCCAACTAGTGCCACCACTCATATCTGTTGTAACAGTAGTGTAAATATTTAAAAAAAAAAACTTTTTTGACTGTGAAACATCAGTCTGCTAGTGTAATCTAATTGCAGTTGCCTGCCTGCCAGCGTGTGTGCCAGGCCCACTTGCCAACTAGTGCCACCTCTCATATCTGTTGTAACAGTAGTGTAAATATTTAAAAAAAACTTTTTTGACTGTGAAACATCAGTCTGCTAGTGTAATCTAATTGCAGTTGCCTGCCTGCCAGCATGTGTGCCAGGCCCACTTGCCACTTAGTGCCACCACTCATATCTGTTGTAACAGTAGTGTAAATATTTAAAAAAACAAACTTTTTTGACTGTGAAACATCAGTCAGCTAGTGTAATCTAATTGCAGTTGCCTGCCTGCCAGCGTGTGTGCCAGGCCCACTTGCCAACTAGTGCCACCACTCATATTTGTTGTAACAGTAGTGTAAATATTTAAAAAAAAAAACTTTTTTGACTGTGAAACATCAGTCTGCTAGTGTAATCTAATAGCAGTTGCCTGCCTGCCAGCATATGTGCCAGGTCCACTTGCCAACTATTGCCACCACTCACATCTGTTGTAACAGTAGTATAAATATTTAATTAAAAACCTTTTTTGACTGTGAAACATCAGTCTGCTAGTGTAATCTAATTGCAGTTGTCTGCCTGCCAGCGTTTGTGCCAGGCACACTTGCCAACTAGTGCCACCACTCATATTTGTTGTAACAGTAGTATAAATATTAAAAAAAAAAAACTTTTTTGACTGTGAAACATCAGTCTGCTAGTGTAATCTAATTGCAGTTGCCTGCCTGCCAGCGTGTGTGCCAGGCCCACTTGCCAACTAGTGCCACCACTCATTTTTGTTGTAACAGTAGTGTAAATATTTAAAAAAAAATCTTTTTTGACTGTGAAACATCAGTCTGCTAGTGTAATCTAATAGCAGTTGCCTGCCTGCCAGCGTGTGTGCCAGGCCCACTTGCCAACTAGTGCCACCACTCATATTTGTTGTAAAAGTAGTGTAAATATTTAAAAAAAAAAACTTTTTTGACTGTGAAACATTAGTCTGCTAGTGTAATCTAATTGCAATTGCCTGCCTGCCAGCGTGTGTGCCAGGCCCACTTGCCAACTAGTGCCACCACTCATATTTGTTGTAACAGTAGTGTAAATATTTTTTAAAAAAACTTTTTTGACTGTGAAACATCAGTCTGCTAGTGTAATCTAATAGCAGTTGCCTGCCTGCCAGCATGTGTGCCAGGTCCACTTGCCAACTAGTGCCACCACTCATATCTGTTGTAACAGTAGTGTAAATATTTAATAAAAAACCTTTTTTGACTGTGAAACATCAGTCTGCTAGTGTAATCTAATTGCAGTTGCCTGCCTGCCAGCGTGTGTGCCAGGCACACTTGCCAACTAGTGCCACCACTCATATTTGTTGTAACAGTAGTGTAAATATTAAAAAAAATACTTTTTTGACTGTGAAACATCAGTCTGCTAGTGTAATCTAATTGCAGTTGCCTGCCTGCCAGCGTGTGTGCCAGGCCCACTTGCCAACTAGTGCCACCACTCATTTTTGATGTAACAGTAGTGTAAATATTTTAAAAAAAATCTTTTTTGACTGTGAAACATCAGTCTGCTAGTGTAATCTAATAGCAGTTGCCTGCCTGCCAGCGTGTGTGCCAGGCCCACTTGCCAACTAGTGCCACCACTCATATTTGTTGTAAAAGTAGTGTAAATATTTAAAAAAAAAACTTTTTTGACTGTGAAACATCAGTCTGCTAGTGTAATCTAATTGCAATTGCCTGCCTGCCAGCGTGTGTGCCAGGCCCACATGCCAACTAGTGCCACCACTCATATTTGTTGTAAAAGTAGTGTAAATATTTAAAAAAAAACTTTTTTGACTGTGAAACATCAGTCTGCTAGTGTAATCTAATTGCAGTTGCCTGCCTGCCAGCGTGTGTGCCAGGCCCACTTGCCAACTAGTGCCACCACTCATATCTGTTGTAACAGTAGTGTAAATATTTAAAAAAAAAAAAATTTTTGACTGTGAAACATCAGTCTGCTAGTGTAATCTAATTGCAGTTGCCTGCCTGCCAGCGTGTGTGACAGGCCCACTTGCCAACTACTGCCACCACTCATATCTGTTGTAACAGTAGTATAAATATTTTAAAAATAAAAATTTTTGACTGTGAAACATCAGTCTGCTTTTTTGTGTCAGGCTCACAGAGTGTACTGTGCCCACTTGCCCAGTGCCACCACTCATATCTTGTTTAATAGTAGTGTAAGTGTACATTTAAAAAAAAATAAACATCAGTCTGCTAGTGTAATCTAATTGCAGTTGCCTGCCTGCCAGCGTGTGTGCCAGGCCCACTTGCCAACTAGTGCCACCACTCATATCTGTTGTAACAGTAGTGTAAATATTTAAAAAAAAAAACTTTTTTGACTGTGAAACATCAGTCTGCTAGTGTAATCTAATTGCAGTTGCCTGCCTGCCAGCGTGTGTGACAGGCCCACTTGCCAACTACTGCCACCACTCATATCTGTTGTAACAGTAGTATAAATATTTTAAAAATAAAAAATTTTGACTGTGAAACATCAGTCTGCTTTTTTGTGTCAGGCTCACAGAGTGTACTGTGCCCACTTGCCCAGTGCCACCACTCATATCTTGTTTAATAGTAGTGTAAGTGTACATTTAAAAAAAAATAAACTTTTTGGATAGTGAAACATCATTCTGCTTTTTTGTGTCAGACTCACAGCGTATACTGTGCCCACTTGCCCAGTGCCACCACTCATATCTTGTTTAATAGTAGTGTAAGTGTACATTTAAAAAAAAAATGACAGGCAGAGACAGGTCACCCCGCAGGTGCTGTCATGGTCGTGGTGCTGTGATTCCCTTTGACCCTACAATAATGCCCAGTGTTCAGAGGCCACGTACCATGAACGCAAAAAAAGTTCTGAGGAGGACCTAGTTGACTGGCTAACACAGGACACCCAAACCTCTACAGCTTCCACTCGGAACCTTTACGCACCATCCACCTCCAGCTTAGCTTCGGGCACCTCTCAAGTGACCACTCGCCCGCCTGCTGCCACCACCAACACTAGCACCACAGCCGCTTCACTTGATCTGTCAGAAGAGTTATTGACAAATCAGTTTGAAGAAATGAGTGATGCGCAACCATCATTGACAGAGGATGTAGATAACAGTGATATGTCTCAGTCAGGCAGCATTACAGACATGGACGTACAGTGTGATGATGATGATGTTGTACCCGCTGCTGCTTCCTTTGTTGATTTGTCAAATACAAGTGAAGCGGTTGATGATGATGATGCGTCCGTGGATGTCACGTGGGTGCCTGCTAGAAAAGAAGAAGAAAAGGGGAAAGTTCAGATGGGGAGACAGAGAGGAGGAGGAGGAGACGAGTTGGAAGCAGGGGGAGGTCATCGCAAGGAGCTAGTGGCACAGTCAGACAGCATGCATCGGCACCCGGGGTCAGCCAGACAGCACGCCAATCAACGCATGCTGTTGCCACCACCAGAATGCCGTCGTCGCAGAGCTCAGCAGTGTGGCATTTTTTGTGTGTGTCTGCCTCTGACAACAGCGATGCCATTTGCAACCTGTGCCAAAAGAAACTGAGTCGTGGGAAGTCCAACACCCACCTAGGTACAACTGCTTTGCGAAGGCACATGATCTCACATCACAAACGCCGATGGGATGAACACATGAGTAGAAGCAGCACACAAACTCAAAGCCGCCATCCTCCTCCTGGTCCAGCATCTTCAGCCACGTCAAGCACTGCTGTCCTCCTTGCCCCCTCTCAACCATCCGCCACTCTGTCTCTCTTCTGTAGCAGTTCCTGCTCATCTGCCCACAGTCAGGTGTCTGTCAAGGACATGTTTGAGCGTAAGAAGCCTATGTCCCAAAGTCACCCCCTTGCCCGGCGTCTGACAGCTGGCTTGTCTGAACTCTTAGCCCGCCAGCTTTTACCATACAAGCTGGTGGAGTCTGAGGCTTTCAAAAAATTTGTAGCTATTGGGACACCGCAGTGGAAGGTACCCGGCCGAAATTTCTTTGCACAAAAGGCAATCCCAAACCTGTACTCGATTGTGCGAAAGGAAGTAATGGCATGTCTGGCACACAGTGTCGGGGCAAGGTTCCATCTGACCACTGATAGCTGGTCTGCAAAGCATGGTCAGGGCAGGTATATCACCTACACTGCGTATTGGGTAAACCTGCTGACGGATGCCAAGCATGGAATGCGTGGCTCTGCAGAGCAGTTAGTGACACCGCCACGACTTGCAGGCAGCCCTGCTGCTACCTCCTCTACTCCTCCTACTCCATCCTCTTCCATAACCTCTTCCTCGGCTGAGTCCTCTTCTGCTGCTGCATCTTGCTCCACATCAACGGCACTCCCCCAGCTCCGCAGGTACTATTCCACATCCCGGATACGGCAGTGTCACGCCGTCTTGGGGTTGACTTGCCTGAAAGCAGAGAGTCACACCGGAACAGCACTTCTGTCCGCCCTGAACGCACAGGTGGATCAGTGGCTTACTCCGCACCAACTGGAGATCGGCAAAATGGTTTCTGACAATGGAAGTAATTTGTTCGCGGCATTGAAATTGGGCAAGTTGACACATGTGCCGTGCATGGCACATGTGTGCAATCTGATCGTACAACGCTTTGTGCATAAGTACCCAGGCTTACAGGACGTCCTGAAGCAGGCCAGGAAGGTGTGTGGCCATTTCAGGCGTTCCTACACGGCCATGGCAAATTTTGCAGGTATCCAGCAGAGAAACAACATGCCAGTGAGACGCTTGATTTGCGACAGCCCGACACATTGGAATTCAACACTCCTAATGCTCGACCGCCTGCTCCAACAAGAAAAAGCCGTGAACGAGTATTTGTATGACCGTGGTGCTAGGACAGCCTCTGTGGAGCTGGGGATTTTTTTGCCAAGTTACTGGACGCTCATGTGCAATGCCTGTAGGCTCATGCGTCCTTTTGAGGAGGTGACAAACCTAGTCAGTCGCACCGAAGGCACCATCAGCGACATCATACCATTTGTTTTCTTCCTGGAGCGTGCCCTGCAAAGAGTGCTGGATCAGGCCGTAGATGAGCGTGAAGAGGAATAGGAAGAGTTGTGGTCACCATCACCACCAGAAACAGCCTTATCAGCATTGTTTGCTGGACCAGCGGCAACGCTGGAAGAGGATTGTAAGTAAGAGGAGTCAGAGGAGGAATGTGGCTTTGAGGAGGAGGAAGACCAACCACAAAAGGCATCCCAGGGTGCTCGTTGTCACCTATCTGGTACCCGTGGTGTTGTACATGGCTGGGGGGAAGAACATACCTTCAGTGAGATCACTGAGGACGAGGAACGGGACATGAGTAGCTCGGCATCCAAACTTGTGCGAATGGGGTCTTTCATGCTGTCGTGCCTGTTGAGTGACCCTCGTATAAAAAAAACTGAAGGAAAACTACCTGTACTGGGTGTCCACGCTACTAGACCCCCGGTATAAGCATAAAGTTCCTGAAATGTTACCAAATTCCCGCAAGTCGGAAAGGATGCAGCAGTTCCAAAATAAATTAAAAAGTATGCTTTACACAGCGTATAAGGGTGATGTCACAGCACAACGGGAATCTAACAGGGGAAGAGGTGAAAGTAATCCTCCGACTCCCACGACCACGCCGGCAAGGACAGGATGCTTAACAGATGTGTTGTTGATGGAGGACATGCAGAGCTTTTTAACTCCTATGCATCGCCACAGCCCTTCGTGGTCCACCCTCAGAGAACGTCTCAACCGACAGGTAGCAGACTATCGCGCATTAACTGCAGATCTCGACACTCTGAGAAGCGATGAACCCCTTGACTACTGGGTGTGCAGGCTTGCCCTGTGGCCTGAGCTATCCCAATTTGCTATAGAACTTCTGGCCTGCCATGCTTCAAGTGTCCTGTCAGAAAGGACCTTCAGTGCTGCAGGAGGTATTGTCACTGAGAAGAGAAGTCGGCTAGGTCAAAAAAGTCTAGATTACCTCACCTTTATTAAGATGAATGAGGGATGGATCCCGAAGGGACTGACATTGGGCGATTCATTCGAGTAAAAAAGACCTAATGAGATGATCTGCCTTGGGCTATAAATGGTCCACAAGCTGCTGTATGTTATCTTCGAATGCCGGATGACTTGCGTGACTTATCCGCCACCAACTAGTGTTCAAGCCGCAATGTTTTAGGGCACTTTCTGCCAGGGAAACAAACATCAATTTTTCTGGCCGCTGCTACAGAAGTGGCTGCAACAAACAAAAAAAAGGCACGTAACAGGGATTAAAGTCATAGAAATAGTAATACTTAACACACCACTCATATCTGTTGGCACAGTAGATTGCACGCGCAGTGCTCCAAATTTGAAGTAGGAGGACCGACCAAGCATCTTTTTCCATCTGCCGGTTCCTAAAATCCATGCCATATACACGTCCCCTGATTGGGGACACCACAGGGATTAAACTGATAGGAATAGTACTACTTAACACACCTTATAATAACGCAGAGAGAGGCAACACAGAGAGAGGAGTTTGAAGAACAGGAGTCAGAGGAGGAAGGTGGCTTTGAGGAGGTAGAAGACCAAACACAGCAGGCGTCCCAGGGGGCTTGTTGTCACCTTTCGGGGACCCTTGGTGTTGTACGTTGCTGGGTGGAGCAAGAGACCTACAATGACATCAGTGAGGACAAGGAACGGGACATGGCAAGCTTGGTATCCAACCTTGTGCAAATGGGGAGTTTGCCGTTGTGCAAATGGACTGTTTGCGGTTGTTTGCGGTGCGTGAAAGGGACAGTCTAGGCCAAAATAAACTTTCAGGATTCAGATAGAGCATGTAATTTTAAACAATTTTCCAATTTACTTTTATCACCAATTTTGCTTTGTTCTCTTGGTATTCTTAGTTGAAAGCTTAACCTAGGAGGTTCATATGCTAATTTCTTAGACCTTGAAGCCCACCTCTTTCAGATTGCATTTAACAGTTTTTCACCACTAGAGGGTGTTAGTTCACGTATTTCATATAGATAACACTGTGCTTGTGCACGAGAAGTTATCAGAGAGCAGGCACTGATTGGCTAGACTGCAAGTCTGTCAAAAGAACTGAAAAAAAGGGGAGTTTGCAGAGGCTTAGATACAAGATAATCACAGAGGTTATAAGTATATTATTATAAATGTGTTAGTTATGCAAAACTGGGAAATGGGTAATAAAGGGATTATCTATCTTTTAAAACAATATAAATTCTGTTGTAGACTGTACCTTTAAACGGGAGTTTGGTCTGTCACTGTGAAGCGGGCGTAACCCTTACACTACATGATCGATACAACATCATACCTGATGTTTTAAAGCACGTTATTCCAAACTATTTAGGAATGTTAGGTGATTTATGCCCTTTATGGCTTAAAACCAGACTCTGCATCAACTATGTAATTTTCCATGGGAGTTTTGCCATGGATCCCCCTCCGGCATGCCACAGTCTAGGTGTTAGTCCCATTGAAACAACTTTTCCATGGTTATTGTGGCCAGAAAGAGTCCCTGTTGGTTTTAAAGTTCGCCTGCCTATTGAAAACAATGGCGGTTCGCCCGGTTCGCCGGTTCGGGAACAGTTGCGGAAGTTCGAGTCCGCCGTTCGCGAACCGAAATTTTTAGGTTTGCGGCATCACTACCCCTAAACCTAACTCTAACCCTAACCCTAACACCCCCCTAACATAAATATAATTTAAATTAAACAAAATCATATTCCTAAAATTAACTAAATTAATCCTATTGAAAACGAAATACTTCGTATTTATTTTAACTAGGTACAATAGCTATTAAATAGTTAATAACTATTTAATAGCTACCTAGTTAAAATAAATACAAAATTACCTGTAAAATAAATCCTAACCTAAGTTACAAATACACCTAACACTACACTATCATTAAATTAATTAAATAAATTACATACAATTACATACAATTACCTAAAATAAAATACAATAAAATAAATTATACTATAATAAAAAAACAAACAAACACTAAATTACAAAAAATAAAAAAGAATTACAAGCAGTTTAAACTAATTACACCTAATCTAAGCCCCCTAATAAAATAATAAAGCCCCTCAAAATAAAAAATTCCCTACCCAATTCTAAAATACAAAAGTAATCAGCTCTTTTACCAGCCCTTAAAAGGGCTTTTTGCGGGGCATTGCCCCAAAGTAATCAGCTCTTTTACCTGAAAATTAAAATACAATACCCCCCCAACATTATAACCCACCACCCACATACCCCTACTCTAACCCACCCAAACCCCCCTTAAATAAACCTATCGCTAACCCCCTGAAGATCTCCCTACCTTGAGTCGTCTTCACTCAGCCGAGCCAAATTCTTCATCCAAGGTGCGCAGAGGAGGTCCTTCATCCGGTAGAAGTCTTCATCCAAGCGGGGAAGAAGAGGTCCTCCATCCGGTAGAAGTGTTCAGCCAGGCGGCGTCTTCAATCTTCATCCATCCGGAGCGGAGCGGAGCCATCTTCAACGGAGCCGACGCTGAGCCATCCTCTTCAACCGACGGACTAACGACAAATGAAGGTTCCTTTAAGGGATGTCATCCAAGATTGCGTCCCTTCAATTCCGATTGTCTGATAGAATTCTATCAGCCAATCGGAATTAAGGTAGAAAAAATCTGATTGGCAAAAAATCTGATTGGCTGATGCAATCAGCCAATCAGATTGAAGTTCAATCCGATTGGCTTATCCAATCAGCCAATCGTATTGAACTCGCATTTTATTGGCTGATCGGAACAGCCAATAGAATGCGAGTTCAATACGATTGGCTGATCGGAACATCCAATAGAATGCTATAGTGTTTGCGAGGTAGGAGTGCGGCGGTTTAGGGGTTAATACATTTATTATAGTGGCAGCGAGGTCCGGTTGGCAGATTAGGGGTTAATAAGTGTAGGTAAGGTAGCAGCGACATTGGGGGGGCAGATTAGGGGTTAATAAATATAATATAGGGGTCGGCGGTGTTAGGGGCAGCAGATTAGGGGTTCATAGGGATAATATAGGTTGCGGCGGTGTACGGAGCGGCAGATTAGGGGTTAATAGTATAATGCAGGGGTCAGCGATAGCAGGGCGGCAGATTAGGGGTTAATAAGTGTAAGGTTATCGGTGTTTAGACTCGGGGTACATGTTAGGGTGTTAGGTGCAGACTTAGAGAGTGTTTCCCCATAGGAAACAATGGGGCTGCGCTAGGAGCTGAACGCTGCTTTTTTGTAGGTATTAGGTTTTTTTCAACCCAAACTGCCCCATTGTTTCCTATGGGGATATCGTGCACGAGCACGTTTTCCCAGCTTACCGCTACCATAAGCAACGCTGGTATTGAGGGTTGAAGTGGAGCTAAGTTAGGCTCAACACACCCTTTTTTGAGCCTAACGCAGCCCCTCAGACAACTCTAAATACCAGCGTTGTTGGAAGGGTGCGTTGGGAAAAAAAGCAGAGTTAGTTACGCGGGTTTTTACCGACAAAACTCTAAATCTAGCGGATAGAAATATAATATTAGTTATTGAAAATATTCTCCAAATATGTTCACTCAAAAATAAGTAAACAAAAGAAAAATAAAAGAAATATATTTACTAATCAAGACAATAAGGAATCTAAATGCCATTGCACAATGTCTATTAACACATGTTATGAATTTGGGGATTAGCCATACTTTACAAAGCAATGCTTTTACATTTTCCTGTTTTCTATTTTTAGTCCTTTAAAATAAAAAAGCCCCCCAAAATAAAAAAATTCCCTACCCAATTCTAAAATACAAAAGTAATCCACTCTTTTACCAGCCCTTAAAGGGCTTTTTGCGGGGCATTGCCCCAAAGTAATCAGCTTTTTTACCTGAAAATTAAAATACAATACCGCCCCAACATTATAACCCACCACCCACATACCCCTACTCTAACCCATCCAAACCCCCCTTAAATAAACCTATCGCTAACCCCCTGAAGATCTCCTTACCTTGAGTCATCTTCACTCAGCAGAGCCGAATTCTTCATCCAAGGTGCGCAGAGGAGGTCCTTCATCCAGTAGAAGTCTTCATCCAAGCGGGGCAAGAAGAGGTCCTCCATCCAGTAGAAGTTTTCATCCAGGCGGCGTCTTCAATCTTCATCCATCCGGAGCGGAGCGGAGCCATCTTCAATGGAGCCGACGCGGAGCCATCCTCTTCAACCGACGGACTAACGACGAATGAAGGTTCCTTTAAGGGATGTCATCCAAGATGGCGTCCCTTCAATTCCGATTGGCTGATAGAATTCTATCAGCCAATCGGAATTAAGGTAGAAAAAATCTGATTGGCTGATGCAATCAGCCAATCAGATTGAAATTCAATCCGATTGGCTGATCCAATCAGCCAATCGTATTGAACTCGCATTTTATTGGCTGATCGGAACAGCCAATAGAATGCGAGTTCAATACGATTGGCTGATCGGAACAGCCAATAGAATGCTATAGTGTTTGTGAGGCGGGAGTGCGGCGGTTTAAGGGTTAATACATTTATTATAGTGGCGGCGAGGTCCGGTTGGCAGATTAGGGGTTAATAAGTGTAGGTAAGGTAGCGGCGACGTTGGGGGGGCAGATTAGGGGTTAATAAATATAATATAGGTTTCGGCGGTGTTAGGGGCAGCAGATTAGGGGTTCATAGGGATAATGTAGGTTGCGGCGGTGTGCGGAGCATCAGATTAGGGGTTAATAGTATAATGCAGGGGTCAGCGATAGCGGGGCAGCAGATTAGGGGTTAATAAGTGTAAGGTTATGGGTGTTTAGACTCGGGGTACATGTTAGGGTGTTAGGTGCAGACTTAGAGAGTGTTTCCCCATAGGAAACACTGGGGCTGCGTTAGGAGCTGAACGCTGCTTTTTTGCAGGTGTTAGGTTTTTTTTCAGCCCAAACTGCCCCATTGTTTCCTATGGGGATATCGTGCACGAGCACGTTTTCCCAGTTTACCGCTACCATAAGCAACGCTGGTATTGAGGGTTGAAGTGGAGCTAAGTTAGACTCAACGCACCCTTTTTTGAGCCTAACGCAGCCCCTCAGACAACTCTAAATACCAGCGTTGTTGGAAGGGTGCTTTGGGGAAAAAAACAGCGTTAGCTACATGGGTTTTTACCGAAAACTCTAAATTTAGCGGATAGAAATATAATATTAGTTATTGAAAATATTCTCCAAATATGTTCACTCAAAAATAAGTAAACAAAAGAAAAATAAAAGAAATATGTTTACTAATCAAGACAATAAGGAATCTAAATGCCATTGCACAATGTCTATTAACACATGTTATGAATTTGGGGATTAGCCATACTTTACAAAGCAATGCTTTTACATTTTCCTGTTTTCTATTTTTAGTCCTTGACAATACCTTTAAGCGAAATTCAAAGTTAGGCTTTTTGCACGCATTGGGTAAGAAAACAATCAAAAACTTTTTAAATTCTATAATGAGCACTACCCGACACGCTCAAAAATCTACTTCTAGCGCTGCAGAATCTGTTGACACTCTACAAATAACCGATAATAATAATAATAATAATAATAATAACAGGAGACAGCAAGAGGGACCAATAAATACAGCTCCACTTGTAATCTGGCCCTATATTTGAAAAATTGCAAGGTCTAACTTATTAGAGGATTTAATTATAGGACTAGCTACCCTAAATTATATATGTTTAACCCCCGGGTGTACACAAATTTTTTTTTTTTTTTGGGAGGAAATAAAATAGCATAATAACATCAGTGACAACATGGGAGGCAGACAGAATTGCTCTTTCATGGTGGCTTATTGGTGTCAAAAGAGTGACTCAGTTGAGTGCTTATGCTTAGATATAAGGCAGGGCCAGACAAATATGATTTGAAAATCTAGGAGCCAAAAAGGAAAAAAAAAGAAGAATAAGGCACACAATTCATGGCTTTTACAAAGCAAACTGAGATATGAGATGCGTGCAAAACATAGAAATGGATTGCACTTATTCTGATCATTTCCTTCCCCACCTACATTCCTCTACTCCTTATGGTAAATAATAAAAAAAAAAGTTGTTAGAAATGTGACACTATTTAGAAATATGTATAAATGTTTATTACTGCATTATTGTACAAATGTAAATTATGTTGTAAAACATCAATAAAACAGTTAAATGAAAAAAAGAAATAGATTGCACTCACTCTTAAACTAAACATCCCATGTCACTGCAAAACTCATCAGCACTCAGGAGCCATAGATTGTAGGGTGTATATCCAAAAAGTTTCCCTGGTTTTCAACAGTTTAACCCTATCACAAGGATAGTCCTCGGATGGGTTGCTATCCTTGTTTAGGATGTTGCAACTGCAACAGCATGATCAAAGGTGGGATATTTCTACACCCCCTAACGGGAAAGATATATAATATTTCTGGATACCATACATGTAATACAGATTTAATTATTTATCTGATTAAATGCCCCTGCTCCAAAATCTATGTAGGGGAGTCAACACGCAGGGCCAGGGATCGTATAAATGAACACAAATCCAATATTCGTTCAAAAAATCTTGAAGCCCCAGTGTCAGGTCATTTTCTTCAGGCTGGTCACTCAATCTCGCAACTTAGGTTTCAAATCATTGAACATATTAAAAGACCTAGGCGAGGGGGTGATAGGGTTAAACTGTTGAAAACCAGGGAAACTTTTTGGATATACACCCTACAATCTATGGCTCCTGTAGGGATGAATAAAGAAATAGATTGGGGGGTAACCCTTTAATATACATGTCTCTCCTATAACTATAGAATAGTACCTTGTGGGCTATATACTTACACTAGACAATATATGTAGTTTTGGGAACTTTGTATTTTTTTGCTAGTTCTAAGTATTTTTAACTTTAATATATAAATGTGTTATATATTGTTTTTAATTTAGGTTGTATGTATTTACAGGTCTTTGAGGGTTAAATAAGAGTGATCTCTCTGCTAACAACCACTAGAGGGAGTATGTAGGTTAGGAATGTACTTGATTACACCTGAACCAGGTAATTGAGCCCCTCCCCTCTAAGTAAGGGTATAAAGTGTGAGCAGTTATGATGTCATTTAGAACATGATTAAGGTCAGTGTATGACCGAAACGTTGTATCTCTTGTCTGCCATGATGTTAAACCAATAAAGGAAGATTTTTTGCATTTACAAGGTGCTGCTGTTTTTCTGCTTCTTTTAATCCTAAAGCAGAACAACACTAGATCCATGTCAGCTCAGATGGCTGCAGGTTAGCTCTGATATGGAAATATGGAGGTATTTATTTGGATACTGATGTCATCTCAATCAGACAAATACCAAATAAAAACTTTCTGGCTGCTCAGTCCTCACAGTGTTCTAGCAATGGTGTATTTGGCCTTTCAATCGGTCACAATTTCTCTTTGAAAAGTATGAAAAATTTTGTTCAGAACTATAATGGAGCAATATGGGGACATCAAGGGCCTGATCTGTTTACACGAGTTCTGAAAGAATTCTGTACAATACCTACATTTAAGTCCATGGAGGATGTTATGTATGGAAACATCTCATTCTTAAACCCACAACGTTTTTACCCTATACCATATCCATCATGGAGGCTTTATTACTCTGTTTGGGAAAAATTGCCAACATTCAATGACTCTCATGCTTTGCACTTGTGGAACTATATGAATAAGGAAAAAAGAACTGTGATTCCTGGAAGTAATACTTTAGTGGATCATCTTTACAAGCAGTACTGCCCAAACACCTATGAATCTATAAAACAAAACTATAATAATACTAAATAGATACTAGCTCTGTTTATGAATGACTTCAATTTATCCAATACATTTCGATAGTGTATATGTGTGTGTGTATATATATATATATATATATATATATATATTTATATATATACTGTGTGTATATATATATATATATATATATATATATACACTTGATGCCAAAATCTGTGTATGCTATTTGTATAGAAGTATGTTACGATAGTTACTATGTATATCTGGAAGTGATGTAAACATCCGGTTTCACAGAATGGTGGAATGCAAGTTTGCGTTCCAATACATTTGTTTGGCGCCACAATGACTGAAGGGGGGGTAGGTAAAGCTTGTTTTGTGTTGGTTTTGAGCACTATATATTGGTGCATTGAACATACTGGGCGCGATCCGATATAAGGCGCAGGTTTTGGTGCAAGTGTGGAAACCTGCGCCGCCCGTAGTTTCACCTCGCACATTGGGCTATCACATATACGGAGCCGACAGTTGCTAAAGTGCCGTAAGTCGGACAAACTAGCAATGTCCAGAAATAAGCGTAAGTACAAATTTCTGGAGTCGCCAGTGACTTAGGGCACTTTAAAAACTGCCGCCGCCTAAAAAAACTAACTAAAGTGTTAAATCTCCCATAACTGTCTAACACGCCTCCCAAAAATAGCCAGACACATATACCCCTCTATCCTCACTCCGAACCCCTTGGTGTTGTGCGTTGCTGGGTGGAGGAAGAGACCTTCAATGACATCAGTGAGGACAAGGAACGGGACATGGCTAGCTTGGTATCCAACCTTGTGCAAATGGGGAGTTTGCCGTTGTGCAAATGGACTGTTTGCGGTTGTTTGCGGTGCGTTAAAGGGACCGTCTAGGCCAAAATAAACTTTCAGGATTCAGATAGAGCATGTAATTTTAAATAATTTTCCAATTTACTTTTATCACCAATTTTGCTTTGTTCTCTTGGTATTCTTAGTTGAAAGCTTAACCTAGAAGGTTCATATGCTAATTTCTTAGACCTTGAAGCCCACCTCTTTCAGATTGCATTTTAACAGTTTTTCACCACTAGAGGGTGTTAGTTCACGTATTTCCTATAGATAACACTGTGCTCGTGCACGAGAAGTTATCTGATAGCAGGCACTGATTGGCTAGACTGCAAATCTGTCAAAAGATCTGAAAAAAGGGGCAGTTTGCAGAGGCTTAGATACAAGATAATCACAGAGGTTATAAGTATATTATTATAAATGTGTTAGTTATGCAAAACAGGGAAATGGGTAATAAAGGGATTATCTATCTTTAAAACAATAAAAATTCTGTTGTAGACTGTACCTTTAAACAGGAGTTTGGTCTGTCACTGTGAAGCGGGCGTAACCCTTACACTACATGATCGATACAACATCATACCTGTTGTTTTAAAGCATGTTATTCCAAACTATTTAGTAATGTTAGGTGATTTATGCCCTTTATGGCTTAAAACCAGACTCTGCATCAACTATGTAATTTTCCATGGGAGTTTTGCCATGGATCCCCCTCCGGCATGCCACAGTCTAGGTGTTAGTCCCTGTGAAACAACTTTTCCATGACTATTGTGGCCAGAAAGAGTCCCTGTTGGTTTTAAAGTTCGCCTGCCTATTGAAGTCAATGGCGGTTCGCCCGGTTCGCCGGTTCGCGAACAGTTGCAGAAGTTCGAGTCCGCCGTTCGCGTTTTAGGTTCGCGACATCACTACCCCTAAACCTAACTCTAACCCTAACACCCCCCCTAACATAAATATAATTTAAATTAAACAAAATCATTTTCCTAAAATTAACTAAATTAATCCTATTGAAAACTAAATACTTACCTATAAAATAAACCCTAATATAGCTACAATATAACTAATAATTACATTGTAGCTATTTTAGGATTTATATTTATTTTACAGGCAATTTTGTATTTATTTTAACTAGGTACAATAGCTATTAAATAGTTAATAACTATTTAATAGCTACCTAGTTAAAATAAATACAAAATTACCTGTAAAATAAATCCTAACCTAAGTTACAAATACACCTAACACTACACTATCATTACATTAATTAAATAAATTACATACAATTACCTAAAATAAAATACAATAAAATAAATTATACTATAATACAAAAAACAAACAAACACTAAATTACAAAAAATAAAAAAAGAATTACAAGCAGTTTAAACTAATTACACCTAATCTAAGCCCCCTAATAAAATAAAAAAGCCCCCCAAAATAAAAAAATTCCCTACCCAATTCTAAAATACAAAAGTAATCCACTCTTTTACCAGCCCTTAAAGGGCTTTTTGCGGGGCATTGCCCCAAAGTAATCAGCTTTTTTACCTGAAAATTAAAATACAATACCGCCCCAACATTATAACCCACCACCCACATACCCCTACTCTAACCCATCCAAACCCCCCTTAAATAAACCTATCGCTAACCCCCTGAAGATCTCCTTACCTTGAGTCATCTTCACTCAGCAGAGCCGAATTCTTCATCCAAGGTGCGCAGAGGAGGTCCTTCATCCGGTAGAAGTCTTCATCCAAGCGGGGCAAGAAGAGGTCCTCCATCCGGTAGAAGTTTTCATCCAGGCGGCGTCTTCAATCTTCATCCATCCGGAGCGGAGCCATCTTCAATGGAGCCGACGCGGAGCCATCCTCTTCAACCGACGGACTAACGACGAATGAAGGTTCCTTTAAGGGATGTCATCCAAGATGGCGTCCCTTCAATTCCGATTGGCTGATAGAATTCTATCAGCCAATCGGAATTAAGGTAGAAAAAATCTGATTGGCTGATGCAATCAGCCAATCAGATTGAAATTCAATCCGATTGGCTGATCCAATCAGCCAATCGTATTGAACTCGCATTTTATTGGCTGATCGGAACAGCCAATAGAATGCGAGTTCAATACGATTGGCTGATCGGAACAGCCAATAGAATGCTATAGTGTTTGTGAGGCGGGAGTGCGGCGGTTTAAGGGTTAATACATTTATTATAGTGGCGGCGAGGTCCGGTTGGCAGATTAGGGGTTAATAAGTGTAGGTAAGGTAGCGGCGACATTGGGGGGGCAGATTAGGGGTTAATAAATATAATATAGGTTTCGGCGGTGTTAGGGGCAGCAGATTAGGGGTTCATAGGGATAATGTAGGTTGCGGCGGTGTGCGGAGCATCAGATTAGGGGTTAATAGTATAATGCAGGGGTCAGCGATAGCGGGGCAGCAGATTAGGGGTTAATAAGTGTAAGGTTATGGGTGTTTAGACTCGGGGTACATGTTAGGGTGTTAGGTGCAGACTTAGAGAGTGTTTCCCCATAGGAAACAATGGGGCTGCGTTAGGAGCTGAACGCTGCTTTTTTGCAGGTGTTAGGTTTTTTTTCAGCCCAAACTGCCCCATTGTTTCCTATGGGGATATCGTGCACGAGCACGTTTTCCCAGTTTACCGCTACCATAAGCAACGCTGGTATTGAGGGTTGAAGTGGAGCTAAGTTAGACTCAACGCACCCTTTTTTGAGCCTAACGCAGCCCCTCAGACAACTCTAAATACCAGCGTTGTTGGAAGGGTGCTTTGGGGAAAAAAACAGCGTTAGCTACATGGGTTTTTACCGAAAACTCTAAATTTAGCGGATAGAAATATAATATTAGTTATTGAAAATATTCTCCAAATATGTTCACTCAAAAATAAGTAAACAAAAGAAAAATAAAAGAAATATGTTTACTAATCAAGACAATAAGGAATCTAAATGCCATTGCACAATGTCTATTAACACATGTTATGAATTTGGGGATTAGCCATACTTTACAAAGCAATGCTTTTACATTTTCCTTAGGCCTTGACAATACCTTTAAGCAAAATTCAAAGTTAGGCTTTTTGCACGCATTGGGTAAGAACACAATCAAAAACTTGTTAAATTGTATAATGAGCACTACCCGGCACGCTCAAAAATCTACTTCTAGCGCTGCAGAATCTGTTGGCGCTCTACAAATAACCGATAATAATAATAATAATAATAACAGGAGACAGCAAGAGGGAGCAATATATACAGCTCCACTTGTAATCTGGCCCTATATTTGAAAAATTGCAAGGTCTAACTTATTAGAGCATGTAATTATAGGACTAGCTACCCTAAATTATATATGTTTTTTTTTTTTTTTAAATAAGTTTTTTTATTGAGGTTATTGACAGAACAACATCAAATGACCATGTTACATGAACATTCAGAGACATTCTTTCAAACCATGACAATATTTTGGAATTCAAAACTATACCATATTCACATATAGGTAAAGATTGTTCATGAGAAAACCCAAAGTAATCTTTCTATATTTATATGTAACAGGCAAAACTGAAACCTCATTTTCTACTTTATAGTATTTTCCTCTCTTAATAAAAGAAGCCACTTTTGGACTCCTGTCTTCTAAAATGATGTCTAGAGGAAATAGGATGATAAGACTAGTCTCTCTAGGATATATGTCTAATTAGAATAACTTTTTCAACTGATTTAAAGAAGGTAGTTAGGGTGCGAAACAATAAGGGTTATTATGAAGTAAAGACATATAGTGCTATTGGGAAAGAACTATGATACAGACGCGGCATAGGAAAGATAAGCCGCGTAGGTAGCTCTCCTGTAAAAGGAGGTTCTTTATGGTGGTGGGGGGGGGGGGAGGTGGTAATGATAGTGAGATGAAGAAAATAAATAACTTAAGAACTTAGAGGTTTGTTGCGAATTAAAAGGAGCGTAGGCGAACACATATAATAGACAACAGGTGCTTAATATATTGAGTAGACTGGCTTCAGTAGTGCAGGGTACATGTATATATTCATAGGAACATAGAAGCCACTGGATGTATACCAAAATTACAACTCACATCAAATGCCATGCCGGGCCTGCCCGCTTAGGCATACATGTGAAATGCATAGATGAAAGGCTATATGTAGCAGTATGTAAGTTCTAATGAGGGGCAAAAGTTTGAAGCTATCTGTGAGCATTGAGGTATCTAATGGAGAGTACTAGTATTTCCCATCTAATTAATTGGACTTCTTTACATATATATGATGGCCATGTCATCTGTAGTGATACAGATGGGGAAGGTTCAGGGGTCTCGGCCGCAAACCCCCAAGCCTTAGGAACAATAAAATATGTTATACTGTCCTCTGACATTTTGATTACCATCCACAGTGTCGATTAGCTATATAGGATGTGTGAGGGAGTATAAATGTGCATATATGTACTAGATCTATAGGCGGTCAGCTGGATCCTAGCCGACAGCCCTTGTATGAAACCAAGGTATTTATAAGCAAGGCATGGTAAATACAATTGTCTAACACCTGACCTCATCTAAAACACCTGTAACCCATCAAGCTAGAATGTTGTAAAAATTGTATAGAACTATAGCCCTCCTATATTTATACATGAATGCATTTGTCCCTCTTGTGCATAATCAGTTTGGAAGAGAAGAAACACACTTAATCCGTAGCCTGCTGCTGTCAGCTATTATGCAAAGGGGTAGGGTAAATATAACTATGGTGCGACAATACAGGCTTACTTAATATATCGTAGCATATATGGCAATAGCCTAACACACAAGGTATCTGCCCACATACTATCCTGCAGAGCTAAAAGTACGTCATGCACACAGGTGCTCACAGCCAACTTTAGAGTACTATATATCGATTAGCTAAATTAACAACACACAAGCTGGCGTTTTTAAGGCATGTATAAAATAGCATCAATATATCCCACATCATCTGAACTGCTAACACTTACATGTGGCTCATTAATACGGTCAGGGAGACAATGAAAAATTAGCATATTTTTAGCATGTTGAACTGCAGGACAGTAAGACAACCAGTTCTTTAGAGGTATAACAATAAAACCTTAAAGGTATAACTATCCGTAAATAAGCATAAAAAGCAGTCATAAAGGAGCAGCTGCGGCTCCTATGTTGCACTCATATATATATGTCCGACAGGTATCACAAAAAGTATGTGTCTTTGTGGAAAGTCAGTCCGTTCCGCTCTGTAGGGGAAAGCGTCTCTTTATTCACTATGACCTGGAGTGTTTCTTCTGTCGGGGGGAGTGTGACAATGGCCGGATTAACCAATGCCTTTGCTAAGGCTAGGGGAAGCACGTTGCGCACATAGTGTCTCAATGTCCATGTAATGCAGACAGAACAAGTCATCCTTTGTGGGCGCAGAACTGACACCAACCCCTGCTGCAAAAGGGACACTGCGTAACAGACTTTGTGAACCCCAAGACTATTGCGGCGGCTCAGAAGGCAAGTCTACCGGTGAAAGTGAGTAGAGGAGTTTCACCTTGCTAGTGTTGTGCCTGGGCTCATTAGATGTTTCTACACGGGTATGTGGATAAGTTATCTGCAGGGCACTCTTCAGCGTAAATTCTGAGGCCATTCTCGGGCCACCACTAAAAGAGGAGGGTTCGGGAGCAGGGTACAAGCATAGATGCTGTCGGGCTATCACTCCCCATCTTTGCACAGGGCTCTGCTGATTTGGCTCTGTGATCTGCTGTGTGACCATTGTCATGGCGTGAATCTTGGCAGCGGTTATAGCTAACGAGTGCTCTCCCTCTTGAAAAATTCCATAGTGTTGCCAGGTTTGGCCTGTGGCCATAACAGTGTAGGTGTCCTCCCTTCTTGTGCCATCACCCCGTTCCTCCATAGATATTCTACAGGCGGGGGGTAAGCACCGGGGCCCCGCAGCACCACCCCCAACCCGTTCTGAAGAAAGAGGCTCAATGAGGTTAGGTTGCCGGGACTGATAGCTGCCATTACTACCAGGAGCTGCGTACAGCATGTCTGCCAAGCTAGCATGGTGGGTGTCGAGTAAGTGCCTCAGCTCCTCAAGGAAGTGGGACGAGGTCTGCATAATGCAAGCTGGGTAGGGCAACCTTGAGGAGAAGTGGATTTCCAGCTTCCTCAGAGTTAATTAGGCGGTAAGAGGCCTGCGAATAAAATGTGGCGTCCTCAAGATGGCGGTTCTCTCTCCCTGCTCTATACTATTAGAGAGTAGTGGCGGGCTAGTACAGACTCACCGGGCCCCTAACAGTCCATAACATTAACATACCAGCTCTTGGGTCTATCCACTTCAGTTTTGGTTATGACAGAGTTACTGTGGAATGTGGAAAAAAACCCTAGATTAGGATCCTGGGCCCGGGAGCTGCGCCAGAACACGTCCGACCAGCTCTGCAGTTGGCTCCGCCCCCCCTAAATTATATATGTTTAACCCCCGGGTGTACACAAATTTTTTTTTTTTTTGGGAGGAAATAAAATAGCATAATAACATCAGTGACAACATGGGAGGCAGACAGAATTGCTCTTTCATGGTGGCTTATTGGTGTCAAAAGAGTGACTCAGTTGAGTGCTTACGCTTAGATATAAGGCAGGGCCAGACAAATATGATTTGAAAATCTAGGAGCCAAAAAGGAAAAAAAAAGAAGAATAAGGCACACAATTCATGGCTTTTACAAAGCAAACTGAGATATGAGATGCGTGCAAAACATAGAAATGGATTGCACTTATTCTGATCATTTCCTTCCCCACCTACATTCCTCTACTCCTTATGGTAAATAATAAAAAAAAAAAGTTGTTAGAAATGTGACACTATTTAGAAATATGTATAAATGTTTATTACTGCATTATTGTACAAATGTAAATTATGTTGTAAAACATCAATAAAACAGTTAAATGAAAAAAAGAAAAAAGAAATAGATTGCACTCACTCTTAAACTAAACATCCCATGTCACTGCAAAACTCATCAGCACTCAGACAGCTGCAAAGATCTTAGTAACTCAGACACATAGTTCAACACCATAGACCATCTCTTTCTGTGTTACATTTAAACTACATGAGCTTAAAATAGTTGCTTCATATCAAGTTGATATTATGCAAAACCTAAATCAATCTACTTCATGCAAACATACAATTTTTTTTTTTTAAATGATGCAAACGTTCTTTATTTCCTATTTTTGTTACATGCCTATGTATATGATAAGATTTTTCCATAAGCAGTAATCAAACACACACAAAATTGGTAGGCAGCAAATTTGATGAAATTGCTTACTAATTCCCTGACTCCACCATTAACTGTGATTTTATTATATTTCTAGGCTAATCCTAAAGCAGAACAACACTGGATCCATGTCAGCTCAGATGGCTGCAGGTTAGCTCTGATATGGAAATATGGAGGTATTTATTTGGATACTGATGTCATCTCAATCAGACAAATACCAAATAAAAACTTTCTGGCTGCTCAGTCCTCACAGTATTCTAGCAATGGTGTATTTGGCCTTTCAATCGGTCACAATTTCTCTTGGAAAAGTATGAAAAATTTTGTTCAGAACTATAATGGAGCAATATGGGGACATCAAGGGCCTGATCTGTTCACACGAGTTCTGAAAGAATTCTGTACAATACCTACATTTAAGTCCATGGAGGATGTTATGTGTGGAAACATCTCATTCTTAAACCCACAACGTTTTTACCCTATACCATATCCATCATGGAGGCTTTATTACTCTGTTTGGGAAAAATTGCCAACATTCAATGACTCTCATGCTTTGCACTTGTGGAACTATATGAATAAGGAAAAAAGAACTGTGATTCCTGGAAGTAATACTTTAGTGGATCATCTTTACCAGCAGTACTGCCCAAACACCTATGAATCTGTTAAACAAAACTATAATAATACTAATTAGATACTAGCTCTGTTTATGAATGACTTCAATTTATCCAATACATTTCAATAGTGTATATGTGTGTGTGTATATATATATATATATATATATATATATATATATATACTGTGTATATATATATATATATATATATATATATATATATACAGTATATATACAATTGATGCCAAAATCTGTGTATGCTATTTGTATAGAAGTATGTTACGATAGTCACTATGTATATCCGGAAATGATGTAAACTTTGCATTCCAATACATTTGTTTGGCGCCACAATGACTGAAGGGGGGTAGGTAAAGCTTGTTTTGTGTTGGTTTTGAGCACTATATATTGGTGCATTGCACATACTGGGCGCGATCCGATATACGGCGCAGGTTTCGGTGCAAGTGTGGAAACCTGCGCCGCCCGTAGTTTCACCTCGCACATTGGGCTATCACATATACGGAGCCGATAGTTGCTAAAGTGCCGTAAGTCGGACAAACTAGCAATGTCCAGAAATAAGCGTAAGTACAAATTTCTGGAGTCGCCAGTGACTTAGGGCACTTTAGAAACTGCCGCCGCCTAAAAAAACTAACTAAAGTCTTAAATCTCCGTAACTATCTAACACGCCTCCCAAAAATAGCCCGACACGTATACCCCTCTATCCTCACTCCTAACAATAAATGTATTAACCCCTAAACTGACAACCCCCCACAACGCAATAACCCTAATTATTAAACCCTAAACCGCCATAGCCCACACCACAATAAACATATCCTAGTATTAAACCCTAAACTGCCGCTCCCGGACCCTGCCGCCACCTACATTAAATGTATTACCCCCTAATCTGACCCCCCTACACCGCTGCCACGTATATTAACTATATTAACCCCTAATCTGAGCCCCCTACACCGCCGCCACCTATATTAACTATATTAACCCCTAATCTGACCCCCCTACACCGCCGCCACCTATATTAACTATATTAACCCCTAATCTGACCCCCCTACACCGCCGCCACCTATATTAACTATATTAACCCCTAATTTGAGCCCCCTACACCGCTGTCACCTATATTAACCCCTAATCTGACCCCCCTACACCGCCCCCACGTATATTAACTATATTAACCCCTAATCTGAGCCCCCTACACCGCTGCCACCTATATTAACTATATTAACCCATAATCTGACCCCCTACACTGACGCCACCTATATTAACTATATTAACCCCTAATCTGACCCCCCTACACCGCTGTCACCTATATTAACCCCTAATCTGACCTCCCTACACCGCCCCCACCTATATTATATATATTAACCCCTAATCTGAGCCCCCTACACCGCCGCCACCTATATTAACTATATTAACCCTAATTATATTAGGGTTAATATAGTGATTATATTATATATATTAACTATATTAACCCTATCTAACTCTAACACCCCTAACTTAATTATTCTTAAAATCAATCTAAATAATATTAATAACATTAACTAAATTATTCCTATTTAAAACTAAATACTTACCTATAAAATAAACCCTAACGCCTAGATTTAGAGTTTTGTCGGTAACGACCCGAGTAGCTAACGCTGGCTTTTTTCTGGCCGCACCTTTTAAATACCTCTGGTATTGAGAGTTCACAGAATGGCTGCGTTAGGCTCCAAAAAAGGGAGCGTACAGGCATATTTACAGCCACTGCAACTCTCGATACCAGAATTGCTTACGGACGCGGCCAGCTTCAAAAACGTGCTCGTGCACGATTCCCCCATAGAAAACAATGGGGCTGTTTGAGCTGAAAAAAAACCTAACACCTGCAAAAAAGCCGCGTTCAGCTCCTAACGCAGCCCCATTGTTTCCTACGGGGAAACACTTCCTACGTCTGCACCTAACACTCTAACATGTACCCCGAGTCTAAACACCCCTAACCTTACACTTATTAACCCCTAATCTGCCGCCCCCGCTATTGCTGACCCCTGCATATTATTTTTAACCCCTAATCTGCCGCTCCGTAAACCCCCGCCACCTACATTATCCCTATGTACCCCTAATCTGCTGCCCTAACATCGCTGACCCCTATATTATATTTATTAACCCCTAATCTGCCGCCCCCAACGTCGCCTCCACCTACCTACAATTATTAACCCCTAATCTACCGATCGGACCTGAGCGCTACTATAATAAATGTATTAACCCCTAATCCGCCTCACTCCCGCCTCAATAACCCTATAATAAATAGTATTAACCCCTAATCTGCCCTCCCTAATATTGCCGACACCTAACTTCAAGTATCAACCCCTAATCTGCCAACAGGAGCTCACCGCTACTCTAATAAATTTATTAACCCCTAAAGCTGTCTAACTTTAACCCTAACACCCCCCTAAATTAAATATAATTTAAATCTAACGAAATAAATGAACTCTTATTAAATAAATTATTCCTATTTAAAGCTAAATACTTACTTGTAAAATATACCCTAATATAGCTACAATATAAATTATAATTATATTATAGCTATTTTAGGATTTATATTTATTTTACAGGTAACTTTGTATTTATTTTAACCAGGTACAATAGCTATTAAATAGTTAAGAACTATTTATTAGCTAAAATAGTTAAAATAATTACAAATTTACCTGTAAAATAAATCCTAACCTAAGTTACAATTAAACCTAACACTACACTATCAATAAATAAATTAAATAAAATACCTACAATGACCTACAATTAAACCTAACACTACACTATCAATAAATGAATTAAATACAATACCTACAAATAACTACAATTAAATAAACTAACTAAAGTACAAAAAATAAAAAAGAACTAAGTTACAAAAAATAAAAAAATATTTACAAACATTAGAAAAATATTACAACAATTTTAAACTAATTACACCTACTCTAAGCCCCCTAATAAAATAACAAAGACCCCCAAAATAAAAAAATGCCCTACCCTATTCTAAATTAAAAAAGTTCAAAGCTCTTTTACCTTACCAGCCCTGAACAGGGCCCTTTGCGGGGCATGCCCCAAGAAATTCAGCTCTTTTGCCTGTAAAAAAACACATACAATACCCCCCCCAACATTACAACCCATCACCCACATACCCCTAATCTAACCCAAACCCCCCTTAAATAAACCTAACACTAAGCCCCTGAAGATCTTCCTACCTTATCTTCACCTCACCGGGTATCATCGATCGGTCCTGGCTCCAAAATCTTCATCCAACCCAAGCGGGGGCTAGACAATCATCATCCGGTGGCTGAAGAGGTCCAGAAGAGGCTCCAAAGTCTTCATCCTATCCGGGAAGAAGAGTAGATCCGGACCGGCAACCATCTTCTTCCAAGCGGCATCTTCTATCTTCATCCGATGAGGACCGGCTCCATCTTGAAGACCTCCACCGTGGACCCATCTTCTTCTTCCGACGACTTCCCGACGAATGACGGTTCCTTTAAGGGACGTCATCCAAGATGGCGTCCCTCGAATTCCGATTGGCTGATAGAATTCTATCAGCCAATCGGAATTAAGGTAGGAACATTCTGATTTGCTGATGGAATCAGCCAATCAGAATCAAGTTCAATCCGATTGGCTGATTCAATCAGCCAATCAGATTGAGCTCGCATTCTATTGGCTGTTCCGATCAGCCAATAGAATGCGAGCTCAATCTGATTGGCTGATCGGATCAGCCAATCGGATTGAACTTGATTCTTATTGGCTGATTCCATCAGCCAATCAGAATTTTCCTACCTTAATTCCGATTGGCTGATAGAATCCTATCAGCCAATCGGAATTCGAGGGACGCCATCTTGGATGACGTCCCTTAAAGGAACCGTCATTCGTCGGGAAGTCATCGGAAGAAGAAGATGGGTCCGCGGTGGAGGTCTTCAAGATGGAGCCGGTCCTCATCGGATGAAGATAGAAGATGCCGCTTGGAAGAAGATGGTTGCCGGTCCAGATCTACTCTTCTTCCCGGATAGGATGAAGACTTTGGAGCCTCTTCTGGACTTCTTCAGCCGTCGGATGATGGATGTCTAGCCCCCGCTTGGGCTTGGATGAAGATTTCGGAGCCTGGAACGATTGGTGATACCTGGCATGGTGAAGACAAGGTAGGAAGATCTTCAGGGGCTTAGTGTTAGGTTTATTTAAGGGGGGTTTGGGTTAGATTAGGGGTATGTGGGTGGTGGGTTGTAATGTTGGGGGGGGTATTGTATGTGTTTTTTTTACAGGCAAAAGAGCTGAATTCTTTGGGGCATGGCCCGCAAAGGGCCCTTTTAAGGGCTGGTAAGGTAAAAGAGCTTTGAACTTTTGTAATTTAGAATAGGGTAGGGCATTTTTTTATTTTGGGGGTCTTTGTTATTTTATTAGGGGGCTTAGAGTAGGTGTAATTAGTTTAAAATTGTTGTAATTTTTTTCTAATGTTTGTAAATATTTTTTTATTTTTTGTAACTTAGTTCTTTTTTATTTTTTGTACTTTAGTTAGTTTATTTAACTGTATTTATTTGTAGGAATTGTATTTTATTTATTTATTGATAGTGTAGTGTTAGGTTTAATTGTAACTTAGGTTAGGATTTATTTTACAGGTAATTTTGTAATTATTTTAACTAGGTAGCTATTAAATAGTTATTAACTATTTAATAGCTATTGTACCTGGTTAAAATAATTACAAAGTTGCCTGTAAAATAAATATTAATCCTAAAATAGCTAAGATATAATTATAATTTATATTGTAGCTATATTAGGATTTATTTTACAGGTAAGTATTTAGCTTTAAATAGGAATAATTTATTTAATAAGACTTAATTTATTTCGTTAGATAAAAATTATATTTAACTTAGGGGGGTGTTAGTGTTAGGGTTAGACTTAGCTTTAGGGGTTAATACATTTATTAGAATAGCGGTGAGCTCCAGTCGGCAGATTAGGGGTTAATGTTTGAAGTTAGGTGTCGGTGATGTTAGGGAGGGCAGATTAGGGGTTAATACTATTTATTATAGGGTTATTGAGGCGGGAGTGAGGCGGATTAGGGGTTAATAACTTTATTATAATAGCGGTGCAGTCCGCTCGGCAGATTAGGGGTTAATAAGTGTAGGCAGGTGGAGGCGACGTTGTGGGGGGCAGATTAGGGGTTAATAAATATAATATAGGGATCGGCGGTGTTAGGGGCAGCAGATTAGGGGTACATAAGTATAACGTAGGTGGCGGTCGGCAGATTAGGGGTTAAAAAAATGTAATCGAGTGGCGGCGATGTGGGGGGACCTCGGTTTAGGGGTACATAGGTAGTTTATGGGTGTTAGTGTACTTTAGAGCACAGTAGTTAAGAGCTTTATAAACCGGCGTTAGCCCAGAAAGCTCTTAACTACTGACTTTTTTCTGCGGCTGGAGTTTTGTCGTTAGATTTCTAACGCTCACTTCAGACACGACTCTAAATACCGGAGTTAGAAAGATCCCATTGAAAATATAGCATACGCAAATGACGTAAGGGGATCTGCGGTATGGAGACCCTTTCCTGACTGACTCCAAATACCGGCGGTAGCCTAAAACCAGCGTTAGGAGCCTCTAACGCTGGTTTTGACGGCTACCGCTAAACTCTAAATCTAGGCCTAAGATAGCTACAATATAACTAATAGTTACATTGTAGCTATTTTAGGGTTTATATTTATTTTACAGGTAACTTTGTATTTATTTTAACTAGGTACAATAGCTATTAAATAGTTAATAACTATTTAATAGCTGCCTAGTTAAAATAATTACAAAATTACCTGTAAAATAAATCCTAACCTAAGTTACCATTACACCTAACACTACGCTATCAATAAATTAATTAAATAAACTACAATTATCTAAACTAAAATACAATTAAATAAACTAAACTATATTACAAAAAAAACAAACACTAAATTACAAAAAATAAAAAAATATTACAAGAATTTTAATCTAATGACACCTAATCTAAGCCCCCTAATAAAATAAAAAAGCCCCCCAAAATAATAAAATTTCCCTACCCTAAACTAAACTACAAATAGCCCTTAAAAGGGCCTTTTGCGGGGCATTGCCCCAAAGTAATCAGCTCTATTACCAGCCCTTAAAAGGGCCTTTTGCGGGGCATTGCCACAAAGTAATCAGCTCTTTCACCTGTAAAAAAAAGAACAACCCCCCCCCCTTTACAACCCACCACCCACACACCCCTACTCTAAAACCCACCCGATCCCCACTTAAAAAACCCTAAGTTTAACACCCAAGTGCTCCTTACCTGTCCCGAAGACCGGTGGAGAAGGTCCTGTTCCAGGTGGTGAAGTCTTCTTCCAAGCGGCGACCTCTTCTTCTTCCAGGAACCAGCCGGCGCGGAGCGGAGGAGTTGAAGACCGATGACTACGGAGCTGATGACCGTCTACTCTGGAACTGAAGACCGGCGATGCTGGAACTGAAGATCGGCAACGCTGGAACTGAATACCACGGAACCATGGAGTGTGGAGGATCCTCTTCATACGATCTCTGCCGTACAATGAATAGGAATTCAAGGTACACGATTAAAAATGGCGTCCCTTGAATTCCTTTTGGCTGATTTGAGCCTTCAAATTCAAATTCAAAGCCAATCGGATGAGAGCTACTGACATTATATTGGCTGATTTGAATAGCCAATAGAATAAGAGCTACTGACATTCTATTGGCTATTCAAATCAGCCAATAGAATGTCAGTAGCTCTTATTCTATTTTCTATTCAAATCAGCCAATAGAATTACACTAGCTCTCATTCGATTGGCTGATTTGAATTTGAAGGCTCAAATCAGCCAATATGAATTCAAGGGATGCCATTTTTAATCGCGTGCCTTGAATTCTTATTCAGTGTACGGCAGAGATCGTTTGAAGAGGATCCTCCACGCTCCATGGCTCCGCGGTCTTCAGTTCCAGCGTTGCCAATCTTCAGTTCCAGCATCGCTGGTCTTTAGTTCCAGAGTGGATGGTCTTCAGCTCCGCGGTAATCGGTCTTCAACTCCTCTGCCCCGCGCTGGCTGGTTCCTGGAAGAAGAAGCGGTCGCCGCTTGGAAGAAGACTTCACCGTCTAGAACAGGACCTTCTCCGCCGGTCTTCAGGACAGGTAAGGAGCACTTGGGTGTTAGACTTAGGTTTTTTTAAGGGGGGATCGGGTGGGTTTTAGAGTAGGGGTGTGAGGGTGGTGGGTTGTAATGGGGGGGTTCTTTTTTTTACAGGTAATAGAGCTGATTACTTTGGGGCAATGCCCCACAAAAGGCCCTTTTAAGGGCTGGTAATAGAGCTGATTACTTTGGGGCAATTCCCCGCAAAAGGTCCTTTTAAGGGCTATTTGTAATTTAGTTTAGGGTTGGGGAATTTTATTATTTTGGGGGGCTTTTTTATTTTATTAGGGGCTTAGATTAGGTGTAATTAGATTAAAATTCTTGTAATATTTTTTTATTTTTTGTAATTTAGTGTTTGTTTGTTTTTAGTTTAGTTTATTTAATTGTATTTTAGTTTAGATAATTGTAGTTTATTTAATTAATTTATTGATAGTGTAGTGTTAGGTGTAATGTTACTTAGGTTAGAATTTATTTTACAGGTAATTTTGTAATTATTTTAACTAGGTAGCTATTAAATAGTTATTAACTATTTAATAGCTATTTTACCTAGTTAAAATAAATACAAAGTTACCAATAAAATAAATATAAACTCTAAAATTGCTACAATGTAATTATTAATTATATTGTAGCTATCTTAGGGTTTATTTTATAGTTAAATATTTAGTTTTAAATAGGAATAATTTAGTTAATAATATTAATATTATTTAGATTTATTTAAATAATAATTAAGTTAGGGGGTGTTAGGGTTAGACTTAGGTTTAGGGGGTAATATAGTTAATATAGGTGGCAGCGGTGTAGGGGGCTCAGATTAGGGCTTAATATAGTTAATATAGGTGGCGGCGGTGTAGGGGGCTCAGATTAGGGGTTAATATAGATAATATAGGTGGCAGCGGTGTAGGGGGCTCAGATTAGGGGTTAATATAGTTAATATAGGTGGCGGCGGTGTAGGGGGCTCAGATTAGGGGTTAATATATTTAATATAGGTGGCGGCGGTGTAGGGGGCTCAGATTAGGGGTTAATATAGTTAATATAGGTGGCGGCGGTTAAGGGGGCTCAGATTAGGGGGTAATACATTTAATGTAGGTGGCGGAGGGGTCCAGGAGCGGCAGTTTAAGGGTTAAACACTTTATTAGGGATTGTGGTGGGGGATTGCGGTTGACAGGTAGATAGACATTGCGCATGCATTAGGTGTTAGGTTTTATTTTGCAGGCATTTTAGGGAGTTATGGGCCTTCAATACTCAGCGTAAGGCTTGCTACGTCTGCATTTTGTGGCGAGGTGAAAATGGAGTAATTTTTCTACATTTTCGCCACGTAAGTCCTTACGCTGTATATTGGAAACCAAACTGAGCGGGTGTTGTATGTTAGCCTATGGGTAGAAAAACTACAGGCGATGGCAGAAATATACGAGCGTAACTTCTATGTTATGCCGTATATGTGATACCAAACCCACGCAAAATTTGGCGTCGCCGGCTTCTGCGGGCGACGCTGCATATCGGATGGGGCCCCACTGTTGTCATTCTGATGAAGGAGAGTTGATCTTCAAAAATGTTCAATAAATTGTTATTCTTTTTTGTGAAAGCCCTGAGAGTGCATTCTTTTGGAGGATATATGTATTGCATGTTTGCACCGTGGCAGATGGTATCCGGTGGGTTGAGCTGAAGATTTGAATGAAAGTGTATTGATTTTGAGCAGCATACCCCCATTATTTGACCATACTTCATTTAGTATTTTGTGGACTTTGTTACACATTTTTCTTCCTGTTTGGCAACAGCTGTGGCTGATTTCAAAAGTTTATGAACCAGCATTTGTTAACCAGTATGTGTGAATACTGCAGAATGAACACAGAACTGGACACCCAGGAGGAAGTAGCTGACACAGAGACAACTAACATTGATGATCCTGACACCCAGGCCAGATTAGCACAAATTGGGACAGTTTCTTACACCCTTGATGATGCTGCAAGGATTCGTTTTGCCCCAATTACAAGACCTACTGGTTAGATCCCTATAAATGTATACTATGCATTGCTAAAGCTCAGGAAAACGTGAAATTGATCTTTCTTTACAAGGTAGTTACTTGTCTGAATATTACAGGACTAGCCATATACCTAGGGGATTTAGGGTACACAATATCCCCACTATAGGTCGAGATAACCCTGAGTTCAGAATAAAGTGGTGTTATATACTTAAGAAGTGTTCTCTAGACTTGGCACTTTTGTTCATTGAGGAGGTTACTACTCTGTTAGCTAAGGTATAAATATACAGTAGATACACACATTTGAACAGACACACCACAGCACTTTGATTAATGACCAGCAAGAGAACTGGCTAACTAACAGCTAGATTATGAGTTTGGTGTTATGAGTGAAAAAGCATTGTTATGGCCCATAACGATGCTTTTCCCCTAACGCCACTATTACAAGTCTTGTCAGAATAGCTGTACCGCACACTTTTTTGGCCGTCACGCAACGCCAGTACCGCACTTTAAGAAAAGTCCTTTTTCAATGGGTCTTCCATAGCGCCGAAATTACAAGTTTTGCTGTGAGGCCAAAAAGTGAGCGGTACAGCCTAAAATGACAAGATCTGTACCGCCATCTAAAGTCAGTAGTTATGAGTTTTACGCTGCAAAGCTGTAACATAAAACACATAACTAAACTGTCACAAAGTACACTAAACACCCATAAACTACCTATTAACCCCTGAACCGAGGCCCTCCCGCATCGCAATTCGCAAACACTATAATAAAATGATTAACCCCTAACCTGCCGCTCCGGACATCACCACCACTGAAAAAATTTATTAACCCCTATTCTGCCACTATAATAAACCTATTAACTCCTAAACCGCTGCCCTCCCACATCGCAAACACTATTTAAATATTATTTACCCCTAATCTGCCATCCGCCCACACCGACACTATAATAAACCTATTAACCCCTAAACCTAACCCTAAAGTAACCCTAACCCTAACACCCCCTAACTTAAATATAATTAAAATAAATCTATATGAAACTTACAATTATTACCTAAATAATCCCCATTTAAAACTATTTTACTTACCTGTAAAATAAAACCTAAACTAGCTACAATATAACTAATAGTTACATTGTAGCTAGTTTAGGTTTTATTTTTATTTAACAGGTAAGTTTGTATTAATTTTAACTAGGTAGACTAGCTAGTAAATAGTTATTAACTATTTACTAACTACCTAGTTAAAATACATACAAATTTACCTGTAAAATAAAACCTAACCTGCTTTACACTAAAACCTAACATCACAATAAAATAAATTAAATTAAATTAATACAATACATTTATCTAAATTACAAGAAAAAAATAAACACTTAATTAGACAAAATATTTTTTTTTTTATCAAAAATAAAAAAGAATTACTCCTAATCTAATAGCCCTATCAAAATAACCCCCCCCCCCAGATTAAAAAAAACCCTAGCCTACTCTAAAGTGCCAATGGCCCTTAAAAGGGTCTTTTGCGGGGCATTGCCCCAAAGAAATAAGGGGCGCAGTTACATATATACCGCGCAGGCTTCAGCGCCAGCGCTGCAACCTACGCCGCCTGTAATTTCACCTCGCACATCGGGGTATTACATATACCCCGCCGGCAGCTTATAAAGTGCCATAAGTCTGATAAACTAGCGATGTCCAGAAATGAGCGTAAATACAAATTTCTGGAGTCGCCAGTGACTTACGGCACCCTTGATGATGCTGCAAGGATTCTTTTTGCCCCAATTGAAAGACCTTCTTGTTAGACCCCTATAAATGTATACTATGCAATGCTTAAGTTCAAGAAACATGAAATTGATCTTTCTTTACAAGGTAGTTACTTGTCTGAATATTACAGGACTAGCCATATACCTAGGGGATTTAGGGTACACAATATCCCCACTATAGGTCGAGATAACCCTGAGTTCAGAATAAAGTGGTGTTATATACTTAAGAAGTGTTCTCTAGACTTGGCACTTTTGTTCATTGAGGAGGTTACTACTCTGTTAGCTAAGGTATAAATATACAGTAGATACACACATTTGAACAGACACACCACAGCACTTTGAATAATTACCAGCAAAAGAACTGGCTAACTAACAGCTAGATTACGAGTTTGGCGTTATAAGTGAAAAAGCATTGTTATGGCCCATAACAATGCTTTTTCCCTAACGTCGCTATTACAAGTCTTGTCAGAATAGCTGTACCACACACTTTTTTGGCTGTCACGCAACGTCAGTACCGCACTTTAAGAAAAGTCCTTTTTCAAACGGACTTCCATAGCGCCAGTATTACGAGTTTTGCTTTGAGGCCAAAAAGTGAGAGGTACAGCCTAAAATGAAAAGATCCGTACCGCCATCTAAAGTCAGTAGTTATGAGTTTTACGCTGCAAATCTGTAACATAAAACTCATAACTAAACTGTCACAAAGTACACTAAACACCCATAAACTACCTATTAACCCCTAAACCGAGGCCCTCCCGCATCGCAAACACTATAATAAAATTATTAAACCCCTAATCTGCTGCTCTGGACATCACCACCACTGACAAAATGCATTAACCCCCTATTCCGCCGCTTCCCAACATTGTCACCACTATAATAAACCTTTTAACCCCTAAACCGCCGCCCTCCCGCATCGCAACCACTATTTAAATACTATTAACCCCTAATCTGCCATCCGCACACACCACCGCTATAATAAACCTATTAACCCCTAAACCTAATCCTAACGTAACCCTAACCCTAACACCCCCTAACTTAAATATAATTAAAATAAATCTAAATAAAACATATTAATTATTACCTAAATAATTCCTATTTAAAACTAAATACTTACCTGTAAAATAAAACCTAAACTAGCTACAATATAACTAATAGTTACATTGTAGCTATCTTAGGTTTTATTTTTATTTCACAGGTAAGTTTGTATTTATTTTTACTAGGTAGACTAGTTAGTAAATAGTTATTAACTATTAACTAGCTACCTAGTTAAAATAAATAAAAATTTACCTGTAAAATAAAACCTAACCTGCTTTACACTAAAACCGAACATTACAATAAAATAAAATAAATTTAATTAATACAATACATTTAATCTAGAATACAAAAAAATAAACACTAAATTACACAAAATAAAAAATGAAATAATCAAAAATAAAAAAGAACTACCCCTAATCTAATAGCCCTATCAAAATAAAAAAAGCCCCCCAAAATAAAAATAAACCCTAGCCTACACTAAACTGCCAATGGCCCTTAAAAGCGCCTTTTGTGGGGCATTGCCCAAAGAAATAAGGGGCGCGATTACATCCACCACCTGTAATTTTACCTTGCACATCTGGGTATTACATATACCCCGCCGGCAGCTCATAAAGTGCCATAAGTCTGATAAACTTGTAATGTTTAGAAATGAGCGTAAATACAAATTTCTGGAGTTGCCAGTGACTCACGGCACTTTAGAAACTGCCCGCGCCTAAGAAAAGTAAAGAAAATAACAAATCTCTGTATAAGTCTAACACGCCTTCCAAAAATAATCCCGACACGTAAAAACAACTATATACGCAATCCCCCCTCTCACTACTAATAATAAATGTATTAACCCCTAGACAGACACCCCCCACAATGCAATAAGCCTAATTAAACTATTAACCCCTATATCCGCCATCAAACCCACACCGCAAGTAATAACTAAATTATTAACCCCTATATCCGCCAACCCCAACATCGCAAACTACCTATTAAAACTATTAACCCCTAATCCGTCATTAACCCACAACGCAATAAGCCCATTAAAACTATTAACCCCTAAACTGCCAAAGCCCACAACGCAATAAACCCTATTAAAACTATTAATCCCTAAACCGCCAAAGCCCACAACACAATAAACCCAATAAAACTATTAACCCCTAAACCGCCAAAGCCCACAACGCATTAAACCCATTAAAACAATTAACCCCTAAACCGCCAAAGCCCACAACGCAAGAAACCTAACCCCTAAACTAACCCCCCCTAACCTAACACCCCCTAAATGAACCCAAATTACCCAAATTTCAAATACTAAAGTTACTATTAAATTAAAAAAAAAACTAACACTACTTTAAATATACAAAGTATAAATTAAAGGGACAGTCTAATCAAAATTCTGGAGTAGACTATCCCTTTAAGCTACAATTACAGAAAATAAAAAATAAAATGATCACATTTTTAAAAAAATCCCTATGAAAATAAAAAATCCCCCCAAAATAAAAACACCCCCTACTCTAATAAACTACCAGTAGCCCTTAAAATGTCTTTTTGCAGTGCATTGCCCCAAGATAATCAGCTCTTTTACAAGAAAATACACACAGCTCCCCCAACATTAAAACCCCCCATCCACTAAACCCCCCAAATAAAATAACCTAACACTAAAAACCCTAAACTACCCATTGCCCTGAAAACGGGATTTGTTGGGCATAGCCCTTAAAATGGCATTTAGCTCTTTTACTGCCCACCCTATCTAAATAAAAAAAAACAAAAAAACCCTTTAAAAAGTCTAAGCCCTGGGTTGCTACTCACCGTTTCTGAAGTCCGGCGGAGAAGTTCCAATAGGATGAGAGCTACTGAAATTCTATAGGCTGATTTGAATAGGCAATAGAATTTCAGTAGCTCTCATCCTCTTGGCTGATTTGAACAGCCAATAGGATTTGAGTAGTTTTCATCCTATTGGTTGATTTTAATTTGAAGAATCAAATCAGCCAAAAGGAATTCAAGGGACGCCATTTTTAATTACGTCCCTTAAATTCTCTATCCAGTGTGCGGCAAAGATCGTACGAAGAGGATCCTCCACGCTCCATGGCTCTGCGGTCGCCGGTCTTCAGTTCCAGGTTCACCGGTCTTCAGTTCCAGGGTTGCCGGTCTTCAGTTCCAGGGTCACCGGTCTTCAGCTCCGCTGTCTTCAGTCTTCAGCTCCGCTCTGCGAAGGTTGTTCCAGGAAGAAGAAAGAAGAGGTCGCCGCTTGGAAGAAGACTTCACCATCTGTAATAGGACCTTCTCCGCCGGACTACAGTAACGGTAAGTAGCAACCTGGGGGTTAGACTTAGGGTTTTTTAATTTTTTTTTTAATTTTTTTATTTTATTTAGATAGGGTGGGCAGTAAAAGAGCTAAATGCCCTTTTAAGGGCAATGCCCAACAAATGCCCTTTTCAGGGCGATTGGTAGTTTATGCTTTTTAGTGTTTTTCTTTTTTATTTTCTGTAATTGTAGCTTAAAGGGACAGTATACTCCAGAATTTTGATTAGACTGTCCCTTTAATTTATACTTAGTTTATTTGTATTTTTAAAGTAGTGTTAGATTTTTCTAATTTAATAGTAACTTTAGTATTTTGTAAATTAGGTAATTTGGGTTCATTTAGGGGGTGTTAGTTTAGGGGGGTTAGGTTAATGGGTTAGGTTTCTTGCGTTGTGGGCTTTGGCGGTTTAGGGGTAAATACTTTAATAGGTTTATTGCTTTGTGGGCTTTGGCGGTTTAGGGGTTAATAGTTTTAATAGGTTAATTGTGTTGTGGGTTAATGGCAGATTAGGGGTTAATAGTTTTAATGGATTTATTGCATTGTGGGCTTTGGCGGTTTAAGGGTTAATAGTTTTAATGGGTTTATTGAGTTGTGGGTTAATGGTGGATTAGGGGTTAATAGTTTTAATGGGCTTATTGCGTTGTGGGCTTTGGCGGTTTAGGGGTTAATAGTTTTAATGGGTTTATTGCGTTGTGGGTTAATGGCGGATTAGGGGTTAATAATTTTAATGTTTTTATTGCGTTGTGGGTTAATGGCGGATTAGGGGTTATTAGTTATAATAGTTTTTTTTGCGTTGTGGGCTTTGGCGGTTTAGGGGTTAACAGTTATAATGGGTTTATTGCGTTGTGGGTTAATAACGGATTAGGAATTAATAGTTTTAATGGGTTTATTGTGTTGTGGGCTTTGGCGGTTAAGGGGTTAATAGTTTTAATGGGTTTATTTTGTTGTGGGTTAAAGGCGGATTAGTGGTTAATAGTTTTAATAGGTAGTTTGCGATGTTGGGGTTGGCGGATTTAGGGGTTAATAATTTAGTTATTACTTGCACTGTGGGTTTGATGGCAGATATACTGTAGGTGTTAATACACTTTATTAGTTATTGCGGTGGGGGATTGAGGTTGACAGGTAGATAGACATTGCATATGCATTAGATGTTAGTTAATTTTTGCAGGCATTGTCGGGAGTTACGGTGCTCCCATACTCAGCACAAGGCCTGCTACGGCTGCTCTTTATGGCGAGGTAAAAATGGAGTAAAATTTCTCCATTTTCTCTACGTAAGTCCTTGCGCTGGATATTGGATACCGATTTGCAACGCGGTCCCATGTTAGCCTATGGGAATAAAAATTGCGGGCGACTGGTATAATATACGTGCCAGATTTATATGTGGCACTGTATATAGGATACCAAAACCGTGCAAAAACCGGCATTGCCGGCTTTTGCGGGTGACGCCACATATGTAATGGGGCCCCAGCTCTTTTACCTGTAAAAAAAAATACAAACACCCCCCTAACAGAGTAAAACCCACCACCCACACAACTAAACCCCCCAAATAAAAACCTAAATAAACCTAAGCTCCCCATTGCCCTGAAAATGGCATTTGTATGGGCATTACCCTTTAAAGGGCATTTAGCTCTTTTACTGCCCAAATCCTAATCTAAAAATAAAACCCACTGAATAAACCCTTAAAAAAACCTAACACTAACCCCCGACGATCCACTTACAGTTTTCGAACAACGGAAATCCATCCTCATCCAGGCGGCAGAAGTCTTCATCCAAGCGGTTAGAAGTCTTTATCCAGACGGCATCTTCTATATTCATCCATCCGGCATCTTCTATCTTCATCCATCTGGCACGGAGCGGGTCTATCTTCAAGACATTTTTTTTACAGGTAAAAGAGCTGATTTCTTTGGGGTAATGCCCCACAAAAAGCCCTTTTAAGGGCCATTGGCAGTTTAGTATAGGCTAGGGTTTTTTTTTTTATTTTGGGGGAGCTTTTTTAATTTGATAGGGCTTAGATTAGGAGTAATTTTTTTTTTTTTCGATAATTTTGTTTTTTATTTTGTGTAATTTAGTGTTTATTTTGTAATTTAGATAATTGTATTGTAATGTTAAGTTTTAATGTAAGGCAGGTTAGGTTTTATTTTACAGGTAAATTTGCATTTATTTTAACTAGGTAGCAAGTAAATAGTTTATAACTATTTACTAACTAGTCTACCTAGTTAAAATAAATACAAACTTACCTGTGAAATAAAAATAAAACCTAAACTAGCTACTATGTAACTATTAGTTATTTTATAGCTGGCTTAGGTTTTATTTTACAGGTATGTATTTAGTTTTAAATAGGAATTATTTAGGTAATAATTGTAAGTTTTATTAAAATTTATTAAAATTATATTTAAGTTAGGGGGTGTTAGGGTTAAGTTAGGGTTAGGTTTAGGGGTTAATAGGTTTATTATAGTGGTTATAGTTGGTGGCTGTGCAGGTGGGAGAGCTGGATGGGTGGCAAAACGGGAAGAGCGGTGGGGGGGGCAAGGGCTCTTTTTTTGAGAGGGACAGGAGTAGGCAGGTCCGGGAGTGGGTTCTGGCTGTGGAGGACAGGGAGTGGGTTCTGGCTGGGTAGGGGCGGGAGTGGGTTCTGGCTCTGGAGGGGTGGGAGTGGGTTCTAAGTGGGGAGGGGCAGGAGGGGCAAAAGGGCTTCTGGCTGGGGTGGGGCTTCTGGCTGGGGAGGGGTGGGAGGCTGATCCCCAGAAGTGGAAGGTCCATCTAAAATATATAACAAAAATATATAGACATATATGAGATTAAAAAATATTATTATCTTTAAAGAAATCAAGATTCAACATTAGTTAAAGTCTGGAATCTTGTTCTCATAAGATATTGATACAAAGTCACAATAATGACTATGTTTTAAGTTATTGATTGATTTGAATCAAATATAATTACTAAGAAGATTTAATTGATCCTTTAAGCTCTTAAAGTTCACTGTTATTTTTCATGTAACATTTCATAAATACATTACAAATCATATTTATTAAAGTCAACATTATGTGCTAATATTTATGATTTGATAATATATTTATATTTTAGATAATATTTTGGTATGCATGTATGCATTTGAGATTGAAATGCAATAGAGTTATTTTAGACACATAGTGAAAAAGGGTGTGTGTACAAGCGCTAAGGTAATCCCCAAGCTGTATCCAAACAGAGATCCTAACCAACCTCCAAAAAATATGCACAAGTAGTAAGAAGTGAATACAGCGCCAACAAGAGGCCAAGGGATAAATATACTCACAGAGAGATAAAAGAAGATTATTTAATGAACCATGTTAAAAAGCATCAGTAATAAAAGACTATATATAAAAAATGTAAAAAGCACATATAAATAAAATTACAAATACAGGAATATCTTACAGAAGCGGCTCAAAGGGCCAAAGCTGATAATTACAATAAAAACAGAGGTAATAACAGGTGATCAGTGTGAGTGGTACACCAGAATAAGAGTGTATACTAATAAAACAGAATTAGCCTAAGTACAACTGTAGCAAGTGCATCAAGCAAAAAACTAATAAACAATAATACAAACAATAGTGTTCAAAATTAGTGTTACAAAAATAGTGTTCCAAAAAAATAGAAAAATGCACTGCAGTGCAAAAAAAGGGGGGTAGCAAAATAATTGTATAGATACAATCAAATAGTGAGTGAGTGCAAATGGATATAAAAATGCTAGCTACTTAATACAGTGAGGTTAAGATATAATTAAATAAAATACACAATATGCAATAACATAAAAAATAAAATACACAATATGCAATAACATAAAAAATAAAATATAAAATATAATCCAAAAAAGTGTTCAAAAAGTTGATCAACAAATGTTAGTGAAGAACAAAAATAAGTCAATCAAAACAAAAAAATGGAAAAAATGGGTGATGAAAAGCAAGGTGAAAGTGAGGAAATTGATTCCTTCCAATGTTAGTTACTTTAACAGATCCAAATTCCTGGGTGTGGTTGCTGAAGTAGCTGATTGGATCCTAGCACCTGTCAGCTGCTCCTATGGTATCCTAAAAAGTGTCCCTGTAAAAAAAGAAATTCACAACATAGTGTATCCAATATGAGAATGAAGTAAAGATTAAAGTAATGCTTACCAATATGTCAACGCGTTTCTGCCCTCAAAAAAGGGCCTTTCTCAAGACTAGCCCTAGTCTTGAGAAAGGCCCTTTTTTGAGGGCAGAAACGCGTTGACATATTGGTAAGCATTACTTTAATCTTTACTTCATTCTCATATTGGATACACTATGTTGTGAATTTCTTTTTTTACAGGGACACTTTTTAGGATACCATAGGAGCAGCTGACAGGTGCTAGGATCCAATCAGCTACTTCAGCAACCACACCCAGGAATTTGGATCTGTTAAAGTAACTAACATTGGAAGGACTCAATTTCCTCACTTTCACCTTGCTTTTCATCACCCATTTTTTCCATTTTTTTGTTTTGATTGACTTATTTTTGTTCTTCACTAACATTTGTTGATCAACTTTTTGAACACTTTTTTGGATTATATTTTATATTTTATTTTTTATGTTATTGCATATTGTGTATTTTATTTTTTATGTTATTGCATATTGTGTATTTTATTTAATTATATCTTAACCTCACTGGATTAAGTAGCTAGCATTTTTATATCCATTTGCACTCACTCACTATTTGATTGTATCTATACAATTATTTTGCTACCCCCCTTTTTTTGCACTGCAGTGCATTTTTCTATTTTTTGGAACACTATTTTTGTAACACTAATTTTGAACACTATTGTTTGTATTATTGTTTATTAGTTTTTTGCTTGATGCACTTGCTACAGTTGTACTTAGGCTAATTCTGTTTTATTAGTATACACTCTTATTCTGGTGTACCACTCACACTGATCACCTGTTATTACCTCTGTTTTTATTGTAATTATCAGCTTTGGCCCTTTGAGCCGCTTCTGTAAGATATTCCTGTATTTGTAATTGTATTTATATGTGCTTTTTACATTTTTTATATATAGTCTTTTATTACTGATGCTTTTTAACATGGTTCATTAAATAATCTTCTTTTATCTCTCTGTGAGTATATTTATCCCTTGGCCTCTTGTTGGCGCTGTATTCACTTCTTACTACTTATTTTAGACACATGACATGGGTTTGTTTTTGAAAATACAACAATTGAATAATATGGGAGTATGTAATATGATCAAATTTAAATGGCCACTACACATAGCCTTTGAAATCAGGTAAGCCCTGATTTACATATCTATTTAGGTGATTGCCTTTGTAATCTTAAATTGACTAATTTGAAGCTTGATGCTTCCAACAATTACTATTCTGAATATATACACAGTAGATACTACCGTTCAAATTAAATATTAAGAATATAATCTTCTATCTCTGATCTTAATTTTTTTTATTGTAATCTATTTTTTATATTAGGATTAAATGTATGTCATCCCAATATTAATAGACACATTCTGAAATGCATGCTTTATTTCTGAGGAATATTAATGTTTGTTTGATTGAAATGAACAGTCTACACATAAGATTTTTGTAAAAACATTTACATATCATACATCATGAAATTAAATGAAATAATTTTAATATGATTATGTTTGATGTATACTTAGAAGTGTTTTTTAAGTTATAAACAATGATGACATAATTATATGGTCTGCATCTATGCACTCAGATGAATAGAAATGACTGTCTGTAAAATCAGAAGATGCTTATTGGGGGTTTGCATGAAATATGCATGTGACATTATGATGTCTGTCATTATTTACAAATCATACATACATTTAATAAAATTAAAAACATATGTTCATGCTGAATGATATATAAAGGGGGCAGTAGGGTATTTAAAAAATAATGGAAGAATATATTTTAAATGTACAAAGCGGTAGACTTTATTTTTCATCAAGAATATGATATGTAAACAATAATACATGTTTTATATATTTGACGTACCATCAGACTCCAAGGGAGCCACTTCCTCCTCCATCTCACATGTTGTTACAGCAATATCTGTAAAACATAATATGTTGTGTACATGTTAAAATCAAATATTATAACATATGTTACTGGTGCTCAAGGACACACATCAATGTCGCATTAAAGAGATACTGAACCAAAATGATGAATTACATCATTTTGATGGAGCATGCAAATTAAATAAGTAATTGTAATTATCGTAATAATTTGATTTTAGTGTCTGTATTTTGAAAATATTAACTAAAAGCTGAGTACATGGAACATTTAAGAGTTCTCATGTGTGTATCACTTGATGATTGTTGTCTAAATATATAATAAAAAGAAACATGTATTAGCCATGTTCTGAAGCACATAGGTGTAGACTAAGAAGCTTTGAGATCTTAATCTTAAAATAATAAAAAGAATATATATATATCATCAGAGTTGTATATTATCTTTTTAATTCAAATGGTATGCTTCATCAGAATCATGATCAGAATATTTATGAAAAATACACCTTTAATGACATATGAATGGGTCAATGGACTTACCAGACGCCTGCAAATGCAGGACATCATCGGTGCTGGATCCCTCTGTGCTCGTCACAATAACTAGTTCTATTAATGATATTAAAAAATATTAGTGAACACAGTTTGGACATCACTAAATCACATTAGTCTAAAATATTTCAAAGAATATACTTAGAAATTTGAAGATTAGAGCACTAATATGAACAATAAATGTATGAGTTCCTCAAGGTGATTGTAAAGAAAATGATGTATTTCACATATGTTGGATTTATTACTATATTAGACAGCCAATTCTTCTCATATGAATCAATGGCATATCTAAATATAACTATTGATCCCTGTTTTAAAAATAATACACACACACAACACTTTAAATAACAACTGGTTAAAAATAGAACCTAATCCATGTGGCACATAGATCCATTTGTGCAATGTACAGTAATCTGTTTTAGGACACAACACATATTGATCAAAATGCAAAACAAAAGATATTTGTAAAACTATGTCATCATGGTGCTGTTACAATATGCTTATATATATAAAGGTAGTCCAAGAGTGAAAGATGTGATTTAGATATCAATATTGTTTAATCAAAACAGTGTAAGGATTAATGAAGATATGTTTTATTATATGTACACTGAACTGAACAATTTTAACCAACTTTCTAATTTACTCCTATTATCAATTTGTCCTCGTTCTCTTGCTTTCTTTCTTAGATAAATAAGGCAGCTAAGCTATTTTTGGGTTCATAACCATGGAAAGCACTTGTTTATTGGTGGGTAAATGTATTCACCAATCAGCAAGAACAACACAGGTTGTTCACCAAAAATGGGCCGGCATCTAAACTTACATTCTTGCATTTCAAATAAAAATACCAAGGGAATGAAGACAATTTTATTATAGGAGTAAATGAGAAAGTTTATTAATATTGCATGCTCTATCTGAATGACAAAAGATACATTTTGTGTTCAGTGTCTCTTTAATATTAAATATTAAAATATCTTTATTTGACAATGTCACTGTTAATGAATTGTCTAGTCCATATGTTGATGTAATGAATGGGATGGAGAATGCAATTAAAATCAAATATATAATTTCAGGCTATCATCAAGAATCTTTAATTATCCTTCTCTCTTAAAGGCACATGAAACTCCAAATGTGTAATTGTATTAATTTTCATGATTCAAATCCATCCAGAAAACTTTCAAATATACTTATTTATTCTATTTTGCTTCAATGTCTTTTTTTAAAGGAGCAACTATGCACTACTGTTATCTGAAGACATGTGTTAAACCAATGAAAAAAGGCAATTTTGAGCATCAACCAATCAGCAGGTTACTCCCAGTAATGCATTGCTGCTCCTGAGCCTAACTAGATATGCTTTTCAACTAAGGATAACAAAAGACTGAAGCAATTTAAATAATATGACGGCTAGATTTAGAGTTTTGTCGGTAACGACCCGCGTAGCTAATGCATGCTTTTTTCCCCCACACCTTTTAAATACCGCTGGTATTTAGAGTTCACAGAATGGCTGGTTTTTCAGTGCATTAGGCTCCAAAAAAGGAGCGTAGAGCATAATTTACCGCCACTGCAACTCTCTATACAAGCGGAGCTTACGGACGCGGCCAGCTTCAAAAACGTGCTCGTGCACGATTCCCCCATAGAAAACAATGGGGCAGTTTGAGCTGAAAAAAAACAGCGTTAAGCTCCTAACGCAGCCCCATTGTTTCCTATGGGGAAACACTTCCTACGTCTGCACCTAACACCCTAACATGTACCGAGTCTAAACACCCCTAACCTTACACTTATTAACCCCTAATCTGCTGCCCCCGCTATTGCTGACCCCTGCATATTATTTTTAACCCCTAATCTGCCGCTCCGTACACCGCCACAACCTACATTATAGCTATGTACCCCTAATCTGTTGCCCCTAACACCGCCGACCCCTATATTATATTTATTAACCCCTAATCTGCCCCCCACAACGTCAGATTCAAGTTCAATCAGCCAATCAGATTGAGCTCGCATTCTATTGGCTGTTCCGATCAGCCAATAGAATGCGAGCTCAATCTGATTGGCTGATCGGATCAGCCAATCGGATTGAACTTGATTCTTATTGGCTGATTCCATCAGCCAATCAGAATTTTCCTACCTTAATTCCGATTGGCTGATAGAATCCTATCAGCCAATCGGAATTTGAGGGACGCCATCTTGGATGACGTCCCTTAAAGGAACCTTCATTCGTCGTCTAGTCGTCGGAAGAAGAGGATGGATCCGCACTGGAGGTCTTCAAGATGGAGCCGGTTGTCATCGGATGGAATAACATAGAAGATGCCTCCTGGATGAAGATGTTTACCGGTCCGGATGTCCTCTTCTGCCCGCTTGGATTAAGACTTCAGCCAGAGGATGGATGTCTTCAGCCCCCCGCTTGGGCTTGGATCAAGACATCAGTGCCTGGACGGATCGCTGATACCCGGTGTGGTGAAGATAAGGTAGGAAGATCTTCAGGGGCTTAGTGTTAGGTTTATTTAAGGGGGGTTTGGGTTAGATTAGGGGTATGTGGGTGGTGGGTTGTAATGTTGGGGGGTATTGTATGTTTTTTTCCAGGCAAAAGAGCTGAATTATTTGGGGCATGCCCCGCAAATGGCCCTTTTAAGGGCTGGTAAGGTAAAAGAGCTTTTCTATTTTAATTTTAGAATAGGGTAGGGCATTTTTTTATTTTGAGGGGCTTTGTTATTTTATTAGGGGGCTTAGAGTAGGTGTAATTAGTTTAAAATTGTTGTAATTTTTTTCTAATGTTTGTAAATATTTTTTTATTTTTTGTAACTTAGATTTTTTTTTGTACTTTAGTTAGTTTAGTTTATTTAATTGTATTTGTTCGTAGGTATTTTATTTAATTAATTTATTGATAGTGTAGTGTTAGGTTTAATTGTAACTTAGGTTAGGATTTATTTTACAGGTAATTTTGTCATTATTTTAACTAGGTAGCTATTAAATAGTTATTAACTATTTAATAGCTATTGTACCTGGTTAAAATAATTACAAAGTTGCCTGTAAAATAAATATAAATCCTAAAATAGCTACAATATAATTATTATTTATATTGTAGCTATATTAGGGTTTATTTTACAGGTAAGTATTTAGCTTTAAATTTGAATAATTTATTTATTAAGAGTTAATTTATTTATTTAGATTTAAATTATATTTAACTTAGGGGGGTGTTAGGGTTATGGTTAGACTTAGCTTTAGGGGTTAATACATTTATTATAGTAGCGGTGAGGTCCGGTCGGCAGATTAGGGGTTAATACTTGAATTTAGGTGTCGTGAGGTTAGGGAGGGCAGATTAGGGGTTAATACTATTTATTATAGGGTTATTGAGGTGGGAGTGAGGCGGATTAGGGGTTAATAACTTCATTATAGTAGCAGCGAGGTCCGGTCGGCAGATTAGGGGTTAATTATTGTAGGTAGGTATCGGCGACGTTGAGGGGGGCAGATTAGGGGTTAATAAATATAATATAGGGGTCGGCGGTGTTACATAAGTATAACGTAGCTGGCGGCGGTGTGCGGTCGGCAGATTAGGGGTTAAAAAAATGTAATCGAATGGCGGCGATGTGGGGGGGGCCTCGGTTTAGGGGTACATAGGTAGTTCATGGGTGTTAGTGTACTTTAGAGCACAGTAGTTAAGAGCTTTATGAACTGGCGTTAGCCCAAAAAGCTCTTAACTCCTGTTTTTTTTCTGCGGCTGGAGTTTTGTCGTTAGATTTCTAACGCTCACTTCAGCCACGACTCTAAATACCGGCGTTAGAAAGATCCCATTGAAAAGATAGGATACGCAATTGGCGTAGGGGGATCTGCGGTATGGAAAAGTTGCGGCTGCAAAATGAGCGTTAGACCCTTTAATGACTGACTCTAAATACCAGCAGGCGGTAAAAACCAGCGTTAGGAGCCTCTAACGCTGGTTTTGACGGCTACAGCCAAACTCTAAATCTAGGCGTAAGCAAATCGTAAAGATGTTTAAAATCACATGTTGTGTCTAAATCATAAAAGTAAAATGTTGGTTTTCATGTCCCTTTAATGATAAGAAGAAAATATCAAAGCATATGAGATGTATATTTCTATAATCTGCACATATGTAAAAATGTGTTAGTGTTGTCTAAATGTATCCAAAAACTGTCAAGCACTACCCAGGGGCAGAATAAAAATGGCCATGACCCTAAGATTACATTAAAATGAAGATATCAAGAATAGAAGGAATATCTTAAAATACTCATAAATTGAGATTTGTATTACAATGGAATACCAACTCTGATTCATTATTCATATTTTAAAATAACAAGAAAAGAAAATTTGAGTATCCATATTAATATAGATCAATGTGAATGGATTATGTAATGTTATGGCAAAGTTTGTAAGACAAAGGTAAATTAAAGTGAGACATACTATTCTGCGACGAACCCAGGCTCGAGGTTCCAGCACCAACATCCATATCTGTAAAATATTCAATCAGGATTAGATATCATTAATACAAATCAGGCCATGGACATGAAAAATCAGATTATTTTATTCTAGTTGACAAAGTTAAATTATATTTGTATTCACATGAGTTTATTGTTTTATAAATTAATGTATAAATAAAGACATCTTCTTGTATTCTTAATTTCGATCTTTTATGTTGTTAACTGTCGCTTTAAGTCATTTTTTGTCTTCTTGCATTGTCATCAATTGATAGACAGTGTTCAATTTTTATTTATATCTTGCTAGTATAGCTTTTCTAATGTAGAAGATTGTACATAAGGATACTGTATTCTTCACATATATACTAATTTACTTATACATTTGACCAACATGTCTAAAGCAATGCCACTGTTACAGCAAACACATGTTCATGTCTCTGCGCATTTATATCTTTCATGATCATTGCACAATTATTCAAAGCATAATTGCGCATCCGTGATTTGACCAACATGTCTAAAATAATACAAAAAGGAAAACAATATACAGAGGTGCAAGATGGAAAAAATACACAATATTCTGTACAAATGAACTAAGAACTGATACTCTCCTTTAGGTCAGGCCGCAGCCTTCTTGCAGTCTCTCCCTTGTGACTGTGTATAGATAGATAGTAGTAGTAGATGGCGCTGGTCTATTGAATGATTTTCTCTAGTAAGTGAAGAGAAAAAAGGCTTGATGCATATATTGAAGCCAATTAATATGGGTGCAGTATACTCACTCCATAAGATGAATCTTTACAGCTGAAAGGGAATGTAGCGTCAGATGGCAAGAGTCCACAGGTTCCTGGAGTCAAATACTGAATTTTCAGGTTTATCCAAAAGTGGACTATAAATGAATAGAGACCCAAATGACAAAAGTATCCAGTGTATAATTGAAAAACAATGTAGTAACTTACTCCATAAATAAGGAGATTCCAGCTCAGCACAGCAAAACAATATCTTGAAAATCTTTCAACAAAGGATAAAATGTTTTATTTTCTCAACGCGTTTCAACGTATTACACGTCTTTAATTATCAAGAGCATACATTAAAACAAGTAAAACAGGTAAGTAAAACCAAGTATTGAGTGTGTTTGCTGTGGCTACAGGGCTGGTTTATATACAGGTGAACAATTAGTTCCAATTTCCTGTTGAGCACAGGAAATTGGACTCACAAAAACTTCATAAAATGTTTAATACTATATATATGCATCAATAGTAAACTATTACTGAAAATAAAAATGAAGAAAAATATATTTTAAAGAAAATCGTTAAAAAACCATCAAAGTTTAAAAATAGAGGCTTAGTTTAGTATTGATGCGTTATTTAACCAATCAAAACACTTCTTGGATATTTGGACCAATGAACAGACAGTAGTATGAAGTCCTCAATTGAGTAGTCCGTTGTGTAACAGTTCCTTTTCAGGTCCGATCTGTGGTCATGTGCTTTTCTTGTCCAATCAGAGGACGGCTGTAATCCAAGACTGAAAGCATCAATCCGGAAGAGTCAAAGTTCTGTGTACTCCCTCTATTAGGGAGTGTGCAATTCTGTATGTGCGCAATTATATCTGTCGTGATCCTTGTGCAATTCTTCAAAGTGCTATTGCGCATCCGTGATTCAGAATTGATTTGGATATAGTAGTGTGATGAGTATCATTTATAAAGACTTCAAATATATTTGCAATTAGGTGTATTACTATATTCCAATAAAATATTTTTTTATATTGAATGATACCAATAAATATTTATAATTTTGTTATGATTGTATATTCAATGTATGAAATGGCAGATGATCTTGATTTCACAGATGCGCAATACCATTTTCGCTCTGTGACGCATATTCTGTAGAGCGCAAAAAACATCATTCCTATTTCATGTGTGACAAATCTTAATTCAGATATCTAAACATCATATGTAGCGTGTGTTGTGAGATCTATATAGATTGAATATATGACTATATACTCATTGCTTAAATATATACTCAAATATTAATATATTATATGAAGTGTGATATTTACCTGGTTCAGATTCTCTTCGTTCTTCTCCCAGGTCACCGATCGGAGAAGCTGCTTCACTGGCCTCCAGGTTGGGAATTTCAGATCCAGCAGCTGGGGAAGGAGAAGAACTCGACGAGCGAACGGATGCAAATCTGCTGGGGAAACAGAGATTGAGGAGGGTGCATAAAGTCTCCTCATAAGGTTGCAGATATCGTTTCCATGGGGGTGGATCCTTGTTGCCATCCCTCCGACGGTCTTTTATCCACTCCCTCATGAGGCAGACTTTTTTGCAGAGCCGCAACCTCATATCCCTGAATCTCCGCATGATTTGCTCCGGGGTCCTCTGGATGTCACACACCAGTTTAACATCATTGGTGACAGACAACCAGAGGGCACTCCTAATTTTCTGCTTTGTCGACTTCTTCTTGTTCCCAAATAGCTGTGGATAGAAGTCCTCGACCGCGTTGACCAGTGCTGCACTCTTCACCCATGTAAACCTGGGAGCTGTCATGCCTGCTAGGTTTTAGAATAAGAAATATAATATTATACACAATGAGTTATTTTCTCTATATTTTGTATTTAGTGGAGGATTTCAAACTCACTTTTCGCCTCCCCATAATTTTAATTGTTGTTGAATTTTCCCAAGAAATGAACTTTACCAAGCAGTGATTTAACCTACTCCCAGCTGATGAGTGGCAAAACCACGAAACAGCTGTCCTGGGATTGGTCTAAATCACTGTACTAACCCTAGCTAAGCATCAAAGCTGTGTAATGCAGCAGTGCTATGGCATAAAGGGAAGTCTGTCTTTAAAAAGCAGGCTAAAAGTAAAAAGGTGAGTCATTGTGAACCTCATTTGCATATCTTACCCAGATTCCTTTGCTGCATTGGGAACAGTGTAGTCAGAGAGTTTCTGGTTTTAAAGCAAGTCTTCTGACTTGTTTTGATTTGTAAATGGTTTACACAATGAGTTATTTTCTCTATATTTTGTATTTAGTGGAGGATTTTAAACTCATATATATATATATATATATATATATATATATATATATATATATATATATATATATATATATATCTACCAGCAGGCATTAGAGAACTGACAAAAATGGCAATGTGTAATGGGCTTTTATATGGTGAAGTAAACATGATTTGCACCATGGGACATGGTATCTGTACATCTGATTGGATCAAATTTATAAATTTTGTTATCATGTTTGTGAGACCATACTGACTCAAGTTATGTTTGTGTGATGAACTCTGATTGGCCGTTCCTTAATGTTTCATATCTTTGTAACTTCCATACACATACCTATGGGGGGTGCTGTTACTACATTTTGCATGTAGACTTCTTTGTAATTTATGGGACTGTTATGCGTATATGTGTGACGCAGATTTAATATACGTGATCCGTTAAATATTAATATATTGTTTACATTTGATTTTGATTTTATCTTTAATCACAATATTAAATATAATCCAGTTACATTAGTAAATGTTTTACACATTTGGTTGTTTAATATTGATCATGTTATTTATTATAAATATTTGTTATTGTAAAACGTAAACATTGTATGTATTCATTGTTTATTAAATAAATATTGTGACTCATTGTGAAGTATTGACATTGCTAAAAAAAAAGTGAGCAACCGATATTGCTCAAGACAAAGTTCAGGACTGTGCTGTGTGCTGAGAGAGACTGTCACCTTCGTGACATGTAGTGTTAGATGGAGAATGCATATGTATAGTACCGTATAGTACAAAGGCAAACCAGGATACAATACAATACAGCGTATTCACCCAGCTTTAGACACTGAGCAAAATCAAGCAGGCAATGTAACTTTTCTAGACCACTTTTGAGGCAGAGCAAGTAATGTACCTTCAAGCAGTTACTTCAAATGTAAGCATAAATGCCCCTAGTACTTCTGAGTAGCCCAGCTGTTAAAGAATGATTTCACTGGCAGCCCGCTATTAGACATGCAGGAGAAAATGGTGTTACAAATAGTTATAATAAAAAAATGTAAAAATGAAGCTCTCCAAAATGCCAAAGTTTCAGTGCTTTATTTTAGAAAGTGCAGAGTCAAACAGCCACGACGTTTCGGGGAGCTATGCCCCTTAATGGAGAGCTTCATTTTTACATTTTTTTACTATTGTTGGGGAGTTTTGTAGTGACTCCTTGAAGCTCTGACCTGTGAGTATTGCTGCTGGATGTATTGCACTATTTTGACAAATAGTTATAATACCAGCCTGTCAGCTTGTATATCCGTAGCGTTAATCAGGCTCGCAACCAAACAAAGTTTCACATCTCCGCGGCTTAGAGCTGGGTCATAACAGATAATATCAAAAAGTCACATCCAAGCATAGAAAAGCATACTCACAGTGCCGGGGATCCGCTGTTAGCAACCGTTTGTATTCCTTGATGTCAGTCACAATGCTTTAACTCTCGTACCAAACTAACACTACTCAGCCTCTCACCATCACATACGCCTTCTCCAATCAGCTGGAGTCATCCGGGTCAGCTGTAATCTGTGTCGGCCAGGACGTGCTAGCGGAAGTGGAGTCCCAGTACTCCACAATAAATATAGAAAACAAAAGGGTATCCAGAGCTCGTCCAAGGTGGGGAAAAGAATCACTTGATATCCAAACCCATAGGTGTAAAAAGCAAGCCTTTATTGTAGAAATTCAATTGGCTAAAACATAGTCGTAAAACTCTCAGCAGAGAGACAAGTAAAAAAGGTCTGACCGGTTTTGGCCCAGTGTGGCCGTAGTCATAGACAGATAACAGGTATTTAAAGAACACACCTTATATACCTGTTAGCTGGTATAAAAAAGACAGATTAAAAACAAACTTATTACTCTAAACTAATTCAGAAAAAGGGATGTAATATGTGTATAGTATATATAAATACACAGTGGAGAAATGTATGTTTTTATGGACTCTAGGCAAGAACAATAGATGTACACTTATAGGTAAATAGGTACATAACTTTATAAATACATGGAGTTATCAAACAGGCTAGGGAATAACTGTAAAGGAAATATACAGAAATGATCATACATATGTGTTAAAGAAACAACAATCAATATGTTAGAAATTATTATTAAGACTTAAATATGAGCTAGAAAAACCTATAATCAATTATCCAAAGGAGTAAATGGAATATTTAGTACTCATACACTAAACCTGGACATATATAGTGAAGATGTATTTATGCATAACATATAAACCATAAAGTGATCATGCCAGCCCAAAAAGGAGTTAATCAATAAGTAGCTTCAAATACTAATTAATTATTTTTTTTATTTTTTAGAATACAAAGGGAGAAATGGTAGAGTCAAGCACTATCTGTGCCAATAATTAATAATATCGAATTCAGAATTGAAACCCTCAGGTACCAGGCTACCGAGCCTGTGTATCCAGTAGATCTCTTGTCTGGAGAGGATATGAAATAAATCACCTCCCCTAGGTGGTCTGGACACCGACTCGATAGCCTGCCACCTGAAGGTTCCAACATCTCCCATGTGTACATCCAGAAAATGTTTGGATAGAGCAGAAACAGCCCTTTCCTGGAAAACATAGGAGAGATGCACCCTAATCCGCTTACCCACAGGCCTTGTGGTTCTGCCTACGTATTGTTTTTTTGCACTGGGTGCATTCTATTAAGTATATGACATATTTACTGCCACACTTAATGTAACCCCTAGTGTCAAAAACTTCCAACGTTTTGGTTGAAGAAAAGGTTTTTGAAACAACCATGTGGTCACATGACTTGCATGTCTTTTTACCACACTTATATGTTCCCTTAACTTTTAGCCATGAGCTACCACTGTCCTGTAGAGGCAGCATACTGGGAGACAAAATATTACCCAAGGTCAAATTGCGTTTATAGATGAAATTACATCCATCATCCATAATCTGTCGCAATACTGTGTCACCTCGAAGAATAGGTAAATTCCTATCAATAACCTTACAGACCTTGTCAAATTGATTAGAGAAAGCAGTGACCAGAGTGGGTTTGATTCTAGTGGAAGTTTTATTCCTCATTCTGTTGTCTCTTTGCCTTCCTTGCCTTCCATTGCAGAGACTTCTAAGAAAGTCTTGTTAATCAAATTTTTAGAGTAACCTCTCTCCTTTAGTCTTACTTTCAAATTCTCACTCTCCCTCAAGAAATCCTCTTTCCGGGAACAGTTTCTTTTTATCAGCATAAATTGGCCTTTTGCGATGCCTTTAAAAACATGCCTGGGATGGCTACTTCTGGCATGCAACAGGTTTCCTATAGAGAGATGATAAAACCCCCACAGTATCACCATCAAATCTGAGGGTAACATCCAAGTAACTTATGCTAGTCTGGTTCCACTCAAAGGTGAATCGCAGACCAACACTGTTGGAATTAATCATATTAACCAAAGTATCTAGTTGGTCTTTGCTGCCGGACCAGATGAACAACAGGTCATCAATGTAGCGTAGGTATTTTACGATATATTGGGTATAGTTTTTATTACCCCCAAAGACATGGAACCGCTCCCACCACTCCATAAACAGGTTAGCATAGGAGGGGGCAAACTTTGCCCCCATAGCAGTTCCACGTCTCTGGAGGTAAAATTTACCCCTAAACATGAAGAAATTATGCCGGAGTAGAAAGCTAACCGCTCTCAGCACATACTCTCCATGTTCAGGGGAAAGATCAGTTTCTCTTCTCAAAAAATACGAGACGGCTTGCAGACCATACTTGTGTGGTATGGAGGAGTACAGGGACACAGCATCAATGGTAGTCCAGCTGTATCCCTCCTCCCAAGTGACATCCTCAAGTCTAGAAAGCACATGAGTAGTGTCCTTCACAAAGCTTGGTAATTTTTGAACTAGCGGTTGCAGGAATTAGTCCACCCACTTGGACAGAGGTTCCAAAAGGGAACCAATTCCTGCCACTATTAGCCTGCCCTGTACATCCACCAGGCTCTTGTGGACCTTCGGAAGGTGGTGAAAGATGGGCGTTACAGGATTATCCACCAGCAGACAATCATATGTCTGTTCGTCAATAATGCCCATCTCCACCCCATCATCCAAGAGGTCCCTTAGAATTGCCTTGTACTCTGGTGTAGGATCCCTAGACAATCCCATGTAGGCTTCGGGATCCTCTAGTTGCCTTAAGGCCTCTTTTATATAGGTACCTGTATCCAACAAAACAACACTTCCCCCTTTATCTGATTGGAGAATTACCACCTCCTTGTTGTTTTGTAATGTGGCAACAGCCTCCTTTTCCAGCCTAGACAAATTAGAATTGTGGTCATGTTTTCTAGATTTATCTAGCTGTGTAAGGTCTTCGATGACTCTCTTGTGAAAGACCTCCAGGCTTTTACCCCTAATATGTAGTGGGTAAAACTTAGACCGGGATTTCAAATTGTATTGTTTTTGACTCATTGGTGTAGCTTCTGATCTAGCCTCCTGTGTGCCACCCAAATCTTCTAGATCTATTAATGCACAGACATCACTGAACGGCATGTCATAATTGCTCCTCTCCCCCTCCTGGGTAAGCACTTCACTAGGCATACTATCAGAAGATGTCGAGAAGAACTTCCTTAAGGTAAGATCCCTTACCATTTTGTTTACATCCAGTATGGTCTGGAATAAATCAAAATCCCTAGATGGGACAAAATTTAGACCATACCCCAGGACTTTTCTCTCGACATCTGTGATCTGGTAGGAGGATAGATTAACCACAGAAAAATCACTCACTGGTATCTGTGCCCCCTGGTGCTCCTGCTCTCTCTCACTGGGTACCTCTGAAGCTGAGCAGCTGCTTCCTCTTTCCTTTGTGGGTAACCCCTCCCTCCCCCTCTGGGTTGTTTCGGAGCCCACTGAAAAACCTGCGTATTGGGTCCCATATCATTAGTAGCTGTCTCCCTAGTAGTACCAGATTGGGAATAGAGAGACCGTCCCCTTCTACGATGACCTCTCCCACCTCTCTTGGGTACAGCTCCCGTTGTTGCTCCCTTGGGATCCTTTAAGATACTTCTAGGCATAGAGTTAAATTCAGTGTTCTCTAATAATTCAGATATCTCTCCCTCTGAACCTGAGCAGCCCTCATCATCAAAACTTGAGGCAAATTTATCCTCATCTGTCTGCTCAGTCTCTGAGTCAGAGAAATCAACCTGGTTTGATCCAACCACTCTATTTGACTTGTTCTTTTCCTTGCCAGGTTTACTTGGTATTATATCCTGACCTGAGTGCTGAGCCATAGGTCTATTATTATGTGTTTGCGACCAAACTCTACCCCTCTGTTTCTTTCGCCAGATATAAACTGTACCATTGCTATAGTCTTTTTGGTCACGTGCTTAATTTGGATGATTAATTTCTTAGACTCTTCTATAACATTCTTAAGTATAGCGTCATATTCTGGGTAAACATTACACAATTTATACTTATTCATGTCACCCTGCAGGGTGATTATCTTATTCTTGACCTCTACCAGCAATGTATCTTTGTACTCAATCAAAAGAGCTATACGCTTAAGTGAACAGTCCGTTAAAACCTGGTTCCATCTTTCAATGAACCCAGGGTCCTTTACATCATAGGTGGGAAATTTATTAATACTTAGGCCCCTGGGAATCATTTTCATACTAATATATTTTGAGAGAATCCATTTGTCCCATTTAAGCTTTTGTTCTTTCTTCTTTAAATTCTCCAAATCATAAAAGTAATCTCCTAATAATGTGTTAGGTGTGTCACTTTCAAACACATCTGTTAATTCCAATGCATCCCAATTTTCTTCATCCATCTCATTAAGAGAGAAAAAAGAGTCTGGCTGTGACATGTTATCCATACTCAAAATGTCTTTATCAAAAAGTGCTATGCAGCTACTTTGCTTATTAATGCTGTGATTTAAATAGATTTTTTCCAGAAACAAAGTGAAATCCCTCACACAACACGGATTTTGGACAGTATATAAGGTCTATGTTTATAGTGACCCGCTGACCTAGTGAGGATTTGAAAGTAAGACTAAAGGAGAGAGGTTACTCTAAAAATCTGATTAACAAGACTTTCTTAGAAGTCTCTGCAATGGATATGAGAAGTAACCAAGGAAGGCAAAGAGACAACAGATTGAGGAATAATACTTCCACTAGAATCAAACCCACTCTGGTCACTGCTTTCTCTAATCAATTTGACAAGGTCTGTAAGGTTATTGATAGGAATTTACCTATTCTTCGAGGTGACACAGTATTGCGACAGATTATGGATGATGGATACAATTTCATCTATAAACACAATTTGACCTTGGGTAATATTTTGTCTCCCAGTATGCTGCCTCAACAGGATAGTGGTAGCTCATGGCTAAAAGTTAAGGGAACATATAAGTGTGGTAAAAAGACATGCAAGTCATGTGACCACATGGTTGTTTCAAAAACCTTTTCTTCAACCAAAACGTTGGAAGTTTTTGACACTAGGGGTTGCATTAAGTGTGGCAGTAAATATGTCATATACTTAATAGAATGCACCCAGTGCAAAAAACAATACGTAGGCAGAACCACAAGGCCTGTGGGTAAGCGGATTAGGGAGCATCTCTTCTATGTTTCCCAGGAAAGGGCTGTTTCTGCTCTATTCAAACATTTTCTGGATGTACACATGGGAGATGTTGGAACCTTCAGGTGGCAGGCTATCAAGTCGGTGTCCAGACCACCTAGGGGAGATGATTTATTTCATATCCTCTCCAGACAAGAGATCTACTGGATACACAGGCTCTGTAGCCTGGTACCTGAGGGTTTCAATTCTGAATTCAATATTTTTAATTATTGGCACAGATAGTGCTTGACTCTACCATTTCTCCCTTTGTATTCTAAAAAATTAATTAATTAGTATTTGAAGCTACTTATTGATTAACTCCTTTTTGGGCTGGCATGATCACTTTATGGTTTATATGTTATGCATAAATACATCTTCACTATATATGTCCAGGTTTAGTGTATGAGTACTAAATATTCCATTTACTCCTTTGGATAATTGATTATAGGTTTTTCTAGCTCATATTTAAGTCTTAATAATAATTTCTAACATATTGATTGTTGTTTCTTTAACACATATGTATGATCATTTCTGTATATTTCCTTTACAGATATTTCCTAGCCTGTTTGATAAGTCCATGTATTTATAAAGTTATGTACCTATTTACCTATAAGTATACATCTATTGTTCTTCCCTAGAGTCCATACAAACATACATTTCTCCACTGTGTATTTATATATACTATACACATATTACATCCTTTTTTCTGAATTAGTTTAGAGTAATAAGTTTGTTTTTAATCTGTCTTTTTTATACCACTCCCATTTGGGGAGTGGCTAACAGGTATATAAGGTGTGTTCTTTGAATACCTGTTATCCGTCTATGACTACGGCCACACTGGGCCAAAACCGGTCAGACCTTTTTTACTTGTCTCTCTGCTGAGAGTTTTACGACTATGTTTTATCCAATTGAATTTCTACAATAAAGGCTTGCTTTTTACACCTATGGATTTGGATATCAAGTGATTCTTTTCCCCACCTTGGACGAGCTCTGGATACCCTTTTGTTTTCTACATTGACATTGCTCTATTAAATGTATTTACAATTCCAACAATGCACATCAATTGTGTGTTAGTGCATGACATTATGATAGAATTTTTAAAGATGCAAATCTCCTGTGGCAAGATACGTTTACCACGCTATATTTCAGCAATGCGTAATTTGTATTTATAATGGACATAACTTGGATAAAATATTTATAGATTTTAAAATCCACTTTTGTTCATTATTAGTAAATAAACCTTGAGCTTGTATTGGTCTGAACTGCTCACATATTTTATTGGGCAACGGCGTCTTTATTTTTAAAGGGACATTACACCCAAATATCCGGATCCGGAGAGAAAATACAATTTTAAATATTGAAATGTAACTCGATCTATTTAGCTTATTCTTTACATAAGCTTTACAGAAGAAATAGCAATGCACATGGTTGATCCAATCACACAAGGCATCTCATTCTCTGTGCATCCACCAAACTTCATTTACTGAGCATATCTAGATATGGTTGTAAAGGAAAGTCCATCAAAATAATGAAGGAAATTAGATAATATAAGTACATTTTAATGTTTAAAAATATATTTTCGTGATGAATCATGAAAGAAACAGTTTTGAATTAATGTCTATTTAATGATCTAATATGCAATCTTTAAATGTTTCTAAAGACATCTGTCTAAACATTGTAAAAATGCATTGTTGCCCACCCACAAATAAGTAGATATTTCCCAGTAATGCTTTGCTGATCATAAACCTATGCATCTGGTTTTTTTTTTTCAAACTTATGATAACATAAGAATAAAGCATATTTGTATTACCTTATGTATTGTATACCCCACTGTGAATGAAATATCTTACAATGGCTGTATTTATACGGCTTTACCTTAAAGGGACATTAAACAAGAATATTTACTTTCACAATTTAGATGGATAATACAATGTTTAAATATTTATTTCTAGTATCTCATTAGCTTTTATCTCTTGATATTCTTTCCTGAAAAGCATATCTAGATAGGCTCAGGTGCTGCTGATTGGTGGCTGCACATAGATGCCTTGTGTAATTGACTAACCCATGTGCATTGCTATTTTTTTAACAAAGGTTATCTAAAGAATAAATAGAATTAGATACTAGAATTACATTTGAATGTTGTTTAAAATTGTATTCTCTGTCTGAATCATGAAATAAAATGTTGTGTTTAATGTCACTTTAAGGACAAAAACATTATGAATATGTGGAGTTAACATTGGATAAATAAACTAAAATAAAGGGTAACGGAAATACCTATAAATATGTGATATCTATCCGACAGGTAAAGAGTATAATTGTTAGAAATTCTATTTTGATATATCTATAGTTAACTGACCCTTCAAATGATTCCACTATAGTGAAAAGTCATCAATATGGCATACAATAACTAGCTTGGTATAAATGTGAAATTAATTATGTTTTATTTAAAGATAACTTCAAATATATTACCTTGCTATTAATTAAAGCATAATAACATATATTTATATTAATAATGTTTTTGGATACCTAAGAAAGATTATACAGATTATAATGTAAATATAACATTAACTTCTTAAATTAAAGTGACAGTGTAGTTTAAACACTTTTTATTTCTTAAAAGTGAAATGATCAAAGTTGTTATGTATAATCTATACCACATTTCCTCGTCAGAAACATTTTATGATTTTAACATCTATAAATCACACAATCAAATCGTAGATGGCTGTATCTAACTCCACCTTAAATTCTGTAAGATACTTGACTTTCACATTCTCTGCTTAAGCTGTGTTGATATTTTTGCATTATATAAATTAATCTAAATGAGTCTCTTTGATATCAGGCAAGTGCTAGAAAAATAGATACTTTAACAGTCATGTGACTAATATTTTGTTTACATGTCAGAATAATAGATGGATGTATTTCTTCTTATCTTACTGTGATATAGATGTCTCAAATAATATGTATTTAAATAAAATAAAATTGAAAAATATTGTATGTAAATAAATTTATTTAAAAAAAAATCTGGAATTCATGACTTGAAATCTATATCTATCCATAATTTGCATAAAATCACATAAAATTGTCTAATCAATATTTTAATTACACATATTAGCATTTACAATTAGACAAAATAATGCATATCAAATTTGGAAAATATAAAATGATTCTATTGTATGAGGGACACAATTGAATGTAATATGTCATGTCCATTAAAATAACAATATACCTAAATGTCAACTATAAAATGTATCCCTTTGTCTGATTGGTCAGAATCAGAGTAATCTCTAGCACAAAGTAGGGGTAATGTATATAAAATAAACATATTCTAAAATAGGACATGTATATATTCTGAATTCTTTGATATCAGGCAAGTGCTAGAAAAATAGGTACTTTAACAGTCATGTGACTAATATTTTGTTTACATGTCAGAATAATAGATGGATGTATTTCTTATCTTACTGTGATATAGATGTCTCAAATAATATGTATTTAAATAAAATAAAATGGAAAAATATTGTATGTAAATAAATTTATTTAAAAAAAAATCTGGAATTCATCAAAAATTAAAATCTGAAAAAGAAAGAAAAGACATATTCAAAATATTAGTAATTAAGATTATTTTATGAACACGTCTTAAAATATTCCTTAAATCTAAGAACTGAAAATTCATCTTCTGTCTATGCTCTAACATGTGTTGTTTGTCTTGATATTAAAAACAGGTTCAGACTTGAAATCTATATCTATCCATAATTTGCATATAATCACATAAAATTGTCTAATCAATATTTTAATTACACATATTAGCATTTACAATTAGACAAAATAATGCATATCAAATTTGGAAAATATAAAATGATTCTATTGTATGAGGGACACAATTGAATGTAATATTTCATGTCCATTAAAATAAGAATATACCTAAATGTCAACTATAAAATGTATCCCTTTGTCTGATTGGTCAGAATCAGAGTCATCTCTAGCACAAAGTAGGGGTAATGTATATAAAATAAACATATTCTAAAATAGGACATGTATATATTCTGAATTCTTTGAACATTCTTACTCCTATGATTCGTACTTAGCATGCATTGTGCAAAGTAACCTGGATGTATGGTCATTAAAAGGCAATTCTCTTCAAAATATTAGTTTATCTTCATTAGGTGTCATATTCATCATTTTCAAAATAGAGGATTGTAAAATACCATCTAAATTTTTTTAAAAATATCAACCATAAGTGTCTCCCATAAGATACATCCTGCATCCCCAGTCTTGTTCCAGAGATTTGTTGCCACTTACCATGTGAACAGTGTTAGTATGTTTTTCAAAGTCAGCACAGTTGAAAGACAATGCCACAGACATGATCACATTGGTATTCTTCACTTTCAGTATGGGATTCTTCACTTTCAATATGGGATTCTTCACTTTCAGTATGGGATTCTTCACTTTCAGTCTTGAATTCTTCACTTTCAGTATGTAGATGAAGTCATCTCCCTAATTGAAGATTAAGTGTAAATAAAATCATTAATAATAATGTGTGACTTGGTTCTGCATCCCCCCAAAAACAATTTCTTAAACAATTTTTATCAATAGCTTACTAAGCGTGTATTAGCTTGTTTTATGTTCTATCAATCAAGTGTGAAGGTGAGTCATACATTGTGCAGGCCTAACCACTGATGTATGACTTAGAATCACACAGTATTGCTAGAGTATCCCTTTCTGATTATCTAAAAATCTAGTAATGTGTAAACTAAATACTACATTTAACATTGTATGCCTAATTATGGATCATTGTGCCAATCCCCCCCCCCCAGTCCATACATAGTGTATACTTACCATCTGATGTTGTCTTTGAAAATCAGGTGGCAAAGTCATTACAGGAGCCAATGCCAGAATAATCTGATGTCTAAATTACCTATCAAATCAAAAATATAAAAATCAAATTTTAATAATCATTTGTTGAACAATCCTAACATGTTTGCACAATTCTCTACTTCTCTTTTCCCTAAAATGTACGCATATTCGCAATGCTCCTATATAACTTCTAGTATTTACCGTCTGAAGTTGCTGTTGATGATGTCGTCTCTGACATTGAGCCCCTCGTCCTGGAATGGCCCCTCTAGAACAGGGTCATCCTCCTCATCTTAGATGAGGTCTCGGGCACCTGGACGGCCTGCAGCATCCCAGCCCGCTGAGCAATGTTATGCAGGACGCTGCAGGCTATAATGATCTTTGCCACCTTACTAGGGCTGTATTGGAGGGCTCCTCCAGACCTGTCCAGGCATCGTAACCACATTTTGAGGAGCCCAAACATCCTCTCCACTACAGCCCTAGTCAGCTTGTGCGCCTGATTATAGTGCTCCTGGGCCTCATGTGGCATTACGTATAGACGTGATGATCCAAGGCCGGATCATGTAACCCGAATCACCGATAAATAATGAACATAGCAAAATGTCAAAGATAAAAAATATCGTTAAAATTATTATATTAAAATACAATTCATTTGTGTACACAAAAATCACCTAAAATAGACATTTGCTGAAAGACAATTACATGGTTGAAGCACATCGTATATCTGCACATTTAAGCTAGGACATGCTACATATCTGGTTGGAGCTAAAACTAGACATTTGCTGAAAGAGACAATGACATGGTTAAAGCACATCCTATATCTGCACATTTAAGCTAGGACATGCTACATATCTGGTTAGAGCTAAAATTAGACATTTGCTGAAAGAGACAATGACATGGTTAAAGCGCATCCTATAGCTGCACATTTAAGCTAGGACCTGCTACATATCTGTTTGGAGCTAAAACTAGACATTTGCTGAAAGAGACAATGACTTGGTTAAAGCACATCCTATATCTGCACATTTAAGCTAGGCCATGCTACATATTTGGTCGGAGCTAAAACGAGACATTTGCTGAAAGAGACAATTACATGGTTAAAGCGCATCCTATAGCTGTACATTTAAGCTAGGACATGCTACATATGCGTATTTTGCATAAACAAGACATTTGCTAAAAGAGACAGAAATGGTTAAATTGCATCCTAGAGCTGCCCATTAAAGCTAGGACATGCTACATATCTGGTTGGAGCTAAAACTAGACATTTGCTGAAAGAGACAATTACATGGTTAAAGCGCATCCTATAGCTGCATATTTAAGCTAGGACATGCTACATATGCATATTTGGCATAAACGAGACATTTGCTAAAAGAGACAGAAATAGTTAAATTGCATCCTAGAGCTGCACATTTAAGCTAGGACATGCTACATATCTGTTTGGAGCTAAAACTATACATTTGCTGCAAGAGACAATTACATGGTTAAAGCGCATCCTATAGCTGCACATTTAAGCTAGGATATGCTACATATCTGTTTGGAGCTGAAACTAGACATTTGCTGAAAGAGACAATTACATGGTTAAAGTGCATCCTATATCTGCACATTTAAACTAGGACATGCTACATATGCGTATTTCGCATAAACGAGATATTTGCTAAAAAAGACAGAAATGGTTAAATTTCATCCTAGAGCTGCCCATTTAAGCTAGGACATGCTACATATCTGGTTGGAGCTAAAACTAGACATTTGCTGAAAGAGAAAGAAATGGTTAAAGTGTATCCTTTAGCTGCACATTTTGCACATTACACAAACACAACTGTTTTTGAAGATTACAATGGCAATTGTCTAACTAATTAACCATGTTGTGCACAACTACTCAATAATGAGCCACCTATGGGGAAACGGTCTGCCCTCAAACTGCCGCCACAGGGACGACTGTCTGAAGATGCGGGCATCATGACAAGCCCCGCCGAAATTTGCACACTCCAGCATAATCCGCATCCGTGCATCACAAACAAACTGCATGTTGAGACTATGGAAGTGTTTGTGATTTTGGAAGGGCAGCAATCTATTGCTCCCAAGACATTGGGCATTCGAGCTATTGCATAGAATTCCCTCTTCAGGCGCCTCCAATCGCTGTCATTTTGAGGGAATCCTATGTAATGCTTACTGACTCGTACCATTGCGTGCAGAAAGTTGTCAAAAATCACAGAGAAGGTACCCTGAGACAGCCCATGTATGTACCCCTCTCCGGATTGAAAACTTCTGGAGGCCAGGACGTGTATGCAACTTAGCATCTAGGTCATGACAGGGATTGCAGTTCGCATATGTCTACGGGGCTCCATATAAGTTTAAGTACATTGTAAAGGCTAATGAGCTGATCGCGATTGAGCCTATACTTGTCATAAACCTCAAAGTCACTCATGTTATCCAAGGTGGGCCTCACCCTGTGAACAGGAGGACCTCTAACGAGACGAGCCCTTTGTCTCTTTTGGAGACGCTGAGCCTACCTAATTCGGCAACAACACCAGCAACAAATAACTGCGGATCATCCATGTTTTCCAAGCTAAGCAGCACAAAGCCAAACAGCAGAGAAAACTCACAAGGAGTAACAAGATATGTATAAACACAAAAGTGATTTGATACAATGTCGATCACAAGGGACGCTTTGGCCATGTTGTTTGGGGGATTTATAGTGCAATATGTCCAATGGTAGTGTGTTCATAATGATTGCTGATTGTATACACTTGATTGTATTTGAGCGGCGCAAATGCTTTCAAAGTGGGCGTTTTTTAGGTGTTTGCTGAAATTTTGTTTTCGACCAATGAATCTTAATGTGAAAGTGTAAAACATAACATATACAGTGCACCTTCGTAATGTTTGTTCATATACGTAATAAATAATTCTTAAATTTGATGTTATAGTAAAAAGCACATGTCCACGCTAACATGAATGAAAGTGCATACTTGTGTATAATGTGCATAAACATGGCATAGAATCAGATTGATCAATGTTGCTGCAATATTGTTTCTAAACGATAAAGGAACAGCTGACATCTATAATATTCTATATATAAGTGATTGGCGAGATGTCAATATTGTACAGGCCCCATTGAAATCACAATAATAATAAAGATCTTCCAGCTGACATCTATAATATTGTATATATAAGTGATTTGCGAGATGTTAATATTTTACGCGTCCCATTGAAATCGCAATAATAATGAAGATCTTCCAAACTCTCGTTTACGTATATGTAATATTGTAGTATTGAGTGAGAAAATTCTGAAAGCTGCGGTACAGTCCCAATGCTGTAATATGTATGGTTGAAGCTAAGAATGACGTCATCATATTAGCAACCTGCCTGTCTAGTTAGCAAATCTTCATTGTGTTGTATTTTAAAACATTCTTCTTGTGTGCTAATTAAAAATATAAAGGTGTGGACTTCCTGTGGGCGGAGCAAACGGGTGACAGCAAGAAGAAAGAGCTCTGCAAAACAGCTCTTAAAAAAAGCAATTAATCGCTGCCACCAGCTAACCCACGCTACTTTTCTTGCTGAGCAGGCATCCTAATCTATGCGGGCACTTGCTGCAGCTGAAACCTGATGCATGAAGGGCCCCTACATCACGCCCTTGCCCCTGAGAAGAGACAGCAGTAAAACTACCTACACCATCTTATAAACAGCAGCTGAGGCCTCCTATAATCCTGGATGCAAAGTAGGATTCAACATGCTGATGTGCAAAGATAACCTCATCCAGGAACTGACAATGCTGTTTACACCTTCACTGGACAGATTGCTATCTGCCTGTTCAGAGTTATGCCAGGAAGTTCAGGGAGTTGTGAGAGGCACCAAACCGATAATGACCATGTGTGAAGATCACAAGGAAAATTATATTACTGAGTACCCAATACAGCATGGCTATGTGAAGTATGCTGACAATCTAACTGTTCTCATATTGGACTCTCATAACAGCTGCTCAGAGGATATATCACTTGGATCACTGAGACTCCCACCTAAGACTGCAGAAACATGCCATGAGGTCAGTTTAAATGTAACAGACTTGTGCCTATTTGATTTACTGATGTCAGCTCCTGAGCTACTAGCAGCTGGCTGCTCTCAGAGGAACCCTCAGTGTAATAAACTTACAAGACCATTTCAGTGGAGCAACATGTGGGCAGACTGTCTGGATAGAAAAGATGTAAAGCTCTGCAGGACCTTTTCAGGGACAGCTGCAATATATTTCTCATTCCACACTTGGAGCAGTTTATGTCCTGTTCACTCATGCTTTGTTTGCAGCGTTCATCCTCTCCCTGCTCGTGTAGGAGTTGGATGATATCCTTTGCAGAGATATTATTATTATTATTATCGGTTATTTGTAGAGCGCCAACAGATTCCGCAGCGCTATAAACAAAAGGGGGAGTACAACAAAACAATTATAGGGTAGAGGGCCCTGCCAAGAGTTGCACTGTTGTAGTCAGCTCTTAAGAAGGTGATGTACAAACAGCTGGACTTTTAGGCTTACATGCTAAGAGGGTTCAGGGGATTGCAGTGGAGGAGAGGAACTAGTATTAGGAAGGGTTAGCGTAGGTTGCATGCGTCCCTGAACAGTAGAGTCTTTAGGGAGCACTTGAAGCTTTAAAAACTAGAAGAGAGTCTTGTGGAGCGAGGCAGAGAGTTCCACAAGATGGGAGCCAGTCTGGAGAAGTCCTGTAAACGGGAGTGTGATGAGGTGACAAGAGAGGAGGAGAGTAGGAGGTCATGAGCAGAGCGAAGGGGACGGGAGGGAGAGTATCTGGAGACAAGGTCTGAGATGTAGGGGGGAGCAGTGCAGTTGAGGGCTTTGTATGTAAGAGTGAGAGTTTTGTGTTTGATCCTAGAGGCAAGAGGAAGCCAGTGAAGGGATTGGCAGAGAGGCGCAGCAGATGAAGAGCGACGTGTAAGGAAGATGAGTCTGGCAGAGGCATTCATTATGGATTGTAAAGGAGCTAGGCGGCAGGTGGGGAGACCAGAGAGGACAGAGTTGCAGTAATCAAGGCGGGAAAGAATGAGAGAGTGGATTAAAATCTTAGTTGTGTCTTGCGTAAGGAAGTGTCTAATTTTAGAGATGTTTTTAAGGTGGAAGCGGCAGGCTGTAGCCAAGGACTGAGTGTGAGGAGTGAAGGAAAGATCTGAGTCAAATGTGACCCCGAGACATCGGGCATGCGAGGTAGGGGTAATGATGGAGTTGTCGACAGTTATAGAGATATTAGGGGTGGAGATTTTGGAAGAAGGGGGGAAAATGAGGAGCTCAGTTTTGGAGAGATTTAGCTTGAGGTAGTGAGAGGACATCCAGGAAGAGATGTGAGAAAGACAGTTAGTGACACGGGTTAGCAAAGAAGGAGATAGTTCTGGTGCAGAGAAGTAGATTTGGGTGTCATCGGCATACAAATGATATTGGAAACCGTGGGACTTAATTAGGGAACCTAGTGATGACGTATAGATTGAGAAGAGAAGGGGACCGAGGACAGAGCCTTGCGGTACTCCGACAGAAAGTGGTGACGGGGCAGAGGAGGCCCCAGAGAAGGTTACACTGAAGCTACGGTTTGACAGGTAGGAAGAGAGCCACGAAAGGGCTGTGTCACAGATGCCGAAGGATTGGAGGGTTTGGAGCAAAAGAGGGTGGTCGACAGTGTCAAAGGCTGCGGACAGATCAAGGAGGATAAGCAGAGAGAAGTGGCCTTTTGATTTAGCTGTAAGTAGGTCGATGGTGACCTTAACAATAGCTGTCTCTGTGGAGTGATAGGGACGAAATCCAGATTGCAGCGGGTCAAGAAGGGAGTTTAACGTAAGGAAATGGGATAGGCGTGCATATACTAGTTTTTCGAGAAGCTTTGAAGCAAGAGGGAGGAGAGAAATTGGGCGGTAGTTGGATGGGGAGGTAGGATCAAGGGAAGGTTTTTTGAGGATAGGTGTGACCAGTGCATGTTTCATTGATGAGGGAAATGTACCAGTGCTGAGGGAGAGGTTGAAAATGTGTGTTAGTATAGGGGTAAGGGTAGCAGAGAGAGAGGGGAGCAGCTGTGAGGGGATAGGGTCAAGGGGACAGGTAGTGAGGTGAGAGCGCAGTATAATTGCTGAAACTTCGTCCTCAGTAACAGGGGAGAATGAACTAAGTTTCTGGTTATGAGGGTTGTGGTTGAGTGAGAGTATTTGAGGGGGGGAGAGAATGGAATTGTGTTGAGTACTGATTTCATGTCTGATGGAATCAATTTTGTTAATGAAGTGACTGGCAAAGTCTTGAGCTGACAGAGAAGTTGTATGAGGAAGTGGAGGAGGGCGGAGGAGAGTATTGAAAGTGGAGAACAGACGTTTTGGGTTTGAAGAAAGATTAGAGATAAGAGTAGAGAAGTAGTGTTGCTTGTGGAGATTAAGGGCAGAGTAGTAGGAGTTCAAGATGAATTTGTAATGAAGAAAATCAGCTGAACTCCGTGATTTTCTCCAATGCCGTTCAGCAGTACGGGAACATCTGCGTAGGTACCGTGTCAGAGGAGTATGCCAGGGCTGGGGACGAGTGTGTGATATCCTAGTGTCAGGTTCACTGTCTGTGTATATACCTTTAAATCCTTCTTGACCTATCACGTTACCACACCCCCTTTATAACACCTGCAATTGCCTTCATCCTATGCTTAGTAATTTTTGTTTAACTGCCTATGTAGTACTGCTTCTGCTAAGCTCCTGGTCTATGATACTGACTGTCATTTCAACTTTGTATGCTGGACCTCTATGCATAATTCTATACCTGAAGTTCGTCTGAAACTTTCTCTCTGTCCTTAAAATCTAACTAACAGTGCCTCTGCAAGTTTCTCCTAAATCTTCTTGCTACGCAAGCTTACTTTGCCATTGGACTGCTCCCTCCAAGTTCCTGAAGTTCACTTATCAATATACATTGTTTTTTCAACTTGTACCTTACTTACTGTTTGCTTGTCATGCTAATTCATTTTTTAGTGAAGAGACCTACAATCGGCTCAGTGCCGCACCCGGTGTTCTGACGTCAGACGCCAACATCCCTGCTGAACAGATACCGGAAGAGAGTTCCACACCTCTATACTCGCCTGCAGCATATCCTAAGGCTCCGGTAAGAACTTTATCTACTATCAAAGGTACAACTTACTTTATCTACATTCCCAAATATGTGCAAGTATAAGATTATAAATATCTAAGGAAATTAGTTTGAAACTCTCTGACGTTTCTGTGTATTTTCTGCTTTGCTTGCAAAATTAACGTCTCTTGCCTCAGGATCACGCTTACTCTTTACTATATGTGCAATAAGTATTCAACTAATACTATAACCTCTTGCTTTAACGCTCAAGGATTCTACTGCATTACAAATTGCATTGGTTATCATCACGCTTACTCTTTGCTATATGTGCAATAAGTATTCAACTAATACTATAACCTCTTGCTTTAACGCTCAAGGATTCTACTGCATTACAAATTGCATTGGTTATCTAACTGCTGTTCAACTGGCTTTGTTCTTTGAAGATCTTTTCTTCCACTGCTGACTTTCATTATCTCTTATCCTTATTTCATCCTAGCTAATTGTGGCATATAGTTTCTCTGTTCTCTTATTCCTAAGTCATATGCATTTGTCTTATGAAGTTAATAAGATATATACTTCTCTGACTTCAAATCTAATTAGTAAAATACTTTGTAAAGCTTTGTCTTACTGAAAGTTATAATAACTACACTTGCTGTTATTGTTACTACTTCCACATAGTAGTGATAAACAAAAAGTGTATACAAATCTATATATATATATATATATATTCTTATAATAGAAAATCATAGGGCAACAGTTACATATTACTAAGCCTTAACATAAAAAAAAAAAAAAAAAAAAAAAAGGAGCATTATGGAACAACCTGACCTTCCTCAGGTTGTATATGATATGTCACAAAAAATGGATCAGATGGGGAAAGCCATTCTAGATCTACAAAGAGAGAATCAAATATTGAAAGGATTCATAAAGGATACCAAGGAACAATCCACTAGCTCTCTGGAACCTCAAGTCTCTGTACCAGACTTATTTGCGGGTGACAGAAGATCATATAGACATTTTAAAAATGCCTGTGGACTTTTATTTAATTTGAAACCAAGAACATATCCTAACGACAGAATAAAGGTGTTAACTACCATATCCTACTTAAGGGCTGAACCAAGGATATGGGCAGATCAGTTGTGTGAAGCTAACTCTCCTATTCTCAACTCCTTAAGTGATTTCTTCCACGCCATGGATGAGTTGTATTCTGACACTGATGTTCAACTTTCTGCAGAATGAGACAACTCAAACAAGGGAAAAGGCCAGTAGAAGAATATATAACAGAGTTCAAGTTATACGCTACCGATTCTTCCTGGAGTAGAGTTTCGCTAAGAAACCAATTTAGACTTGGACTTTCGGAAAGCCTTAAGGACGAACTTGCACGCACTGAGATGCCGGAGACTCTGGAAGCACTAATGAGGTTGGCAACCCAGATTGACCGCAGACTCTGTGAGAGAAAAGCAGAGCGTTACCATACTGAATCTCACTATAAGGCACCACCTATTCCACATCAAAAACCACCTGGGTTTACTACAGAAAAGGTGACTCCCATGGAAATTGGCATGTTGAGAGGACCTCTTACTACTGATGAAAGATCTCGCCGCAGGGCTCTGCGCCTGTGCATGTATTGTGCAGATCCTAACCACACAGTCACTGACTGTCCAACCCTACGCAAGAATAAAATGCGTAAGTTTACATACATACGTAAATCTGATGTCTATGACACTTCCCAAACTTACTGTGACTTGTCTCTCTCTATACAGTGGGACCATAAGAAGTTAAGTACCAAAGCCATCATAGATTCCGGATCATCAGGCAACTTCATTGATGCTGATTTTGTTCTTCTAAATAAAATACCTGTTGTTGAAAAAAAATCACCTGTATTCCTTAGAGTTATTGATGGGTCCACTCTCTCCACAGGACCTATTACCCAGCACACTGTTCCTCTCCTAATCAGTACTGTGTCAGGGCACACTGAGTTCATTGTTTTTGATATAATTTCATCACCTCACTTTCCTGTAGTATTAGGCTTAAACTGGTTACAGTTACATAATCCAGAAATAAATTGGCAAACCTTACAAGTAAATTTCTCTTCGCCTTATTGCAAAACAACATGTCACCCACAACACGAGATACTACTTACAAACTCCTTGAGTTCTCCTCTACCTTCGTTCTACAGTGATTTTACTGATGTATTTAGTAAGGTAGAAGCAGAGACTCTACCTCCTCATCGCATTTACGATTGTCCCATAGAATTAATCCCAGGTTCTACACTCCCTGTGGGTCATTTGTACCCACTAAGCCAACCTGAGCTTAACCATTTAAAAGAGTATCTCACTGAAAACTTACGAAAAGGCTTTATACGACCTTCCACATCTCCCACAGCAGCCGGAATGTTCTTTGTCACAAACAAGGATAAAACTTTAAGACCGATAATTGATTACCGGGAATTAAATAAGTGCACGGTAAAAAAACGTTATCCATTACCTCTGATTCCGGAACTCATCGAAAGGCTTACCAACGCCACAATCTTTTCAAAGCTTGATCTTACGGGAGCTTATAACCTCATTCGCATACGCCAAGGGGATGAATGGCTCACCGCATTCAGGACCAGATACGGACTTTTTGAGTACGTAGTGATGCCTTTTGGACTCTGTAACGCCCCTGCCACGTTCCAGCATTTCATTAATGATATTTTTAGAGATTTGCTGGACGTGTGTATGGTGGTTTACCTCGACGATATATTAATCTATTCTAAAAATGAAGAAGAACATATTAAACACGTCAGATGGGTTTTGGCAAGACTCAGAGTCCACAAGCTTTATGCCAAACCAGAAAAATGTTCATTCCATGATACCATTGTTTCTTTCTTAGGTTATACTATTTCTCCTGCTGGCATTCAAATGCAATCCGAAAAAATAGAAGCAGTAATGGATTGGCCACTTCCTACTAACAAAAAAGAATTGCAAAGATTTCTGGGATTTTCGAATTATTATCGGAAATTTATCAAAGGTTTTTCAGAGATTGTCAAACCACTCACTCAATTAACTGGAACCAGTCTACCTTTCAAATGGACTCCTATTCATACTGAAGTTTTCGAGCAATTAAAAACTTCATTCACTACTGCACCTATTTTGAGTTTCCCAGATGTGAACCTACCTTATATTCTTGAGGTGGATTCCTCTGACCATTCTATTGGTGCTGTACTATCTCAACAAAAGACTGAGACTGATCCAATACACCCTGTATCCTTTTATTCTAAAGCAATGAGTCCAGCTGAAAGAAACTACGGAATAGGTGACAAGGAGCTATTAGCCATACGTAGGTCATTGGAATTCTGGAGACATCTATTGGAGGGAGCCCTGCATCCCATTGTGATTTTAACTGACCACAAAAATTTACAATATCTACAAAGTAATAAAACCCTTTCAAGTAGACAAGTACGCTGGTCACTTTATTTCTCTAGATTTGATTTCAAGATAGTATATCGTCCTGCCTCAAAAAATGGCAAAGCTGATGCTCTCTCTAGGCTAGACTCAGACTTACCAGAGGTAAAAAATCCCACAAGTATTATTCCTACAGATAAATTCCTAGGATTTACTACTACTTTTCTAAAAGAAGTAAGGTCAAAGTCTGTTCTACCTCCAGAAGTTGGAACAAAAAAGTTAAAGAAGAAAGACGGTATATATTACTTCAACGACAAGATGTACATCCCCACTGAGTTGAGGAACCAGATCTTAGAACAACACCATGACTCTCCTTTAGCCGGACATCCAGGGGTAGCTCGCACCTTGGATTTACTCCAGAGAAAATATTGGTGGCCTGACATGTTTCCCTCAGTACTAAATCATGTTAGAACTTGTGCTATCTGTCAAGTATCCAAAACAGAGAAAAAATCTCCTTACGGGTTATTGATGCCACTTCCTATCGCAAAGGCTCCCTGGCAACAAATCAGTATAGACTTTATAGTTGAATTGCCTCCCTCAATGTCCTATACCACCATACTTGTTGTCATTGACACTTTTACCAAGATGGCACACTTCTTGCCGTTTCACAAATTACCATCTTCATCTGAAACAGCAACATTGGTCATAAACAACATCATTAAACTACATGGTATTCCAAAAACCATAATTTCTGATAGAGGTTCTCAGTTTACCTCTCGGTTTTGGAGAAATTTATGTATTGCCCTGAAAATAGACCATCACTATACTACATCCTTTCATCCACAAGCTAACGGACAAGTGGAAAGGTTGAATCAGTGGTTGGATGAATATCTGAGATGCTTCTGTTCTTATCAGCAACATGAGTGGTATAAGTATCTGGCACTTGCAGAATTTGCCTATAACAATTTAACTAATTCCTCAACGAAACTGACACCTTTTTATGCCAATTATGCTTATCATCCAAATTTTGATTTGCTTCCAATCACACCTTCTGCTTCTCCTTCTGTGGAAGAATTAAATAATTCCATTCTTGACAATTTTAGGTTCCTCAAGGATAATATCTTAAAGGCACAAGCAAGACAAAAACATTTCTACGATTTACGACATAGAAAACCTCCGCTTTACAGAATTGGCGACAAGGTTTGGCTATCCACAAAAAATCTCTGCATACAACTCCCTAGTAGAAAATTAACTCAAAAATTCTGTGGGCCGTTTGCTGTGACACGTATCATCAACGAAAATGCAGTTACGTTACAACTTCCTGCAACTTTAAAAGTTCATCCTACTTTCCACGTGTCCTTACTCAAACCTTATCTACCTTCCCGAACCACTCTTCCTCTTGTACCATCAAATTTGGACGCAGAGGCTTCCGCTGAATATGAAGTCCATTCTATACTCGATTCCAGGATTCATCGTGGAGTACTACAATATCTGGTTCGATGGAAACACTTTTCTGCAGAGGAGGACAGCTGGGAACCATCCTCTAATCTCCATGCCCCCCGTTTGGTTGCTCAGTTTCATCAACGTTTTCCTGACCGTCCTTGTCCTCAAGCTGTGGGACAGCTTGCCTGAAGGGGGGGTCCTGTCAGGTTCACTGTCTGTGTATATACCTTTAAATCCTTCTTGACCTATCACGTTACCACACCCCCTTTATAACACCTGCAATTGCCTTCATCCTATGCTTAGTAATTTTTGTTTAACTGCCTATGTAGTACTGCTTCTGCTAAGCTCCTGGTCTATGATACTGACTGTCATTTCAACTTTGTATGCTGGACCTCTATGCATAATTCTATACCTGAAGTTCGTCTGAAACTTTCTCTCTGTCCTTAAAATCGAACTAACAGTGCCTCTGCAAGTTTCTCCTAAATCTTCTTGCTACGCAAGCTTACTTTGCCATTGGACTGCTCCCTCCAAGTTCCTGAAGTTCACTTATCAATATACATTGTTTTTTCAACTTGTACCTTACTTACTGTTTGCTTGTCACGCTAATTCATTTTTTAGTGAAGAGACCTACAATCGGCTCAGTGCCGCACCCGGTGTTCTGACGTCAGACACCAACATCCCTGCTGAACAGATACCGGAAGAGAGTTCCACACCTCTATACTCGCCTGCAGCATATCCTAAGGCTCCGGTAAGAACTTTATCTACTATCAAAGGTACAACTTACTTTATCTACATTCCCAAATATGTGCAAGTATGAGATTATAAATATCTAAGGAAATTAGTTTGAAACTCTCTGACGTTTCTGTGTATTTTCTGCTTTGCTTGCAAAATTAACATCTCTTGCTTCAGGATCACGCTTACTCTTTACTATATGTGCAATAAGTATTCAACTAATACTATAACCTCTTGCTTTAACGCTCAAGGATTCTACTGCATTACAAATTGCATTGGTTATCATCACGCTTACTCTTTGCTATATGTGCAATAAGTATTCAACTAATACTATAACCTCTTGCTTTAACGCTCAAGGATTCTACTGCATTACAAATTGCATTGGTTATCTAACTGCTGTTCAACTGGCTTTGTTCTTTGAAGATCTTTTCTTCCACTGCTGACTTTCATTATCTCTTATCCTTATTTCATCCTAGCTAATTGTGGCATATAGTTTCTCTGTTCTCTTATTCCTAAGTCATATGCATTTGTCTTATGAAGTTAATAAGATATATACTTCTCTGACTTCAAATCTAATTAGTAAAATACTTTGTAAAGCTTTGTCTTACTGAAAGTTATAATAACTACACTTGCTGTTATTGTTACTACTTCCACATAGTAGTGATAAACAAAAAGTGTATACAAATCTATATATATATATATTCTTATAATAGAAAATCATAGGGCAACAGTTACACCTAGCAGTGGTAAGAGGGGCGAGATTGTCAAGGACGGATATAAGGGTGGAATTATAGTGACGGATAGATTGTTCAGGGCAGGAAAAGGAGGAGAAGGATGAGAGGAGCGGTTTTAGGGAATTAGCAAGTTGTTGTTGATCTAAAGACCTAATGCTTCTGTGAAGTTTGGTGTGAGGAGTAGAAGGTGGGAGAGTTGTAGGAAGGGATGATATGTTGCAGGTAAGGAGATGGTGGTCAGAAAGAGGAAAAGGAGAGTTTGAGAAGTTTGAGAGAGTGCATCGATAGCTAAAGATCAGGTCAAGGGAGTGACCGTCTTTGTGAGTGGGAGAATCAGTCCATTGTGACAGACCGAAAGAGGAAGTGAGTTGCAGAAGTTGTTTAGCAGATGGGGCAGTGGGATTGTTAAGGGGGATGTTGAAGTCGCCAAGAATGAGGGCAGGGGTGTCTGAGGAAAGGAAATAAGGAAGCCAGGCAGCAAAGTGATCTAAAAATTGAGTTGGGGAGCCAGGGGGGGTGGTATATGACTGCAACACGTATAGAGAGGGGAGAGAATAGCCAAATCATGTGTGCTTCAAATGAAGAAAATGTTAGTGAAGAGAAGGGCTGTATTTGCTGGAAGGTGCAACGAGAGGAAAGTAAAATACCGACACCACCTCCTTGTCTATTGCCAGACCTAGGAGTGTGGCTGAAATGGAGACCCCCATGTGACAGTGCAGCAGTGGATGCTGTGTCTGAAGTAGAGAGCCAGGTTTCTGTAAGAGCCAGAAGGTTAAGAGAGTGGGAGATAAAGAGATCATGGATAGAAGTTAGCTTGTTGCAAACAGAGCGAGAGTTCCAGAGTGCACAAGTGAAGGGGGAGGGGTTTTTAGATGTAAGAGGAATGTGATTAAGGTTACCAGAGTTTAGTTTCTGAAGTCTATTGAAAGGCACACAAGGATGTGAAAGGTTAGGAGGTTGTGAGGGACCAGGATTAGGGGAAATGTCGCCAGCAGCTAGTATGAGCAAGAGGGAGAGTGACATGAGATGAGAAGCAGATTTGCAGTAATGAGACTGTTGTTTAACTGAAGTGCAGGGGGGAGAGAGAGTATTTAGGAATAAGTAGAGTTCATGAGTACAAAAGTAAGGTGAGTATAAGAGAGATGGGCTAATGAACAGTGCAGGTGGAGAGGGAGAAGGAGTAACTGAGTAATGTAGTTTATTGTAGAGACAAGAGGTAGCAAAAAGGAGTATGAAGATATTGAGCATTATTCTGAAAGTGGGAACCAAGTAAACACAAAAGACACAGTGTTACAGCAGCACTTGCAAAAGGATACAATGATATACATAAAACATAGTAATACAAGAGTACTTGCCTTGTGTCTTGCCCCTTGCCCAATCCTTGTTCAATTCTTGTATAATTCTTAAAAATTAATGCCTCACTTATAAAATGTTCACTTAATTCTTGTATAATTCTTAAAAATGAATGCCTCACTTATAAAATGTTCACTTAATTCTTGTATAATTCTTAAAAATTAATGCCTCACTTATAAAATGTTCACTTAATTCTTGTATAATTCTTAAAAATTAATGCCTCACTTATAAAATGTTCACTTTGAAAATGTGAACATATGCTATTGTTAAAAAGTACACAGCCCTGTTACCAATGCACTCACCCCTGTGCAATGCACTTCCCCAAGCTAGTCTGCAATATATACAGGTAGGGCAGTCAGCTGAGTCCACTAAATTTACTTAATTGCTAATCAAAGACAGTTGGTAAGGCCAATTGGAATGTTAGAATCTGGTCAGGGTGAAATGAGTTAAGTAAACAGACAATAAAATTTGAAGGGGGTTAAAACTGTGACATAAAAGAACTATAAATGGCAATTAACTAGACATTAGAATTGAGACATTGGGAAAATCATTACAAAAAATGCAGGACTTAATTTTAACAGACTAAATTCAATTGCTCAATATATATATATATATATATATATATACACACACACACACACAGAGGGATTTGTTGCAAAATGACAGAAAAAGCAGGGAACAGCAAGAATTCAGTGCAGGGCATTAGCTCACGTACCAAAAAGAGGGATTTGTTGCAAAATGACAGAAAAAGCAGGGAATAGCAAGAATTCAGTGCAGGGCCTTAGCTCACGTACCAAAAAGAGGGATTTGTTGCAAAATGACAGAAAAAGCAGGGAATAGCAAGAATTCAGTGCAGGGCCTTAGCTCACGTACCAAAAAGAGGCATTTGTTGCAAAATGACAGAAAAAGCAGGGAATAGCAAGAATTCAGTGCAGGGCCTTAGCTCACGTACCAAAAAGAGGGATTTGTTGCAAAATGACAGAAAAAGCAGGGAATAGCAAGAATTCAGTGCAGGGCCTTAGCTCACGTACCAAAAAGAGGGATTTGTTGCAAAATGACAGAAAAAGCAGGGAATAGCAAGAATTCAGTGCAGGGCCTTAGCTCACGTACCAAAAAGAGGGATTTGTTGCAAAATGACAGAAAAAGCAGGTATAGGGTATTAACTCACCCCCCTCATGTTTGGGACTTCCATAAGGGACTGCTTTAAAGAGATGGCAGTGCACCATCATTTTACTTATGACTTATGACAGGTTGCTTACAACCTTGATAAAAAATTATGCCTGCAATCCTTTTTTTTTTATTTTTATTTTGAATATTCAACAGCAAGTATTCAGCAATGCAGATTTTGTTCACTCCCCATCAATGCTGTCTCAGTCATCACATTGAATGAAACAATTTGCATTTTATACTCTGATACCTCATTTTGCTTTCTATGTCTATATGTAGGAAAATATGTTTTCCCTTTCTTAGAGTTACATACTTTAGAGTTAACATATTGAGGTTGCCCAGCTTCCCATGCTGAAAACTCCCGATTTGTTTCCACAGTATAAGCTAGACATTGGTATTATTGCTTATAGATTTTGTTAATGATTTCTCAATCCTGCCTCTTTTTTTTTTTTACATTGTAGGATGCAATTTGTATTTTCTATTCTGATATACTTCAGTTTACTCTATATGCAGAAGCATGCTGTTTTACTCTATAAGAATTATTTGCAGTCTCATACATCACTTGTGTTTAATATACTGGGATTGCCCAGTCTCTGTTTCCACAGTATAGCCTAGACATTAGTAGCATTACTTAAACATTCCTGCTAATTATCTTTCAGTGTTGCCTCTCTCTTCATATTGAATGATGCAACTGGTTTTTCATGCCTTGGCTTACCTCATCTCATATTATAAAAGCCTGCTGTTTCACCTTATTCGTTTCATCTACAACAACTTGTATGTGTGGGTATGTATATGTATGTGTGTATGCGTATATGTATAAATATATATATGCACAACTGAATGTCACTTGGTTTCTTTGCTATGTGAGCACCACATATACATATATTTCATCTTCTATAAAGCTGCATATTACCTATTATACCTACTGCAACGAGAATTAGTATACCCTTTTGGGCATACCACGTGTTAATATTTGGTTTTACGTTTTGTTGTATGTTTTGTTGTATGTTTTGTTGTATGTTTTGTTCTGTTCTTAGTTGTTAATATATAAAAAAAAAAAATTAAGAGGCACAGGTTTAGTATAAAATGGGACTCGACTAGTCCTTTATGTACCTCTCAATGTTCAGATCTCTTTTATACAGTCTCAATCCTTTGTATTCAGATTTGCATAGTCCATATATACCTTTAAGCAATATTCCACCTTCTTCTGTAACGCTCAATGGCAACTATACCACAAATGTTAATATACGGATGTTTAGTATGTAGCATTTCTTTAATGTCTTATAACTATGCCTTGTAAATGCTGATATATATCTCCTTGTACCTGTGTTTCTTTAATAAAAAAAGAATTAAAAAAAAAATATATAAAGGTGTGCTTTGTTGTTGTGTGATGCGTGTTATGTACATCTATGTATGTGTTGTGATTCTCTCCCACATATGCTGATTTCAATAAAGCAGTATAGCATTGTTATTCCTTTCAAAAAGGTGTCAGCTCTAATATGTTCTAATGATATGTTCTTATTGTACGTAATTCCTAATGGTATATTATTAAATTGTGATGTTAAATGGACACTAAATCCATAATTGATGTTTCGTGATTACGAGAGAGAATCTGATGTTAAGCAACCTTCCAGTGTAGTTCTATGATGTAAATGTGTTCATTGTTTCTATGTTGTTTTTTTGCCTGAATATCAATGCACATGTATGAGGGAATGGCAAAAAGCATGTATGTGCATCCATCAATGATCATGTGTTGAGCCTATGTAGATATGCTGTTCATCCAAGCATATGAGTTGAATAAATGAAATGTTATAATAAATGTAAATGAGACGTGACTGTTTACAATTGGCTACTGTTTGTGAATAATGAAATGTAAAAATGTATTTTCTGTTCGTATAAATATGATGTAATTTTTAAAACCGATTTTGTATTGGTGATGGTGATTTGTAGTTGATGTAATGTAATTTCCTTTAAGAATTTGATGTTGTAGTGATTAGATATGTGCATGGCAAAAAAATTTGGTTCGGATCGATTCAGAATTCGAAAAAATTTGAATCAATTCGGTTCGGATTTGTTTCGGATTCATTCAGATTTGAATAAATTCGGCTGGATTCGGTTCGATTCGGTTCAGAAATTCAGAATTTCGGTAAGTGTTAGGTGGGATGTGCTGTGTATTAGACTAGTATTATGTACTGTATATTAGGTGTAACCCATAGCAGAGTGATATAACCTAATATAATGTACAATACTAGTGTAATCCATGGCCTTCCGAATCTATCGAATAAATCCGAATAAATCCGAACTAATTCGGATTTATTTGGTAAATTCTGCACTATTTTAATTTGGAAATCTGAATCGATCCGAATCCTGAATTTTACAAATTTGGACGAATTTCCCAATCGATTCGAAACGAATCGCACATGTCTAGTAGTGAGGTTCACACAAGTAAAAGCCATAACTCCACAGGGAAATAGTAATTTCTTGATCTATTTGTCATAGTGGGACTAATGCAAGAAAGAATAAGTTAGTACCACAATTGTAACGCTGGTATTAGGAGTTTTCAAGTCTACACATTTTGCATGTGTTAGGTAAATCGGCCGGTCATGTGCAAAAGGACGTCTTCCCCATAGAAGTCAATGGACGAGAAAAATTTGAAGAGAAATAAAATCCAACACTTGTGTTGAGCGTAAAGTGAGTGACGTCTTATTCTTGTGTGAAAAAATAGCTAAATCGTGTTAATTTCATAATAAAAATCTGTTTTGTGAGATAAAAGCAATATAACCCATAAAAAACTTGTTAAATAGCCTACTACTAGGTTAAATTGATTTATTGAGGGACATCCCAAATCCTTGGGCTATCTGCCTGACTGTTGTGGCGTTCATCTTTGGGGCACACAAAACAACTTGATCGCTGAGTGAGTGCCGAGCCGCCATAGCAGTTCCTAGACGCCGAACACACTTCAGATCTGCTGCGCTCATTTCTAGCAGCGACCAACTTGTTCCCGTTCACCGCCTTCTTCCAGGTGCATCTGTATTTTGCTCTTGGGTCCGGAGGGTCGGGGATCCACTCCGGAGTGCAACTTAACCCACAGCATCAAGAACTTGGAACACACCTGAGGCGGCAAACAGAAAATCTCTAAGGTCCGGGGGGCCGCTGCGGCTGCTGTGCATCTGAACTTTGCTCTTGGCTCCGGAGGGTCGGGGATCCGCTCCAGAGCGCAACTTAGCCCACAACACCAAGAACCTTTAATACACCTGAGGCGGCAAACGAAAAATCTTCAAGGTCCGGGGAGACCGCTGCGGCTGTTGTAAGTAGAGACCGGGTGGGCACTGACCACTGTCTTTGCTACCCACACACACTACTTTGTCAACAACAGGGACACAGACTTGGGGGGAGACAAGTGTGGGATAAACATAAATATACCACCGCTGTTAAGAGGCCTGTAGCTGTGGCAGGAAAATCGCCATTTTTAACTCAGTGCTACACTTCACGGTTTTCCCTGTAACGCTGCATATGCCCATTGCCTTTGAACTAAATATCAGCCTAGAAAGAAACTCATCGTGAGTGGTAATCAGACTCTCATATAAGCAGCAGAAACATTTCAACCACAATTCACCTGCCCTTTTTATATGATCACTGTGTATTTTTAGCCCTGCAGGATATTGCAGTGCTACCACCACGTGGGCTTTTTTACTCAGCATTGCTGTTAACTGACCATTTGAGCACTATCCAGATTAAAGGCCTATATTCTCCAAATTCATCTGGACGCTACAATTCACAATCAGAGCAATTTAGGAGCCAAACACATCATCCCTGAACAGGTTTCCCAGAGGGGAGAGGGAGAGAGAAAAATAGAAAGGAAAAAGAGGAAAAAAATAAATAAAGGAAAAGGATAAAAAACATAATTTATGTAAGAACTTACCTGATAAATTCATTTCTTTCATATTAGCAAGAGTCCATGAGCTAGTGACGTATGGGATATACATTCCTACCAGGAGGGGCAAAGTTTCCCAAACCTCAAAATGCCTATAAATACACCCCTCACCACACCCACAATTCAGTTTAACGAATAGCCAAGAAGTGGGGTGATAAAAAAGTGTGAAAGCATATAAAATAAGGAATTGGAATAAATTGTGCTTTATACAAAATCATAACCACCACAAAAAAGGGGTGGGCCTCATGGACTCTTGCTAATATGAAAGAAATGAATTTATCAGGTAAGTTCTTACATAAATTATGTTTTCTTTCATGTAATTAGCAAGAGTCCATGAGCTAGTGACGTATGGGATAATGACTACCCAAGATGTGGATCTTTCCACGCAAGAGTCACTAGAGAGGGAGGGATAAAATAAAGACAGCCAATTCCTGCTGAAAATAATCCACACCCAAAATAAAGTTTAACGAAAAACATAAGCAGAAGATTCAAACTGAAACCGCTGCCTGAAGTACTTTTCTACCAAAAACTGCTTCAGAAGAAGAAAATACATCAAAATGGTAGAATTTAGTAAAAGTATGCAAAGAGGACCAAGTTGCTGCTTTGCAAATCTGGTCAACCGAAGCTTCATTCCTAAACGCCCAGGAAGTAGAAACTGACCTAGTAGAATGAGCTGTAATTCTCTGAGGCGGAGTTTTACCCGACTCAACATAGGCAAGATGAATTAAAGATTTCAACCAAGATGCCAACGAAATGGCAGAAGCTTTCTGGCCTTTTCTAGAACCGGAAAAGATAACAAATAGACTAGAAGTCTTACGGAAAGATTTCGTAGCTTCAACATAATATTTCAAAGCTCTAACAACATCCAAAGAATGCAACGATTTCTCCTTAGAATTCTTAGGATTAGGACATAATGAAGGAACCACAATTTCTCTACTAATGTTGTTGGAATTCACAACTTTAGGTAAAAATTCAAAAGAAGTTCGCAACACCGCCTTATCCTGGTGAAAAATCAGAAAAGGAGACTCACAAGAAAGAGCAGATAATTCAGAAACTCTTCTAGCAGAAGAGATGGCCAAAAGGAACAAAACTTTCCAAGAAAGCAATTTAATGTCCAATGAATGCATAGGTTCAAACGGAGGAGCTTGAAGAGCTCCCAGAACCAGATTCAAACTCCAAGGAGGAGAAATTGACTTAATGACAGGTTTTATACGAACCAAAGCTTGTACAAAACAATGAATATCAGGAAGAATAGCAATCTTTCTGTGAAAAAGAACAGAAAGAGCAGAGATTTGTCCTTTCAAAGAACTTGCGGACAAACCCTTATCTAAACCATCCTGAAGAAACTGTAAAATTCTCGGTATTCTAAAAGAATGCCAAGAAAAATGATGAGAAAGACACCAAGAAATATAAGTCTTCCAGACTCTATAATATATCTCTCGAGATACAGACTTACGAGCCTGTAACATAGTATTAATCACGGAGTCAGAGAAACCTCTTTGACCAAGAATCAAGCGTTCAATCTCCATACCTTTAAATTTAAGGATTTCAGATCCTGATGGAAAAAAGGACCTTGTGACAGAAGGTCTGGTCTTAACGGAAGAGTCCACGGTTGGCAAGAGGCCATCCGGACAAGATCCGCATACCAAAACCTGTGAGGCCATGCCGGAGCTACCAGCAGAACAAACGAGCATTCCTTCAGAATCTTGGATATTACTCTTGGAAGAAGAACTAGAGGCGGAAAGATATAGGCAGGATGATACTTCCAAGGAAGTGATAATGCATCCACTGCCTCCGCCTGAGGATCCCGGGATCTGGACAGATACCTGGGAAGTTTCTTGTTTAGATGGGACGCTATCAGATCTATTTCTGGAAGTTCCCACATTTGAACAATCTGAAGAAATACCTCTGGGTGAAGAGACCATTCGCCCGGATGTAACGTTTGGCGACTGAGATAATCCGCTTCCCAATTGTCTATACCTGGAATATGAACCGCAGAGATTAGACAGGAGCTGGATTCCGCCCAAACCAAAATTCGAGATACTTCTTTCATAGCCAGAGGACTGTGAGTCCCTCCTTGATGATTGATGTATGCCACAGTTGTGACATTGTCCGTCTGAAAACAAATGAACGATTCTCTCTTCAGAAGAGGCCAAAACTGAAGAGCTCTGAAAATTGCACGGAGTTCCAAAATATTGATCGGTAATCTCACCTCCTGAGATTCCCAAACTCCTTGTGCTGTCAGAGATCCCCACACAGCTCCCCAACCTGTGAGACTTGCATCTGTTGAAATTACAGTCCAGGTCGGAAGCACAAAAGAAGCCCCCTGAATTAAACGATGGTGATCTGTCCACCATGTTAGAGAGTGTCGAACAATCGGTTTTAAAGATATTATTTGAGAAATCTTCGTGTAATCCTTGCACCATTGCTTCAGCATACAGAGCTGAAGAGGTCGCATGTGAAAACGAGCAAAGGGGATCGCGTCCGATGCAGCAGTCATAAGACCTAGAATTTCCATGCATAAGGCTACCGAAGGGAATGATTGTGACTGAAGGTTTCGACAAGCTGCAATCAATTTTAGACGTCTCTTGTCTGTTAAAGACAGAGTCATGGATACTGAATCCATCTGGAAACCCAGAAAGGTTACTCTTGTCTGAGGAATCAAAGAACTTTTTGGTAAATTGATCCTCCAACCATGATCTTGAAGAAACAACACAAGTCGATTCATATGAGATTCTGCTAAATGTAAAGACTGAGCAAGTACCAAGATATCGTCCAAATAAGGAAATACCACAATACCCTGTTCTCTGATTACAGACAGAAGGGCACCGAGAACCTTTGTAAAAATTCTTGGAGCTGTAGCTAGGCCAAACGGCAGAGCCACAAACTGGTAATGCTTGTCCAGAAAAGAGAATCTCAGGAACTGATAATGATCTGGATGAATCGGAATATGCAGATATGCATCCTGTAAATCTATTGTGGACATATAATTCCCTTGCTGAACAAAAGGCAATATAGTCCTTACAGTTACCATCTTGAACGTTGGTATCCTTACATAACGATTCAATATTTTTAGATCCAGAACTGGTCTGAAGGAATTCTCCTTCTTTGGTACAATGAAGAGATTTGAATAAAACCCCATCCCCTGTTCCGGAACTGGAACTGGCATAATTACTCCAGACAACTCTAGATCTGAAACACAATTCAGAAATGCTTGAGCTTTTACTGGATTTACTGGGACACGGGAAAGAAAAAATCTCTTTGCAGGAGGTCTCATCTTGAAACCAATTCTGTACCCTTCTGAAACAATGCTCTGAATCCAAAGATTGTGAACAGAATTGATCCAAATTTCCTTGAAAAAACGTAACCTGCCCCCTACCAGCTGAGCTGGAATGAGGGCCGCACCTTCATGTGGACTTAGAAGCAGGCTTTGCCTTTCTAGCTGGCTTGGATTTATTCCAGACTGGAGAAGGTTTCCAAACCGAAACTGCTCCTGAGGATGAAGGATCAGGCTTTTGTTCTTTGTTGAAACGAAAGGAACGAAAACGATTATTAGCCCTGTTTTTACCTTTAGATTTTTCATCCTGTGGTAAAAAAGTTCCTTTCCCACCAGTAACAGTTGAAATAATGGAATCCAACTGAGAACCAAATAATTTGTTACCCTGGAAAGAAATGGAAAGCAAAGTTGATTTAGAAGCCATATCAGCATTCCAAGTTTTAAGCCATAAAGCTCTTCTAGCTAAGATAGCTAGAGACATAAACCTGACATCAACTCTGATAATATCAAAAATAGCATCACAGATAAAATTATTAGCATGCTGAAGAAGAATAATAATATCATGAGAATCTCGATGTGTTACTTGTTGCGCTAAAGTTTCCAACCAAAAAGTTGAAGCTGCAGCAACATCAGCCAAAGATATAGCAGGTCTAAGAAGATTACCTGAACACAGATAAGCTTTTCTTAGAAAGGATTCAATTTTTCCTATCTAGAGGATCTTTAAACGAAGTACCATCTGACGTAGGAATAGTAGTACGATTAGCAAGGGTAGAAATAGCCCCATCAACTTTAGGGATCTTGTCCCAAAATTCTAATCTGTCAGACGGCACAGGATATAAATGCTTAAAACGTTTAGAAGGAGTAAATGAATTACCCAATTTATCCCATTCCTTGGAAATTACTGCAGAAATAGCATTAGGAACAGGAAAAACTTCTGGAAAAACCACAGGAGCTTTAAATACCTTATCCAAACGTTTAGAATTAACATCAAGAGGACCAGAATCCTCTATTTCTAAAGCAATTAGTACTTCTTTAAGTAAAGAACGAATAAATTCCATTTTAAATAAATATGAAGATTTATCAGCATCAACCTCTGAGACAGAATCCTCTGAACCAGAGGAATCATCAGAAACAGAATGATGATCTTCATTTAAAAATTCATCTGTAGGGAGAGAAGTTTTAAAAGATTTTTTACGTTTACTAGAAGGAGAAATAACAGACATAGCCTTCTTAATGGATTCTGAAACAAAATCTCTTATATTATCAGGAACATTCTGCATCTTAGATGTTGAAGGAACTGCAACAGGCAATGGTACTTTACTAAAGGAAATATTATCTGCTTTAACAAGTTTGTCATGACAATCAATACAAACAACAGCTGGAGGAATAGCTACCAAAAGTTTACAGCAGATACACTTAGCTTTGGTAGATTCAGCACTTGACAGCGATTTTCCTGTAGTATCTTCTGACTCAGATGCAACGTGGGACATCTTGCAATATGTAAGAGAAAAAACAACATATATAAAGCAAAATTGATCAAATTCCTTAAAAGACAGTTTCAGGAATGGGAAAAAATGCCAAAGAACAAGCTTCTAGCAACCAGAAGCCATAAAAAATGAGACTAAAATAATGTGGAGACAAAAGTGACGCCCATATTTTTTCGCGCCAAATAAGACGCCCACATTATTTGGCGCCTAAATGCTTTTGGCGCCAAAAATGACGCCACATCCGGAACGCCGACATTTTTGGCGCAAAATAACGTCAAAAAAATGACGCAACTTCCGGCGACACGTATGACGCCGGAAACGGAAATAGAATTTTTGCGCCAAAAGAGTCCGCGCCAAGAATGACGCAATAAAATGAAGCATTTTCAGCCCCCGCGAGCCTAACAGCCCACAGGGAAAAGTCAAATTTTTTGAAGGTAAGAAAAAAATTATTAAATCAAATGCATTATCCCAAATATGAAACTGACTGTCTGAAAATAAGGAAAGTTGAACATTCTGAGTCAAGGCAAATAAATGTTTGAATACATATATTTAGAACTTTATAAACAAAGTGCCCAACCATAGCTTGGAGTGTCACAGAAAATAAGACTTACTTACCCCAGGACACTCATCTACATATAGCAGATAGCCAAACCAGTACTGAAACGAGAATCAGTAGAGGTAATGGTATATATAAGAGTATATCGTCGATCTGAAAAGGGAGGTAAGAGATGAATCTCTACGACCGATAACAGAGAACCTATGAAATAGACCCCGTAGAAGGAGATCACTGCATTCAAATAGGCAATACTCTCCTCACATCCCTCTGACATTCACTGCACGCTGAGAGGAAAACCGGGCTCCAACTTGCTGCGGAGCGCATATCAACGTAGAATCTAGCACAAACTTACTTCACCACCTCCATCGGAGGCAAAGTTTGTAAAACTGAATTGTGGGTGTGGTGAGGGGTGTATTTATAGGCATTTTGAGGTTTGGGAAACTTTGCCCCTCCTGGTAGGAATGTATATCCCATACGTCACTAGCTCATGGACTCTTGCTAATTACATGAAAGAAAATATATACTGCAGGACATTTTCTCAGTTGAACTTATGGGGCAATATCCCTCTATCTCACCATAAACAGACACCTAGTTACAAATTGAATACTGCCTATGCTACAGGTCAAGCTGCAATAGAGAAGACAAAGTATATCTGCTAGACTTGACCCTGCAACATAAATACACAACCAACGTGCACACTCTCCTCCCTTTCCTGCTGCATCTGGTTGCAGCAGGTCATACCCAAATTCCTTGCCCGACTTGGTCCAGTGGTGACAGATCCCCTGGAGAGTGTGTCCACTGTCTGCTGCTACTCTCCTTCCCCTCTGCGTGAGTTGCTTGTACTGTTTCCTTTTTCCACACAACCTGGAGGCCACTATTTTACAGCATCGCACTACGTAGCAATCTTGATATGTCTGGCTAGGCAACTACACTAGATGAGGGGGGCCTGGGGGATGCCCACACTGCTACACCCTTGAATGTGTTGCAACTAGGGGAGACCTTGCTTTCAGCTGAAGATTGTTTTTTAACCATAAGAGAAGAACACACGGGAACATTTGAACTTGTGCTGGGTGTATGACACCTCTTTATCTGAGTACTAGAGATGTCTCATTCACAGAGGAAGAAGAATGGAAGTAAGACTAGCTCTGGAATCAAACGGACTGTTGTAGATCACTTTGGGGCCGTGAGTGATCCTAATCAGGCTTCTCTGATGTCTACAGGGGAACCTGGTTCTTCCCCTCCCTCCAGCCCAGAGTCATCATCGCTTTCTATGGCTGCCATCCACAATCTCCAAGCTGGAGATCAACCTCAGGCATCTCCCACCTTCATTCTTCAATCTTTGAAAACTTTGCTTGATGAGCACCATGCCTCATTCTCAGAACAGCTGACTTCAACTATTGCTGACCTAAAAAAAGATCTACATTCCACTACTGAGAGATTGGATACTGTCGAACGAAAACAAGAAGACCTTGCAGTGGAACAATCTAATTTACTAGGCTACACACAAATACTGGCAGGCAACATCGCTGAATTGGAAGACAAGATGGCTGACATAGAGAATAGGTCCCGCAGAAACAATCTGCGCATCAGAGGCATATCGGAGGAAATAACCAATCCGGAACTCTTACCGTTCTTAATGGAATACTTCGCTCTTTTAGCTAAACCTCAATCTCCCACAGAAAACATGGTCGATAGGGCACATAGATCTCTGAGACCTAGAGGTTTACCTTCTGAGCAACCAAGAGATGTAATTGTGAGATTACATTTTTATACATACAAAGAACGACTGCAAAGAGCTGCCTTTCGGAACCCAGGGATGCCTGACAAGTTTGCCAATGTTAATGTGTTCTCTGATCTCTCTCCCAGAACTCTTCAACAAAGGAAAACTTTCACCGACATAACGAAACATCTCCGTCAAAACAACATTAAATACAGGTGGGGGTTTCCCACGAAACTTCATGTTACCAGAAATGACCGTACCTTCACTATCACCTCTGTCTCCCAGGGCCTAGCCTTGCTCAAATCCTGGGACAAAAGTTTTCTCTCTGGAGAGACAGTGGAGGAAGCAATACAGAATAATAAAGGAAATTTATCATCTCATCCTTCTTCTGGAGTGCCAACTTTAACTCACACCTTGTCCTCTCAAACCTCACTGAGGCCCTCTGCAGCATCCTGGAATCCTATGCCTCAACGCAAAAAACGGGACCTTGACCCCTCTCTCCTAGAGGGAAACACTTGAACATTTGCCTGATGAGAGGATCATGTTTGGTAAAGTAACCGGGACATTGGTCTAAAACGACTATATGTCTCAGAATTTAACTTACTGTGTTGAAATGTTTCTAACATGTTTTTGAATGTTCTGACTAGTTTATGCATATAATGTGTTCTTTCTTTTAGGAGGGTAGGAGACACTTCCTACCACCAATATACAAGTTATACTGTTATATATGTTAAGACTTGTGCTGCATGTTTTGCTTATTTTTTGGGAACAATGGGTTACGTCTATAACGCCTAGTTTATTGATAGTCTACCCTGACTTGTAACATATTGTTTTAAGGTACTTGCTGTACGATCTCGCGCAATGATCCCGGGTGTGAGGATGGGGAGTGTGATTGAGTGTGTGACTGAAAGGGGGTGGGGGGGTTTTCTTTTTTTTTTTTTCTTTTTTTTTCTCACCCGGGATCATGCGCATAATTAATGATTTATGTTTGCATACTTTTTGTATTGTACTTATAACACCTGATGAACATGCTGAGTTGCTCTGTTTCTCTACCCGGGGGTGGCGGTCAGTCCGTCACTACCGGGTGGAGTATTTTGGTTAACTTATGGTAATGGGTGACTATTTAATCCCTAGATATATCCTTGTAGACGTGTTTTCTTGTTATGAGGTATATTGTCAATTATATTACGCTGGATTCTGAAGATTCTCCAATCCTCCCATAGAATGTTTTATAAACAATTATGTATAACTCTTTTTTTTTCTCTCTTTCTCCTGCACTCCGCAGAACAAGGTTTGATATTACTTTAGGATTTTCTGTCTTTCGTTGCTACTAACTCTAACATATCTATGCTTATGTGTGTGGCATTTACCCTGGTGTCTCCCTTTGGCCCCCCCTCTTTTTCAGTGTTTTTTCATTGTCAGTTCTAACATAGAGATAAGATATTAAACTATCACATTGGGTTTACTATATTGAACCACTTAAGATATACATATCTCATCCCCCCTTTGGCTTACCTTTCATCAAACCCTCACTCATTCAATTACTTACTAACATATTACATACCTCATTCCCTTCCCCATTCGACCCCCATTAAACCTTCATCCATTTATATATTCACCTATCCTCTCCCCCCCCCCCTGGCCATATACCCAAACATCTACATGTTTCCTTCACTCCTTCTTGCTTATCAGCTACTCGCATACCTATATATTTCATAATTTGGCTATTCACTTTATACTCATACATCCCCGCCCTTCCTATCCCCACCCTTTTCCCTGCTTATCCTTCATCAAAACATTCATCCTCTATTCATACACTTACCCGTTCCCACTTGGCTATCAATTTATAACCTGTATAGCTTATCCTTCCATTTCCCACCCATTCATATACCTACCCTACCAGTGATTAGACTGTTTTTTTTTTGTATTTGAATTTTACAAGGGTAGTTCTCTGGTAAATTTGTGTACCAGTGACTTTTAGCGTGGTTAATCCTTGAATATACCGCAAAACTAATTACTTTTCCTCAAACCCCCTTCCCCTCCCTTCCTCCCCTTCCTTCCCCCCCCCCCCTTTTTTTTTTCTCTTCCCTCTTCCCTTTCACGATGTCTATTGTATGTGTCTCACAAAACGGACTCAATTCCCCTACCAAGAGAAGCTTATTGTTTCGCTCTTTAAAATACCTTAAAGCAAAAATTGTCTTCTTGCAGGAGACCCACCGATTCCTATCCGTTCTCCCTATTTTCCGATTGTGGAGACAGCCTCCTTTATCAAAAAATCTAGAGGCACCGCTATATTAGTTCACAGAGATGTCACCTATGAAAAACTGCATGTGGAGGCTGACCCCCAGGGGAGATTTCTTATCTTGGTCTGTAAGTTGGAGGGTAACACCTACACATTAGCTTCCTATTATGGCCCAAATTCCTCTCAAATTAGACATCTTAAGAAATTTTTATCTCGCCTAGACAAAGTAAAGAGAGGCCTTTTATTACTTGCTGGGGATTTCAATATGGTTATAGACCCGGCAATGGACAAAAGAGTATCTCACGGTAGGCCTATAGACAAGGCTACCGTGGACACATCCCAAAAATTCTTTACCCTTTTGACCCAGGCTAACCTTTTTGATGTGTGGCGCTCTTTCAATTCCACCAATAGAGACTACACTTATTATTCCCCGGTTCATGATTCTTATTCTAGAATCGATTTTTTTTTTCAGTAACCCCTGGCTCTTGGATAGGATAGGAGGGTCATCCATTGGAGAGGTTACTTGGTCTGACCATAATCCAGTGTCTGTATGTCTGAATGGAGTGACCGACCCGTCCCCTAGACCTCCTTGGCGACTAATTGATTCACTACTTTCAGTTCCGGGGCAGATTGAGAAGTTTGAGGCTGAAATTGCTTCAATTCTTGAGCTAAATGACACAGGAGATGTTGATAATTTCCTCCTATGGGGAGCCCTTAAAGCATATTTGCGGGGTCTATTCATTAAACTCCAGGCTCAAACTCGACGGGAATCCTCGATGTCTTTGGCCCAACTACATAAGGAGCTCAGGTCCTTGACAAACTTGCACAAGCTAACTCTAGACACCACTCTTCTACCAAGAATCTCTTCAGTGCAACAACATCTTAGAACACTAGAAAATCAGAGAGTCCAGAATAGATTACGCGAAAATAAGAAACTATTCTATCTTAAGGGGAATAAGCCTGACTACCTGTTAGCGAGGAAGTTGCGTGAGAGAGCGGCCCAGGCCAGAATTCCTTATCTAATTACTGACAATCGTAAACTGACTAATCCTAATGACATAGGGATGGAATTTGCCAGATATTATGCAAAACTATATAATCTGCAAACCTTGGGGGGACATGCACCCCCTAGGGTTGAAGACATTAGATTGTTCTTATCTAATCTATCTCTGCCAAAACTTTCCGAGGAACATGTGGCTACCTTAGAGGCTCCAATGTCCATCGAGGAAGTTAAAGATGCCATTTTCTCTCTCAAGCCTCGGAAATCCCCTGGCCCGGATGGGTACTCCGACTTATTTTACAAAACTTTTAGCGCTAGCTTAACCACACTCCTCACACGGGTGTTTAACTCAGCAGAACAATTGGGCTACTTTCCGAATGAATTCCTCCAGGCATCCATTGTAACTTTACCTAAGCCTGGGAAATCCCCGGACGCTTGCCCCAATTTTAGACCGATCTCCCTTCTAAATCTAGATGCAAAGTTATATGCCAAGATCTTGGCTAAGCACTTAAATAAGATGATCCCATGTTTAGTAACCCCTGATCAAGTGGGATTCACCTTGGGGCGACAAAGCCCTGATAATACTAGAAGATTGTTGAACATATTTTTTGAAGTGGGTCGGCTCGGTCTCTCGTGCGCTGCGGTGTCGCTTGACGCCGAGAAAGCGTTTGACCGAGTCGACTGGCTATATATGAGAGAGGTACTCCTGCATCTTGGATTTACACCTTTTATCTGCACTAAAATTTTTGCGTTATATTCTAACCCTTCTGCCCGAGTGAGGGGACTAGGGTTTTTGTCTCCTGAATTTAAAATTACAAACGGTGCCCGTTGTCCCCCTTGCTTTTCGCTCTTATGATGGAACCGCTTGCGGAAGCCATTAGGAAGTCTGCTGGGATAAAGGGGATTACACTGCATGAAACTACCCAAAAGGTAGTTTTGTTCGCGGATGACTTAACTGTTTTGGTCACCTATCTGTTGGAATCTTTACCGAAATTATTTGATTTACTAGAAACCTTTTTGAAAATAAGTATGTACAAACTTAATTACCCTAAAACTGAAGCATTCACTTTAAATATCTCCAATTTAGATTCCCAGGCATTAAAGCAACAGTTCCCTTTTGTTTGGTCCTCTACACGGCTTAAACATTTGGGGGTCTATCTATCGCACAATATCTCTACTATTATATCATCTAACTTTCACCCCCTATTATGTAAATTTAAAGAATACTTTGTAAAATGGGACTCACCTAATATTTCCTGGTGGGGCAGGATAGCTGCTATTAAAATGAACCTTTTGCCAAAGCTGACATATCTTTCCCGGTGCCTTCCTCTCCCTATTCCTAAGAGCATCATTTCACAGATTCAGAGACTGTGCAACAATTTCATTTGGAAGAGGAAACGTCCTAGAGTCGCGATTAAAATTATGTCATATCCAATATTGGCAGGCAGAGCGGCAGCCCCTAATATAGCAGTCTATCATGAGGCATCCAGGTTAGCCCATATCACAGCCTGGGGTTTGGAGCCCCCTGAAAGTAGGTGGGCGGAAATTGAGCAGGCGTCTCTACCAAAGGGACTCAGCCTGCGAGATCTAATTTGGATCCCAAGACACTCCAGGAAACCAGAGTTAAGCTTAAACTACATCATAGCTTCTAACCTAAAGTTTTGGGATAGAATTCATCATAGGAGTGGAATTGCTCCACATTCCTCCCCGGCCCACTCTATCACAGGCTTACTGGGTGCCTTAGCAGATCCACATCCTTTGGAGTGGAGGGCACTTGAGATTCAGTCTGTAAGAGATTTGTTCTCGGATGAGAGCTTGCTCTCGGTTACCCTCTTCCAAAATAAATTTTCCCCTTCGCCCCTGATGAGCTTTGAGTTCTTTCGATTGTGAAACTTCTTGCGTTCTTGGGGCTTTACGCCAGGACCCCTAAGATCCCGTACTTTGTGGGAAAAGCTTTGGGATGCAAGATACCTTGCCCCAAGAGTGTTCTCTCTTGCTTACTCTGCTCTTATACAGGCACCTACATACAACAAGTCTTTTTATATCACACATTGGGAGGGTGCTCTGCATTTTAATGCCCCTGAAGAGGCATGGAGGTCTGCAGCCTTACTAACTAAGAGTACGGTTCACAGTACTACCTATTTTGAACTCTACTTTAAGATCTTGACACAATGGCCTTATACCCCCTTACGCTTATTCCAGATCTCCAAAACGAACTCCCCCATGTGTTGGAGGGGATGCGGCAGAGTGGGGTCCCCGGCCCATATGTGGTGGGAGTGTCCCAAGATTCAGAGAATCTGGACTAGGGCATTCTATTATTGCACCAAACTAGGCTTAGTGGATTCTAACCGGCCAGCAGCAGCGCTGTTCCATTTATTCACTGACAAGATGCCTCGACATTTAAAATTACTGTGTGTATATATTTTTATGTCTGTTAAATTACATATCGCTAAGGCTTGGCTCCAATCTAAGGGCCCAAGATGGAGTCAGATTAAGTCCACAATGGCACATATTGAAACCATGGAATGCGCGGTTTTTGCAGCTAATAACAAAATCACGATCCACTGTCTATGTTGGGAAGCCTGGCGACAATGCCTAGAAGGGGAGGTCATCACATGCTAGAAATGCCTTCTGCTTCATATATTGAGATTATTAGTGATATCACTTATGAGGGGTGAGTGTCGACCGCCGGTGGGTTCTCCTGCAGAGATCTAGTATTATAGCATCTTTTGGAATTAGTAGTGGGAAGTCATTTCCCCTCCCCCCCCCCCCCTCCCTTTTTTTTTTTCCCTCCCCTCCTCTTTCCTTCCTCCCCCTCTTTCCTTTTCTTGTACTATATGCTATGCATTTGTTGAGTTGCTCTATTTCTCGCTTGATATTAATTAATAACTCGACAATCTATGTCTTTATCATATAATATTGTTTTTCTTTTTGACTGTTCATGGACCGTTGTGTTATAAAACAAAAAATATGTGAGGTTTATTTAGCCTTGGTACCCTTCGTATGACATACTATTGTTGTTACTATTCACTTGATGTTAGTGGTCACTGATCAACATGCTATAATCATGCTTCTGTATGACACTGCGTCTTGCTGTTATGTAGCAGTTTCATCTGCATATTTACATGTATGTCTTTTTTTTTCTTGTAAACCTCAATAAAAATTATTATAAAAAAAAAAAAAAAATCTGTTTTGTGTAGGTAATGTGCTGTATATTGTTTGTATGTATCGATTTGTGTATGTATGTGTTAATATTTGTAGTTGGATGTAGCTAGATGAGTGTATGTTCCCGTCTGTCTATGTAAGTCAATGTAAAATGGCTTTGTGTTCCTTTTTTTCAAACACCCTCGTAACTTTGATCTGTTTCTATTTTGACATGAAAATTTTAAATCTGAAAAATAAATATTGTGGAGTGTTTGTATGAGTGTAAGTGTACTTTGTGTAATGTATTTGAAGTGATTTGTGGATGTTTTTGTTATTGATATATGATTAACTACTGGGTCTGGGTTTACGTTATGAATTTGAGCGGAGATGGTTATTTTTGTGGCGTTACGTAAACTCGTAATACCAGCGGTAGTGAAAAAGCAGCATTATGAGGCTTTTTCACGCATAACGCAAAACTCGTAATCTAGCCGATAATTATCCAAAATAAAAAAGAATTACACCTAATCTAATAGCCCTATCAAAATAAAAAACCCATTCAAAATAAAAAAAACCTAGCCTACAATAAACTACCAATAGCATTGCCCTAAATTAAACAGCTCTTTTACCTGTAAAAAAAAATACAAAGAGCCCCCAACAGTAAAACACACCACCCAACCAACCACCCAAAATAAAAAACCTAACTCTAAAAAAACCTAAGCTACCCATTGCCCTGAAAAGGTAATTTAGATGGGCATTACCCTTAAAAGGGCATTTAGCTCTTTTACAAGCTCAAACTCTAAACTAAAAAAAAAAACACCCAAAAAACTCTTGAAAAAAACTATCACTAACCCCCAAATATCCACTTACAGTTTTTGAAGTCCCGCTTAAACGATCTTCATCCAGGCGGCGAGAAGTCTTCATCCAGCCGGCCTCTTCTATCTTCATACAGGCTGCGAAGTCCTCATCCAGGCGGCGAGAAGTCTTCATCAAGGCAGCCTCTTAAATCTTATCCCGGTGGCGAAGTCCTCATCCAAGCGGTGAGAAGTCTTCATCCTGGCAGCCTCTTGAATCTTCATCCAGATGGCACCTTCTATCTTGTTCCCGGCGGCACAGAGCAGGTCCATCCTTAAGACATCCGGCGTGGAGCATCCTCTTCATACAGTCGCTGCTGTACACTGAATCTTTAATGCAAGGTACGCAATTCAATATAGCGTCCCTTGCATTCCTATTGGCTGAAAAATTTGAATCAGCCAATAGGAATTAGAGCTGCTAAAATCCTATTGGCTGTTCAAATCAGCCAAAAGGATTTAAGCAGCTCTCATTCTATTGGATGATGAATCATCCAATAGAATGAGAGCTGCCAAAATCCTATTTTTGTGGGGGTGGGTGTTTCTAATGTTAGTGGGTATTTGTATTTTTTTTCTTCAGAAAAAAAGCTGTTTAACTTAGTGCAATGCCCTACAAAAGGTTGGTAGTTTATTCTGAAATATGTTTTTTTCTTTTTTGGGGGGGGGGGGGGTTTAAATGGGTATTAGAATAGGAATATTTTTTATTATTTTTGATAATTTGTTTGTTATTTTGTGTAATGTATTTTTTCATTTTGGGGTGGCTTTTTATTTTTAGATTAGGGCTTGGGCAGCAAAAGGGCTAGATGCCCTTTTAAGGGCAATGTCCATACAAATGCCCCTTTCAGGGCAATGGGTAGATTAGGTTTTACTTTATTTTTATTTTGTGGATTTGGGGGGAAGGGGTTGTATACTGTTAGGGGGAGTTTGTTTGTTTTTGTAGCAAAAGAGCTGTTAACTTTAGGTCAATTCCCTACAAAAGGCCCTTTTAAAGGCCCTTGGTAGTTTGTGGGTCGGGGTTTGTATACTGTTAGGGGGTGTTTGTTTGTTTGTTTTTTGTAGCAAAAGAGCTGGTAACTTTAGGACAATGCCCTACAAATCAGTCAATAGGATTTAAGCAGCTCTCATTCTATTGGATGATGAATCATCCATTAGAATGAGAGCTGCTTAAATCCTATTTTTGTGGGGGTGGGGGTTTCTAATGTTAGTGGATCTTTGTATTTTTTTTCCAGAAAAAAGCTGTTTAACTTAGGGCAATGCCCTACAAAAGACCCTTTTAAGGGCTATTGGTAGCTTATTCTGGATTATGTTTATTATTTTGGGGTGTTTTTTTTTAAATGGGTATTAGAAAAGGAATATTTTTTATTATTTTTTATAATTTGTTTGCTATTTTGTGTAATGTATTTTTTTTTTTCATTTTGGGGTGGGTTTTTATTTTTAGATTAGGGTTCGGGCAGCAAAAGAGCTAGATGCCCTTTTAATGGCAATGCCCATACAAATGCCCTTTTCAGGGCAATGGGTAGATTAGGTTTTACTTTATTTTTATTTTGTGGATTTGGGGGGTAGGGGTTTGTATACTGTTAGGGGGTGTTTGTTTGTTTGTTTTTTGTAGCCAAAGCGCTATTAACTTTAGGTCAATGCCCTACAAAAGGCCCTTTTAAGCGACCCCAAAAGGCCCTTTTAAGGGCCCTTGGTAGTTTGGGGGTGTGGGTTTGTATACTGTTAGGGGGTGTTTGTTTTTTGTTTTTTGTAGCAAAAGAGCTGGTAACTTTATGACAATGCCCTACAAAAGGCCCTTTTAAGGGCTCCCAAAAGGCCCTTTTAAGGGCCCTTAGTAGTTTATTCTAGATTAGGCATTTTTATTATGGGGTGTTTTTTTTTTAAAGGGTATTAGAATAAAAATAATTTTTATTTTTGTTGTATAATTTCGTTGTTTTTTTTGTAATGGTAGGTTTTTTATTTTTTGTGATTTTTTTTATTTTTTATTTTTTGTACATTTAGGTTTTAGTGTAAGGTAGCTTAGTTTCATTTCACAGGTAATTTTGTATTTATTTTAACTAGGTAGTTAGTAGTTTTTTCCCCATAGACATCAATGGGGCTGCGTTACAGAGCTTTTCATTCCACGATCGCAGGTGTTAGACTTTTTTCTGACTCGCTATCCCCATTGATGTCTATGGGGAAAGCATGCATGAGCACGTCAAAACAGTGCTTGTTTTTGGTGTGGTATGAAACTTAAAAGCACCATATGGCACGCACAAGCTTTTTTTAAAAACTTGTAATGACTGCGTTATAGGGGGTTACATAACGCAACTTTTGTTGCATGCGTTAATTTCCCTATAGCACACATAACTCATAATCTAGCTGATAGTGAGGAAATGGAAGACCACAGGCACAGTTCTTGTTAAGGGCAGAAGTGGCAGTTCAAGTAAAATATCGGAGAGGCAAAGGCAAAGGATGGTGAGAATGGTCAAAAACAGCCCACATACCACCTCCAAAGACCTACAACATCTTTTTGCTGCAGGTGGGTCCACTGTGCATCGTTCAACAATTCATCACACTTTTCAAAAGGAGAAGCTATATAGGGGAGTGATGCAGAAGAAGCCTTTTCTGCACACACGCCACATACAGAGTCGCTTGAGGTATGCAAACGCACATTTGGACAAGCCAGCTTCATTTTGGAAGAAGGTGCTGAGGACTGATTAAATAAAGATTGAGTTATTTGGTCATAACAAGGGTCGTTATGCATGGCAGCAAAATAACCCAGCGTTCCAAGACAAAAACTTGCTACCCACAGTAAAATTTGGTGGATGTTCCATCATGCTGTGCGGCTGTGTGGCCAGTGCCAGTAGTGGGAATCTTTTTAAAGTTGAAGGTCGCATGGATTCCACTCAATATCAGCAGATACTTAAGAATAATGTTGAGGAATCAGTCACAAAGTTGAAGTTATGCTGGGTCGTTGTCAACAATACAACGACCCAACACACTGGTCAAAATCTACTCTGGTATTTATGCAGAGGAACAAGTACAATGTTCTGGAATGGCAATCCCAGTCCCCAGACCTGAATATCATTGGAAATCTGTGGGGTGATTTGAAGTGGGCTGTCCATGCTCGGCAACCATAAAACCTAACTGAACTGAAGATGTTTTGCAAGGAGGAATGGTCCAAAATACCTTTATTCAGAATCCAGACACTCATTACAGGCTAAAGGAAGCATCTAGAGGCTGTTATTTCTGCTCAAGTTGGCTCTACTAAATATTGATGCAATATTTCTGTTGGGGTGCCCACATTTATGTACCTGTTTAATTTTGTTTGATGCATATTGCACATTTTCTGTTAATCCAATAAACCTTATTTCACTACTGAAATATTACTGTGCCCTTCAGTTATTTTAAAAATTAAATTGCTGATCCAAACACCCAATTATTTATAAATGAAAATCATGGAAATTGTCAGGGGTGCCTAAACTTTTGCATACAACTGTACGTAATATACAGTGGCAAGAAAAGTATTTGAACGTTTTGGAAATAGCTGATTTTCTGTGTGAATTGGTCATTAAATGTCATCTTATCTTCATCAAAACCACAAGTATAGACAACCACAATGTGCTTAAGCTAACAACATCCAAAAAATTATAATATTTCATGTCTTTATTTATTTATTTATAAAATATTTTACCAGGAAAGATACATTGAGGTTTCTCTCGTTTTCAAGTATGTCCTGGGTACACAAAACATTGCATTGATACAATGGGTACAATAAAATACAAAAACAATAATAATACACAATCGGCTAGATTACGAGTCTTGCATTAGCCTTAAAAAGCAGCGTTAAGGGGTCCTAACGCTGCTTTTTAATGCCCGCTGGTATTACGAGTCAGGCAGGAAAGGGTCTACCGCTCACTTTTTTTCCGCGATTTTAGCATACCGCAAATCCCCTTACGTCAATTGCGTATATTATCTTTTTAATGGTATTTGCCTAACGCCGGTATTACGATCACCTTAAAAATTGAGCGGTATACCCTCTCCTGGCAAGACACCTACCACATATAAAAGTCAGTAGTTAAGAGTTTTATGGGCTAACGCCGGAACATAAAGCTCTTAACTAAAGTGCTAAAAGTACACTAACACCCATAAACGACCTATTAACCCCTAACGAGCCCCCCCCCCCACATTGCAAACACTATAATAAAATTATTTAACCCCTAATCTGCCGACCGGACATCGCCGCCACTGTAATAAATATATTAACCCCTAAACCGCCGCACTCCCGCCTCGCAAACACTAGTTACATTTTATTAACCCCTAATCTGCCGTCCCTAACATCGCTGACAACTACCTAAATTTATTAACCCCTAATCTGCCGACCCCATCGCCGCTACTATACTAAAGTTATTAACCCCTAAATCTAAGTCTAACCCTAACCCTAACACCCCCTAACTTAAATATAATTTAAATAAAATTAAATGAATTTACCACTATCAAATAAATTATTCCTATTTAAAACTAAATACTTACCTATAAAATAAACCCTAAGCCAGCTACAATATAACTAATAGTTACATTGTAGCTAGCTTAGGATTTATATTTATTTTATAGGCAACTTTGTATTTATTTTAACTAGGTACAATAGTTATTAAATAGTTATTAACTTCCTAGTTAAAATAAGTACAAATTTACCTGTAAAATAAATCCTAACCTAAATTACAATTACACCTAACACTACACTATAATTAAACCAAATACCTAAACTACCTACAATTAATTACAATTAAATTAAATAAACTATATTACGAAAAAAAACCCACTAAATTACAGAAAATAAAAAAAGAATTACAAGAATTTTAAACTAATTACACCTAATCTAATCCCCCTAATAAAATAAAAAAGCCCCCCAAAATAATAAAATTCCCTACTCTATACTAAATTTCTAATAGCCCTTAAAAGGGCCTTTTGCGGGGCATTGCCCCAAAGTAATCAGCTCTTTCACCTGAAAAAAAAATACAATACCCCCCAACATTAAAACCCACCACCCACACACCCAACCCTACTCTAAAACCCACCCAATCCCCCCTTAAAAAAACTAACACTAACCCCCTGAAGATCACCCTACCTTGAGACATCTTCAGCCAGCCGGGCACAAGTAGACCTCGAGAGGGGCAGAAGTCTTCATCCGATCCGGGCCGAAGGGGTCCTCCAAGCGGCAGAAGTCTTCATCCAGGCGGCATCTTCTAACTTCATCCTTCCGGAGCGGATCCATCTTCAAGACATCTGACGTGGAGAATCCTCTTCATCCGACGGCCAACAACTGAATGACTGGTCCTTTAAATGAAGTCATCCAAGATGGCGTCCCTTGAATTCCGATTGGCTGATAGAATCCTATCAGCCAATCGGAATTAAGGTAGGAAAAATCCTATTGGCTGATGCAATCAGCCAATAGGATTGACCTCGTATTCTATTGGCTGATTGGAACAGCCAATAGAATGCAAGCTCAATCCTATTGGCTGATTGGATCAGCAAATCAGATTGAACTTCAATCATATTAGCTGATTGCATCAGCCAATAGGATTTTTCCTACCTTAATTTCGATTGGCTGATAGGATTCTATCAGCCAATCGGAATTTAAGGGACGTCATCTTGGATGATGTCATTTAAAGGACCAGTCATTCAGTCGTCGGCCATCGGATGAAGAGGATGCTTCACGTCGGATGTCTTGAAGATGGACCCGCTCCGGAAGGATGAAGATAGAAGATGCCACCTGGATGAAGCCTTCTGCCAGTCTGGATGTCCTCTTCTGGCCGGATAGGATGAAGATTTTGGACCCTCTGGAAGACCACTTGTGCCTGGCTGGGTGAAGATGGCTCAAGGTAGGGTGATCTTCAAGGGGGTAGTGTTAGGTTTTTTTAAAGGGGGATTGGGTGGGTTTTAGAGTAGGGTTGGGTGTGTGGGTGGTGGGTTTTAATGTTGGGGGGTATTGTATTTTTTTTTACAGGTGAAAGAGCTGATTATCAATGAAAAAAGCAAGTGAGGCACCGGATGATTTTCAAACAGCAAATGTCCTTTATTCAAGGTATGTAAAATTCCAACTGGAGTTGCACAGGAAAAGCATTAAACCTCAGGGCTAGGTGGAGTAATGGTCACCCACGTACCCTAATGCTGACATGTTTCGGCAAAAGCCGTAATCGTAGCTGTAGGGTAAAAGCCTGGCCTTCCATTTAAAAGAACAGATCACCTGTGATAGGTTAAAATAATTGCTACGTGGTTGATGCACACCTCCACCTATGAGTCAAAAAATATATATACCGCCCTGTTAGGAAGTTAACTCCTCATTATCCACTGCATAAGATTACATGTATAGACAGCATTGTTATTTAAATTATATTACATTAAGCTAAATTATACTGGATTCAATACATATCCTGCTGTAAACCTCCACATAAAGAGATGGAAACAAAAGTGATAAAAGTGACATTCGTCTACTTATTTTAAACAGCATTATGTACAAATTCAATATTACTTGAATGCATCAATTTTGTGATAATGGATAGTTCTATACAATGAATATCATTCCATGTCTATCATGTACATTGATTGTAAGGAATTAGGATACCTAGTCAAATCGGATTTCTTAAATTTCAATTAATAATGAAAAAACTAAATAGAAATAATAATAATAATCATTACACAATGAACTTGAGTAGGGACTGTATATAAGGGAAATTTCTATAACACATATGGTAGGCTGGTAAGCTATAAGCAACCCACTGTCACTGTTTATATACTGCCTAAGAAAGGGTGCTGTGTCCTGCGAAAAGGTACACAGGCTAACACCAGAAATTAATCAGATTCAGAGTTAAGCCCATTGGGCATTCTGGTGTGTAGCCTGTGTATCCAGAACATCTCCCTTTTAAGAAGCAAATTATCCCTGTCACCCCCCCCCTGTTGTTTGTGTTTACAACTTCAACAATTGTCCATGACAATGTCCCTGGATCTTTATTATGTTTAACCTTAAAGTGATTTACCAGGGGGGGTGGTTAGTTTGCCCCTTTTAATATCATTTATATGTTCCCTTATCCTGGTCCTAAATTGTCTGGACGTTTGTCCTGTATATTGAATGTCACATGAGTCACAACTGAGGAGATATACTGCATAGGTTGACCTGCAATTAAAGAGCGCTTTATGTGCAAATGTCTCACCAGAATAAGCGCTTCTGAATACATTACCCAATTACACATGACTACATGCTATGCAGTTGATGTAACTACATTTGTAAACTCCTTTGCAACTCAGCCAGGAGGATACACTAGTCTCATCCTGTTTCAGTTGTGTAGGGGCTACGTAATTGCCTATGGTTTTGCCTCTCTTAAAAGCGAATCTCACCTTCTGTGATGCAATCTGCATAAGGTCATCATCTGACCTCAGAAGTGTCATATGTCTACGTATAATGTTACATATCTGGTAATATTGTTTGCTGAACTGAGTCACAAACGTTAACTGTTCAGACTTCGCATCACATTCTGTGGGTTTATCATTAAGTAAGTTGGCCCTCTCAATGGCCCTTACTTCCTCCCGGGCCCTAATAATGTCCTGTTTAGGGTACCCCCTCTCAAGGAATTTTTCATATAATTCCATTTCATGTTTAGAGTGTTCACTTTCTCTGGTGCAATTTCTTTTTACCCTAGTGAATTGTCCTTTCAATACCGACTTAAAAACCTGCTTAGGGTGACTACTCTGAGCGTGCAGTAGGGTATTCCTGGTTATGGGTTTTCTGTAGCGCTCTACCCTTATACATTCAGTTCCCTCCCCATGGAGCCCATGGAGGGTAACATCCAAAAAGTTTATTTTAGAGAGTCCAAATTCATGGGTAAATTGTAGACTGGCATCATTAATATTTAGATGCCCTACAAATTCCCGAGCTTCATTTAAACTGCCATCCCATATGAAGAGCAGGTCATCTATATATCAACGATAATAGATGATTTTGCCCTTATACTTATTTGTATCTCCAAAGATGTGGCACAGCTCCCACCAACCCATGTATAGGTTGGCGTAAGAGGGAGCAAATTTAGCTCCCATGGCTGTGCCACATCTCTGGAGATAAAAAACACGCTCAAATACAAAGAAATTGTGGGTGAGTAGGAACTCAGTGACTCTAAGGATAAATATAATAAATTTATCACTATACCCAGTGGATCTCCTTAGAAAGAAGGATATGGCCTCTAAACCAGAATTATGTGGGATGGACGAATATAGTGATTTAACATCAACTGATAACCACCCATAGCCCTCTTTCCAAGGGATTACTTCTACCTCTTTCAGCAGTTGTTTAGTGTCTCTGAGGTGGCTGAGAAGTTCCCCCACCAGGGGTTGTAAAATAGAGTCTAACCATTTTGATAATGGCTCAAATATAGAATCAATCCCACTGATGATGGGTCTGCCCTCAACATTCTCCAAAGTCTTGTGCACCTTTGGAAGAATGTTGAAGGTAGGGATCTTGGGATTCCTGGCATACAAAAAATCACAAGTGCCATCGTCCAAAAAACCCTCTTCCTTCCCATCATCAATCAAGTGTGTGAGTTCTCTCTGAAATCTGGTGGTGGGGTCAAAATCTAATGCAGTGTACTGTTTAGGGTCATTAAGTTGCCTAAGGGCCTCCCTATCAAAGAACACCCTATCCATTAAGACAACAGACCCCCCCTTATCTGCTGCCCTCACCACCAGATTCTTGTTCTCACTTAAGTTTTTGAGTGCAGTTTTCTCTTTACCGCTAAGGTTACCCTTTGTTCCAAGTCTAGTGGTGTATGCCAGTTTGGTCAAATCTTCCTCTACCCTCTTTTGGAATTTTTCCAGAGTTGAACCCCTCGATTGGATAGGGTAGAATTTGGATGCACCTCTAAGTCTAGGACCAATGGCATTAGTGTGTGTGGTATCGTTATCTACACTATTACTTTCTCTTTGTAGTGTCTCTAAGCCCGCCACATCACAACACTCCTCAAAGGTTAAATTAGTTCTCATACCTTTTGACCACTACTCCACCTAGCCCTGAGGTTTAATGCTTTTCCTGTGCAACTCCAGTTGGAATTTTACATACCTTGAATAAAGGACATTTGCTGTTTGAAAATCATCCGGTGCCTCACTTGCTTTTTTCATTGATGTCTTTTGGATATGGTTAAGGCACGGATATTCCTTTGGCAGCTAACATTTCCCCTATAAGGAGCAGCATTTCAGTGAACTTTCATTTCCTTGAAGCCGTGGACTCTCCATAATTCTTCTGGGTTCACCCGCCCCCCCATCGTGACGTCACGTATCCTTGGATCAGCTGTACACACTCCTTTGACAGCTAACATTAACTTTGTTGTGATACTTTGTCACTGAATATCCCAGTGATTCTTTTGGCCTGCAATGTATTTCACATTGTGGTTGCTTCACTTTACGGCTGCCTAGATATTACAATATGGAGGCTAATCAAAGCATGGAAGTACAAACACAGTTTTATTCACTTTCTAAATTGGAGGATAGAGGATTAGATGAAAATGAACTTGAGACTTTGTTTGTCACAGATCTAGCCCCTTTTCCACTCAGCAAGCTTTTTGAGGAAGCAGAATCTTTGTTGATTAAGGAATGTCATCTCAAATGTTACATTTGGACTCTACAAAAGTATCTTAGCTTGGGCATTATACCTAGGGGTTTACGGATCAGTAAGTTCCCTACCTTTCCAGTGGAAGATGTGGAATTTATTGCTTCATGGAATGCCATATTGACAGATTGTTCTATACACCTTATTAACATGCTTATTGATTACAAAAGAAAATTGCTTAATGGTATAACTGTTGATATTGAGCTTTTGCAGTCTGAGTTAAGTATATGCAGTACATGTATTAAATATGCACAGTATGACAGTATATTGAGAAGCTCTCTGAATGAGGCTAAAAATAATATTATGGATATAAAACACGAAAAATATCTTAGGGATCAAAGTGACTATGACAACAACAGAATTTATATTTGGAATAAAAAACAAAGGTCACTTACTTATAAATTTAAGAGAGACAATAAAAACATAAACTCAAATAAAAACAAATCTCAAGGTCAGGGAGCCAAGAAGGGTCAGCATACACCTAAAAAGGTGACCTTTTCAGACAGTGAGGTAGAATCTCAGGAAGACTATAGCACTGGAGCCTCCTCAGGTGATGAGAATACACAGGCCCCCTTAACCATCACTAATAAAACTGGGGATATGATTTTGACCCCGGCACATACTAATGTGGGTGGCAGAGGAAGAGGGAGGGGCAGGCAGTCTAAGTATCAGGATCTGGATAGAAAATTGAGACCCCTATACCCAATACTGCCACTACTGTGGAAAGGGAAAGGGGAGAGATAGAACAGGTTTTTTCCAGGCCCCCCATAGGACAAGAAGGGGGGGGAAGAGGTGGAGAAAACTCAAGAACAAGATTCTCAACAAGGAGGAGACAACAGGGCAGGAAGTACAATTGACACCGGTTATCAACCTGTCCAGTCATATACTAAGTAAAGCAGAGGAGAAGGTCCTAGGGTTAGGACTTAATTTTGTTCCCACTGATGATTTTGATTTATTTTCCACGCTATTGGATGTAAATAAACTGATTAGGTCATTAACATTAAAAAAGCATTTCAAAAATTGTTTGGTTGAAAGTCCCTGTGTTGGGGATTCCCCAAAAGGTATGAGAACTAATTTAACCTTTGAGGAGTGTTGTGATGTGGCGGGCTTAGAGACACTACAAAGAGAAAGTAATAGTGTTGATAATGATACCACACACACTGGTGCCATTGGTCCTAGACTTAGAGGTGCATCCAAATTCTACCCTATCCAATCGAGGGGTTCAACTCTGGAAAAATTCCAAAAGAGGGTAGAGGAAGATTTGACCAAACTGGTATACACCACTAGACTTGGAACAAAGGGTAACCTTAGCGGTAAAGAGAAAACTGCACTCAAAAACTTAAGTGAGAACAAGAATCTGGTGGTGAGGGCAGCAGATAAGGGGGGGGGGTCTGTTGTCTTAATGGATAGGGTGTTCTTTGATAGGGAGGCCCTTAGGCAACTTAATGACCCTAAACAGTACACTGCATTAGATTTTGACCCCACCACCAGATTTCAGAGAGAACTCACACACTTGATTGATGATGGGAAGGAAGAGGGTTTTTTGGATGATGGCACTTGTGATTATTTGTATGCCAGGAATCCCAAGATCCCTACCTTCAACATTCTTCCAAAGGTGCACAAGACTTTGGAGAATGTTGAGGGCAGACCCATCATCAGTGGGATTGATTCTATGTTGGAGCCATTATCAAAATGGTTAGACTCTATTTTACAACCCCTGGTGGGGGAACTTCTCAGCCACCTCAGAGACACTAAACAACTGCTGAAAGAGGTAGAAGTAATCCCTTGGAAAGAGGGATATGGGTGGTTATCAGTTGATGTTAAATCACTATATTCGTCCATCCCACATAGCTCTGGTTTAGAGGCCATATCCTTCTTTCTAAGGAGATCCACTGGGTATAGTGATAAATTTATTATATTTATCCTTAGAGTCACTGAGTTCCTACTCACCCACAGTTTCTTTGTATTTGAGCGTGTTTTTTATCTCCAGAGATGTGGCACAGCCATGGGAGCTAAATTTGCTCCCTCTTACGCCAACCTATACATGGGTTGGTGGGAGCTGTGCCACATCTTTGGAGATAAAAATAAGTATAAGGGCAAAATCATCTATTATCGTCGATATATAGATGACCTGCTCTTCATATGGGATGGCAGTTTAAATGAAGCTGAATTTGGGCTCTCTAAAATAAACTTTTTGGATGTTACCCTCCATGGGGAGGGAACTGAATGTATAAGGGTAGAGCTCTACAGAAAACCCATAACCAGGAATACCCTACTGCACGCTCAGAGTAGTCACCCTAAGCAGGTTTTTAAGTCGGTATTGAAAGGACAATTCACTAGGGTAAAAAGAAATTGCACCAGAGAAAGTGAACACTCTAAACATGAAATGGAATTATATGAAAAATTCCTTGAGAGGGGGTACCCTAAACAGGACATTATTAGGGCCCGGGAGGAAGTAAGGGCCATTGAGAGGGCCAACTTACTTAATGATAAACCCACAGAATGTGATGCGAAGTCTGAACAGTTAACATTTGTGACTCAGTTCAGCAAACAATATTACCAGATATGTAATATTATACGTAGACATATGACACTTCTGAGGTCAGATGATGACCTTATGCAGATTGCATCACAGAAGGTGAGATTTGCTTTTAAGAGAGACAAAACCATAGGCAATTACGTAGCCCCTACACAATTGAAACAGGATGAGACTAGTGTATCCTCCTGGCTGAGTTGCAAAGGAGTTTACAAATGTAGTTACATCAACTGCATAGCATGTAGTCATGTGAAATTGGGTAATATATTCAGAAGCGCTTATTCTTTTGAGACATTTGCACATAAAGCGCTCTTTAATTGCAGGTCAACCTATGCAGTATATCTCCTCAGTTGTGACTCATGTGACATTCAATATACAGGACAAACGTCCAGACAATTTAGGACCAGGATAAGGGAACATATAAATGATATTAAAAGGGGCAAACTAACCACCCCCCTGGTAAATCACTTTAAGGTTAAACATAATAAAGATCCAGGGACATTGTCATGGACAATTGTTGAAGTTGTAAACACAAACAACAGGGGGGGGGGGGTGACAGGGATAATTTGCTTCTTAAAAGGGAGGTGTTCTGGATACACAGGCTACACACCAGAATGCCCAATGGGCTTAACTCTGAATACGATCTGATTAATTTCTGGTGTTAGCCTGTGTACCTTTTCGCAGGACACAGCACCCTTTCTTAGGCAGTATATAAACAGTGACAGTGGGTTGCTTATACCTTACCAGCCTACCATATGTGTTATAGAAATTTCCCTTATATACAGTCCCTACTCAAGTTCATTGTGTAATGATTATTATTATTATTTCTATTTAGTTTTTTCATTATTAATTGAAATTTAAGAAATCCGATTTGACTAGGTATCCTAATTCCTTACAATCAATGTACATGATAGACATGGAATGATATTCATTGTATAGAACTATCCATTATCACAAAATTGATGCATTCAAGTAATATTGAATTTGTACATAATGCTGTTTAAAATAAGTAGACGAATGTCACTTTTATCACTATATGTATTGAATCCAGTATAATTTAGCTTAATGTAATATAATTTAAATAACAATGCTGTCTATACATGTAATCTTATGCAGTGGATAATGAGGAGTTAACTTCCTAACAGGGTGGTATATATATTTTTTTGACTCATAGGTGGAGGTGTGCATCAACCACGTAGCAATTATTTTAACCTATCACAGGTGATCTGTTCTTTTAAATGGAAGGCCAGGCTTTTACCCTACAGCTACGATTACGGCTTTCGCCGAAACATGTCAGCATTAGGGTATGTGGGTGACCACTACTCCACCTAGCCCTGAGGTTTAATGCTTTTCCTGTGCAACTCCAGTTGGAATTTTACATACCTTGAATAAAGGACATTTGCTGTTTGAAAATCATCCGGTGCCTCACTTGCTTTTTTCATTGATGTCTTTTGGATATGGTTAAGGCACGGATATTCCTTTGACAGCTAACATTTCCCCCATAAGGAGCAGCATTTCAGTGAATTTTCATTTCCTTGAAGCCGTGGACTCTCCATAATTCTTCTGGGTTCACCCGCCCCCCATCGTGACGTCACGTATCCTTGGATCAGCTGTACACAGGTTGACGCACTGTAGGGATCCACACGGCGACTCGACCTCCATGAGGCTGTGAATACACAGACGCTTTTGAGAGAGGATCTTGAGCAGCATATCTAAGGTGGGTCCCCAGAATCAGCGTTTGTCATTAGCATGTACACCAGTTTTCACACAATATACGGAACAAAGTTGGGGTTGGAGAGGAGCTACAAGGTGCCCAATATAGGTCTTTAATGTGAATTCAATCAATTACCACAAGTGATGTGTTAACAAGTGCTGCATTAACTTTGTTGAAAGAGCTGATTACTTTGGGGCAATGCCCCGCAAAAGGCCCTTTTAAGGGTTATTTGTAATTTAGTATAGGGTAGGGAATTTTATTATTTTGGGGGGCTTTTTTATTTTATTAGGGGGATTAGATTAGGTGTACCTAGCTTAAAATTCTTGTAATTCTTTTTTTTTTTTTGTATTTTAGTGTTTGTTTGTTTTTCGTAATATAGTTTATTTAATTTAATTGTAATTAATTGTAGGTAGTTTAGGTAATTAGTTTAGGTAGTTATTAAATAGTCAATAACTATTGAATAACTATTGTACCTAGTTAAAATAAATACAAAGTTGCCTGTAAAATAAATATAAATCCTAAACTAGCTACAATGTAACTATTAGTTATATTGTAGCTAGCTTAGGGGTTATTTTATTGGTAAGTATTTAGTTTTAAATAGGATTAATTTATTTAATTATGTTATATTTATTTCATTTAATTTAAATTATATTTAAGTTAGGGGGGGTTAGACTTAAGGTTAGGGGTTAACAACTTTATTATAGTGGCGGCGACGTTGGCGGCGGCAGATTACGGGTTAATAAATTTAATATAGTTGCAGCGACATTGGGGGGGGGCAGATTAGGGTTTAATAACTATAATGTAGGCGTCGACGATGTTGGGGGCAGCATATTAGGGTTTCATAAGTATAATGTAGGTGGCAGCGGTGTCCGGAACGGCAGATTAGGGGTTAATAAGTGTAAGATTAGGCGTGTTTAGACTCGGGATTCATGTTAGGGTGTTAGGTGCAGACATAAATTTAATTTTCCCATTGGAAACAATGGGGCTGCGTTAGGAGCTGAATGCTGCTTTTTTGCAGGTGTTAGGTTTTTTTCAGCCAGCTCAGCCCCATTGTTTCCTATGGGGAAATCGTGCACAAGCACGTTTTGCCAGCTTACCGCTACCGTAAGCAACTCTGGTATTGAGGTGAGATGTTGAGCTAAATTTTGCTCAATGCTCACTTTTCTGAGGCTAACGCGGGCTTGCAGAAAACTCATAATACCAGTGTTGGCTTAAGGAAGCATTAAAAAAAAAGAGCGTTAGCTCTGCACAGCCTTACCGACAAAACTCGTAATCTAGCTGAATATATGCACAAAAATTTAACATACAACAGGTAGGGAATATATAATCAACCATGACAGGTGCATTCTGTTTTGAGATATGTAGAGAGGGATCTCTTAAAGGATATTAGGCATGGGGAAGGTTTGAAAGTGTGCGGGAGGTCGTTCCATAATTGTGGTGCTCTGTAGAAAAAGGAAGATCAAGCTGCTTTCTTTTTGTATTGAGGCAAGCTAAATAATGTGCTGGTACTGGATCGGAGGTTATAGGAGGTGGGAATAGCAGGGAAGAGCATTCTGCTCAGGTAGGGTGGGAACTTCCCAGAAAAGCTTTTAAACACAAGGCAGGAAAGATGGAGAGTGCCTCTGGATTCCAGCGACAGCCAGTTTAGTTCTTTTAGCATGTACCTTAATTGAACACATCCCATTAAACATTCACAGAAAAATATTCAATAGCTAGTTGATCCTCCTTTAGCTGCAATAATTTCAACCAAACATCTCTTGAGGCCATTGCACAGCATCTCTATGGGCTTAAGGTCTGGGCTCTGAATGGACCACCCCAAACAGTGTATTTTCTTTTTTAAAAAAAATAGGGGGTGGGAGTGAGGGCGCTATAGAAAGCTGAAGGAATCTACTGTTAGTTGGAAATGTTGTATGTGATAATATTTAGACTACCGCTAGTGAATGATGTTCAAAATGTTAATATTTAAAGTGCTACTTATATTAATAAATAATTGGTGTATATATCCTCAAAAGTAAATGTTGTGAAAAGAGTTAATTCTTATAAAGTGCATACAGTGCAAATATTCAATAATTTATTTCCAAACTAAAAATGTGTTATAATATATTAAAGTTGATAGGTGATAAAAACAAATTATCATATATACGTGAGTGAAAAGACTAGTACCACAATAAACCTTATAAATTGATTAAAATCCAATTTATTGTTTCTAACAATATGATATAAGATATGTTAAAATCGTTGCAGACTATGTAGCTGACGGGGACATCTCCCCAAAGATAATGATAAAATAAATATAAAATGGGTTCATCTTACTTAAAAATCAAATAGGTTAGCATCCAGTCTTAAAATATATAACAGATATAACAATTCATACACAGTATCGAAAAAGTGGCAGCAATCTAGATATAGCGGAGTATTTATACTGCTAAAAAAGAAGTCAATAATAATTTTTGCCACATAGGTGAAGTTGGTATCATAAACTTAGTTTGTCGTGGCTAGAGAGGATTTTTCTGCCTGCTCAGGCACGCAATGATCTAAAATATACCTTGGGGGACACCATTGATACAAGTTACCTTAACTTCTTAAACTTAGCTGTTACAATCGTTTCTTTCTTGTTTAACACAGTGATTCAGATACGCCGCATGTGTCTTGGCGTCTGACTTTACATGCGGGTTTCCGAATGCTTATTCCTATTACCGATTCAGAGATCAGGACCATTTGTATGTATTTTAAAAGTTCTTTTCTCCAAGAGGTTACATCAAAGACATCCTGCACTTAGTGCTCTGCACGCAGGGGAGCTGTAACTTTGGTAGATAATAAAGTGATGAGAGGATAAAGTGATGAATGGTGATGTGATAATAACCCGGGTTATCAAAACCAAAAGTAGTTGTTCCAAAGTGAACAGGTAATAGTTCCACAAGTTCCAATCTCAAAGATAAGTCACAAAGATCGACGTGTTTCACTCTGTACAGAGCTTTATCAAGATGCTTGTGACTGGGGCTGTGTGGCTTTTTGAAGGTATTGTAAGATCCTGATTGGTTAGACTTCACTTGATTTAAGGTGGATATGATATAAGATATGTTAAAATTGTTGCAGACTATGTAGCTGACGGGGACGTCTCCCCAAAGATAATGATAAAATCTATATAAAATGGGTTAATCTAACTTAAAAATCAAATAGGTTAGCATCCAGTCAAAATCATTATGAAATTGTTAGGGATTTAGATCAACCAGAAGAAAGACAAATAGGTGAGGAATCAGTTTTTTTTAGAGAGGAGCCCTCTAAAGGAGGGCACCTCAAGGGATTTAATCAGACAAGAAAACGATCTAAACCCCAGAAAGAAAAAAAAATTTAGAGGAAAGAAAGGAAGAGGAAAACTTAAACGAGACAAAGAGGTGGAGATGAACACAACACACCAAGGAATTTTCAATTTGAGTAGCACCATTTTAAAAAATAAGAAGAAAGAGTCTTAAGTCTAGGTCTTTCATTTGCACCTACAGTGCAACTAAAAACAAATTTAATACACATATTCATGTTAAGAAATTTGTAAGGAATTTGACATTGAAAAGATTATTTTTAAAAAATCCAATAGAAAGACAACTAGGCATTAAGTTACCTAAACCAGATAGTATTACACATACAGATTTCAAAGTTAAATCAAGATTCAATCCTATCCATGCAAAGGGAAACTATTTGGAAACCTTTGAAAGACTGCTTTGTAAAGAGATTCAGAAATACAATCCACCTAAACTCAAAAGATATAATATGAGTGTGAAAGAAAAAACAATAATTGATAATCTCCAAAAGAATGCAGAGATCACAATAAAACCTGGGGACAAGGGCAGAGGAATTGTCCTGATGGACACTAAAAATTACTTAAAAGAGGCCCATAGATTATTAGATGATATCAGGACGTACAAGAAATTGGAATTTGATTCAACAGAAAAATTTATAAAAACTCTAAATAAGATACTATCAGATGGAAAAAAAAAACAGGAATACTTAATGATAAAGAATTAGAATTTTTAACACCTAAATTCCCTAGAATACCCATTTTTTATTTTCTGCCAAAAATCCACAAATGTTTGGTCAACCCTCTGGGTAGACCAATCATTTCTGGTATAGATTCTCCATCAGCCAATCTGTCCAAATATGTTGATACATTTTTGCAGAAACACGTCAACAATTTAGACTCTTATCTTAAGGACTCTACACAAGTCCTCAATATTTTGAAAATGATAAATTGGGAAAGTAATATGATTCTGGCCACCTGTGAAGTTACATCCTTGTACACAGTAATTAACCACTCCAAAGGTATCCAAGCAGTTGAAACTTTTCTGAAAATAGATCCCAATATGACAGATCAGCACAGAAATTTCATTCTGAAGAGCATAAAATACATACTGGAGAATAATTACTTTTCTTTTAACAAAAACTTTTACCTCCAAACTGAAGGTACCGCTATGGGCACAAGGTTTGCACCTAGCTATGCCAATCTTTTTATGGGATCTTGGGAAACCAATTTCTTCAGAGATGGCGGCTATGGTGCAAACCTCGTGCTCTATAAGAGATTCATAGATGACCTATTAATAATTTGGAAAGATACAGAACAAGATTTAAGTAGGATGTTTGAGAATATGAACACCAACACCTGGGGTCTATATTTAACTCTAATTGGAGTAAAAATTCAGTTATATTTTTAGATTTAGAAATAATGGTAATGGATGATAAATTAGAGACTAAAACCCACTTTAAAAAGACTGATTCCAATAACTATATACATGTCAAAAGTTGCCATTTAGATATCTGGAAAAATAATATTCCTGTAGAAAAGTACCTCCGTATAAGGAAAAACTGCTCCAGATCAATAGATTTTGAACAACAGTCAGAAATGCTAGCAGAAAGATTTCTTTCAAGAGGATATAAGACTGAAATCACTAGTAAAGGCATTGAAAGAGCAAAAAACACTAATAGGGACACTCTATTAACATATAAAGAAAAACAAAGAGATGGTAATGACAAAATAAAAATACAATTTATTACTGACTTTCATGCTGACCATAACATCATAAAAATAATTGTCAAAAAACATTGGCATCTTATTAAAGAGGGCAATATTTTGGGAGACAAAATTTCAGAGAACCTGAATTTTGTTTTCAAAAAAGCTGCAAATCTGAAAACAATTCTGGCCCCTAGTGAACTGAGGCTTCCCAAAGAAAGCCATTTGAGACAAAAAGATTTAATGGGCAAGAATATTATGGGTTTCTTCCCCTGTTATACATGTAAGGCTTGCAGTCACAGTAATAAGATAAAAAACATACAGATAAATGATCTAGAAAAACCACTTGTCATAAAAGATATTATAAGATGTACTCACAAAAATGTGATCTATGTACTAAAGTGCTCATGTAATCTCTTCTATTTTGGAGAAACAAAAAGAATGGTAAGAGACAGAATTAGAGAACATTTAAATAGTATTAAAAATGGTCTTGAGGGCACCCATCTGTATAAACATTTTAAAACAATCCATAAAGGCAACACTAAAGACTTGCGCTATTGGGGAATATAGAAAGTACACAAACACTGGAGAGGAGGAAATATAGAAAATAAATTGCTGATAAAGGAAGCAGAATTAATATATAAATACAATACATTATTCCCAAAAGGTCTGAATTCTGAATTGGACCTTTCCCCTTTCCTCTTTGAATAAAACCTGGACAGATCCCTGTATATCTGTTGTTTTAATACACTATTATTATTATTATTATTATTATTATTATTATCCGTTGTTTTAATACACTATTAGTAGATATTAGATAAATGAATCTATTAACTAGATTTAATTTTATTTTTACTAACGGTCCCACATCTATTATGCATAATATTACGAACTAAACAAACATGTTTGTTTTCCTTTAAAAGCATTTTTATGGAGTAAAATTTGGGTATATTTTGTAAAATGCATTTATATGATAGATAAAATGTTTTGTTATATTTGCTATAGAAACGATGATGCAAGGTCAGATAATGGGCTGCCTTCATATCTGTTTTAGTTTTCTAATATTTTAGTTGTTTATTTTTTATTCTTTATATTTATTTTCATGCTTATGTATACTTTTTGTTGCAAACAATCTAAGTTAAGCAAAATAAGGAGTGAACTCATAAAAAATCAATAAGATAATTTTGTGAACGAAAACTAGTCACGTATGCAGTTGAAAGTAAAAAGAAACATTTCCACCTTAAAGGATTTCAGAATGAACGAGATACAAGTAACCGACACCTGTATGACTAACCATAGAATCCACCTCAAATCAAGTGAAGTCTAACCAATCAGGATCTTACAATACCTTCAAAAAGCCACACAGCCCCAGTCACAAGCATCTTGATAAAACTCTGTACAGAGCGAAAAGCGTCGATCTTTGTAACTTATCTTTGAGATTGGAACTTGTGGAACTATTACCTGTTCACTTTGAACAACTACTTTTGGTTTTGATAACCCGGGTTATTATCACTAGTGATGTCCCGAACTATTCGCCCGCGAACGGTTCACAGCGAACATAGCTTGTTTGCGTTCGCGTTTGTGGGCGAACACATGGCGATGTTCGATCCGCCCCTATGTGTCATCATTGTGGAAACTTTGACCCTTTATGTCACAGCTGCCTGACACATTAGAGCCAATCAACATCAGACACTCCCTCACAGACACTCCCAGCTACTCGGAATCCGCCATTTTAGACTCATAACGACCTTGCTTTTTTAATGATAGGACGTGTTACGTTTTTGCTCCTGACATTCATAGGAAAAACATAGCTAGGCTAGTGTATTTACAGTCCAGAAGGACTCCACTCATCTCTGCTGCAAGCACAGCACCCCAAAAAGCCCTTTTTAGGGCTATATTTCGTGCCGTTTTTTTTTTTTTTTATTTTTTTTTTTTTTTATTAGCATTTGCCTGGCTTTCAGCTGTGTGTTTAAGGCTCACAGCATATGCTGTGACTACTGCCACCACTGATATCTCCCTAACAACATTAGTTTAAATTTAACTAACCCAAAAATATAATTATTTTTCTAGTGTAATTTTTTTTCATTTTCTATCAGGCCAGTGTCGCACAGCATATACTCTGGTTCATTGCTCTGTGCCAGCCAGCAGTGTTAATATCCGTTTATAACATTATTTTTAATTTAAAAAAAAAACACAAAAAAATATTTTTCTAGTGTAATCTAATTACATTTACTATCATGCCTGTGTCTGTCAGGCTCACCCAGCATTAATATACCTCTTTTTTTTCAGTCTTTTGGTTAATTGGTCTGTGCCAGGCAGCCACCCAGCACTTATATCTATTTTTCTTTCACCTTAATTTTAATATAAAAAAAAAAAGTTTAAATTTGTTTGCTAGTGTAATCAAATCTAATTTTCTATCCGGCTTGTGTGTTTTGCTGACATAGAGAGCCTACTGTGTTTACTTGCTGCCCTCCCTAGTCTAAGAGCCATGACTCATATGTGTTTAACCTTTTTTTAATTTCCACCCCCAAAAAATAATTTCAATCATTTTTCTAGTGTAATCTAATAGTATTTTCTATCAGGCGTGTGTGTATCCGACATACATAGCCTACTGTTTTTAATAGCTGCCCTTCCAAGGCTATCAGCCACGACTCATATGTATGTGCTTAACCTTTTTCTTAAAATTTCCAAAAAAAAGTCTTTAAATCATTATGCTAGTGTAATCCAATTGTATTTTCTATCAGGCCTGTGTCTAACTGTCTATCTGACTTACACAGCATACTGTTGTTATAATTGCTGCCCTACGTAGCAGCCAGCCAGTGCGACCACTCATAGAGTCATATGTGCATTGCACTTCTTAACATAATTTTAATATTAAAATCTAAAATTTTAAAATATTTTGCTAGTGTAATGTAACTTAATTTTCTATCAGTCCTGTGTTTTTGTCACTTACACAGCATACTGTGTTAAATTACTGCCCTACCTACCATCCACGACTCATATCTGCCAGCCTGTCTGCCAGGCCCAAGTAGCCAATTAGTGGCACCAATCACAATTCTTGTAACAGTAATAAAAAAAAAAAAAAAAATTTTTTGGACTGCAAATATTCAGTCTCCTAGGGCCATTGAATTTCATTTTGTGCCAGGCCGTCTAGCCAACTATTTACACCAATCATAATTGTTGTCACAGTCAGACAGTATAGTTATTAATTTAAATAAAATAAATTTTTAGTGTTGATCTTAACCCTCAGTTTGCTTGTGCCTTTGAATTGCACTTTTCTACAGCCTTCCAAGCCTGTGTGCCAGGCCTACTTAAAAAATATTTACACCAATCATATTTGTTGTGACAGTATTCTAATAATTAAAAATTTAAATTTTAATAATAGTTGCTGTGATTTGAATCCTCAGTTTGCTGGTGCCATTGAATAGCACTTTCCTCCTGCCTTGCAGCCTGCTGTGAGCCAGGCCCACCTAGCCAATTGTTGTCAGCAATCATATTTCTGTTAACAGTATTGCAAAAATTGTCAATCATCACTGTTTAGACTGTCAATAATCAGTCTCCTAGTGTCCTTGAATTGCATCTCCCTCATGCCTGCCATCCTTTTGTGCCAGGCCGTCTTGCCAACTATTTACACCAATCCTAATTTTTTGTCACAGTATAGTTACTAATTAAAATTAAAAAAATCTTTATTGTTGATGATCTTAACCCTCAGTTTGCTCGTGCCTTTGAATTGCACTTTTCTACAGCCTTCCAAGCCTGTGTGCCAGGCCTACTTAAAAAATATTTACACCAATCATATTTGTTGTGACAGTATTCTAATAATTAAAAATTAAAATTTTTGGTAATAGTTGCTGTGATTTGAATCGTCAGTTTGCTGGTGCCATTGAATAGCACTTTCCTCCTGCCTTGCAGCCTGCTGTGAGCCAGGCCTACCTAGCCAATTGTTGTCAGCAATCATATTTCTGTTAACAGTATTTCAAAAATTGTCAATCATCACTGTTTAGACTGTCAGTAATCAGTCTCCTAGTTTCCTTGAATTGCATCTCCCTCCTGCCTGCCATCCTTTTATGCCAGGCCGTCTTGCCAACTATTTACACCAATCCAAATATTTTGTCACAGTATAGTTACTAATTACAAATAAAAAAATCTTTATTGTTGATGATCTTAACCCTCAGTTGGCTCGTGCCTTTGAATTGCACTTTTCTACAGCCTTCCAAGCCTGTGTGCCAGGCCTACTTAAAAAATATTTACACCAATCATATTTGTTGTGACAGTATTCTAATAATTAAAAATTAAAATTTTTGGTAATAGTTGCTGTGATTTGAATCCTCAGTTTGCTGGTGCCATTGAATAGCACTTTCCTCCTGCCTTGCAGCCTGCTGTGAGCCAGTCCCACCTAGCCAATTGTTGTCAGCAATCATATTTCTGTTAACAGTATTGCAAAAATTGTCAATCATCACTGTTTAGACTGTCAGTAATCAGTCTCCTAGTTTCCTTGAATTGCATCTCCCTCCTGCCTGCCATCCTTTTGTGCCAGGCCGTCTTGCCAACTATTTACACCAATCCAAATTTGTTGTCACAGTATAGTTACTAATTAAAATTAAAAAAAATCTTTATTGTTGATGATCTTAATACTCAGTTTGCTCGTGCTTTTGAATTTCACTTTTCTACAGCCTTCCAAGCCTGTGTGCCAGGCCTACTTAAAAAATATTTACACCAATCATATTTGTTGGGACAGTATTCTAATAATTAAAAAATAAAAGTTTTGGTAATAGTTGCTGTGATTTGAATCCTCAGTTTGCTGATGCCATTAAATAGCACTTTCCTCCTGCCTTGCAGCCTGCTGTGAGCCAGGCCTACCTAGCCAATTGTTGTCAGCAATCATATTTCTGTTAACAGTATTGCAAAAATTGTCAATCATCACTGTTTAGACTGTCAGTAATCAGTCTCCTAGTGTCCTTGAATTGCATCTCCCTCCTGCCTGCCATCCTTTTGTGCCAGGCTGTCTTGCCAACTATTTACACCAATCCAAATTTTTTGTCACAGTATAGTTACTAATTACAATAAAAAAAATCTTTATTGTTGATGATCTTAACCCTCAGTTTGCTCGTGCCTTTGAATTGCACTTTTCTACAGCCTTCCAAGCCTGTGTGCCAGGCCTACTTAAAAAATATTTACACCAATCATATTTGTTGTGACAGTATTCTAATAATTAAAAATTTAAATTTTAATAATAGTTGCTGTGATTTGAATCCTCAGTTTGCTGGTGCCATTGAATAGCACTTTCCTCCTGCCTTGCAGCCTGCTGTGAGCCAGGCCCACCTAGCCAATTGTTGTCAGCAATCATATTTCTGTTAACAGTATTGCAAAAATTGTCAATCATCACTGTTTAGACTGTCAATAATCAGTCTCCTAGTGTCCTTGAATTGCATCTCCCTCATGCCTGCCATCCTTTTGTGCCAGGCCGTCTTGCCAACTATTTACACCAATCCTAATTTTTTGTCACAGTATAGTTACTAATTAAAATTAAAAAAATCTTTATTGTTGATGATCTTAACCCTCAGTTTGCTCGTGCCTTTGAATTGCACTTTTCTACAGCCTTCCAAGCCTGTGTGCCAGGCCTACTTAAAAAATATTTACACCAATCATATTTGTTGTGACAGTATTCTAATAATTAAAAATTAAAATTTTTGGTAATAGTTGCTGTGATTTGAATCGTCAGTTTGCTGGTGCCATTGAATAGCACTTTCCTCCTGCCTTGCAGCCTGCTGTGAGCCAGGCCTACCTAGCCAATTGTTGTCAGCAATCATATTTCTGTTAACAGTATTTCAAAAATTGTCAATCATCACTGTTTAGACTGTCAGTAATCAGTCTCCTAGTTTCCTTGAATTGCATCTCCCTCCTGCCTGCCATCCTTTTATGCCAGGCCGTCTTGCCAACTATTTACACCAATCCAAATATTTTGTCACAGTATAGTTACTAATTACAAATAAAAAAATCTTTATTGTTGATGATCTTAACCCTCAGTTGGCTCGTGCCTTTGAATTGCACTTTTCTACAGCCTTCCAAGCCTGTGTGCCAGGCCTACTTAAAAAATATTTACACCAATCATATTTGTTGTGACAGTATTCTAATAATTAAAAATTAAAATTTTTGGTAATAGTTGCTGTGATTTGAATCCTCAGTTTGCTGGTGCCATTGAATAGCACTTTCCTCCTGCCTTGCAGCCTGCTGTGAGCCAGGCCCACCTAGCCAATTGTTGTCAGCAATCATATTTCTGTTAACAGTATTGCAAAAATTGTCAATCATCACTGTTTAGACTGTCAGTAATCAGTCTCCTAGTTTCCTTGAATTGCATCTCCCTCCTGCCTGCCATCCTTTTGTGCCAGGCCGTCTTGCCAACTATTTACACCAATCCAAATTTGTTGTCACAGTATAGTTACTAATTAAAATTAAAAAAAATCTTTATTGTTGATGATCTTAATACTCAGTTTGCTCGTGCTTTTGAATTTCACTTTTCTACAGCCTTCCAAGCCTGTGTGCCAGGCCTACTTAAAAAATATTTACACCAATCATATTTGTTGGGACAGTATTCTAATAATTAAAAAATAAAAGTTTTGGTAATAGTTGCTGTGATTTGAATCCTCAGTTTGCTGATGCCATTAAATAGCACTTTCCTCCTGCCTTGCAGCCTGCTGTGAGCCAGGCCTACCTAGCCAATTGTTGTCAGCAATCATATTTCTGTTAACAGTATTGCAAAAATTGTCAATCATCACTGTTTAGACTGTCAGTAATCAGTCTCCTAGTGTCCTTGAATTGCATCTCCCTCCTGCCTGCCATCCTTTTGTGCCAGGCCGTCTTGCCAACTATTTACACCAATCCAAATTTTTTGTCACAGTATAGTTACTAATTACAATAAAAAAAATCTTTATTGTTGATGATCTTAACCCTCAGTTTGCTCGTGCCTTTGAATTGCACTTTTCTACAGCCTTCCAAGCCTGTGTGCCAGGCCTACTTAAAAAATATTTACACCAATCATATTTGTTGTGACAGTATTCTAATAATTAAAAATTAAAATTTTTGGTAATAGTTGCTGTGATTTGAATCCTCAGTTTGCTGGTGCCATTAAATAGCACTTTCCTCCTGCCTTGCAGCCTGCTGTGAGCCAGGCCTACCTAGCCAATTGTTGTCAGCAATCATATTTCAGTTAACAGTATTGCAAAAATTGTCAATCATCACTGTTTAGACTGTCAGTAATCAGTCTCCTAGTGTCCTTGAATTGCATCTCCCTCCTGCCTGCCATCCTTTTGTGCCAGGCCGTCTTGCCAACTATTTACACCAATCCAAATTTTTTGTCACAGTATAGTTACTAATTACAATAAAAAAAATCTTTATTGTTGATGATCTTAACCCTCAGTTTGCTTGTGCCTTTGAATTGCACTTTTCTACAGCCTTCCAAGCCTGTGTGCCAGGCCTACTTAAAAAATATTGACACCAATCATATTTGTTGTGACAGTATTCTAATAATTAAATATTAAAATTTTTGGTAATAGTTGCTGTGATTTGAATTGTCAGTTTGCTGGTGCCATTGAATAACACTTTCCTCCTGCCTTGCAGCCTGCTGTGAGCCAGGCCCACCTAGCCAATTGTTGTCAGCAATCATATTTCTGTTAACAGTATTGCCAAAATTGTCAATCATCACTGTTTAGACTGTCAGTAATCAGTCTCCTAGTGTCCTTGAATTGCATCTCCCTCCTGCCTGCCATCCTTTTGTGCCAGGCCGTCTTGCCAACTATTTACACCAATCCTAATTTTTTGTCACAGTATAGTTACTAATTACAATTAAAAAAATCTTTATTGTTGATGATCTTAATCCTTAGTTTGCTAGTGCCCTAGAATAGCACTTTTCTACAGCCTTCCAAGCCTGTGTGCCAGGCCTACTTAAAAAATATTTACACCAATCATATTTGTTGTGACAGTATTCTAATAATTAAAAATTAAAATTTTTGGTAATAGTTGCTGTGATTTGAAACCTCAGTTTGCTGGTGCCATTGAATAGCACTTTCCTCCTGCCTTGCAGCCTGCTGTGAGCCAGGCCCACCTAGCCAATTGTTGTCAGCAATCATATTTCTTTTAACAGTATTGCAAAAATTGTCAATCATCACTGTTTTGACTGTCATTAATCAGTCTCCTAGTGTCCTTGAATTGCATCTCCCTCCTGCCTGCCATCCTTTTGTGCCAGGCCGTCTTGCCAACTATTTACACCAATCCTAATTTTTTGTCACAGTATAGTTACTAATTAAAATAAAAAAAATCTTGATGGTTGTTCTTAATCCTCATTTTGCTTGTGCCATTGAATTGCACTTTTCTACTGCATGCCAGCCTGTGTGCCAGGCCCAACTATCCAATTAGTGCTAGCAATCATATTTCTTTCAACAGTATTGCAAAATTTGTCAATCAACACTGTTTTGACTGTCAATCTGCAGTCTACTAGTGCCCTTGAATTGCATTTTCCTCCTGCCTGCCTGCCTGCCTGTGTGCCAGTCCCAACTAGCCAATTAGTGCCACCACTCATATTTATTGTAACAGGATTGGAATTTTTGTTAATCATAACTGTTTTTACTGTGATTCTTCAGTCTCCTAGTGCCATTGAATTGCAGTTTCCTTTCTCCCAGCGTGTGTGCCAGACAGGCTCATTTGCCAAATAGTGCCAAACAATCATATTTGTTGCCACAGTACTAGTAATATTTCAAAAAATTAACAATTTGTGATTTTTAAAACATCTGTCTTTTTTGTTGTTGTCAGTCTCACAGCGTATACTGTGCCCACTTTCACAGTGCCACCACTCAATTGGTGTAATAGTATTGTTAGTGTCCATTTAAAAAAAAATGACAGGCAGAGGCAAGCCACCCGCAGGTTCCGTGGTCGTGGTGCTGTGATTCCTTTAGACCCTACAAATATGCACATTGTTCAGACGCCGGGTGCCAGGGGGGATGCAAAAACTTCTGAGGAGGACCTAGTTGAATGGCTAACACAGGAAACCCAATCTTCTTCAGCTTCCGCTGCTTGTCCTCCTAAACTTGACGCACCATCTAAGTCCAGCTGTGCTTTGGGCAGGTCTCAAGTGACCAGTGACACTCCGCCGCCTGTCGCCACCACCAACACTAGCACCACAGCCGCTTTACTTGATTTGTCACAGGAGTTATTGAAACATCATTTTGAAGAAATGAGTGATGCGCAACCATCATTGACAGAGGTTGTAGATAATAGTGATCAGTCTCAGTCAGGCAGCATTACCGACATGGAGGTACGGTGTGATGATGATGGTGATGTTGTACCTGCTGCTGCTTCCTTTCTTGATGTTTCAGATACAAGTGAAGCGGTTGATGATGATGTGTCGGTGGATGTCACGTGGGTGCCTGCTAGAAGAGAAGAAGAAGAGGGGGAAAGTTCAGATGGGGAGACAGAGAGGAGGAGGAGGAGGAGACGATTTGGAAGCACGGGGAGGTCGTCTCAAGGAGCTAGTGGCACAGTCAGACAGCATGCATCGTCACCAGGGGTCAGCCAGACAGCCCGCCGACGCCCATCAACGCATGCTGTTGCCACCACCAGAATGCCGTCATCGCAGAGCTCAGCAGTGTGGCATTTTTTTGTGTGTCTGCCTCTGACAACAGCGATGCCATTTGCAACCTGTGCCAAAAGAGTCGTGGGAAGTCCAACAGCCACCTAGGTACAACTGCTTTGCGAAGGCACATGGTCTCCCATCACAAAGGCCGATGGGAAGAACACATGAGTAGAAGCAGCACACAAAGTGAAAGCCGCCCTCCTCCTCCTGCTCCATCATCTTCAGCCACTTCAACCAGTGCTGTCCTCCTTGCCCCCTCTCAACCATCCTCCACTTAGTCTCTCTTACGTAGCAGTTCCTGGTCATCTGCTCACAGTCAGGTGTCTGTCAAGGACATGTTTGAGCGTAAGAAGCCAATTTCTCAAAGTCACCCCCTTGCCCAGCATCTGACAGCTGGCTTGTCTGAACTCTTAGCCCGCAAGCTTTTACCATACAAGCTGGTGGAGTCTGATGCTTTCAAAAAATTTGTATCTATTGGGACACCGCAGTGGAAGGTACCTGGAAGAAATTTCTTTTCACAAAAGGCAATCCCAAACCTGTACTCTGTTGTGAGAAAGGAAGTTATGGCATGTCTGGCACACAGCGTTGGGGCAAGGGTCCATATGACCACGGATAGCTGGTCTGCAAAGCATGGTCAGGGCAGGTATATCACCTACACTGCGCATTGGGTAAACCTGCTGACTTCTGACAAGCATGGAATGCGTGGCTCTGCAGAAGAGTTGGTGACACCGCCATGACTTGCAGGCAGGCCTGCTGCTACCACCTCTACTCCTCCTACTCCATCCTCTTCCATAACCTCTTCCTCGGCTGAGTCCTCTTCAACTTCTGCGTCTTGCTCCACATCTATGGCACCCCCCCAGCTCCCCAGGTACTATGCTACATCCGGGGTACGGCAGTGTCACGCCGTCTTGGGGTTGACTTGCCTGAAAGCAGAGAGTCATACCGCACCAGCACTCCTGACCGCCCTGACCGCCCTGAACGCACAGGTGGATCAGTGGCTGACTCCGCACCAACTGGAGATTGGCAAGGTTGTTTCTGACAATGGAAGTAATTTGGTGGCGGCATTGAAATTGGGCAAGTTGACACATGTGCCGTGCATGGCACATGTGTGTAATCTGATTGTACAACGATTTGTCCATAAGTACCCAGGCTTACAGGACGTCCTGAAGCAGGCCAGGAAGGTGTGTGGCCATTTCAGGAGTTCCTACATGGCCATGGCGCACTTGTCTGATATCCAGCGTCGAAACAACCTGCCAGTGAGGCGCTTGATTTGCGACAGCCCGACACGGTGGAATTCAACACTCCTAATGTTTGACCGCCTGCTCCAACAAGAAAAAGCTGTTAATGAGTATTTGTATGACCGGGGTGCTAGGACAGCCTCTGTGGAGCTGGGGATATTTTTGCCAAATTACTGGACGCTCATGCGCAATGCCTGTAGGCTCATGCGTCCTTTTGAGGAGGTGACAAACCTTGTCAGTCGCACCGAAGGCACCATCAGCGACATCATACCATTTCTTCCTGGAGCGTGCCCTGCGAAGAGTGCTGGATCAGGCAGTAGATGAGCGTGAAGAGGAAGAGGAAGAGTTGTGGTGTCCATCACCCCCACAAACAGCCAAATCAGCATCGCTTGCTGGACCTGCGGCAATGCAGGAAGAGGATTGTGAGGAAGAGGAGTCAGAGGAGGAATGTGGCTTTGAGGAGGAGGAGGAGGAGGAGGAAGACCGAGCACAACAGGCATCCCAGGGTGCTCGTTGTTGTCACCTCTCTGGTACCCGTGGTGTTGTACGTGGCTGGGGGGAAGAAGATACCATCAGTGAGATCAGTGAGGAGGAGGAACGCGACATGATTAGCTCAGAATCCAACCTTGTTCAAATGGGTTCTTTCATGCTGTCGTGCCTGTTGATGGACCCTCGTATAAAAAAGCTGATGGAGAACGACCTGTACTGGGTGTCCACGCTCCTCGACCCCCGGTATAAGCATAAAGTGCCTGAAATGTTACCAAATTCCCGCAAGTCGGAAAGGATGGAGCATTTTCATAATAAATTAAAAACTATGCTTTACACAGCGTATAAGGGTGATGTCACAGCACCACGGGAATGTAACAGGGGAAGAGATTAAATTAATCCTCCTCCTCCCACGACCACGGCGGCAAGGACCGGGCGCTTTCCTGACGTCTTGTTGATGGAGGACATGCGTACCTTTTTAACTCCCATGCACCATCAGAGCCTTTCGGGATCCAGCCTTAGAGAAAGACTCAACCGACAGGTATCAGACTACCTAGCTTTAACTGCGGATCTCGACACTCTCAGGAGCGATGGACCCCTTGACTACTGGGTGTGCAGGCTGGACTTGTGGCCTGAGCTATCCCAATTTGCAATGGAACTTCTGGCCTGCCCCGCTTCAAGTGTCATGTCCGAAAGGACTTTTAGTGCAGCAGGAGGTTTTGTCACTGAGAAGAGAAGTCGCCTAGGTCAAAAAAGCCTTGACTATCTCACTTTTATAAAAATGAATGAGGGCTGGATCCCGAAGGGACTGACATTGGGCGATACATTTGAATAAAAAACTACTGATGATAATATGAGCTGCCTTGGGCTACAACTGGTACACAGGCTGGTCTTTTTTTTTTTGGTTATAAAGACGGAGGACTTGCTTGACTTATCCGCCAACAACTAGTGTTCAAGCCACAAGCTTTTAGGGCACTTTATAAATGTTTTACAAACATCGATTTTTCTGGCCGCTGCTACAGCAGTTGCTCCAACAATACCCCAATGTTTCAGTCATTTGTACATTCCTAATTTTTCTGGCCTCTGCTGCATCTCTGTGGGTACAAAACTCAAATAAAAAAAATAAGGCACATAACACTAGTGATTAAACTGTTACGAATTGTACAACTTTACACACCACTCATATCCGGTGGACCATTCAATTGAACGCAAAATGCAACAAATTTGAAAGAGTAGGACCGACCAAGCATCTTTATCCATCTCTTGGTTGCTCTAAATTATCTCCGTGTTCCATCTATGACATACCTGTACTCTATTGTGCAAAAGGGTGGCATATGTTTTGTTTCATGCTGTTGTGCCTGTTGCGGGTCGTGGCCCATGATATAAAAAGGCTGAAGGAGAACGACCTGTAGTAATGGTTGCCCCATCCAGTTTTTATAAAAATGTTCCTGGTTCCTCTCAATTATCTTTGGGTTTCTAAAATGGATGCCATACCTGTACTCGCTTGTGCAAAAGGATGGCATATGTGGTGGTGTTTCCTGCAGTTGTTTCTGTTGAGGGTGCTGGACCCTCTTATAAAAAAGCTGAAGGAGAACGACCTGGAGTGGGAGTCCAAGCATGGTTTTTGGTGCTATTTCACTTTTACAAACAATTATCTGTGGGTTTCACAAATCAATGCTGTACCAGTACTCTATTGTTCCAAAGTATGCCATATGTTCTCTTTCCTGCTGGTATTTTGTTTGAGGGTCCTGGACACTCTTATAAAAAGGCCTAAGGTGAAAGAGGTGTACTGGGTGTCCACTCATTTTTATTTTCTATTTCTCATTTGACCAAAATTATCTCTGGTTTTGTAAAATCAATGCCGTACCTGTACTCTATTGTTCAAAAGGATGCCATACGTCCTCTTTCCTGCTGGTGTTTTTTTTTGAGTGTCCAGGACCATCTTATAAAAAGGCCTAAGGAGAAAGAGGTGTACTGGTTGGCCACCCATTTTTATTTTTCTATTTAACATTTGACCAAAATGATCTCTGGGTTTGTAAAATCAATGCTGTACCTGTACTCTATTGTTCAAAAGGATGCCATACGTCCTCTTTCCTGCTGGTGTTTTTTTTGAGGGTCCAGGACCCTCTTATAAAAAGGCCTAAGGAGAAAGAGGTGTACTGGCTGTCCATCGAATCATTTATTTTATTCAAATTTCCATTTAAAAAAAAAATTCTATGGGTTTCTAAAATCTATGCCTTTCCTGTACTCTATTGTTCAAAAGTATGCCATATGTCCTCTTTCCTGCTGGTTTTTTGTTTGAGGGTCCTGGACCCTCTTATAAAAAGGCCTTATGGATAAAGAATTGTACCTGGTGTCCATCCAATCATTTTTTTTAATTAAAATTCACGGTTGCAACAAATTATCCCCGGGTTTCTAAAATCAATGCCTTTCCTATAATCTTTTTTTCACAAAGGATGCCATATGTCCTCTTTCCTACTGCTGGTTTTGTTGAGTGTCCTGGAGCCTCTGCTAAAAAGGCTGAAGGATAAAGAAGTGTACTGGGTGTCTATTCAATGTTTTTTTAGATTTCCCAGTTGTAACTTATTTTTTCTGTCTTTCAAAAATCAATGCCTTTCCTGTAATCTATTTTTCAAAAGGATGCCATATGTCCTATTTCATGCTGTTCTTTCTGTTGAGGCTCCGGGACACTCTTTTAAAAAGGCCTAAGGATAAAGAAGTGTACTGGGTGTCCAATCAATGTTTTTTTTCTATTTCCCGGGTCATATAACTGATCTCTGTGTTTCTAAAATCAATGCCTTTCCTGTAATCTAATTTTCAAAAGTATGCCATATGTCCTCTTTCCTGCTGGTGTTTTTTTTGAGGGTCCAGGACCCTCTTATAAAAAGGCCTAAGGAGAAAGTGGTGTACTGGGTGTCCATCGAATCATTTTTTTGATTCAAATTTACATTTGCAAAAAATTATCTATGGGTTTCTAAAATCAATGCCTTTCCTGCACTCTTTCTCTATTGTTAAAAAGTATGCCATATGTCCCCTTTCCTGCTGGTGTTTTGTTTGAGGGTCCTGGAACCTCTTATAAAAAGGCCTAGGGAGAAAGAATTGTACTGGGTGTCCATCCAACCATTTTTTTTATTCAAATTCACGGTTGCAACAAATTATCCCCGGGTTTCTAAAATCAATGCCTTTCCTATAATCTTTTTTTCACAAAGGATGCCATATGTCCTCTTTCCTACTGCTGGTTTTGTTGAGTGTCCTGGAGCCTCTGCTAAAAAAGGCCAAAGGATAAAGAAGTGTACTGGGTGTCTATTCAATGTTTTTTTAGATTTCCCGTTTGTAACAATTTTTTTCTGTCTTTCTAAAATCAATGCCTTTCCTGTAATCTATTTTTCAAAAGGATGCCATATGTCCTCTTTCATGCTGTTCTTTCTGTTGAGGCTCCGGGACACTCTTCTAAAAAGGCCTAAGGATAAATAAGTGTACTGGGTGTATAATCTATGTTTTTTTAGATTTCACGGTTGCAACTAATGATCTCTGTGTTTCTAAAATCAATGCCTTTCCTGTAATCTAATTTTCTAAAGGATGCCATATGTCCTCTTTCATGCTGCTGGTTTTGTGGAGGGTCCTGGAGCCTCTGCTAAAAAGGCCTAAGGATAAATAAGTGTACTTGGTGTGTAATCAAAGTTTTTTGTGATTTCACGGTTGCAACTAATGATCTCTGTGTTTCTAAAATCAATGCCTTTCCTGTAATCTAATTTTCTAAAGGATGCCATATGTCCTCTTTCATGCTGCTGGTTTTGTGGAGGGTCCTGGAGCCTCTGCTAAAAAGGCCTAAGGATAAATAAGTGTACTTGGTGTGTAATCAAAGTTTTTTGTGATTTCACGGTTGAAACTAATGATCTCTGTGTTTCTAAAATCAATGCCTTTCCTGTAATCTAATTTTCTAAAGGATGCCATTATTATTATTATTATTATCGGTTATTTGTAGAGCGCCAACAGATTCCGCAGCGCTATAAACAAAGGGGGAGTACAACAAAACAATTATAGGGTAGAGGGCCCTGCCAAGAGTTGCACTGTTGTAGTCAGCTCTTAAGAAGGTGATCTACAGACAGCTGGACTTTTAGGCTTACATGCTAAGAGGGTTCAGGGGACATGCCATATGTCCTCTTTCAAGCTGCTGGTTTTGTGGAGGGTCCTGGAGCCTCTTCTAAAAAGGCCTAAGGATAAAGAAGTGTACTGGGTGTATAATCTATGTTTTTTTAGATTCCACGTTTGCAAAAAATTATCCACGGGTTTCTAAAATCAATGCCTTTCCAGTAATCTATTATTCACAAGGATGCCATATGTACTTTTTGATGCTTTTGTTTTGGTTGAGGCTCCGGGAGCCTCTTATGATCTCTGTGTTTCTGAAATCAATACCTTTCCTATAATCATTTTTTCCAAAGGATGCCATATGTCCTCTTTCCTACTGCTGGTTTTGTCGAGGGTCCTGGAGCCTCTGCTGCGCATAATAAAGAAAAAAAAATTAATTTAACTTGACTTAATAACTGAAGCATGACTTCAGGAGTCAGGTGTGGTCGTAGGTAGTGGTTGTTGTTAGCAGATTATTTTTATTGCAAATTGCAATTGCCACAGCGTGCATAAAATGTGCGTCACTAGTCCAAATTTTAATTTTATTTTTTTTCATTCATGATTAGTTTGGGGTACGGCGCAATATTGGAAAGGCAAAAAACAGGTCTCAGTACCCGTTGATATAAGGGGTGACTACTAGTGCTTTTACCAGGCTCCTCTTGGATAGCCCCAGAAAGTGTGACTATGAATCCCAAAAAGAAAATTAAATTAAGGTTGAAAAATTACTCCTAAGTAAATTGTAAGACCTGGAGCTCCTCAAACACACGTCCTACCGCAACAGGTATAGGCTCCGCCCACCCAAATCTTACCTTTTTAATGCCAATTGATATTGCCACAGCTGGAATAACAGTAACTAACATGTGCGTCACCACAGTCTCCGAATCTATTGTCGGATGTATACAAAAACAACAATAAAGAATTCCTTTTGGGGCGCAAAGAGATGGCTACCGGAACACTCCAGGAACTTCACAAAAGTGGCTGTCTTGTGTTTCTGGTGATGTTGTAGACATCTGGGTAGTGTACAGGGAGGGCAAAAATCCTCTCCATCTCTGTGCACCACAGGACAGGACGTCCGTTGTCATCCATAAGCACATGAAATTGCTGGCATTTTCGTTGCTTCAAGAAGTTCAGTTTTTTTGGTGATAGTACAGAATTAAATAAACTTTGGTTTCCTACCATACTCAAGACAATCTTGTAGTTCAAGCTTCAGACTTTCTGTGGGAAACAGTGGGCTGTCCATAGCAGGAAGATGATTTAGACAGAAGTAACGGGCTCTTCTTGCAGGTGACACATGTTTATCGTCAATCATCAAAGGGGTTGCGTGCAAAATATGGCTGATGGCCCCTTATTCACATGTTTGTCCAGAGCAACAACATTTGCAAACAGCCAGAAGAGAGGTTGGTTCTCACCAGCCTTAAGTTGAGCTTCAATTACCAAATGCTGATATTCAATAAATAGACAAACAGTGCCTTAAAAAACACATTTGCAATTGCAATATGGATTCACCAGAGCAAGGTCATTGCTAGTATTTCCCACAATAACAAAATTAAAATGACACAACTCCGCAATCTTCCCCTTCACATTATTATTGTCACACTCCATTGTACTCCTATGCCCACCTCCATGCTCTTGTTTTTGTTGAGGGTCCTGGAGCCTCTGCTAAAAAGGCCTAAGGATAAATAAGTGTACTTGGTGTATAATCAAAGTTTTTTGTGATTTCACGGTTGCAACTAATGATCTCTGTGTTTCTAAAATCAATGCCTTTCCTATAATCATTTTTTTCAAAAGGATGCCATATGTCCTCTTTCCTGCTGCTGGTTTTGTCGAGGGTCCTGGAGCCTCTGCTGCGCATAATAAAGAAAAAAAAATTAATTTAACTTAACTTAATAACTGAAGCATGACTTCAGGAGTCAGGTGTGGTCGTAGGTAGTGGTTGTTGTTAGCAGATTATTTTTATTGCAAATTGCAATTGCCACAGCGTGCATAAAATGTGCATCACTAGTCCAAATTTTAATTTTTTTTTTCATTCAGGATTAGTTTGGGGTACGGCGCAATATTGGAAACGCAAAAAACAGGTCTCCGTACCCGTTGATATAAGGGGTGACTACTACTGCTTTTACCAGGCTCCTCTTGGATAGCCCCAGAAAGTGTGACTATGAATCCCAAAAAGAAAATTAAATTAAGGTTGAAAACTAACTCCAAAGTAACTTGTAAGACCTGGAGCTCCTCAAACACACGTCCTACCTTAACAGCTATAGGCTCCCCAACCCACAAATCTTAACTTTTTCATGCCAATTAATATTGCCACAGCTGGAACAACAGTAAATAACATGTGCGTCACCACAGTCTTCGAAGCTGTTGTTGGATGTATACAAAAACACTGATAAAGTATTCCTTTAGGAGCGCAAAGAGATGGCTACCGGAACACCAGGAACTTCACAAGAGTGGCTGTATTGTGTTTCTGGTGATGTTTGAGACATCTGGGTAGTGTACAGGGAGGGCAAAAATCGTCTCCATCTCTGTGCACCAAAGGACATGACGTCCTTGTCATCCATAAGCACATGAAATTGCTGGCATTTTTGTTGCTTCAAGAAGTTCATTTTTTGTGGTGATAGATAGTACTGAATTAAATAAACTTTGGTTTCCTACCATACTTAAGACAATCTTGTATTTCAAAATTCGTAATTGCTGTGGGAAACAGTGGCCTGTCCATACCAGGAAGATGATTTAGACAGAAGTAACGAGCTCTGCTTGCAGGTGACACATGTTTATCGTCAATCATCAAAGGGGTTGCGTGCAGAATATGGCTGATGGCCCCTTATTCACATGTTTGTCCAGAGCCACAACATTTGCAAACAGCCAGAAGAAAGGTCGTTTCTCACCAGCCTAAGTTGAGCTTCATTTACCAAATGCTGATATTCAAAAAAATAGACAAACAGTGCCTTAAATAACACATTTGCGATATGGATTCACCAGAGCAAGGTCATTGCAAGTACTAAGTTCCCACGATAACAAAATTAAAATGTCCCAACTATGCAATCTTCACCTTCAGATTATTATTGTCACACTCCATTGTACTCCTATGCCCAGCTCCCTGCTCTTGTTTTTGTTGAGGGTCCTGGAGCCTCTACTGAAAAGGCCTATGGATAATAAAGTGTACTGGGTGTCTGTTCAATTTTTTTTTTATTTCCCGGTTGCAAGTAATTATCTCAGTGTTTCTAAAATCAATGCCTTTCCTGTAATCTATAATTCAAAAAGATTGACATATGTCCTCTTTCATGCTGTTGTTTCAGTTGCGGCTCCGGGACCCTCGTATTAACAAGGCCTGAGGATAAATAAGTGTAACCGGTGTCTAATGAATGTTTTTTTCTATTACACGGGTCATATAAATGATCTGTGGGTTTCTAAAATCAATGCCTTTCCTGTAATCTTTTATTCAAAAGTATGACATATCTCCTCTTTCATGCTGTTGTTTCAGTTGAGGCTCCGGGACCATCGTATTAAAAAGGCCTGAGCATAAATAAGTGTCACGGGTGTGTAATCAATTTTTTTTTCTAATTTCACGGTTGCAAATAATGATCTGTGGGTTTCTAAAATTAATGCCTTTCCTGTAATCTTTTATTCAAAAGTATGACATATCTCCTCTTTCATGCTGTTGTTTCGGTTGAGGCTCCGGGACGCTCGTATTAAAAAGGCATGAGCATAAATAAGTGTCACGGGTGTGTAATCAATTTTTTTTTCTAATTTCATGGTTGCAAATAATGATCTGTGGGTTTCTAAAATCAATGCCTTTCCTGTAATCTTTTATTCAAAAGGATGACATATCTCCTCTTTCATGCTGTTGTTTCGGTTGAGGCTCCGGGACCCTCGTATTAAAAAGGCCTGAGCATAAATAAGTGTCACGGCTGTGTAATCAATTTTTTTTTCTAAATTCACGGTTGCAAATAATGATCTGTGGGTTTCTAAAATCAATGCCTTTCCTGTAATCTTTTATTCAAAAGGATGACATATCTCCTCTTTCATGCTGTTGTTTCGGTTGAGGCTCCGGGACCCTCGTATTAAAAAGGCCTGAGCATAAATAAGTGTCACGGCTGTCTAATCAATGTTTTTGTCTAATTTCACGGTTGCAAATAATGATCTGTGGGTTTCTAAAATCAATGCCTTTCCTGTAATCTTTTATTCAAAAGGATGACATATCTCCTCTTTCATGCTGTTGTTTCGGTTGAGGCTCCGGGACCTCGTATTAAAAAGGCCTGAGCATAAATAAGTGTCACGGCTGTGTAATCAATGTTTTTTTCTAATTTCACGGTTGCAAATAATGATCTGTGGGTTTCTAAAATCAATGCCTTTCCTGTAATCTTTTATTCAAAAAGATTGACATATGTCCTCTTTCATGCTGTTGTTTCAGTTGCGGCTCCGGGACCCTCGTATTAACAAGGCCTGAGGATAAATAAGTGTAACCGGTGTCTAATGAATGTTTTTTTCTATTACACGGGTCATATAAATGATCTGTGGGTTTCTAAAATCAATGCCTTTCCTGTAATCTTTTATTCAAAAGTATGACATATCTCCTCTTTCATGCTGTTGTTTCGGTTGAGGCTCCGGGACCATCGTATTAAAAAGGCCTGAGCATAAATAAGTGTCACGGGTGTGTAATCAATTTTTTTTTCTAATTTCACGGTTGCAAATAATGATCTGTGGGTTTCTAAAATCAATGCCTTTCCTGTAATCTTTTATTCAAAAGTATGACATATCTCCTCTTTCATGCTGTTGTTTCGCTTGAGGCTCCGGGACGCTCGTATTAAAAAGGCATGAGCATAAATAAATGTCACGGGTGTGTAATCAATTTTTTTTTCTAATTTCATGGTTGCAAATAATGATCTGTGGGTTTCTAAAATCAATGCCTTTCCTGTAATCTTTTATTCAAAAGGATGACATATCTCCTCTTTCATGCTGTTGTTTCGGTTGAGGCTCCGGGACCCTCGTATTAAAAAGGCCTGAGCATAAATAAGTGTCACGGCTGTGTAATCAATTTTTTTTTCTAAATTCACGGTTGCAAATAATGATCTGTGGGTTTCTAAAATCAATGCCTTTCCTGTAATCTTTTATTCAAAAGGATGACATATCTCCTCTTTCATGCTGTTGTTTCGGTTGAGGCTCCGGGACCCTCGTATTAAAAAGGCCTGAGCATAAATAAGTGTCACGGCTGTCTAATCAATGTTTTTGTCTAATTTCACGGTTGCAAATAATGATCTGTGGGTTTCTAAAATCAATGCCTTTCCTGTAATCTTTTATTCAAAAGGATGACATATCTCCTCTTTCATGCTGTTGTTTCGGTTGAGGCTCCGGGATCCTCGTATTAAAAAGGCCTGAGCATAAATAAGTGTCACGGCTGTGTAATCAATGTTTTTTTCTAATTTCACGGTTGCAAATAATGATCTGTGGGTTTCTAAAATCAATGCCTTTCCTGTAATCTTTTATTCAAAAGTATGACATATCTCCTCTTTCATGCTGTTGTTTCGCTTGAGGCTCCGGGACGCTCGTATTAAAAAGGCATGAGCATAAATAAGTGTCACGGGTGTGTAATCAATTTTTTTTTCTAATTTCATGGTTGCAAATAATGATCTGTGGGTTTCTAAAATCAATGCCTTTCCTGTAATCTTTTATTCAAAAGGATGACATATCTCCTCTTTCATGCTGTTGTTTCGGTTGAGGCTCCGGGACCCTCGTATTAAAAAGGCCTGAGCATAAATAAGTGTCACGGCTGTGTAATCAATTTTTTTTTCTAAATTCATGGTTGCAAATAATGATCTGTGGGTTTCTAAAATCAATGCCTTTCCTGTAATCTTTTATTCAAAAGGATGACATATCTCCTCTTTCATGCTGTTGTTTCGGTTGAGGCTCCGGGACCCTCGTATTAAAAAGGCCTGAGCATAAATAAGTGTCACGGCTGTCTAATCAATGTTTTTTTCTAATTTCACGGTTGCAAATAATGATCTGTGGGTTTCTAAAATCAATGCCTTTCCTGTAATCTTTTATTCAAAAGGATGACATATCTCCTCTTTCATGCTGTTGTTTCGGTTGAGGCTCCGGGACCCTCGTATTAAAAAGGCCTGAGCATAAATAAGTGTCACGGCTGTGTAATCAATGTTTTTTTCTAATTTCACGGTTGCAAATAATGATCTGTGGGTTTCTAAAATCAATGCCTTTCCTGTAATCTTTTATTCAAAAGGATGACATATCTCCTCTTTCATGCTGTTGTTTCGGTTGAGGCTCCGGGACCCTCGTATTAAAAAGGCCTGAGCATAAATAAGTGTCACGGCTGTGTAATCAATGTTTTTTTCTAATTTCACGGTTGCAAATAATGATCTGTGGGTTTCTAAAATCAATGCCTTTCCTGTAATCTTTTATTCAAAAGGATGACATATCTCCTCTTTCATGCTGTTGTTTCGGTTGAGGCTCCGGGACCCTCGTATTAAAAAGGCCTGAGCATAAATAAGTGTCACGGCTGTGTAATCAATGTTTTTTTCTAATTTCACGGTTGCAAATAATGATCTGTGGGTTTCTAAAATCAATGCCTTTACTGTAATCTTTTATTCAAAAGGATGACATATCTCCTCTTTCATGCTGTTGTTTCGGTTGAGCCTCCGGGACCCTCGTATTAAAAAGGCCTGAGCATAAATAAGTGTCACGGCTGTCTAATGAATGTTTTTTTCTAATTTCACGGTTGCAAATAATGATCTGTGGGTTTCTAAAATCAATGCCTTTCCTGTAATCTTTTATTCAAAAGGATGACATATCTCCTCTTTCATGCTGTTGTTTCGGTTGAGGCTCCGGGACCCTCGTATTAAAAAGGCCTGAGCATAAATAAGTGTCACGGCTGTGTAATCAATGTTTTTTTCTAATTTCACGGTTGCAAATAATGATCTGTGGGTTTCTAAAATCAATGCCTTTCCTGTAATCTTTTATTCAAAAGGATGACATATCTCCTCTTTCATGCTGTTGTTTCGGTTGAGGCTCCGGGACCCTCGTATTAAAAAGGCCTGAGCATAAATAAGTGTCACGGCTGTCTAATGAATGTTTTTTTCTAATTTCACGGTTGCAAATAATGATCTGTGGGTTTCTAAAATCAATGCCTTTCTTGTAATCTTTTATTCAAAAGGATGACATATCTCCTCTTTCATGCTGTTGTTTCAGTTGAGGCTCCGGGACCCTCGTATTAAAAAGGCCTGAGCATAAATAAGTGTCACGGCTGTGTAATCAATGTTTTTTTCTAATTTCACGGTTGCAAATAATGATCTGTGGGTTTCTAAAATCAATGCCTTTCCTGTAATCTTTTATTCAAAAGGATGACATATCTCCTCTTTCATGCTGTTGTTTCGGTTGAGGCTCCGGGACCCTCGTATTAAAAAGGCCTGAGCATAAATAAGTGTCACGGCTGTATAATCAATGTTTTTTTCTAATTTCACGGTTGCAAATAATGATCTGTGGGTTTCTAAAATCAATGCCTTTCCTGTAATCTTTTATTCAAAAGGATGACATATCTCCTCTTTCATGCTGTTGTTTCGGTTGAGGCTCCGGGACCCTCGTATTAAAAAGGCCTGAGCATAAATAAGTGTCACGGCTGTGTAATCAATGTTTTTTTCTAATTTCACGGTTGCAAATAATGATCTGTGGGTTTCTAAAATCAATGCCTTTCCTGTAATCTTTTATTCAAAAGGATGACATATCTCCTCTTTCATGCTGTTGTTTCGGTTGAGGCTCCGGGACCCTCGTATTAAAAAGGCCTGAGCATAAATAAGTGTCACGGCTGTGTAATCAATGTTTTTTTCTAATTTCACGGTTGCAAATAATGATCTGTGGGTTTCTAAAATCAATGCCTTTCCTGTAATCTTTTATTCAAAAGGATGACATATCTCCTCTTTCATGCTGTTGTTTCGGTTGAGGCTCCGGGACCCTCGTATTAAAAAGGCCTGAGCATAAATAAGTGTCACGGCTGTGTAATCAATGTTTTTTTCTAATTTCACGGTTGCAAATAATGATCTGTGGGTTTCTAAAATCAATGCCTTTCCTGTAATCTTTTATTCAAAAGGATGACATATCTCCTCTTTCATGCTGTTGTTTCGGTTGAGGCTCCGGGACCCTCGTATTAAAAAGGCCTGAGCATAAATAAGTGTCACGGCTGTGTAATCAATTTTTTTTTCTAAATTCACGGTTGCAAATAATGATCTGTGGGTTTCTAAAATCAATGCCTTTCCTGTAATCTTTTATTCAAAAGGATGACATATCTCCTCTTTCATGCTGTTGTTTCGGTTGAGCCTCCGGGACCCTCGTATTAAAAAGGCCTGAGCATAAATAAGTGTCACGGCTGTCTAATCAATGTTTTTGTCTAATTTCACGGTTGCAAATAATGATCTGTGGGTTTCTAAAATCAATGCCTTTCCTGTAATCTTTTATTCAAAAGGATGACATATCTCCTCTTTCATGCTGTTGTTTCGGTTGAGGCTCCGGGACCCTCGTATTAAAAAGGCCTGAGCATAAGTAAGTGTGACTGGTGTGTAATCAATTTTTTTTTATAAATTCATGGTTGCAAATAATGATCTGTGGGTTTCTAAAATCAATGCCTTTACTGTAATCTTTTATTCAAAAGGATGACAGTACTACCAAAATACAGCCAATGAAGGGCCTTAGGAAGACTGAGCCAAGGTTGGATTGTAGTATTTGGTTAGGCTAATCATGATGGCCATGTAGACCACCACCACCGAGAGTCCTGGAAGTAACAGGGATGATGAGATGAAAGAGCTAAGAATAGTAGAACTTGAAACAACAGAGTTAGCCATAGGTGTTAGTGCAAAACCGCTTGGCTTTTTTTTGGCTTTGGGTGCGGCTATTCATGCAGGCCATATAGAGCTGACAACATTCGGTGTCGTATCAGCTATTAAACTAATAAGAACAGTACTACCAAAATACAGCCAATGAAGGGCCTTAGGAAGACTGGGCCAAGGTTGGATTGTAGTATTTGGTTAGGCTAATCATGATGGCCATGTAGACCACCACCACCGAGAGTCCTGGAAGTAACAGGGATGATGAGATGAAAGAGCTATAGTAGAACTTGAAACAACAGAGTTAGCCATGGGTGTTAGTGCAAAACCGCTTGGCTTTTTTTTGGCTTTGGGTGCGGCTATTCATGCAGGCCATATAGAGCTGACAACATTCGGTGTCGTATCAGCTATTAAACTAATAAGAACAGTACTACCAAAATACAGCCAATGAAGGGCCTTAGGAAGACTGGGCCAAGGTTGGATTGTAGTATTTGGTTAGGCTAATCATGATGGCCATGTAGACCACCACCACCGAGAGTCCTGGAAGTAACAGGGATGATGAGATGAAAGAGCTAAGAATAGTAGAACTTGAAACAACAGAGTCAGCCATGGGTGTTAGTGCAAAACCCCTTAGCTTTTTTTTGGCTTTGGGTGCGGCTATTCATGCAGGCCATATAGAGCTGACAACATTCGGTGTCGTATCAGCTATTAAACTAATAAGAACAGTACTACCAAAATACAGCCAATGAAGGGCCTTAGGAAGACTGGGCCAAGGTTGGATTGTAGTATTTGGTTAGGCTAATCATGATGGCCATGTAGACCACCACCACCACCGAGAGTCCTGGAAGTAACAGGGATGATGAGATGAAAGAGCTAAGAATAGTAGAACTTGAAACAACAGAGTTAGCCATGGGTGTTAGTGCAAAACCGCTTGGCTTTTTTTTGGCTTTGGGTGCGGCTATTCATGCAGGCCATATAGAGCTGACAACATTCGGTGTTGTATCAGCTATTAAACTAATAAGAACAGTACTACCAAAATACAGCCAATGAAGGGCCTTAGGAAGACTGAGCCAAGGTTGGATTGTAGTATTTGGTTAGGCTAATCATAATGGCCATGTAGACCACCATGTAGTAATAAGAACAGTACTACCAAAATACAGCCAATGAAGGGTCTTAGGAAGACTGAGCCAAGGTTGGATTGTAGTATTTGGTTAGGCTAATCATGATGGCCATGTAGACCACCACCACCGAGAGTCCTGGAAGTAACAGGGATGATGAGATGAAAGTGCTAAGAATAGTACTACTTGAAACAACAGAGTTAGCCATGGGTGTTAATCCAAGACCGCTTGGATTTATTTTATTATTGGGTGCAGCTAATCATGCAGGCCATATAGAGCTGACAACATTCGGTGTTGTATCAGCTATAAAAATAATAAGAACTGTACTATCAAAATACAGACAATGAAGGGCCTATGAAGACTGAGCAAAGGTTGGATTGTAGTATTTTGTTCGGCTAATCATGATGGCCATGTAGACCGCCCGTAACAGGGATGAAAGTGCTAAGAATAGTACTAATTGAAACAACAGAGTTAGCCATGGGTGTTAGTCTAAGACCACTCTGCTTTTTTTTTGGGTTTGGGTGCAGCTAATCATGAAGGACAGATAGACCTGCCACCACAATACCATAGAAACTGGTATTCTAATGACTACCACAACCACCAGAATCAGAGACCCTTTAGAAATTTCCACCATAATAGAAGTTTTAATGAAAACTACTATGAAGAAAGACCACAGAGAGCAAGGAAAGACAGTTGGTATATAGAAACAAAGAACAGATTCTCTCCCCTCAATGAGGAAAATAATTTTTTAGAGAACAGCCCTCTGAGGGAGGGCACTTCAAAAGATCTCCTACCCCTAGAGAAGAGAGAAAAATTATACACCCCAACAAATCAAAAGAAAAGACAACTAGAGGACAAAGAGGAGGAAAGAATAGAAGGAGAGGCAAAAAGAGTGAGGTAAAATTAGCAAATTCAGGCATCTTCAATTTAAGCAATGAGAAATTAAATGAGGATGAGGAAAGGGTACTCTCATTTGGAATGTCCTTTGCCCCTACAACTACTCTAAATAAATTCAATACTCACATACATGTGAAGCAATTCGTCAGGAAGCTAACACTTAAACGTTTCTTTATAAAAAATCCACTAGAGAAACAGGTAAACCCCTCTAGATTTCCCCAAATCTCAATGGATACAAAAGATGATACTACACACACCAATCTTAAACCGAAATCAAAATTCTATCCGACATTTGCAAAGGGCTCTAATTTAGAGACTTTTGAAAAAATGGTCCTTAAAGACCTAAAAGACAGCAATCCTAAAAAATTCAAACCAAATTTCAATTTGACAAAGAAAGATAGAGAAATCATTGAGAAGCTACAACATAACAAACAAGTAGTCATAAAACCGGCAGATAAGGGAGGGGTAGTAATTATGAGTAGGACCAATTATATTAATGAAGCAAATAGAATCCTTAGTGATCCTAAGACGTATAAAATATTGGATCTTAATCCAACAAAGAGAATTATGAAGAATTTATTCTTCATCCTGGAGGAAGGAAAGGATGGTGGGATTCTTAACGATAATGAATTTAAATTTTTATATCCAGAATATCCACGAACCCCCATCTTTTACTTCCTGCCCAAGGTGCATAAGAACCTAGAAAATCCTCCCGGAAGGCCAATCATTTCGGGGATTGGCTCGATTACATGTAATCTATCAAGGTACGTTGATATCTTTCTCCAAAAGTACGTCAAAAATTTAAATACATATCTCAAGGATTCAACGCAAGTATTACAAATAATAGAAAACATCAAGTGGGAGGATAATCTAATTCTCGCAACAAGTGATGTTACATCACTATATACAGTCATCGATCACAGTAAAGGTCTCCAGGCAGTAGAAACTATTTTAAATCAAGATGAGAATATAAGTGCACAACACAATCAATTTATTATGAAAGGGATAAAATTCATTCTAGAAAATAATTACTTCGAATTTAATGGCAAATACTACTTACAGTTGGAAGGCACTGCGATGGGCACGAGGTTCGCGCCAAGTTATGCGAATATTTTCATGGGACACTGGGAGGACAATTTCCTCAGTACGCATGAGTTTGGCGCGGACCTCGTGCTCTTCAAACGATATATAGACGACATTTTAATTGTGTGGAGAGGTTCTGAAGAGAATCTAAAGTTATTTTTTCAAACAATGAACATAAATGACAGAGGCCTCCATTTTACTTATGAATACAGTAGAACTTCTATATCCTTCTTAGATTTAGAAATATATGTAGAAGAAGGTAATATTGAAACCAGAACATTCTTCAAAAAAGTAGATTGTAATAACTACATACATAAAAATAGCTGTCACCATGAGAAATGGAAAGGTAACATACCAACTGGACAGTTCCTTAGAATTAGAAAGAATTGTTCCAAACACACAGACTTCGAAACACAAATAAAGGTTCTACAACAAAGATTCTATGATAGAGGTTACTCAGAACAAGAAATTGAAGGAGTAATCAATAGAGCAACTACGACAGAAAGAAGTTCCCTTTTACAATATAAAAATAAAGACATACCCAAAGACATTGCTGAAAAGAATGAATATAATGTAGCCCTCATCACAGACTATAGTGAAAACCATCAACTTGTAAGGAAAATAGTCAATAAGCATTGGCACATAATCAAGAAGGACCCCATAATAGGAGATTTGTTAGCTTACCAACCTAAAATTATATTTAGGAAGGCAAAAAATCTAAAGCAAATTTTAGCACCAAGCGAGTTAACTAAGGAGAAAAAAAGCCTGGTAGATCAAGATCTCAAAGGCCATTCCCTTAAAGGTTTTTTCCCCTGCCATTTATGCAGAGCCTGCAAATTTAGCAACAAGAGTAGTTCAATACATATAGAAGGAACAGGAGAAAATTTTGCCATAAAAGACCTTATTAGATGTTCAAATAAAGGGGTCATATACCTTATAAAATGCTCCTGTAATCTGATTTACATTGGAGAGACCACCAGAATGTTACGGGATAGAATCCGAGAACATTTATGCAACATCGATAAAGGCAACCTTGACACCCACCTATATAAACATTTCAGGGATATTCATAATAACAACTTACAACACTTCAAATTCTGGGGTATATGTAAAGTAAGAGGGGATTGGAGAGGGGGTAATTTTGAGACCAAACTCCTAAAAAAAGAATCAGAATTAATATATAAATTGGATACCCTCTATCCAAAAGGTCTAAACTCAGAGATGGACTTGTCTCCATTTCTAGGAGATTAAATCCTAAAGATCAATATTTTCAGTATCCAATTCAGTATCTATGATATCATCGGTCTCCATTTCTAGGAGACTAACCCAAAAAGTAATACACCAAATAGTAAATTTTAATATCAAATTTGGCACCCGTGGTACCAAATCCACATTAATTTTCAAGTCTCATATCGAATGTTTACACTATCTACATAACTATATGTTCAGGTTAGGATTTTATAAAGCACATCAAGACCCGATATTTATACGTTTGATTCATCATCTCTTTATAGTCCACAAAAGGCAGAGACTACAATGAAATAACTATTGATTAAGAATGAGGAACACAAAAATAATATATATATGATATTAAGGCGACCAAATAATCCAGGATAAAATGTCAAAATTAAAATCTATTCTTACATTAAGAAGATATTCTATGACCATCTATAAAATATAATGTTAAATACATACATGTTCATGTATACCTATATATTAAGCAGATCACCACTATTTTTAAATTATTACCCGGAAATAATAAATTTCATGATTGCTCATAAATTATAAAAACCAAATATATACATATTTATATAGATCTATATACTAAGCAGAATACCACCCTTTGGAATTACCACCCTGAAAAAATAATATATTTTTTGTATACTTTTTATATATACTTTTTTCATTTTTTTCATTTTTATGTCCTTATTTATTATTATCTTTATTATGTTCTCAAATTTACAAAAATAGAGAACCGATATAGCAAACAAAGATCGTATAAACATATCACCTCAAAATTCCACCTAAAATACAGTGACTCCACAAATCCACCTTAAGTCAAAAGTATTAGAAATCGATCATCCAATAAGAAAGAACCGGCAGATTTTTAAATGAAGTTCTGGGAGCAACTGACATCTTGAAAAAGCCCAGATATACGGGTGAAACGCGTAGAAGGAGGAAGTTGCTCACTTGTCTAGAACCCACTACACTAGGTACCTAGTTTTAGCCCGCGCGTGTAATACGCTAAGAGCGGGTGTTTGCTCAAACCTACATTTGAACCGGAACACAGCGGATCATTTACACGCAAGAAACGGCGTGTCTTACATCCCAGGGGCTGTCAGCCGGGATCCAGCAGGACTCTCATACGCAAGGAGCGGTGAGTCTTTTTACGGAGGACGAAAAGCCTAAGGTCGACAAGCCTCACATACGTAAAGAGCGGAGTGCTAAAGGCAATCAGACCGACAACAGCAGCAATTTGACCGGAGCTGCTGCAACATTACGTGAGTCACTGTTATAACTGTCCACATTCAGAGGTGATATACGGATACAAAAATAACACACTTTGTTGTACTTAAACAGATTCTGTTATATACATGGAACATTGTTACATATTATGGCTATAGAGTGAAAGTTACACTTACAAATTATAAACAAAGATACATCGATCTAACACCTGTTGAATTATCAGAAGATCCATTGGACTAACTGCGGATAAAGGGACATTATAAGTTGAAGATTCACCATAATAACATATGTAGTGATCCAACTCACAAACCCGTATTTTTAAACAACTTTTTGTACACTTCTTTATTTTTTGCGCAAATATATTTTTTTATATTTTTTTGCGCAATATTTTTAATAGGGTGGTATTCCTTATAGATATTTTGTAACATGTTTTTTATTATGTATTGAGATATGTGTTTTTACTAGGGAGACGTCCCTGTCCTTTTTTTTTTTTTTTTTTAAATACTGAGTAAAATTGATTATTTCATATCTTCATTGTATGTATCATTTTATTATTTATATGATTAGGTGTGTCAAGTTACTTTAGCTTTAGCGCCCTCTCATTAGAGTATGAGTTTGATATATTATCTATTTGGGGGAGATAGTTGGAGAGTGGCTTAGGTACCTTCTTGGATTTTAGCGCTGTATATTTTGTGTTTTTCTGGTTACCATTTGGTGTTGTAACAGGTATGAAAATGAAAAGAACAGCACTACATAAAACACAACCTACTTACCATGGGTCCCAGAACATATGTTTGGTTGTTATATTTTGTAAGGGTAATCATGCAGGCCATATAGACCTCCACCGATAGGGTGAGTATGAGTAACAGCTATTAAAATGCGAAGGACTTTACTAATTAACACAACATAGTTACCATGGGTCGCAGACCAAGAGCAGATGTCTTATTATTATATTTTGTATGGGTAATCATCCAGGCCGTATAGACCTCACCAAATAGGGGGAGTTACAGAGATTAAAGTGCTAAGAATGGTAGTACTTAAAACACAACCTCGTTAAAATAGGTAGCAGACCACATGTCTTATTATTATAATTTTTCAGGGTAATCTGGCAGGCCATATAGAACTCCCCCGATAGGGGGGGGAACAGGGATTAAAGTGCTAAGAAAAGTACTAATTGACACAAGCTAGTTGGGTCCAAGAACGCATGTTTGATTATTAGAATTTATTAGGGTAATTATATATCTAACAAATCTATCTATTTCTCTTCTATCGATTCTATCTAACTATCAATCTATGTATATCTATCTATCCTATCTATCACTATCAATCTATCTTCTGTCTGGGATGTTTTGAGACAGCCACTTTGGGAATGTTAGTTGATTTAGACCCATTATGGCTTAAAAGCAGACTCTGCATCAACTATGTAATTTTCCATGGGAGTTTAGCCAGGGATCCCCCTCCAGCATGCAACAGTCCAGGTGTTAGTACCCTTGAAACAACTTTTCCATCACTATTGTGGCCAGAAAGAGTCCTTGTAGGTTTTAAAGTTCGCCTGCCTATTGAATTCAATGGCGGTTCGCGTGGTTTGCGCGTTCGCGAACAATACCGGAAGTTCGAGTCCGCGGTTCGCGAACCGAAAATTTTAGGTTCGCGACATCACTAATTATCACATCACCATTAATCACTTTATCCTCTCATCACTTTATTATCTACCAAAGTTACAGCTCCCCTGCGTGCAGAGCACTAAGTGCAGGATGTCTTTGATGTACCCTCTTGGAGAAAAGAACTTTTAAAACACATACAAAAGGTCCTGATCTCTGAATCGGTAATAGGAATAAGCATTCGGAAACCCGCAAGTGACGTCAGACGCCAAGACACATGCGGCGTATCTGAATCACTGTGTTAAACAAGAAAGAAAAACGATTGTAACAGCCAAGTTTAAGAAGTTAAGGTAACTTGTATCACTGGTGTCCCCCAAGGTATATTTTAGAACATTACATGCCTGAGCAGGCAGAAAAATCCTCTCTAGCCATGACAAACTAAGTTTATGATACCAACTTCACCTATGTGGCGATAATTATTATTGACTTCTTTTTTAGCAGTATAAATACTCCGCTATATCTAGATTGCTGCCACTTTTCCGATACTGTGTATGAATTGTTATATCTGTTATATATTTTAAGACTGGATGCTAACCTATTTGATTTTTAAGTAAGATGAACCCATTTTATATAGATTTTATCATTATCTTTCAGGAGACGTCCCCGTCAGCTACATAGTCTGCAACGATTTTAACATATCTTATATCATATTGTTAGAAACAATGAATTTGATTTTAATCAATTTATAAGGTTTATTGTGGTACTAGTCATTTCACTCACGTATATATGATAATTTGTTTTTATCACCTATCAACTTTAATATATTATAACACATTTTTAGTTTGGAAATAAATTATTGAATATTTGCACTCTATGCACTTTATAAGAATTAACTCTTTGCACAACATTTACTTTTGAGGATATATACACCAATTATTTATTAATATAAGTAGCACTTTAAATATTCACATTTTGAACATCATTCACTAGCGGTAGTCTAAATATTATCACATACAACATTTCCATCTAACAGTAGATTCCTTCAGCTTTCTTTAGCGCCCTCACTCCCACCCCCTATTTTTTATTCAATTTGAAAAGAAAGAAGGATCTTTTCCCCCTGTGAGGTGTTTAGTATCTCCCATTTTCCAGCGCTCTACTATATCCATACACCCATTATTTTCTTTTTTTAAAGAGATTCTGTAGTGGATTTACTTAAATGTGTAGGATCATTATCATGCTGCATACCCAACTTCTATTAAAGGGACACTGAGACCAATCTTTTTTCTTTTGATTTAGATAGAACATGCAATTTTAGGCAACTTTCCAATTTACTCCTATTATCAATTTTTCTTTGTTCTCTTGCTATCTTTATTTGAAAAATAAGGCATCTAAGCTAAGGACAATACTCAAACAAAAAAAATCTGTTTTGGGCACCTGGGTCCAGTGATCAACTGCATAAGTTAAAAAGCTAATAGTAATGCTATCATAATTCAATCCCTTTACACTCACTCCTGTAACATTCATAGGGTGTTGTTATAGCATGACAAGGGCTGAAATTTCTATTCACACACACAACCATACCTGCTATTCAAAGCAGCAAATAAATAAATGCAGCACACAAGAATCCATATTCAATCTCTGTGTTCACACAAATTGCTGGCATTCATTTTTGTGCCCAATTACACTATAGTACTATTATAGAGGGCTACTGTCCCACACAAATTCCATTTTATTTTGCCACTACGATTTTCCTTAGTACTATGCGATGTTGCATGTAATTTTTACAAAAATCAGTTGTAGTTTGTGGGGTAAACAATAAGGGTGTTAACCTTCTTACCCGGGAACTTTCACCACTATCCTCTTACCAGCCAGCTGTCCAGTTTCCTGCTTTCATACGGATTCTCTGCATTACCTCATGTCTGCTCGCATGTAGTGTCTATCTGTCTGTCAAAGAATGCTCATCCATGCGGCAATACTTCCGTGTTTGCAGATGATCCGTAGTAGGTGAGTCCTGGCTGGTGTGTGAAGAAACAGCCCCCCCTCCAATCAGACACAGGCTCCGCGCTGCGTAGGTCCGTGCTCACTGTGTGTATAGCCAGTAGCTACAGCTGTGAGAGAGGAGGAAATTACTCCAAGCCATTAAGAAAAGGTTACAACACGTAACCATTTAAAACCCTAGCTCCTTTCTGATAGGTTATTCTTTCACCAACCCTGTTACAATTGACAAATTTAACTGTTTCTGCTGCAAACTACCTCTTGCCTTTTGTCCCATATATCACTGCTGTTACTAATTTACATGCCATATGATTCTACACTCATGGGACAAAATCTTATAAATACTGTAAGCCTATGATAGTAATTGCTGTTATTCTAACGTTTTAATTAGATGAACTGCACTAATGAATGGTATATAAGGCTAATATGCTGCTGCAGCTAGTGATTCTTGGATTACACATATCACTTTAATGTTATGATGTCATAGCACTTATCTTATTTCTCTCATGCTTACTCCATACTGTAAGCTCTTATATGGGTGAATGGTTCTATTATGCCTAACCACTTGGATTATACTTTGCTTAATACATTTTGATATACCCATAATTTGTTTAACTACCTTTGCTCAAATATTGGATTAGTGTAAAAATGGTTGATCAATAAATATTTCTAACCAATTGCAGATTTATGTTGAAATTCTTTTATTTAGTTACTACAAAGTTATTACATATCACTGAGTACATCCTGAGATCAGTAGGCACACTGTCCCAGACAATTTCCTTTCATTGTCAATTGCAGAAACATTTTGCATATATTATATGTGGAACATCAAATCCATTGAACTTTTCAAACAGTTAAAACTTTAAAAACAGAAAATAAAAAAAAACAATGAAATAAAATAATGTGTGGTCAACTTATAGGTTCTAAAATATAAATCTATGGGTTGTCTCATGGGTATTTTTATTACTCAATATTGTTCAATTTCATCGGAGGTTATAGGAGGTGGGAATAACCGGTGAGAGCATTCTGCTCAGGTAGGGTGGGAGCTTCCCAGAAAAGCTTTTAAACACTATGCAGGAAAGATGGAGGGTGCCTCTGGATTCCAGCGACAGCCAGTTTAGGTCTTTTAGCATGTGCCTTTATTGAACACATCCCATTAAACATTCACAGTGCTGTGGAAAAATAAATATTCAATAGCTAGTTGATCCTCCTTTAGCTACAATAATCTCAACCAAACATTTCTTGTAGCTGTAGAATAGACATGAACAAAAAAACAGAAGGAATTTTGGACCATTCTTGATTACACAACTGCTTTGGCTAAGCCATATTCTTAGGCTGTCTGATGTGAAAAGCTCTCTTGAGGCCATTGCACAGCATCTCTAAGGGTTTAAGGTCTGGGCTCTTACTGGACCACCCCAAACAATGTATTTTCTTTTTTTAAAGCGATTCTATAGTGGATTTACTTCAATGTGTAGGATCATTGTCATGCTGCATCACCCAACTTCTATTAAAGGGACACTGAACCCAATTTTTTTTTCATTTTATTTAGATAGAACATGCAATTTTAAGCAACTTTCCAATTTACTCCTATTATCAATTTTTCTTTGTTCTCTTGCTATCTTTATCTGAAAAATAAGGCATCTAAGCTAAGGACAATACTCAAACAAAAAATCTGTTTTGGGCACCTGGGTCCAGTGATCAACTGCATAAGTTAAAAAGCTAATAGTAATGCTATCATAATTTCATCCCTTTACACCCACTCCTGTAACATTCATAGGGTGTTGTTACAGCATGACAAGGGCTGACATTTCTTTTCACACACACAACCACAACTGCAAATCAAAGCAGCAAATAAATAAATTCAGCATACAAGAATTCAGATTCAATCTCTGTGTTCACACAAATTGCTGGCATTTGTTTTTGTGCCCAATTACACTATAGTACTATTTTATAGGGCTACTGTCCCACACAAATTCCATTTTATTTCACCACTATGATTTTCCTTAGTACTATGCGATGTAGCATGTATTCTTTACAAAAATCAGTTGTAGTGTGTGGGGCAAACAATAAGGGTGTTAACCTGCTTACCTGGGAATTTTCACCACTATCCTCTTACCAGCCAGCTGTCCATTTTCCTGCTTTCATATGGCTTCTCTGCATTACCTCACGTCTGCTCGCGTGTATCGTCTATCTGTCTGTCAAAGAATGCTCATCCATACGGCAATACTTCTGTTTGTGGATGATCCGTAGTAGGTGAGTCCCGGCTGGTGTGTGAAGAAACAGCCCCCCCCTCAAATCAGACACAGGCTTCACGCTGCGTTGGTCCGTGCTCACTGTGTATGGCCAATAGCTACAGCTGTGAGAGAGGAGGATATTATGGAGCACCGGATCACAGCATTTTTAGAGTATAAATAGACAAGGAAGGTTCCCTGAAAGATGCAATAAAGTGGCTGACGCGTTTCGGCGTTAAGCCTTACTCCAAGCCATTAAGAAAAGGTTACAACACTTAACCATTTAAAACCCTAGCTCCTTTCTGATAGGTTATTATTTCACAAACCCTGTTACAATTGACAAACTTAACTGTTTCTGCTGCAAACTACCTCTTGCCTTTTGTCCCATATATCACTGCTGTTACTAATTTACATGCCATATGATTCTACACTCATGTGACAAAATCTTATAAATACTGTAAGCCTATGTTAGTAATTGCTGTTATTCTAACATTTTAATTAGATGGACTGCACTAATGAATGGCATATAAGGCTCATATATGTGCAAATGGTTCTATTTTGCCTAAACACTTGGATTATACTTTGCTTAATACATTTTGATATACCCTTAATTTGTTTCACTACGTTTGCTCAAATATTGGATTAGTGTATAAATGGTTGATCAATAAATATTTCCAACCAATTGCAGATTTATGTTGAAATTCTTTTATTTCAATTCTCTAAAGTTATTACATATCACTGAGTACATCCTGAGATCACTAGACACACTGTCCTAGACGATGTCCTTTCATTGTCAATTGCAGTAACATTTTGCATATATTATATGTGGAACATCAAATGCATTGAACTTTTCAAACAGTTAAAACTTTAAAAAACAGAAAATAAAAAGAAAATGAAATAAAGTAAAGTGTGGCCAACTTATAGGTTCTAAAATATAAATCAATGGGTTCTCTCATGGGTCTTTTTATTACTCAATATTGTTCAATTTCCAGACTATCAGCAAACCCCTATTCCATCCAAACCTAATGACTGTCACTCAGCCCTTGACGAACTATACATGATCTAGTAAAACCAAATTTGATGAAATCTTTCTGTTTCCCCTTGAATCCAAGCCACCCTCTCAGACATCTTATAAGTATCATTTATCTTATCTAGTACTTCTTGCCATGTCGGCAGACATCTTTTCCAATGTCTCGCTATACAGACTCTTGTAGCGTGCATATAATTTTAATTAATTTATTAATTGTAGTGTTGAAATGAGGGATTTCCCTGTTCAGAAGTGCCTGAGACATAGTTAAAACTATAATTCTGTCTAGCACCTTACTAAGTAGGGCATTGAGTTGTAGCCAAATACCCTTCGTGATACTGCAGTCCCACCACATGTGTCTGTATGTGCCTCATTCACCACAACCTGTATAACAGAGTTTATATTTATCAAGGGTATAATGGGATGTTCTCAGAAACATAGAAACATAGAAACATAGAAACATATAATTTGACGGTAGATAAGAATCAAAAAGGCCCCTCAAGTCTACCCATATTACATGTTACTTTTTCCTTAGGATAGCCTTATGCATGTCCCAGGCATTTTTAAATTCCTTTACAGTCTTTGTGTTTACCACCTCAAATGGAAGTTTATTCCTCATTCACCACAACCTGTATAACAGAGTTTATATTTATCAAGGGTATAATGGGATGAGATCTGCGCTGATTAGACCCCTACAGGAGTCAAATAGAATTTTGTCCCATTCATTTTGTGGGAGTATGTCCCCTCCATCTACCTCCCATTTTAGTTCTATATCTGACTTTGTGGTGTTTTTCATGTCTTGGATTACTGTGTATAGTTTGGATATAATGTGTTTTTCCCGAATGGGGTTTAAACATATTTTTTTCTAGGGCCGTGAATGGGTATTTGTTTAAAGCTACACCATATCTGTTTAAGGCTGAGGAGATTTGTAGGTACAAGAAACATCGCAGCTTGTGTGGATGCAGTTTTTCCTGTAAGGGTGTGAATGTCACTATTTGAGATTACTCAATGAAATCTGCCACCCTATACAGGCCTTTATTAGCCCATTTTCCTATTAGTCTATGTGTGTTCTCTGGAAGTATGCATCGTATTGGTTTAACCCGTGACTTCATTTACGAGTATCTCTTGGGATTTAGTAATCAATTTCCAGTAGACATGTGCGGTTCGTTTCGGATTTATTCGGAAATTCGGTAAATTCGGTAAATTCGGAGATTCGGATCGATTCGGATTTCCGAATTAAAATACTTCCGAATCTACCGAATGAATCCGAAATAGCTGCCGTATCTCCGAATAAATCCGAATTAGCTCGGTAAAATTCGGCATTTCCCCATAGGAAACAATGGGAGTTTCGGCTGAAAAAAAACTAACACCGCAGCCCCATTGTTTCCTATGGGGAAACACTAAGTCTGCACCTAACACCCTAACATGTACCCCGAGTCTCTAAACACCCCTAATCTAACACTTATTAACCCCTAATCTGCCGCCCCCGCTATCGCTGACACCTGCATTATTTTATTAACCCCTAATCTGCCGACCGAATATCGCCGCCACCTACATTATAACTATTAACCCCTAATCTGCTGTCCCTAACACCGCCGACCCCTACATTATAGTTATTAACCCCTTATCTGCCCCCCCCAACGTCGCCGCAATCTAACTACAAGTATTAACCCCTAATCTGCCGACCCGATATCGCCGCCGCCTACATTATAGATATTAACCCCTAATCTGCTGTCCCTAACACCGCCGACCCCTACATTATAGTTATTAACCCCTAATCTGCCCCCCCCCAACGTTGCCGCAATCTAACTACAAGTATTAACCCCTAATCTGCCGACCCGATATCGCCGCCGCCTACATTATAGATATTAACCCCTAATCTGCTGTCCCTAACACCGCCGACCCCTACATTATAGTTATTAACCCCTAATCTGCCTCCCCCAACGTCGCCGCAATCTAACTACAAGTATTAACCCCTAATCTGCTGACCGCAAATCGCCGCAACTATAATAAATGTATTAACCCCTAAACCGCCGCACTCCCGCCTCGCAAACACTATAATACATTTTATTAACCCCTAATCTGCCCTCCCTAACATCGCCGCCACCTACCTACAATTATTAACCCCTAACCTCACGCCCGCACCGTCGCCGCTACTATAATAAGGTTATTAACCCCTAAACCTAAGTCTAACCCTAACACTAACACCCCCCTAACTTAAATATAATTTAAATAAAACGAAATAAATTTACTATAGTTAAATCAATGAATCCTATTTAAAACTAAATACTTACCTGTAAAATAAACCCTAATATAGCTGCAATATAACTAATAGTTACATTGTAGCTATTTTAGCATTTATATTTATTTTACAGGCAACTTTGTATTTATTTTAACTAGGTACAATAGCTATTAAATAGTTATTGACTAATTAATAGCTACCTAGTTAAAATAAATACAAATTTACCTGTAAAATAAATCCTAACCTAAGTTACAATTACACCTAACACTACACTATCATTAAATAAATGAATCATATTTAAAACTAAATACTTACCTGTAAAATAAACCCTAATATAGCTGCAATATAACTAATAGTTACATTGTAGCTATTTTAGCATTTATATTTATTTTACAGGCAACTTTGTATTTATTTTAACTAGGTACAATAGCTATTAAATAGTTATTGACTAATTAATAGCTAACTAGTTAAAATAATTACAAAATTACCTGTAAAATAAATCCTAACCTAAGTTACAATAAAACCTAACACTACACTATCATTAAATAAATTAACTACAAGTACCTACAATTATCTACAATTAAATAAACTAAAGTACAAAACCCCCCCACTAAATTACAAAAAATAAAAAACCACTAAATTACAAAAAATAAAAAAATATTACAAGAATTTTAAACTAATTACACCTAATCTAAGCCCCCTAATAAAATAACAAAGCCCCCCAAAATAAAAAAAATGCCCTACCCTATACTAAATTACAAAAGTTAACAGCTCTATTACCTTACCAGCCCTGAACAGGGCCCTTTGCGGGGCATGCCCCAAAGAAAACAGCTCTTTTGCCTTTAAAAAGAAAACACAATCCCCCCCCCCCCACATTACAACCCACCACCCACATACCCCTACTCTAACCCAAACCCCCCTTAAATAAACCTAACACTACCCCCCTGAAGATCTCCCTACCTTGAGTCGTGTTCACCCAGCCGGGCCGAAGTCTTCATCCGATGGGGCAGAAGAGGACATCCAGACCGGCAGAAGTCTTCATCCAAGCGGGGCAAGAAGAGGTCTTCCATCCATCATACAAGTACCAAAATACAAACAAACACTAAATTACCAAAAATAATAAAATATTACAATAATTTTAAACTAATTACACCTAATCTAAGCCCCCTACTAGCTATTAATATAGCTACAATATAACTAATAGTTACATTGTAGCTATTTTAGGATTTATATGTATTTTACAGGCAACTTTGTATTTATTTTAACTAGGTACAATAGTTATTAAATAGTTAATAACTATTTAATAACTACCTAGCTAAAATAAATACAAATTTACCTGTAAAATAAATCATAACCTAAGTTACAATTACACCTAACACTACACTATCATTAAATTAACTAAATAAATGAATCCTATATAAAACTAAAGACTTACCTGTAAAATAAACCCTAATATAGCTGCAATATAACTAATAGTTACATTGTAGCTATTTTAGCATTTATATTTATTGTACAGGCAACTTTGTATTCATTTTAACTAGGTTCAATAGCTATTAAATAGATATTGACTATTTAATAGCTACCTAGTTAAAATAATTACAAAATTACCTGTAAAATAAATCCTAACCTAAGTTACAATTAAACCTAACACTACACTATCATTAAATAAATTAACTACAAGTACCTACAATTAAATACAATTAAAAAAACTAAACTAAAGTACACACCCCCCCCCACTAAATTACAAAAAATAAAAAAATATTACAAGAATTTTAAACTAATTACACCTAATCTAAGCCCCCTAATAAAATAACAAAGCCCCCCAAAATAAAAAAATGCCCTACCCTATACTAAATTACAAAAGTAATCAGCTCTATTACCTTACCAGCCCTGAACAGGGCCCTTTGCGGGGCATGCCCCAAAGAAAACAGCTCTTTTGCCTGTAAAAAAAAAACACAATCTCCCCCCCCCCCACATTACAACCCACCACCCACATACCCCTACTCTAACCCAAACCCCCCTTAAATAAACCTAACACTACCCCCCTGAAGATCTCCCTACCTTGAGTCGTGTTCACCCAGCCGGGCCGAAGTCTTCATCCGATGGGGCAGAAGAGGGCATCCAGACCGGCAGAAGTCTTCATCCAAGCGGGGCAAGAAGAGGTCTTCCATCCATCAGAAAAGTACAAAAAAACAAAGAAACACTAAATTAGCAAAAATAATAAAATATTACAATAATTTTAAACTAATTACACCTAATCTAAGCCCCCTACTAGCTATTAATATAGCTACAATATAACTAATAGTTACATTGTAGCTATTTTAGGATTTATATTTATTTTACAGGCAACTTTGTATTTATTTTAACTAGGTACAATAGCTATTAAATAGTTAATAACTATTTAATAACTACCTAGCTAAAATAAATACAAATTTACCTGTAAAATAAACCCTAACCTAAGTTACAATTACACCTAACACTACACTGTCATTAAATTAACTAAATAAATTAATCCTATATAAAACTAAATACTTACCTGTAAAATAAACCCTAATATAGCTACAATATAACTAATAGTTACATTGTAGCTATTTTAGCATTTATATTTATTTTACAGGCAACTTTGTATTTATTTTAACTAGGTACAATAGCTATTAAATAGATATTTACTGTTTAATAGCTACCTAGTTAAAATAATTACAAAATTACCTGTAAAATAAATCCTAACCTAAGTTACTATTAAACCTAACACTACACTATCATTAAATAAATTAACTACAAGTACCTACAATTAAATACAATGAAATAAACTAAACTAAAGTACAAAAAAACAAACACTAAATTACAAAAAATAAAAAAAATTACAAGAATTTTAAACTAATTACACCTAATCTAAGCCCCCTAATAAAATAACAAAGCCCCCCAAAATAAAAAAAATGCCCTACCCTATACTAAATTACAAAAGTAATCAGCTCTATTACCTTACCAGCCCTGAACAGGGCCTTTTGCGGGGCATGCCCCAAAGAAAACAGCTCTTTTGCCTGTAAAAAAAAACACAATACCCCCCCCCACATTACAACCCACCACCCACATACCCCTACTCTAACCCAAACCCCCCTTAAATAAACCTAACACTACCCCCCTGAAGATCTCTCTACCGTGTCTTCACCCAGCGGGCCGAAGTCTTCATCCGATGGGGCAGAAGAGGACATCCAGACCGGCAGAAGTCTTCATCCAAGCGGGGCAAGAAGAGGTCTTCCATCCATCAGAAGTCTTGATCCAGGCGGCATCTTCTCTGTTCATCCATCGGGAGCGGAGCGGCAGCATCCTGAAGACATCCCACGCAGAGCATCCTCTTCTTTCTTGATCCGACGACTAGGTGACTGTACCTTTAAGTGACGTCATCCAAGATGGCGTCCCTTGAATTCCGATTGGCTGATAGGATTCTATCAGCCAATCGGAATTAAGGTAGGAAAAATCTGATTGGCTGATTCAATCAGCCAATCAGATTCAAGTTCAATCCGATTGGCTGATGGAATCAGCCAATCAGATTGACCTCGCATTCTATTGGCTGTTCCGATCAGCCAATAGAATGCGAGGTCAATCTGATTGGCTGATTGGATCAGCCAATCGGATTGAACTTGAATCTGATTGGCTGATTGAATCAGCCAATCAGATTTTTCCTACCTTAATTCCGATTGGCTGATAGAATCCTATCAGCCAATCGGAATTCAAGGGACGCCATCTTGGATGACGTCACTTAAAGGTACAGTCACCTAGTCGTCGGATCAAGAAAGAAGAGGATGCTCTGCGTGGGATGTCTTCAGGATGCTGCCGCTCCGCTCCCGATGGATGAACAGAGAAGATGCCGCCTGGATCAAGACTTCTGATGGATGGAAGACCTCTTCTTGCCCCGCTTGGATGAAGACTTCTGCCGGTCTGGATGTCCTCTTCTGCCCCATCGGATGAAGACTTCGGCCCGCTGGGTGAAGACACGGTAGAGAGATCTTCAGGGGGGTAGTGTTAGGTTTATTTAAGGGGGGTTTGGGTTAGAGTAGGGGTATGTGGGTGGTGGGTTGTAATGTGGGGGGGGGTATTGTGTTTTTTTTTACAGGCAAAAGAGCTGTTTTCTTTGGGGCATGCCCCGCAAAAGGCCCTGTTCAGGGCTGGTAAGGTAATAGAGCTGATTACTTTTGTAATTTAGTATAGGGTAGGGCATTTTTTTATTTTGGGAGGCTTTGTTATTTTATTAGGGGGCTTAGATTAGGTGTAATTAGTTTAAAATTCTTGTAATTTTTTTTATTTTTTGTAATTTAGTGTTTGTTTTTTTTTGTACTTTAGTTTAGTTTATTTCATTGTATTTAATTGTAGGTACTTGTAGTTAATTTATTTAATGATAGTGTAGTGTTAGGTTTAATAGTAACTTAGGTTAGGATTTATTTTACAGGTAATTTTGTAATTATTTTAACTAGGTAGCTATTAAACAGTAAATATCTATTTAATAGCTATTGTACCTAGTTAAAATAAATACAAAGTTGCCTGTAAAATAAATATAAATGCTAAAATAGCTACAATGTAACTATTAGTTATATTGTAGCTATATTAGAGTTTATTTTACAGGTAAGTATTTAGTTTTATATAGGATTAATTTATTTAGTTAATTTAATGACAGTGTAGTGTTAGGTGTAATTGTAACTTAGGTTAGGGTTTATTTTACAGGTAAATTTGTATTTATTTTAGCTAGGTAGTTATTAAATAGTTATTAACTATTTAATAGCTATTGTACCTAGTTAAAATAAATACAAAGTTGCCTGTAAAATAAATATAAATCCTAAAATAGCTACAATGTAACTATTAGTTATATTGTAGCTATATTAATAGCTAGTAGGGGGCTTAGATTAGGTGTAATTAGTTTAAAATTATTGTAATATTTTATTATTCTTGCTAATTTAGTGTTTGTTTATTTTTTTGTACTTTTCTGATGGATGGAAGACCTCTTCTTGCCCCGCTTGGATGAAGACTTCTGCTGGTCTGGATGTCCTCTTCTGCCCCATCGGATGAAGACTTCGGCCCGGCTGGGTGAACACGACTCAAGGTAGGGAGATCTTCAGGGGGGTAGTGTTAGGTTTATTTAAGGGGGGTTTGGGTTAGAGTAGGGGTATGTGGGTGGTGGGTTGTAATGTGGGGGGGGTATTGTGTTTTTTTTTAACAGGCAAAAGAGCTGTTTTCTTTGGGGCATGCCCCGCAAAGGGCCCTGTTCAGGGCTGGTAAGGTAATAGAGCTGTTAACTTTTGTAATTTAGTATAGGGTAGGGCATTTTTTTTTATTTTGGGGGGCTTTGTTATTTTATTAGGGGGCTTAGATTAGGTGTAATTAGTTTAAAATTCTTGTAATATTTTTTTATTTTTTGTAATTTAGTGGGGGGGGGTTTGTACTTTAGTTTAGTTTTTTTAATTGTATTTAATTGTAGGTACTTGTAGTTAATTTATTTAATGATAGTGTAGTGTTAGGTTTAATTGTAACTTAGGTTAGGATTTATTTTACAGGTAATTTTGTAATTATTTTAACTAGGTAGCTATTAAATAGTCAATATCTATTTAATAGCTATTGAACCTAGTTAAAATAAATACAAAGTTGCCTGTACAATAAATATAAATGCTAAAATAGCTACAATGTAACTATTAGTTATATTGCAGCTATATTAGGGTTTATTTTACAGGTAAGTCTTTAGTTTTATATAGGATTCATTTATTTAGTTAATTTAATGATAGTGTAGTGTTAGGTGTAATTGTAACTTAGGTGATGATTTATTTTACAGGTAAATTTGTATTTATTTTAGCTAGGTAGTTATTAAATAGTTATTAACTATTTAATAACTATTGTACCTAGTTAAAATAAATACAAAGTTGCCTGTAAAATAAATATAAATCCTAAAATAGCTACAATGTAACTATTAGTTATATTGAAGCTATATTAATAGCTAGTAGGGGGCTTAGATTAGGTGTAATTAGTTTAAAATTATTGTAATATTTTATTATTCTTGCTAATTTAGTGTTTGTTTGTATTTTGGTACTTGTATGATGGATGGAAGACCTCTTCTTGCCCCGCTTGGATGAAGACTTCTGCCGGTCTGGATGTACTCTTCTGCCTCATCGGATGAAGACTTCGGCCCGGCTGGGTGAACACGACTCAAGGTAGGGAGATCTTCAGGGGGGTAGTGTTAGGTTTATTTAAGGGGGGTTTGGGTTAGAGTAGGGGTATGTGGGTGGTGGGTTGTAATGTGGGGGGGGGGAGATTGTGTTTTTTTTTTACAGGCAAAAGAGCTGTTTTCTTTGGGGCATGCCCCGCAAAGGGCCCTGTTCAGGGCTGGTAAGGTAATAGAGCTGTTAACTTTTGTAATTTAGTATAGGGTAGGGCATTTTTTTTATTTTGGGGGGCTTTGTTATTTTATTAGGGGGCTTAGATTAGGTGTAATTAGTTTAAAATTCTTGTAATATTTTTTTATTTTTTGTAATTTAGTGTTTGTTTTTTTTGTAATTTAGTGGGGGGTTTTTGTACTTTAGTTTATTTAATTGTAGATAATTGTAGGTACTTGTAGTTAATTTATTTAATGACAGTGTAGTGTTAGGTTTAATTGTAACTTAGGTTAGGATTTATTTTACAGGTAATTTTGTAATTATTTTAACTAGGTAGCTATTAATTAGTCAATAACTATTTAATAGCTTTTGTACCTAGTTATAATAAATACAAAGTTGCCTGTAAAATAAATATAAATGCTAAAATAGCTACAATGTAACTATTAGTTATATTGTAGCTATCTTAGGGTTTATTTTACAGGTAAGTATTTTGTTTTAAATATGATTCATTTATTTAATGATAGTGTAGTGTTAGGTGTAATTGTAACTTAGGTTAGGATTTATTTTACAGGTAAATTTGTATTTATTTTAGCTAGGTAGTTATTAAATAGTTATTAACTATTGAATAACTATTGTACCTAGTTAAAATAAATACAAAGTTGCCTGTAAAATAAAAATAAATCCTAAAATAGCTACAATGTAACTATTAGTTATATTGCAGCTATCTTAGGGTTTATTTTACAGGTAAGTCTTTAGTTTTAAATAGGATTCATTTATTTAACTATAGTAAATTTATTTCGTTTTATTTAAATTATATTTAAGTTAGGGGGTGTTAGTGTTAGGGTTAGACTTAGGTTTAGGGGTTAATAACCTTATTATAGTAGCGGCGACGTTGGGGGCGGGAGATTAGGGGTTAATAATTGTAGGTAGGTGGCGGCGATGTTAGGGAGGGCAGATTAGGGGTTAATAAAATGTATTATAGTGTTTGCGAGGCGGGAGTGCAGCGGTTTAGGGGTTAATACATTTATTATAGTGGCGGCGATTTGCGGTCGGCAGATTAGGGGTTAATAACTATAATGTAGGGGTCGGCGGTGTTAGGGACAGCAGATTAGGGGTTAATAGCTATAATGTAGGCGGCGGCGATATCGGGTCGGCAGATTAGGGGTTAATACTTGTAGTTAGATTGCGGCAACGTTGGGGGAGGCAGATTAGGGGTTAATAACTATAATGTAGGGGTCGGCGGTGTTAGGGACAGCAGATTAGGGGTTAATAGCTATAATGTAGGCGGCGGCGATATCGGGTCGGCAGATTAGGGGTTAATACTTGTAGTTAGATTGCGGCGACGTTGGGGGAGGCAGATTAGGGGTTAATAACTATAATGTAGGGGTCGGCGGTGTTAGGGACAGCAGATTAGGGGTTAATAGCTATAATGTAGGTTGCGGCGATATCCGATCGGCAGATTAGGGGTTAAATAATGTTATTATAGGGTTTGCGATGTGGGGGGGCCTCGGTTTAGTGATTCATAGGTAGTTTATGGGTGTTAGTGACTTAGTGTACTAAATGGGTGTTAGTGTACTAAAACATACCGAATTTCGGAACGGAATAGAACCGAATTCAGCCGAATCAGAATAAATCCGAAACGAATTTATTCGGATCCGAACAAATCCGAAACGAATTTATTCAAATTTTGCCGAATCCGATTTGATCCGAAACGAAATTTGAAAAGTCCGAATCGATCCGAACCGAAAACGAACCGAATTTTTTAGCCGTGCACATGTCTAATTTCCAGTGTACTAGTGTATCTAAAGTCGAGGATGGTCTGAAGTCACTCCAACCAAAGTTTGTCCCTGGGTCCCATTTAAGGCCATCTGAGCTTTCCATTCCCATCAGGTCTGTCTCAATTCTTGTCCAGATTACTTCTTATGTTTGTTTATGAAGAAGTAATGCCTGTGCTATTCTAGCTGCAAGGTAATAATTCTGTAGATTTGGCATACCCACTCCGCCCAACCGTCTGTGTCTGGTTAAAATATATGAAGCTATTCTAGCTCTTCCCTCTCCTCTCAAGAAAGAGAAAGGGTCTGATTCCAATTTTTGTAGTTCAGGGGGGGGGATCTTGTTTGGAAGCACTCTAAAGAGATACAGAATTCTAGGAAGTACATTCATTTTGATGGCTAAAAGACGGCCATACCTTGAGAAAGTACCCTTCCTCCAAGTCCTCAAGTCCCACCTAATAGAGTTGTACAGTGGAACATAATTTAATTTATATAGGTTGTCATATGAGCCTGGAATGTTAACCCCCAAGTACGATAGGGAGTCTTTAACACATTTGATGTCAAAGTTAACTTCAATTAATTTTCTAGTGTGAGGGAGGAGTGCCAGAGGCATTGCCTCACACTTATCTGCATTTATCTTGTACCCCGAAACATCAGAAAAGTCTTGTAGAAGCTGGTACAGGTTAGTTAGGGAGTGTAAGGGATTCGTCAAGGTTAGTAAAATTTCATCTGCAAATAACAAGAGCGTATATTCTGAGTTTTTAATTGTAACCCCCTTTATATCTTCAGAGTTCCTAATACATGCTGCTAAAGGCTCAATGCACAAGGCAAATAGAAGTGGCGATAAGGGGCAACCCTGCCTGGTTCCATTTTTTATGTATATGGAGCGTGAAGGAAACCCAGCTGCACTGATAGTGGCTTGAGGGTTAGAATATATGCCTTTGAGGGCTTGTATAAAGGGGCCTCTGAATCCCATTGTGGATAGAATCTTAAACATGTAGTTCCAATCTATGCGGTCAAACGCCTTCTCCGCATCCATAGATAGGAGCAGAGAAGGCGTCCCTGTCTTCTTCAAGTATTCAGTCAAGTCTACCATTTTTCGAATGTTATCAGGGGCTTCCCTACCTTTAATAAAGACCACTTGATCTGGGTGGATCAATCGGGGAAGTATTACCTGGAGTCGGTTTGCTAAGATCTTTGTCAGGATTTTAATATCTTGATTTATAAAAGAGATAGGCCTGTAGCTCTAGCACAGCGCAGGAGCCTTCCCTGGTTTGGGAATGACTATGATTTTGGCTCTAAGGCTATCCCTAGGGATATCTGCTCCCTGCATTATGTCATTGCAAAATTTCTGTAAATGTGGTACCAAGGATGTCTTAAACATTTTATAATATTTGCTAGATAGACTATCGGGACCCGGAGCTTTACCTGATCGTAAGTATTTGATTACCATGTGAATTTCTTGTGTAGAAATCCGTAGTAGGTGAGTCCCGGCTGGTGTGTAAAGAAACAGCCCCCCCCTCCAATCAGACACAGGCTCCACGCTGCGTAGGTCTGTGCTCACTGTGTGTATGGCCAGTAGCTACAGCTGGGAGAGAGGAGGAAATTATGGAGCACCGGATCACAGCATTTTTAGAGTATAAATAGACAAGGAAGGTTCCCTGAAAGATGCAATAAAGTGCTGACGCGTTTCGGCGTTAAGCCTTACTCCAAGGCATTAAGAAAAGGTTACAACACGTAACCATTTAAAACTCTAGCTCCTTTCTGATATGTTATTCTTTCACCAACCCTGTTACAATTGACAAACTTAACTGTTTCTGCTGCAAACTACCTCTTGCCTTTTGTCCCATATATCACTGCTGTTACTAATTTACATGCCATATGATTCTACACTCATGGGACAAAATCTTATAAATACTGTAAGCCTATGTTAGTAATTGCTGTTATTCTAACATTTTAATTAGATGGACTGCATTAATGAATGGCATATAAGGCTAATATGCTGCTGCAGCTAGTGATTCCTGGATTACACATATCACTTTAATATTATGATGTCATAGCACTTAGCTTATTTCTCTCATGCTTACTCCATACTGTAGGCTCTTATATGGGTGAATGGTTCTATTATGCCTAACCACTTTGATTATACTTTGCCTAATACATTTTGATATACCCTTAATTTGTTTCACTTACTTTGCTCAAATATTGGATTAGTGTATAAATGGTTGATCAATAAATATTTCTAACCAATTTCAGATTTATGTTGAAACTCTTTTATTTAGTTTCTACAAAGTTATTACATATCACTGAGTACATCCTGAGATCAGTAGGCACACTGTCCCAGACAATTTCCTTTCATTGTCAATTGCAGAAACATTTTGCATATATTATATGTGGAACATCAAATCCATTGAACTTTTCAAACAGTTAAAACTTTAAAAACAGAAAATAAAAAAAAACAATGAAATAAAATAATGTGTGGTCAACTTATAGGTTCTAAAATATAAATCTATGGGTTTTCTCATGGGTATTTTTATTACTCAATATTGTTCAATTTCATTGGAGGTTATAGGAGGTGGGAATAACCGGTGAGAGCATTCTGCTCAGGTAGGGTGGGAGCTTCCCAGAAAAGCTTTTAAACACTAGGCAGGAAAGATGGAGGGTGCCTCTGGATTCCAGCGACAGCCAGTTTAGTTCTTTTAGCATGTGCCTTTATTGAACACATCCCATTAAACATTCACAGTGCTGTGGAAAAAATAAATATTCAATAGCTAGTTGATCCTCCTTTAGCTGCAATAATCTCAACCAAACATTTCTTGTAGCTGCAGAATAGACATGAACAAAAAAACAGAAGGAATTTTGGACCACTCTTGATTACACAACTGCTTTGGCTAAGCCATATTCTTAGGCTGTCTGGTGTGAAAAGCTCTCTTGAGGCCATTGCACAGCATCTCTATGGGTTTAAGGTCTGGGCTCTTACTGGACCACCCCAAACAGTGTATTTTCTTTTTTTAAAGCGATTCTGTAGTGGATTTACTTCAATGTGTAGGAACATTGTCATGCTGCATCACCCAACTTCTATTAAAGGGACACTAAATGTGTCCCATTAAACATTCACAGTGCTGTGGAAAAAATAAATATTCGATAACTAGTTGATCCTCCTTTAGCTGCAATAATCTCAACCAAACATTTCTTGTAGCTGCAGAATAGACATGAACAAAAAACAGAAGGAATTTTGGACCACTCTTGATTACACAACTGCTTTGGCTAAGCTATATTCTTAGGCTGTCTGGTGTGAAAAGCTCTCTTGAGGCCATTGCACAGCATCTCTATGGGTTTAAGGTCTGGGCTCTTACTGGACCGCCCCAAACAGTGTATTTTCTTTTTTTAAAGCCATTCTGTAGTGGATTTACTTCAATGTGTAGGATCATTGTCATGCTGCATCACCCAACTTCTATTAAAGGGACACTGAACCCAATTTTTTTTTTGTTTGATTTAGATAGAACATGCAATTTTAAGCAACTTTCCAATTTACTCCTATTATCAATTTTTCTTTGTTCTCTTGCTATCTTTATTTGAAAAATAAGGCATCTAAGCTAAGGACAATACTCAAACAAAAAATCTGTTTTGGGTACCTGGGTCCAGTGATCAACTGCATAAATTTAAAAGCTAATAGTAATGCTATCATAATTTAATCCCTTTACACCCACTCCTGTAACATTCATAGAGTGTTGTTACAGCATGACAAGGGCTGACATTTCTTTTCACACACACAACCACAACTGCAATTCAAAGCAGCAAATAAATAAATGCAGCATACAAGAATTCAGATTCAATCTCTGTGTTCACACAATTTGCTGGCATTCGTTTTTGTGCCCACTTGCACTATAGTACTATTATATAGGGCTACTGTCCCACACAAATTCCATTTTATTTCACCACTATGATTTTCCTTAGTGGTGAGGTCGGCAGACCTCTTTTCCAATGTCTCGCTATACAGACTCTTGTAGCCGTGCATAGAATTTTGATTAATTTATTAATTGTAGTGTTGAAATTAGGGATTTCCCTGTTCAGAAGTGCCTGAGACATAGTTAAAACTATATTTTTGTCTAGCACCTTACTAAGTAGGGCATTGAGTTGTAGCCAAATACCCTTTGTGATACTGCAGTCCCACCACATGTGTCTGTATGTGCCTCATTCACCACAACCTCTATAACAGAGTTTAGATTTATCAAGGGTATAATGGGATGTTCTCAGAGGTGTTAAGTACCATCTAAATGCTGTCTTTATATAGTTTTCCCTGAGATCTGCGCTGATTAGACCCCTACAGGAGTCAAATAGAATTTGGTCCCATTCATTTTGTGGGAGTATGTCCCCTCCATCTGCCTCCTATTTTAAGACTATATCTGACTTTGTGGTGTTTTTCATGTCTTGGATTGCTATGTATAGTTTGGATATAATGTGTTTTTCCGAATGGGGTTTAAACATATTTTTTTCTAGGGCCGTGAATGGGTATTTGTTTAAAGCTATACCATATCTGTTTAAGGCTGAGGAGATTTGTAGGTACAAGAAACATCGCAGCTTGTGTGGATGCAGTTTTTCCTGTAAGGGAGTGAATGTCACTATTTTAGATTGCTCGATGAAATCTGCCACCCTATACAGGCCTTTATTAGCCCATTTTCCTATTAGTCTATGTGTGTTCTCTGGAAGTATGCATCATATTGGTTTAACCCATGACTTCATTGGGAGTATCTCTTGGGATTTAGTAATCAATTTCCAGTGCACTAGTTTATCTAAAGTCGAGGATGGTCTGAAGTCCCTCCAACCAAAGTTTGTCCCTGGGTCCCATATAAGGCCATCTGAGCTTTCTATTCCCATCAGGTCTGTCTCAATTCTTGTCCAGATTATGTCTTATGTTTGTTTATGAAGAAGTAATGCCTGTGCTATTCTAGCTGCAAGGTAATAATTCTGTAGATTTGGCATACCCACTCCGCCCAACCGTCTGTGTCTGGTTAAAATATATGAAGCTATTCTAGCTCTTCCCTCTCCTCTCAAGAAAGAGAAAAGGTCTAATTCCAATTTTTGTAGTTCAGGGGAGGGGATCTTGTTTGGAAGCACTCTAAAGAGATACAGAATTCTAGGAAGTACATTTATTTTGATGGCTAAAAGATGGCCATACCTTGAGAAAGTACCCTTCCTCCAAATCCTCAAGTCCCACCTAATAGAGTTGTACAGTGGAACATATTTTTTTTTTAAATATTTTTTTTTATTGAAGTTAAAGTATAGATTAACAAACAAACAAGATTCGCCCTGAGGCCTATGTTACATCAAAGTGAGTAATAAATTGTCTATAAACTGACATTCTCAGAAAAAAAAAAAGACAAAATACACATGTAACAAGACAATTACATATCAAATCTTAACATGACGATAGATAAGAGTTTAGGCGAGGTTGAATATAACTTCATTTTATGTTATATTATTAACGAATGATCTCCACAGTACTATAGGAAACAGTCGATAGATTATCTGTGTCAAAGGTACCAGCCTGTGGAGAATTAGCATATGTGACAGCCACTCTTGGGCTGAGGTATACGGGGGGGGGGGGATTCATATAGCGGAAAAGCACCGCTTTATATATAGGAGAGGCGGTGGGAAGGTGGTGGGGGGCGGAGCCTTATATGAGTGTAAATAGTTTAAGGTACATGGTAGGAACTTAGAGGCACTCAAGTGGAGGGACCCCAGGACCGAGTTTCTCCTCAAATTGCATTGTTATACCTATAAGGTTAAGGGAATAATAGATGGTAAAGGAGCGTTATCAGGGCTTAGAATGACTTAGCACTGTCATCATAGTAAGACTTGTAAACTATGGGACAGGAGATTAGGGGAGTATGCTGGTTTTAGCCATAATAAAGTTATGCAAGAGGGGGGATATTTGGAAGTATGGGATATAGGGGATTTCTGGATGAGCTCCTCTCCTGGGGAAATGCTAGCTATAAGCGATGTGGGAAAAAGAAGTAGGAATATGACCCACAGGCAACAAGTACCGGCGGGAAAGGGAAAAGAGGAGCTCAGCAGGAGCAGAAAGTTTGTTCTACCACTAAATTCTACATAGGGGGTATGCCATTATTAGCAGGAAGCATTTGTGGATTAAGTAGAAAGAGTTCCCCTATATAGAGGGAGATGAAAATATCTCCTAAAATACCTAGAACACAGAGAACAAACATAAGACAAACATAAACAACAGAGCTCAGCGTCATAGGTATAAAAGAGCTATGTGAACTTAAAATATTGATAATTACATATTCCTTTGAAATCACTGCCATTTAGTAAGTATGACACATAGCAGAATCATTTAACAGCAAGTAAATAATCATAGCTATATCTTCCACACAATCCAGGAACTTAAATAAAATAGGACTACGAAAGAGCTCCCTAGGATCTATAGACATGGGTAATATACAGAAGTAGTATAGTATGTGCTTGAGTTCTACTATCTACATTAGTACATAGGCCAATACAATCAAAATAGTAAGACCAAAATAGGAATTTTAACCTGTGCTAAAATAGTAAAGTATAGCAAGAAAAGTAGGTATAACTGTGACAAGATTATTACTCTGGCTGTTATATCTCCCAAATTATGGGAAAAAGGGGACCTATGCAAACTGTAATGTTGGGGGGTAATCTAGGGTAGAAATAGGAATTAAATACTTGGGGAATAAATTATGATAGGTAGAAGTAGGCCTTCAACTGTAAAATCTGCAACACTACTACACTAATATGATCATATACAGATATGCTTTTAGCAAATACCCTTCAGTCTGAGCAAGCACAGTGTGTAGGAATTTTCTTTGGTAAATAAAGTGTACATGTTTCCTCACCCACGAAGGAGAGGCAGATAAAATAGATCTTTAAATAGAACATCACCTTAACATATGTAATATCAACCGTAAACTTTGCAATGCTAGTTAGCTCAGTTTGGCAATAACCAGATATAGCAATTGTCATATAAAAACAAACAGATAGATGAGCATAATTAGTTAAGTAAGAAGGGTCTTAGTAAAATGTCAATTAACTACATTAACTTGTCTCTGAATCTTTTTTGCACTGTCTTAAAAATAGCCTGAGGCAAGTCATAGTACTGCAGACCACACTTGTAAAGCTTATGTATAAGGGGGGGCATGCACAGCTAACTAGGGGATATAAACTTACAGATGTATGAAGAGTTCTTACTCCCATTATACACATCTAGATAGATAATCCTTATTGGTAATGATTATATAAGGAGGCACATAACATTATTAATCTCAAACGTACACATTAGCTATATAGTGTAAAGGCATATCGTCAGGCATAATACAGCAACAACCCAGGTTAAGCATAATGAACTAATATAAACATCTGTCCCCTGTTAAGTCACCAAGCTAAGTAGCTGTCATTAGGGCGGTCATATGGCCAACTAGATGGCTCTGTTTATATTAAGGTAGCCCCATTATACTCTCCTAGTAGATATACATTTCCAGGAATCCATAGTCAGCATCTAATACATACTCAGGTAATGAGAGACTTATGTGCTAGACCCACAAGACCAACAAATAATCGCATGAGGAAAATAAGCAACTGCAAACTAATAGGTATACAGACTGACATTCTCCTAAAAAACTGCAGAGAATTATGGTCTTTAAAATCATTAGGATTATGGAGGTAAAAACGCAAAGCATTAAAGCATACATTTAAATTGTCATAACCTAGTTCCCAGAGTGTCAACCGGCATCTGGGTCACTGCAAAGTACTCAAAATGGTATAGATATATAGCTACTGAGAATAAAGACTAATGTCCCAGAATGTACATGGTGTATTGATGCGTAGCGTATCTAACAGCTAGCCCATCACCCTGCTGAAGTCTGATGTAAATCACCCCACTCCGGTTCTCTTGAGATATATATGTCCCCTCACATTGGGTGTAGAAACCTGTACAGTCACCAGACGGCTTAGGAGTTGTATGTACAAAAATGTCGATGCCTCAGAAAGAGGGGAGGAGATGTCGCCGGGCAAACTCAGAGAGTACAATATGAAGGATATCTCACGGACCTCTGTACTCCACAGGATCTGTTCTGGTGAGACTGCACAGCTCCTTATAGATACTGCCGGTACATGGCACATATGTTTTAACTCATCGGTTGAAGAGCACCTCCCTGTGGCCCTATCTTCTATGTCTCCTACAGAAGAATGGCGTGGCGTAGGCATCGCTTTGTGTGCTGTCATAATTTGCTGTTCATTACTGGCCTCATTAGTTGGTGGGTGTAGAGCATACGGTGCTATAGGTGTCAAACCTTGCCTGCGGACATTTGCTTCTTCACTGTGAGTATCGCTCTCACGCTGTGACTCATTAGTTCCTTTGTTGGCAGCCTTTAGTTGTGCGACTTGCGTAGTCTGGGCCTGTATTGTAACGGTCTCTCTCACCGCCATCTTGTCTGCGTCTTCCTCCATCCGAGCGCATGATGCTCTAATTGTAAGCATGAGGTCAGTATGCTTAATCTGCATCTGCCATGCAAGCTCCAAAAGCAGTGCCCGTATTTCTTCCATGTTAAGCAAGTACTTAGCTTTAGTTGTGATTAGAGTGAAAGCAGGTCAGCTCCAATGGAAATATGGCCGTGTAACTAGTCGCTAAAATCATGAAGTCTCCAATTTTCACTTTAGGGTGCTGTTTAATTGTGAAACAGTCATTGGCGATCAAAATTCCAGGATAACATGTACTTTTGGTTTTAAATATGGATTTAATTTGGTCACAAACAGGGAGCTCCAAAGGAACACGTCTGGCTCCCTCGGCTGTTGGCTCCGCCCCCCCCCCAGTGGAACATAATTTAATTTATATAGGTTGTCATATGAGCCTGGAATGTTAACCCCCAAGTACGTTAGGGAGTCTTTAACCCATTTGATGTCAAAGTTAACTTCTATTAATTTTCTAGTGTGAGGGAGGAGTGCCAGAGGCATTGCCTCTCACTTATCTGCATTTATCTTGTACCCCGAAACATCAGAAAAGTCTTGTAGAAGCTGGTACAGGTTAGTTAGGGAGTGTAAGGGATTCGTCAAGGTTAGTAAAATTTCATCTGAAAATAACAAGAGCTTATATTCTGAGTTTTTAATTGTAACCACCTTTATATCTTCAGAGTTCCTAATACATGCTGCTAAAGGCTCAATGCACAAGGCAAATAGGAGTGGCGATAAGGGGCAACCCTGCCTGGTTCCATTTTTTATGTATATGGAGCGTGAAGGAAACCCCGCTGCACTAATAGTGGCTTGAGGGTTAGAATATATGCCTTTGATGGCTTGTATAAAGGGGCCTCTGAATCCCATTGCGGATAGAATCTTAAACATGTAGTTCCAATATATGCGGTCAAACGCCTTCTCCGCATCCATAGATAGGAGCAGAGAAGGCGTCCCTGTCTTCTTCAAGTATTCAGTCAAGTCTACCGTTCTTCGAATGTTATCAGGGGCTTCCCTACCTTTAATAAAGACCACTTGATCTGGGTGGATCAATTGGGGAAGTATTACCTGGAGTTGGTTTGCTAAGATCTTTGTCAGGATTTTAATATCTTGATTTATCAAAGAGATAGGCCTGTAGCTCTGGCACAGCGCAGGAGTCTTCCCTGGTTTGGGAATGACTATGATTTTGGCTCTAAGGCTATCCCTAGGGATGTCTGCTCCTTGCATTATGTCATTGCAAAATTTCTGTAAATGGGGTACCAAGGATGTCTTAAACAATTTATAATATTTGCATAAATAAAAAGAGAGAAGCGCTCAACCTGGGAACGAACAATAGCATAATAGCTTGTTCTATGGCTAGTTACCACCCTAGAAGCAGCCTCTTTTTGCTCAATATGTGCCTTTCACAGAGAAGAACTTTCCTGTAGCATATCAGTCTGATCCTGACTTCACAGTACAGTCCAGCACCGAAATACCAGGCAATCCCTCTCTGAACAAGAGAAACAGCAAAACCCCAGACGTACGTTTCGGCCTATTGTGGGCCTCGTCAGTGAGGTGCAGCCATGTCCCTCTAGGCACACTGAGCAACGGGTCCACGTCTGGATTCCCGCATCACACTTAGGGAGACTTCCCTAAGTGTCATAATTTGCATAAATAAAAAGAGAGAAGCGCTCAACCTGGGAACGAACAATAGCATAATAGCTTGTTCTATGGCTAGTTACCACCCTAGAAGCAGCCTCTTTTTGCTCAATATGTGCCTTTCACAGAGAAGAACTTTCCTGTAGCATATCAGTCTGATCCTGACTTCACAGTACAGTCCAGCACCGAAATACCAGGCAATCCCTCTCTGAACAAGAGAAACAGCAAAACCCCAGACGTACGTTTCGGCCTATTGTGGGCCTCGTCAGTGAGGTGCAGCCATGTCCCTCTAGGCACACTGAGCAACGGGTCCACGTCTGGATTCCCGCATCACACTTAGGGAGACTTCCCTAAGTGTCATAATTTGCATAAATAAAAAGAGAGAAGCGCTCAACCTGGGAACGAACAATAGCATAATAGCTTGTTCTATGGCTAGTTACCACCCTAGAAGCAGCCTCTTTTTGCTCAATATGTGCCTTTCACAGAGAAGAACTTTCCTGTAGCATATCAGTCTGATCCTGACTTCACAGTACAGTCCAGCACCGAAATACCAGGCAATCCCTCTCTGAACAAGAGAAACAGCAAAACCCCAGACGTACGTTTCGTAATTCTTTTATTAGAAAAATAATCATATATGCATATATACAAAATAAAATCATAATAACAAATGCAAACAATATATCTCTTGTTACAAAACTGAAATATTGACCCAAATTTTTGTCATCAGAAAAAAATCAAAATGCAAATATTAAACTTAAATAATCACACAAAATAAAATTAAACATATTTCAAATACAGACAAAAAAAAACAAAAAAAAAAAAAAAAAAAAAAAAAAAAAAAACAACTAAATAATCCAATCCTTCCACTTCTTTGTCTTCCAGATGCCTTCAGAATCTAATTCCCCATATCGCCTCCTATCAAAAGAAAAATACAAAAACAACTTCCCACGGATCATACCCACACAATTACCTACAGTAACTACCTCTTTCTTAAAAATCAAAATATTACGCACATCCCACAACACCTCCTTCACACAACATGCCAACAACCATATCAATCTTGCTTTCTCCTTTTCCACACCACTTCCACACAAACCATACATCATCATATTAAAAGTAAAAAACTGCACTCCAGTCAAACCCTTAATCATCCTTTTCAAACTTCTCCAAACATCCCTAGCATACTCACAATTCCAAAACAAATGAATAACACTCTCGCTTTGAAAACAACCATCTCTAGGACACACTTCTGAAGCCACTAAACGACGCATTCTCTGAAAATCCCTTGTTGGCAAACACTTATGCACACTCATCCAACTAATATCTTTCTGCCTATTCATCAAATACTTATTACACACATTTTTCCATACCAACACACATTCATTTTCATTCAAACCCCCAATCAACTCAAGACCTTCCTTCTTCTCCAACATTTTCAACACCATTCTGTTTGCACACCACATCTCCCTACTAACATTCTCCAAACCATATTTTTTAATCCAACATTCCACCCTTACATAAAACCACGGAACAGCAAAACATACCGGTTTCTTTCTATCAATCTCAAATAAACCATATCGTCTTAAAACATTTCCACAAGCATACTTTACCATACAACCAGCCATGCTATCCTTACCACTCAGAACCACACACCTACTAACATATTTCACAGCCAAAAATCTCTCCACATTTGGAAAACCCTTACCACCAACATTCTTACTCTTAACAACAACATCTCTTTTCAAACGCTCCATACCAGAACTCCAGAAAAAAGAAAACAACACTCTCAAAATTCTCCGAAAAATCCTCTCAGGTGGCGGAAAAACTAACGCCAAATATAACATAATAGGAATCAAAACCGATTTAATAACTAACATTTTTCCTTCCAAAGATAAAGTCCTTAAAGACCAAAACTGAAGTTTTCTACTCACTTTATCAAAAACATTCTCCCAACTTTCCAAGCCTTTCAAATCCACATCAAATTTCACACCCAACACCTCAATTGCACCTTCAGTCACAGGCCATCCACAGGAATCAATCTCCCTATCATTACCAAAAACTTTAACTTTACACTTATTCCAATTAACTCTGAAACCACTTGCCATACAAAAACATTCAACTAAAGTTTTCACCCTCCTCAAACCAGCCTGAGTCTCACATACCACACTCACATCATCCATATACCCAATCACTTTTAAACACCTTCCATTACTACCAGGAACACTCACACCTCTAACTAATTTATCCTTCCTCAAACTAGTTAATAATGGCTCAATGACACATACAAATAACACAGGAGACAAAGGACATCCTTGACGCACTCCAGATTTAACACAAAATTCCTCAGTCAAAAAACCATTAAGCTGGACTTGACTCACAATATCACTATACAAACATTTAAACCATCCAATAATCTTACCAGAAAAACCTAAACGTTCTAAAACATGAAACATAAAATCATGCACTACCCTATCATACGCTTTTTCAAAATCCACAATAGCAACAGCAACAGACCTCATCCTCTCCCTCACATACCACAGTACATCACGTAGTAACAACAAACTTTCAGAAATCTGACGCCCAGGAACAGCACACACTTGCTCTTCACCCACAACCTTACCAATCACTCCACGCATTCTATTTGCCAACACCTTTGCAATAACCTTATAGTCAACATTCAACAACGTAATCGGCCTCCAATTCCTCAAATCTCTCTTATCACCCTTTTTAAATAACAAAACAATCAAACCTTTCCTCATTGAAACAGGCAAAACATTCATTCTAAAAACAAACTTACAAACATCCAACATATCCACCCCAATCAAATTCCAAAAACAAGTATAAAATTCAACAGGCAAACCATCACAACCAGGTACCTTCCCATTCTTAAAACTCCTAACAACCTCTGCAATCTCATCCAAACTTAGATCCCTTTCTAACAAATCATTATCATATTTTTCCAACTTAACCTCAATGTTTTCCAACAACTCATTTTCCAATAAAACATCTCTTGTTTTTTCTTTATACAGCTCACTGTAAAACTCATGAACTTCACGCAAAACACCATCCGTACCATTAACTTCACACTCAACCTTATCAAAAACACTAACAAAACCAGTCTTTCCTTCAAAAGCTTTCTTAAAAAAATATTTACTACAAGACTCATCCTTTTCCATTTTCTCCAATCTTGCCATAAAAACAATTTTCTTTCCTTTTTCATGCATACACTTTTTAATTATCTTTCTTGCTTCAGCAATTTCCTCATGCACATCAATACCACAATTTCTCAATTCATACAAATACAACAACCTCAGATACCATTTATCATACAACTCCCTTTCCATTCTAGCTTTCTCACAGCCTTTCTTAATAAAAAACCTCTTTATTTCCACCTTCAACCATTCCCACCACATAAGCACATTACTAAAATCACATTTTCTTTCACGCCACCTTTCATACATCCAAACAAACTGACGCTTAAACTTCTCATCTTTTAACAAATCCACATTCAGTTTCCAAACACCCTTACCATACTTAATCTTCAAATCACAATTCACCTTACACATCAAAAGGGTATGATCCGTAAAGGGCATCCGCTTTAAAGAAAAATCATCAACACATAAAAATTTAGATAAAAAACAAAAATCAATTCGAGATTTTATCCCACCACTATCACTAAAGAAAGTAAAACCCTCCCCTGAAAAAGAAACAGACCCGAAGGCATCCTTCAAACCGAAAGATTTAAGCAAATCAAGTAAAAACTTCCCTGAGCTATCCACCCTACAATCACTCCCACCCTCTCTGTCCCCATTCTTAATAATACAATTAAAATCCCCAACCAAAAAAGTTGGCTCTCGACCTGGCAGAAAAAACTTTAAAGTTTCAAAATTAAGCAAACGTTCTACCCTATTTGGAGAAGCATATACATTAAACAAACGAAAAACAGTCCCACAAAAACTAAAACTAACCAAAAGTACCCGACCTGGGACAATATGAACTACATTAAGGATAGAAAAACTAAACCCCTTAAACAAAACTCCCACCCCCCCATTCCTATCAGAAGAACAAGACCATACTTTAGGACCATATTCCCAGTCAGCACATTTAGGATGTTCAGAGAGACCACATTCCTGCAAACAAAAAATATTAGCAGAACATACAGATAATAATTTAAAAATTGCAGCTCTCCTTGCTAAAGTTGTCATACACCTGACATTAAGGGAAGAAATGGTCAGAAACATCACAAAAATAAATTAAAGAAAAACAAAAAAAGAAATAACATCAGGACTTCTTCTTTCCTTTCTTTTTCTTAGGACTCAAAGGAGATCCTTTAAATCTGCCTCTGTGACGTTCCGACCTCCTAGGCTCCCCCTTGCCAGCCTCATAACCAGTAACTTCAGCAAGTTGGTTCACATCTCTTTTATCTAGATAACCAACAGAAGAGGCATCAGAAAAGTCACCTATACACTGGCTTGAGTCAGAAGGAACGTCTTTAGTAGAGACAGAAGGAAACTCTGAAATTAAAGAGTCAGCATCACTTGTAGTATCTGGATCTGCACCCTTAACTACTGGAAGATTCAAATCAGGACTCTCCCATCCATCAGAATCCGGATCTATTTTTCGCTTGGAGGCAGATTTTTTCCCTTCAGTGTCCATATCCTCCTCAGAACTAGAGGACACAACAGCAGACCAATCAATGTTCTCCCCTTCACCAAGAACAGCATCAGGAGCAGCATCACAAGATGACTCAGTGAAGGAAACATTCTCTGTCCCAGGAACAGCAACAGTATCATCCACAGAATTGGGCAACAGGGCTTCAAGAACATCTGAAGCAGCTATCACATTAGATGTAGCAAGATCCACTTCCTGAAGATGAGATTGGGCTTCCTCCACCTTCTCAGCCACAGGAACCACCACAGGAGCATCAGACACCTCTCCGACAGGGACCCCAAATGCAGATTTCTTGCACAAAAGAGGTAATATAGAGTTCAATGCCTCATCAGAGACCTCCTCCTCATTCACAGATGGCTCAACTGCAACTGAAGATGGTTTTTTTGCAACATCAGCATAGGAAGGCTTCACTCTATCAAGCCCCTGCAACATCATCAAAGGACACATCCTGCACAGATGACTTGAAGAACCACACAGGTCACAGGTCCGGCGTTTACTACAGTGGGCAACAAGATGATCCTCCTCACCGCAATTTCGACATCTGGCACCTGGGCAATTTTCAGCAATGTGACCAAACAGGTTACAACTACGGCAAAAAAGAGGCATGTCATCATAGTATAGGAAACCTCTATTTCCACCAATGGCGAAAGTCTGTGGAGGGTGTTTCTTTCCACTAATACCTAATTCATCAGGCACAAACCGCACCCAGAACCTGCGCTTTCCATTGAAAGTCCCAAACTGATTCTTCAGCTTGCTACCTCCTTGAACATCATCAAAGTAGCGACAAAGAAACAGACGAATTTCCACATCAGTGACCCAAGGGTTGTACATATGTACTGTCACCGGGATTCTTCTCTCCCTCTGCACACAGGCAACAAATTTCATGCCAACCAACTCTGGAGCAGCAGCCATATCAATAGTCCGTTGATAGCAGGTCTGTAAATAATGCTCATCGGTGAAAGCCACATCAAAAATCCCTCTTGAAGGGAATGACTGAACACAATGCAAACTTGCTCTTGGCATCTTCAAAACACCCTCCAAAACCACCTGCTGGACATGAGCCAAACCAATCTTCTCTCGAAAGTCCTCAGAAATCAACACCCGAAGTGTATGGGGAACATTTGGCACATTGGTAGCCATATTTGCCCTATTGCCTCTTTAGGCTGGATTTCAGAGCGTCCCCCCAAAAGCAGCATGTGGCTGAAGTCCAGGGACGATGCCACAAGGCCAAGGGGACGGCCCTACTACCCAGTTGCTCTACGCCTAAGGAGTAGCCACCCCCCCAATAGCAGCAGGAGCCCAAACCCCAAAGGGAAAGGACCCCAGGCCGAAGGAGCAGGTCTCCAGGCAGCAAACCAAGACCAAGACCAAGCACAGAAAACTGCACTTGATCCAAGCCAAAGGCCCGAGAAGCAACCTCAGCTGATCGTTTCGGCCTTTTGTGGGCCTCGTCAGTGAGGTGCAGCCATGTCCCTCTAGGCACACTGAGCAACGGGTCCACGTCTGGATTCCCGCATCACACTTAGGGAGACTTCCCTAAGTGTCATAATTTGCATAAATAAAAAGAGAGAAGCGCTCAACCTGGGAACGAACAATAGCATAATAGCTTGTTCTATGGCTAGTTACCACCCTAGAAGCAGCCTCTTTTTGCTCAATATGTGCCTTTCACAGAGAAGAACTTTCCTGTAGCATATCAGTCTGATCCTGACTTCACAGTACAGTCCAGCACCGAAATACCAGGCAATCCCTCTCTGAACAAGAGAAACAGCAAAACCCCAGATGTACGTTTCGGCCTATTGTGGGCCTCGTCAGTGAGGTGCAGCCATGTCCCTCTAGGCACACTGAGCAACGGGTCCACGTCTGGATTCCCGCATCACACTTAGGGAGACTTCCCTAAGTGTCATAATTTGCATAAATAAAAAGAGAGAAGCGCTCAACCTGGGAACGAACAATAGCATAATAGCTTGTTCTATGGCTAGTTACCACCCTAGAAGCAGCCTCTTTTTGCTCAATATGTGCCTTTCACAGAGAAGAACTTTCCTGTAGCATATCAGTCTGATCCTGACTTCACAGTACAGTCCAGCACCGAAATACCAGGCAATCCCTCTCTGAACAAGAGAAACAGCAAAACCCCAGACGTACGTTTCGGCCTATTGTGGGCCTCGTCAGTGAGGTGCAGCCATGTCCCTCTAGGCACACTGAGCAACGGCTCCACGTCTGGATTCCCGCATCACACTTAGGGAGACTTCCCTAAGTGTCATAATGTGCATAAATAAAAAGAGAGAAGCGCTCAACCTGGGAACGAACAATAGCATAATAGCTTGTTCTATGGCTAGTTACCACCCTAGAAGCAGCCTCTTTTTGCTCAATATGTGCCTTTCACAGAGAAGAACTTTCCTGTAGCATATCAGTCTGATCCTGACTTCACAGTACAGTCCAGCACCGAAATACCAGGCAATCCCTCTCTGAACAAGAGAAACAGCAAAACCCCAGACGTACGTTTCGGCCTATTGTGGGCCTCGTCAGTGAGGTGCAGCCTTGTCCCTCTAGGCACACTGAGCAACGGGTCCACGTCTGGATTCCCGCATCACACTTAGGGAAACTTCCCTAAGTGTCATCATTTGCATAAATAAAAAGAGAGAAGCGCTCAACCTGGGAACGAACAATAGCATAATAGCTTGTTCTATGGCTAGTTACCACCCTAGAAGCAGCCTCTTTTTGCTCAATATGTGCCTTTCACAGAGAAGAACTTTCCTGTAGCATATCAGTCTGATCCTGACTTCACAGTACAGTCCAGCACCGAAATACCAGGCAATCCCTCTCTGAACAAGAGAAACAGCAAAACCCCAGACGTACGTTTCGGCCTATTGTGGGCCTCGTCAGTGAGGTGCAGCCATGTCCCTCTAGGCACACTGAGCAACGGGTCCACGTCTGGATTCCCGCATCACACTTAGGGAGACTTCCCTAAGTGTCATAATTTGCATAAATAAAAAGAGAGAAGCGCTCAACCTGGGAACGAACAATAGCATAATAGCTTGTTCTATGGCTAGTTACCACCCTAGAAGCAGCCTCTTTTTGCTCAATATGTGCCTTTCACAGAGAAGAACTTTCCTGTAGCATATCAGTCTGATCCTGACTTCACAGTACAGTCCAGCACCGAAATACCAGGCAATCCCTCTCTGAACAAGAGAAACAGCAAAACCCCAGACGTACGTTTCGGCCTATTGTGGGCCTCGTCAGTGAGGTGCAGCCATGTCCCTCTAGGCACACTGAGCAACGGGTCCACGTCTGGATTCCCGCATCACACTTAGGGAGACTTCCCTAAGTGTCATAATTTGCATAAATAAAAAGAGAGAAGCGCTCAACCTGGGAACGAACAATAGCATAATAGCTTGTTCTATGGCTAGTTACCACCCTAGAAGCAGCCTCTTTTTGCTCAATATGTGCCTATCACAGAGAAGAACTTTCCTGTAGCATATCAGTCTGATCCTGACTTCACAGTACAGTCCAGCACCGAAATACCAGGCAATCCCTCTCTGAACAAGAGAAACAGCAAAACCCCAGATGTACGTTTCGGCCTATTGTGGGCCTCGTCAGTGAGGTGCAGCCATGTCCCTCTAGGCACACTGAGCAACGGGTCCACGTCTGGATTCCCGCATCACACTTAGGGAGACTTCCCTAAGTGTCATAATTTGCATAAATAAAAAGAGAGAAGCGCTCAACCTGGGAACGAACAATAGCATAATAGCTTGTTCTATGGCTAGTTACCACCCTAGAAGCAGCCTCTTTTTGCTCAATATGTGCCTTTCACAGAGAAGAACTTTCCTGTAGCATATCAGTCTGATCCTGACTTCACAGTACAGTCCAGCACCGAAATACCAGGCAATCCCTCTCTGAACAAGAGAAACAGCAAAACCCCAGACGTACGTTTCGGCCTATTGTGGGCCTCGTCAGTGAGGTGCAGCCATGTCCCTCTAGGCACACTGAGCAACGGCTCCACGTCTGGATTCCCGCATCACACTTAGGGAGACTTCCCTAAGTGTCATAATTTGCATAAATAAAAAGAGAGAAGCGCTCAACCTGGGAACGAACAATAGCATAATAGCTTGTTCTATGGCTAGTTACCACCCTAGAAGCAGCCTCTTTTTGCTCAATATGTCCCAGACAATTTCCTTTCATTGTCAATTGCAGAAACATTTTGCATATATTATATGTGGAACATCAAATCCATTGAACTTTTCAAACAGTTAAAACTTTAAAAACAGAAAATAAAAAAAACAATGAAATAAAATAATGTGTGGTCAACTTATAGGTTCTAAAATATAAATCTATGGGTTGTCTCATGGGTATTTTTATTACTCAATATTGTTCAATTTCATTGGAGGTTATAGGAGGTGGGAATAACCGGTGAGAGCATTCTGCCCAGGTAGGGTGGGAGCTTCCCAGAAAAGCTTTTAAACACTAGGCAGGAAAGATGGAGGGTGCCTCTGGATTCCAGCGACAGCCAGTTTAGTTCTTTTAGCATGTGCCTTTATTGAACACATCCCATTAAACATTCACAGTGCTGTGGAAAAAAATAAATATTTAATAGCTAGTTGATCCTCCTTTAGCTGCAATAATCTCAACTAAACATTTCTTGTAGCTGCAGAATAGACATGAACAAAAAACAGAAGGAATTTTGGACCACTCTTGATTACACAACTGCTTTGGCTAAGCCATATTCTTAGGCTGTCTGGTGTGAAAAGCTCTCTTGAGGCCATTGCACAGCATCTCTATGGGTTTAAGGTCTGGGCTCTTACTGGACCGCCCCAAACAGTGTATTTTCTTTTTTTAAAACGATTCTGTAGTGGATTTACTTCAATGTGTAGGATCATTGTCATGCTGCATCACCCAACTTCTATTAAAGGGACACTGAACCCAATTTTTTCCCCGTTTGATTTAGATAGAACATGCAATTTAAGCAACTTTCCAATTTACTCCTATTATCAATTTTTCTTTGTTTTCTTGCTATCTTTATTTAAAAAATAAGGCATCTAAGCTAAGGACAATACTCAAACAAAAACATCTGTTTTGGGCACCTGGCTCCAGTGATCAACTGCATAAGTTAAAAAGCTAATAGTAATGCTATCATAATTTCATCCCTTTACACCCACTCCTGTAACATTCATAGGGTGTTGTTACAGCATGACAAGGGCTAACATTTCTTTTCACACAGACAACCACAACTGCAATTCAAAGCAGCAAATAAATAAATGCAGCATACAAGAATTCAGATTCAATCTCTGTGTTCACACAAATTGCTGGCATTTGTTTTTGTGCCCAATTGCACTATAGTACTATTATATAGGGCTACTGTCCCACACAAATTCCATTTTATTTCGCCACTATGATTTTCCTTAGTACTATGCGATGTAGCATGTATTCTTTACAAAAATCAGTTGTAGTGTGTGGGGCAAACAATAAGGGTGTTAACCTGCTTACCTGGGAATTTTCACCACTATCCTCTTACCAGCCAGCTGTCCAGTTTCCTGCTTTCATATGGCTTCTCTGCATTACCTCACGTCTGCTCGCGTGTATCGTTTATCTGTCTGTCAAAGAATGCTCATCCATACGGCAATACTTCTGTGTTTGCGGATGATCCGTAATAGGTGAGTCCCGGCTGGTGTGTGAAGAAACAACCCCCCCCTCCAATCAGACACAGGCTCCACGCTGCGTAGGTCCGTGCTCACTGTGTGTATAGCCAGTAGCTACAGCTGTGAGAGAGGAGGAAATTATGGAGCACCGGATCACAGCATTTTTAGAGTATAAATAGACAAGGAAGGTTCCCTGAAAGATGCAATAAAGTGGCTGACGCGTTCCGGCGTTAAGCCTTACTCCAAGCCATTAAGAAAAGGTTACAACACGTAACCATTTAAAACCCTAGCTCCTTTCTGATAGGTTATTTTTTTACCAACCCTGTTACAATTGACAAACTTAACTGTTCCTGCTGCAAACTACCTCTTGCCTTTTGTCCCATATATCACTGCTGTTAGTAATTTACATGCTATATGATTCTACACTCATGTGACAAAATCTTATAAATACTGTAAGCCTATGTTAGTAATTGCTGTTATTCTAACGTTTTAATTAGATGGACTGCACTAATGAATGTCATCGAAGGCTCTTATATGGGTGAATGGTTCTATTATGCCTAACCACTTGGATTATACTTTGCTTAATACATTTTGATATACCCTTAATTTGTTTCACTACGTTTGCTAAAATATTGGATTAGTGTATAAATGGTTGATCAATGAATATTTCTAACCAATTGCAGATTTATGTTGAAATTCTTTTATTTCAATTCTCCAAAGTTATTACATATCACTGAGTACATCCTGAGATCACTAGACACACTGTCCTAGACGATGTCCTTTCATTGTCAATTGCAGAAAATGTTTGCATATATTATATGTGTAACATCAAATCCATTGAACTTTTCAAACAGTTAAAACTTTAAAAACAGAAATTAAAAAAAACAATGAAATAAAATAATGTGTGGCCAACTTATAGGTTCTAAAATAAAAATCTATGGGTTGGGGGCATGTCTTAGGAACCGCCATGATTAGACGCTTTCTCTAACAGCTCTAGATCCCTGAAGGAGATTACATAGCTTATATAACTCTCAACTCAGACGACATATTCCTCTCTAGTGGATTTGGACATGTGAAGTTCTACTGAATCTGAGGATACTTTTTTCATGGAGATCACTTCTACGGATCCATAATAAAGTAAAGCTCTTTAAGTCAATCTTTAAGTAAAGCTCTTTAAGTCAAGACATGTGAAGTTCTACTGAATCTGAGGATACTTTTTTCATGGAGATCACTTCTACGGACCCATAATAAAGTAAAGCTCTTTAAGTCAAGCTCTTTAAGCCATGGATGGGGACTCGAGTCACACAATCCAAGCTCTTTTGGCAGCTCTAGCACAGAGAGTCGACGATAATTTCACTCACCTTCTATCTCTGGTGAAGTCCAGCCCACAGCAACAGCCGAGAAGGGAGTTTAAAATGGCTGCCGAAATGGTGCAGGATACGCAGCATGTCAGTTTGCAGTGTCTCTCATGTGAGACAGAGATAACTCAACATGTTGTAGCCCGGGAGCAACAGTCGTGCGCAACGTGGCAAGAGGCCACTAGATGGTCCCCGGGAATGAAAGATCTGGTCATCGCATCTACTACAGAATTGACCGGGAGTGGGGGAGCCTCTCGGGGGAAACACATACCGATGCGTGTGGATGCGGCCAGCCACCTGAAGATCATACGTGAAGTCATACATGGACCCGGTGACGACCGGAATTTTAAATTCCCCCGGGGGGTCCCCATTGCCTGAGTCGAATATGAAATTACTCATACCTGCCTATCCTCGCCCATTACCTCGCCTGGGCTCCCTTGGAAGGTCCTCCTCAGTTGATATAGAGGGGATTGTGTTAGCAGGCTTCTACTCTCACCCCTTTCATTTGGACGATCAGTGTTACCAGGGGAAATACTCCCGACAGTGCATGTTCTGCATATGCATCATTCTGAGATCCTGCCATAAGTTATGGAAGCCAGTTTGCACCCGGTTGGGGATTGGGTGACTTCTGTCTGTCATTTAAAATCTGGCAATGGAGAAGCCTAATAGTGGCATTTGGTTTCCCATACGATATTGCTCACCCCTTTTTTTTTTTAGTTTAAATTCATATATTGGTCTAGAACATTTGTATTTAACAACTACTTGATTGGAAGTTATTTATGTATCAAATTTACTTTAATATCTTATTTAATATGTTGATATGAGATTAGGCTGCCAACCTTTTTTTTTTTTTCTTTTTTTTTATTGCCCCTTCAAACTAGGACCATTTGCTTTTTATGATAGCTCTGGGAACATGCTGGACAGTACACCCACCCTTAGTATCAATGATAGACACCCATGAAGTGGACCATACATTTCCCTGCTCCCCATTGGGGAATATGGGACAGGGAACATACTTGATATTTATTTACTTTATACATCTTCTAGTGTCCTCACTATACTAAAAGGGAGCTTACTCTCACCTGGATGGGGATTAGGTAACTTTAGACTGACATTTACAACCCAGCAAATGGAAAGCATTATAGCGGCATTTGGTTGCACATGTAATACTGTTAACTCTTTTGTTTAAGCTTGATTTCACGTATGGATCCTGGATCATTTGCATTTAGCAAATATTTGACTTGACCTACTCATGTATCAATGTTACTTATCTAATTTAAAGTGTTATTATGGGTTTAGGCTGCTAATATCCTTTAGTGCTCCTACAAACTAGGGCCAATTACATTTTATGTTGGATCTGGCAGCATAGTGGACAGCAAGTCTACACTTAGTTTTAGTAATAGACACTCACAGAGTTAAATATACCCTGGTGTCTCTCTCTCCCCTCCACCCCCACCGGGGAATATAAGAAAGGGACCATTCTTGATATTCATGTATTGGCTTCTGCTTTTGATTAAGTAACCACCCAAAATATAAATATATTTTATTATATGTTCAGTTTATTTTATTTTCATTTACCCAATAAGGTGAATTTTTCAGTGGTATTCATCCACTATTTTGCACCTACACACACAATGATATTACCTCTCAGAACCAAGAATATGTTATTGCTTCCAAGGGCAATTTTACAGTTTCAATCTAATAGTCAGCAATTTATGTTTTAGAGGTACTAGTTTTGAGTTTTGAGCTATCCTATAAGTTAAGAAAAGAGGTATCAAATTATTGTTGTTGCACTTTAAGTTCGGCATAGTTAATAGAGGTAACATGTTTTACTATATTGTATATGAATATTATATGTTGCCTTCAGTTTTTTCAATATTAGGCAATTTTATGTAGTACTTATGTGTATTAGGCCTGACATGGTCATCTTGAACATTTCCTATACGCATTTTATAAGTGTGATAATGCAAAATGTATGTTTTACCCGAAATACCTCAATAAAAAACTTTTCATTACTCAATATTGTTCAATTTCCAGACTATCAGCAAACCCCTATTCCATCCGAACCTAATGACTGTCACTCAGCCCTTGACGAACTATACATGATCTAGTAAAACCAAATTTGATGAAATCTTTCTGTTTCCCCTTGAATCCAAGCCACCGTCTCAGACATCTTATAAGTATCATTTATCTTATCTAGTACTTCTTGCCATGTCGGCAGACCTCTTTTCCAATGTCTCGCTATACAGACTCTTGTAGCCGTGCATAGAATTTTGATTAATTTATTAATTGTAGTGCTGAAATGAGGGATTTCCCTGTTCAGAAGTGCCTGAGACATAGTTAAAACTATATTTTTGTCTAGCACCTTACTAAGTAGGGCATTGAGTTGTAGCCAAATACCCTTCGTGATACTGCAGTCCCACCACATGTGTCTGTATGTGCCTCGTTCACCACAACCTCTATAACAGAGTTTAGATTTATCAAGGGTATAATGGGATGTTCTCAGAGGTGTTAAGTACCATCTAAATGCTGTCTTTATATAGTTTTCCCTGAGATCTGAGCTGATTAGGCCCCTACAGGAGTCAAATAGAATTTGGTCCCATTCATTTTGTGGGAGTATGTCCCCTCCATCTGCCTCCCATTTTAGTGCTATATCTGACTTTGTGGTGTTTTTCATGTCTTGGATTGCTATGCATAGTTTGGATATAATGTGTTTTTCCTGAATGGGGTTTAAACATATTTTTTCTAGGGCCGTGAATGGGTATTTGTTTAAAGCTACACCATATCTGTTTAAGGCTGAGGAGATTTGTAGGTACAAGAAACATCGCAGCTTGTGTGGATGCAGTTTTTCCTGTAAGGGTGTGAATGTCACTATTTGAGATTGCTCAATGAAATCTGCCACCCTATACAGGCCTTTATTAGCCCATTTTCCTATTAGTCTATGTGTGTTCTCTGGAAGTATGCATCATATTGGTTTAACCCATGACTTCATTTACGAGTATCTCTTGGGATTTAGTAATCAATTTCCAACGTACTAGTGTATCTAAAGTCGAGGATGGTCTGAAGTCACTCCGACCAAAGTTTGTCCCTGGGTCCCATATAAGGCCATCTGAGCTTTCCATTCCCATCAGGTCTGTCTCAATTCTTGTCCAGATTATGTTTGTTTATGAAGAAGTAATGCCTGTGCTATTCTAGCTGCAAGGTAATAATTCTGTAGATTTGGCATACCCACTCTGCACAACCGTCTGTGTCTGGTTAAAATATATGGAGCTATTCTAGCTCTTCCCTCTCCTCTCAAGAAAGTGAAAAGGTCTGATTCCAATTTTTGTAGTTCAGGGGAGGGGATCTTGTTTGGAAGCACTCTAAAGAGATACAGAATTCTAGGAAGTACATTCATTTTGATGGCTGAAAGACGGCCATACCTTGAGAAAGTACCCTTCCTCCAAGTCCTCAAGTCCCACCTAATAGAGTTGTACAGTGGAACATAATTTAATTTATATAGGTTGTCGTATGAGCCTGGAATTTTAACCCCCAAGTACGTTAGGGAGTCTTTAACCCATTTGATGTCAAAGTTAACTTCTATTAATTTTCTAGTGTGAGTTAGGAGTGCCAGAGGCATTGCCTCACACTTATCTGCAGTTATCTTGTACCCCGAAACATCAGAAAAATATTGTAGAAGCTGGTACAGGTTAGTTAGGGAGTGTAAGGGATTTGTCAAGCTTAGTAAAATTTCATCTGCAAATAATGAGAGCTTATATTCTGAGTTTTTAATTGTAACCCCCTTTATATCTTCAGAGTTCCTAATACATGCTGCAAAAGGCTCAATGCACAAGGCAAATAGGAGTGGCGATAAGGGGCAGCCCTGCCTGATTCCATTTTTTATGTATATGGAGCGTGAAGGAAACCCCGCTGCACTAATAGTGGCTTGAGGGGTAGAATATATGCCTTTGAGGGCTTGTGTAAAGGGGCCTCTGAATCCCATTGTGGATAGAATCTTAAACATGCAGTTCCAATCTATGCGGTCAAACGCCTTCTCCGCATCCATAGATAGGAGCAGAAAAGGCGTCCCTGTCTTCTTCAAGTATTCAGTCAAGTCTACCGTTCTTTGAATGTTATCAGGGGCTTTCCTACCTTTAATAAAGACCACTTGATCTGGGTGGATCAATCGGGGAAGTATTACCTGGAGTCGGTTTGCTAAGATCTTTGTCAGGATTTTAATATCTTGATTTATTAAAGAGATAGGCCTGTAGCTCTGGCACAGCGCAGGAGCCTTCCCTGGTTTGGGAATGACTATGATTTTGGCTCTAGAGCTATCCCTAGGGATGTCTGCTCCCTGCATTATGTCATTGCAAAATTTCTGTAAATGTGGTACCAAGGATGTCTTAAACAATTTATAATATTTGCTAGATAGACCATCGGGACCCAGAGCTTTACCTGATCGTAAGTCTTTGATTACTATGTGAATTTCTTGTGTAGAAATCTCAGCGTTTAGGGCCTCTCTCTCTGTAGTATTAATGGTGCTTTTTGTATAAACCGTGTCAGAAGTAATTGCGTCTGGGTATTGTTACTAACTTTTCATCTGTCATACAACATCTCGTAGTAGCTAGCAAAAGTGTTAGATATGTCTTGTGGATTTGATGTCTGGGTGCCATCTTGAGCATACAGTCTAGGTATGGAGTATAACTGTTTTCTGTTTCGTAGTTTATTGGCTAGGTATCTGTCCAGTTTATTTGAAAATAAGAAATAATTAGTTTTGAGTTTCTGAATAGCTCTCAGAGCTGAGTGATACAAAATTTTTGTCAGTAGTTTTCTCTTAGTTTGGAGAGTTCTAAATATTGTGTTAGATTGTGTACTTTTGTGTTGATCCTCTAGGATCATAATGTCCCGATGAAGTTGGTCGATATTTTTGTTTGCTAATTTGACTATCTTGGATTTTTCTTTTATCAGTAGTCCCCTGATGAAAGGTTTATGCACAGCCCATGAGTTAATAGGGTTAACTGTAGTGTTTTTATTAAAGAGCCAATATTCCTCCATTAAATCCCCCATAGCCTTATAAGTATGTGTATTTTTTAAGATGGATGGGTCAAACGTCCATGGTTTTTGTCATTGGAGGTTCAGTATACCCGTCATTGTCAATTGGACTATCGAGTGATCTGACCAGACATATGAGTGGATATTGGAATTAACCATATTCGGAATCAAAATTTAACTTATCCAGATATAATCCAATCTAGTATAAGTGTTCTGGGCATGTGAGTAATATAGAAATATTAGGGAAATAATAGGGGGTTTGTGACATTAAAGCCAAGTGTAGAATTATACATTGAATTATCAAAAGGAAAATTGTTAAAAAATTACACTTTATTTAACATATATACAAATGGACAAAAACAATAGTGAGATAATATAATGGAAATTAAGAGATGGGGATGCGCACTTCCAAACTCTTTTAGTCAGTTTTATAAATATAAAGGGCCAATGGACCTAGAGGTAGTGTGATTAACTAATGAATCAGGGTAAAGCTAGAATCTAGGTATCTTGCAGTTTCATACCTCACACATTACAATCTTATTCACACAGATTGCAAACATACTAAGCGCTCAAAGGCGTCTTGCCTGCGTACTGCTTTGATTAAAAAAAGTCAGCCCATTTCTAGCTTAATCCCTATATATATTCATGCATACTCTGTACAAACATAAGTGCACACTCATAAAAGTCAAAATAACGACACATATATATTGCTTTAATGTTGATCAATAATCCCCTATGTAAGGAGTCTTGTAAATGTCTATTTTCCAAGCGTTATATAGTTTCCTACTGTGACGAAACCAATCTCGCCACTGTACATTGGAGGGCCTGTTATGGAACATTCTTTGGGCTGGAGGTACATGGGCTTAAGGATACCCAGAGACTGCATGAAAATATGGAATTTTATATGCTGGACACCCCATGTACTTTCATAACTCTGTCTTATGTCTATGTCACCCTGTATCCATAAATACAGGATGGGTACAGGGTGTGAGTGCACCTTTTGGGAGCAATTGTGACTCTATAAGCCAAGTGGGCATAAAAGACTTTATAGCTAATAAGAACTGTTCCTATATTCTGTAATAAGATGTATTCTATGTTAATCTGTTTTACCTGTGAATAGACAATTGTTAGAGGTTTGATGCATTGTTCATATGTTTGCTTTACTGTTAAACCAATGCCCTCTGTAACCTGAAGCCAGGGTGTATAAATCTGTGTGCTGCCTTCAAATAAAGTAGTTATTCTTTTTTAAACCTGAAATGTGGAGCTTGGTCTCATGTTTGCAGGGAAACTGGCTGGGTTGTGAATTGCTGATTCCCTATGCAGGACATTGTTCATCTGGTATTAACCCTTGGTACACTGTTGGTACTGTAACATTGGTGGCAGCGACGGAATGAACCTTATCGCCCAGAAGAGCAACTACACAAGCCAGTAACCTCAGGAAGAGGGGGATTATTACAATACTGACTAAGATGGAAAAGAGAAAAGTACATTTTGCAGCTTTTAAAAACTTCCTGGAAACAGAAGGAGAGATTGATGGGTACCTTGCGGATTTTGAGAGGCAATGTGCACTACACAAGGTACCCGCAGAGGACTGGGTCACGATATTATCTGGAAAATTATCCGGCCGGGCCAGAGAGGCTTTTCGGGCCATTCCAGATGAGGAAGTCAGGGATTATAATACTGTAAAAGAGGCTCTGCTCTCCAGGTATGCGGTTACACCAGAGGCATACAGGAGGCGGTTCAGAGACACTGTTAAATTAGCTGGAGATTCCTACCTTGAGTGGGCATGTAAGGTGCACCGCACAGCAGCTCACTGGATAGCGGGGTAACAAGCCATATCTGGGGAAGAGGTGCTGCAGCTATTCCTGTTGGAACATTGCTTCGACAAATTACCCGCAGGAGTTCGAGAGTGGGTTCGGGACCGTAAACCCTCCACCCTGCAGGAAGCGGCTCGCTTGGCAGATGAGTATACGGATGCCCGCAAACTGGACACTGCTACCACTAAGCCCCCTGCTAGAGTGGAGTACAGACCCCCAGTCACCCCAGCAGCTGCCAGTTACCAAACCCCGGCGCACCACTATACCACACGGCCTCCGGCCACAAACTACCCTCAGAGAGCCCTGCGGTGCTACTCACAACCTATTCGGTGCTTTAGATGTAAGCAACTAGGGCACAAAAGACCAGAGTGTCCCCTAAACGCAGCGAACCAAGCGCAGTCCTGGAGAAGACCCGCCGGCGGAATCCCACGTAATCCTCAGCCTGCGGCCCGCTACGTAGAGGCGCAAGAATGCTGGAGCATCCTACATGAGGCAGACCTTGTGCAAGCTGCCCACCGGAATAACCGGCAACTGGTTAAAGTGAATGGGAAGAAGGTCAGTGGTCTACGGGATACTGGTGCTACCATGACCTTGCTTCAAAAGAACTTGGTGTCTGAGAAACAGTACACTGGAGACACTGTGGCTGTGAGGGTAGCAGGGGGCGATGTGTTCAGCCTACCTGTTGCCAGGGTACATTTGGATTGGGGAGTGGGCGCTAGACCTGTGAATGTGGGGGTCAAGAAGGACTTACCTGCTGATGTTCTTCTTGGAAATGACTTGGCCCCCCTTGTTTCTGCCTACGCTCCTATGGGTCCCGCTGATGTTAACTCTGTGACTACCCGTGCCCAGATCCGTGCAGCAGAGACTGACCCACCTGCTGCTAAGCCCCAGGACGCTGAGCTCAGTAAATCTCTATCCGCTATTGATATGTGGAGGTCCCGTTACAATGCGCTGATGAAGGAGAAGAGGAGCGCAGAGGAAAAAGCACGTTTAGAACAGGAATCTCTGCTAGACAAGCTGCACCGACAGACTGCAGAAAACACCAGCTTGAGAGTGGAACATGAAACATTAAAGAAAAACTTAGTGACACTGGAGGAGAAGCTGACGCTGGCTCATAGTGAGGTGCTGCAACTCAAGGGCACCCTATGTCAGTATGAAGGGATTGTGGATACCTATAAAGAGCAGGTACAGAAAACTCGTAAAGAAGCTGATGTGATTTTGAAGGACTGTTTGGCCCTGGTCTGGGCACTGAGGAATTTGAACCCTTGTTTGTATGGACAGGAATTCTCTCTCATAACGGGAATACAGATGGATTGTCCCAGCAAACTGACATGCCTACCAGGCGCTCTGGTGGTATATGGCACAGTACATACCCTGGACAGCCGAGCATGACAAACCAGAGGGAGAGGAGTTTGATGGTCCTGTCCCCCAGCAACACGGCTGTTTAGCCAAAGGGGAGACGATTGGTCTCCCCCTCCAGCAGCACAGCTATGTATCCAAAGGGGAGACAGTCGGTCTCCCCCTCCAGCAACCAGGCTCCCACCAGGCTACTTCCATGGTAGTGCTGGCACCCGGGCAGAGTACAGCTGGTCTCTGCCCACCTCGCAACCCACCAATTCAGCGTACCAGTCCCCCACACAGCTGTGGTGAGGCACCTGGACATGGACAAGTTTTCCCCGTACTCAGGTGTAGTAACCATTTATTGTGGGTGGGCTGTACTACTAATTGTGTTTTATGGGTGGGTTGCTGGACTAACCAGGGCACTGACCGGCAGGAGGTCAGATACCCTGTTAGTCTGTTTGGAAAAGGGGAGAGATGTGACGAAACCAATCTCGCCACTGTACATTGGAGGGCCTGTTATGGAACATTCTTTGGGCTGGAGGTACATGGGCTTAAGGATACCCAGAGACTGCATGAAAATATGGAATTTTATATGCTGGACACCCCATGTACTTTCATAACTCTGTCTTATGTCTATGTCACCCTGTATCCATAAATACAGGATGGGTACAGGGTGTGAGTGCACCTTTTGGGAGCAATTGTGACTCTATAAGCCAAGTGGGCATAAAAGACTTTATAGCTAATAAGAACTGTTCCTATATTCTGTAATAAGATGTATTCTATGTTAATCTGTTTTACCTGTGAATAGACAATTGTTAGAGGTTTGATGCATTGTTCATATGTTTGCTTTACTGTTAAACCAATGCCCTCTGTAACCTGAAGCCAGGGTGTATAAATCTGTGTGCTGCCTTCAAATAAAGTAGTTATTCTTTTTTAAACCTGAAATGTGGAGCTTGGTCTCATGTTTGCAGGGAAACTGGCTGGGTTGTGAATTGCTGATTCCCTATGCAGGACATTGTTCATCTGGTATTAACCCTTGGTACACTGTTGGTACCGTAACACCTACCAAGTCTCACTATGAAGGGAGGCGATATTTAGAACTATCAATATGGTCAGACACAATGTAATAGCAGTATGGTACAAACTAGTAGGATAAAAACTGTTTAAAGTACCAATGTATTAGCCTAAATTTTCACTCCCTATATTGAAACAAAGTATCCACCGCGGTATCTAACAGGCCGCTACTATAAGTGCTGCGTGCTGATGGGCCACACACTATCCTCTAAGGCCACGCCCACTGACGCGTTTCCGTCACTCAAAACGTGACTTTGTCAGGGAATAGGGCCAGCCCAGCGTAGAACTATACCTCTTGTACTCTCAGGTTTCCATAATAACATACTAGTCACATAGTAAATAATTTGTGGAGGTGTAACACCACATTGGCATTTTTTGTTTACTTCATTTTTTCAAAGGAGGCATATTATGAGAGCCAAAAATGTTTAGTTTTCTATCAACTTGATAAAAGCAGTATTTACGAAAAAAATAATTAAAAAAACTTTTTTGAGGTAATTGTGTTTGAATACAAAGAATATGTAAGGTGATAACTTATTTTGATTTCATCTTTCACAAAAAATGTAGGAACTCTTATTCGGGACATTGAATCATGTAACAATCTCTCTGTTTGATCCATATTTAGCACTAGCATGTTGTAGAAGAAGCTATTTTTGGTTATTATGGAAGGGGGAGGGGAAAAAAGATCCTTTTATATTCCCATATTAATATATATAGAGATTTTCAGCACTTAATATGTGTATAAGTATTAGAAGCTTTTACTTACAAGTATATGCACTCATTAAAGGGTAGTTACATATTATACATGTAATCTCCCCGCATATCCATATTATTGCATTACACATATATAAGTACCTTTTATGAATACTTTCCTTGTTTCCCACTTGAATCTCATCATTAATCAAATGGTCTGATCCTATATATCATTAACTGTTTGTAAGTGTTATAATTCCAGATGTTTTATAGGAAACATTTGTATGATATTGCCTCATTGAGGCCTCTTGGTGCGACAGATTGTAACTCGTGGATCCATCTGCATTCTTTCTGTAGGAGTGTTTTTGTAATATCACCCCTTCTTCCTCTCAATTTTATTTGCTCAATTGCAAAGAAAAAAAAATCATATTTTTGTCCCTGATGTACACTGTTCATATGTTGTGCCACAGGTACATTTCGGTTCCATTTGATGTCACCTACGTGTTCTAGTACTCTAGTACGTAGTTCTCTGGAGGTTTCACCCACGTAAATTCTAGGTTATTTATTTTGCACATAGCTACATAGATCACTCTTTTAGATCTAAAGTTAAAAAAATCTGACATTTTTTTATTTTTTACCTGTTTTTGGGTGTATGAAGATTTTTGTCGGTGCCATGTTTTTACAAGCTTGACATCTGCCACATTTATGGAAACCTTTTGTTTCTTTCAGCCATGTTCTGGCTTGCTCTTGTGAATAATGACTCTTCATTAGGATGTAGTGATGTTGCAAATAGTTCGCCGGCGAATAGTTCCCGGCGAACATAGCATGTTCGAGTTCGCTGCAGCGGGCGAACATATGCGATGTTCGATCCGCCCCCTATTCGTCATCATTGAGTAATACTTTGACCCTGTACCTCACAGTCAGCAGACACATTCCAGCCAATCAGCAGCAGACCCTCCTCCCAGACCCTCCTACCTCCTGGACAGCATCCATTTTAGATTCATTCAGCAGCTGCATTGTTAGTGAGAGGAGGGACAGTGTAGCTGCTGCTGATTTAATAGGGAAATCGATAGCTAGACTAGTGTATTCAGTGTCCACTACAGTCCTGAAGGACTCATCTGATCTCTGCTGTAAGGACAGCACCCCAAAAAGCCCTTTTTAGGGCTAGAACATCAGTCTGCTTTTTTTTTTTTTCCTGTGTAATCTAATTGCAGTTGCCTGCCTGCCAGCGTGTGTGTCAGGCTCACAGCGTATACTGTGCCCACTTGCCCAGTGCCACCACTCATATCTGGTGTAACAGTAGTGTAGATTTAAAAAAACAACACTTTTTTGACTGTGTTAAATAATAGCAGTCAGTTTCCTTCACACGTGTGCGTTTCAGTGCCTGCATGCCAGGGCACAGTGTCACCCCAGTGCAACTCATATCTGGTGTAACAATAGTGTAGATTTAAAAAAAAAAAAAAAAAAAAACTTTTTTGACTGTGTTAAATAATAGCAGTCAGTTTCCTTCACACGTGTGCGTTTCAGTGCCTGCCTGCCAGGGCACAGTGTCACCCCAGTGCAACTCATATCTGGTGTAACAGTAGTGTACATTTAAAAAAAAAAACACTTTTTTGACTGTGTTAAATAATAGCAGTCAGTTTCCTTCACACGTGTGCGTTTCAGTGCCTGCCTGCCAGGGCACAGTGTCACCCCAGTGCAACTCATATCTGGTGTAACAGTAGTGTAGATTTAAAAAAAAAAAACACTTTTTTGACTGTGTTAAATAATAGCAGTCAGTTTCCTTCACACGTGTGCGTTTCAGTGCCTGCCTGCCAGGGCACAGTGTCACCCCAGTGCAACTCATATCTGGTGTAACAGTAGTGTAGATTTTAAAAAAACAACACTTTTTTGACTGTGTTAAATAATAGCAGTCAGTATCCTTAACACGTGTGCGTTTCAGTGCCTGCCTGCCAGGGCACAGTGTCACCTCAGTGCAACTCATATCTGGTGTAACAGTAGTGTAGATTTAAAAAAAAACAACACTTTTTTGACTGTGTTAAATAATAGCAGTCAGTTTCCTTCACACGTGTGCGTTTCAGTGCCTGCCTGCCAGGGCACAGTGTCACCCCAGTACAACTCATATCTGGTGTAACAGTAGTGTACATTTAAAAAAACAACACTTTTTTGACTGTGTTAAATAATAGCAGTCAATTTCCTTCACACATGTTCGTTTCAGTGCCTGCCTGCCAGGGCACAGTGTCACCCCAGTGCAACTCATATCTGGTGTAACAGTAGTGCAGATTTAAAAAAAAACAAAACACTTTTTTGACTGTGTTAAATAATAGCAGTCAGTTTCCTTTACACGTGTGCGTTTCAGTGCCTGCCTGCCTGCCAGTGCACAGTGTCACCCCAGTGCAACTCATATCTGGTGTAACAGTAGAGTACATTTAAAAAAAACAACACTTTTTTGACTTTGTTAAATAATAGCAGTCAGTTTCCTTCACACGTGTGCATTTCAGTGCCTGCCTGCCAGGGCACAGTGTCACCCCAGTGCAACTCATATCTGGTGTAACAGTAGTGTACATTTAAAAAAAAAAAAACACTTTTTTGACTGTGAAATATTAGCAGTCAGTTTCCTTCACACGTGTGCGTTTCAGCGCCTGCCTGCCAGGGCACAGTGTCACTCTAGTGCAACTCATATCTGGTGTAACAGTAGTGTACATTTAAAAAAAACAACACTTTTTTGACTTTGTTAAATAATAGCAGTCAGTTTCCTTCACACGTGTGCGTTTAAGTGCCTGCCTGCCAGGGCACAGTGTCACCCCAGTGCAACTCATATCTGGTGTAACGGTAGTGTACATTTAAAAAAAAACAACACTTTTTTGACTGTGTTAAATAATAGCAGTCAGTTTCCTTTACACGTGTGCGTTTCAGTGCCTGCCTGCCTGCCAGTGCACAGTGTCACCCCAGTGCAACTCATATCTGGTGTAACAGTAGAGTACATTTAAAAAAAACAACACTTTTTTGACTGTGAAATATTAGCAGTCAGTTTCCTTCACACGTGTGCGTTTCAGTGCCTGCCTGCCAGGGCACAGTGTCACTCCAGTGCAACTCATATCTGGTGTAACAGTAGTGTACATTTAAAAAAAACAACACTTTTTTGACTTTGTTAAATAATAGCAGTCAGTTTCATTTTCCTTCACACGTGTGCGTTTAAGTGCCTGCCTGCCAGTGCACAGTGTCACCCCAGTGCAACTCATATCTGGTGTAACAGTAGAGTACATTTAAAAAAAACAACACTTTTTTGACTGTGTTAAATAATAGCAGTAAGTATCTTTCACACGTGTGCGTTTCTGACCCTGCCTGCCTGCCATGGCACAGTGTCACCTCAGTGCAACTCATATCTGGTGTAACAGTAGTGTACATTTAAAAAAAAACAACACTTTTTTGACTGTGTTAAATAATAGCAGTCTGTTTCCTTCACACGTGTGTGTTTCAGTGCCTGCCTGCCAGGGCACAGTGTCACCCCAGTGCAACTCATATCTGGTGTAACAGTAGTGTAGATTTAAAAAAAAAAACAACACTTTTTTGACTGTGTTAAATAATAGCAGTCAGTTTCCTTCACACGTGTGCGTTTCAGTGCCTGCCTGCCAGGGCACAGTGTCACCCCAGTGCAACTCATATCTGGTGTAACAGTAGTGTACATTTAAAAAAACAACACTTTTTTGACTGTGTTAAATAATAGCAGTCAGTTTCCTTCACACGTGTGCGTTTCAGTGCCTGCCTGCCAGGGCACAGTGTCACCCCAGTGCAACTCATATCTGGTGTAACAGTAGTGTAGATTTTAAAAAAAACAAAACACTTTTTTGACTGTGTTAAATAATAGCAGTCAGTTTCCTTAACACATGTGCGTTTCAGTGCCTGCCTGCCAGTGCACAGTGTCACCCCAGTGCAACTCATATCTGGTGTAACAGTAGAGTACATTTAAAAAAAACAACACTTTTTTGACTGTGTTAAATAATAGCAGTCAGTTTCCTTCACACGTGTGCGTTTCAGTGCCTGCCTGCCAGGGCACAGTGTCACCCCAGTGCAACTCATATCTGGTGTAACAGTAGTGTACATTTAAAAAAAAACAACACTTTTTTTGACTGTGAAATAATAGCAGTCAGTTGACTTCACACGTGTGCGTTTCAGTGCCTCCCAGGGCACAGTGTCACCCCAGTGCAACTCATATCTGGTGTAACAGTAGTGTACATTTAAAAAAAACAACACTTTTTTGACAGTGTTAAATAATAGCAGTCAGTTTCCTTCACACGTGTGCATTTCAGTGCCTTCCAGGGCACAGTGTCACCCCAGTGCAACTCATATCTGGTGTAACAGTAGTGTACATTTAAAAAAAAATATACAATTTTGACTGTAATAGATTGAATAGCAGTTAGTTGTCTGCAAGCGTTTGTGTCAAGCCTACAGCGTCTACTCTGCCAACTTCTGCCAGTGCACAGTGCCACTCATATCTGTTGTCACAGTAGCTTGCATGCATAGTACCAGTAATCGAAAAAAAAATGACAGGCAGAGGCAGGCCACCCTGCAGGGGCCGTCGTGTTCGTGGTGCTGTGATTCCTTTTGGCCCTAGAATAATGCCCAGTGTTTAGAGGCCACGTACCCCGAACTCGAACATTTCTGAGGACATAGTTGACTGGCTAACACAGGACACCCAATCTTCTACAGCTTCCGCTCGGAACCTTGACGCACCATCCTCCTCCAGCTTAGCTTTGGGCACCTCTCAAGTTACCACTCGCCCGCCTGCCGCCACCACCAACACTAGCACCACAGCCGCTTCACTTGATCTTTCAGAGGAGTTATTTACACATCAGTTGGAAGAAATGAGTGATAGTGATGTGCAACCATTATTGCCAGAGGATGTAGATAACAGGGATATGTCTTAGTCAGGCAGCATTAAACACATGGAAGTAACAGTGATTAAACTGATAAGCATAGAACTACTTAACACACCACTCCTATCTGGTGGCACATTAGATTGCAGTGCCCCAAATTTGAAGAAGGAGGACCGACCAAGCATCTTTTTCCATCTCCCGGTTCCTAAAATCGATGCCATATACACGTCCCCTAATAGGGGACGTAACAGGGATTAAACTGATAAGAATAGTACTACTTAACACACCACTCCTATCTGGTGGCACATTAGATTGCATGAGCAGTGCCCCAAATTTGAAGTAGGAGGGCCGACCAAGAATCATTTTCCATCTCCTGGTTCCTAAAATCCATGCCATATACACGTCCCCTGATAGGGGACGTAACAGGGATTAAACTGATAAGAATAGTACTACTTAACACACCACTCCTATCTGGTGGCACATTAGATTGCATGAGCAGTGCCCCAAATTTGAAGTAGGAGGGCCGACCAAGAATCATTTTCCATCTCCTGGTTCCTAAAATCCATGCCATATACACGTCCCCTGATAGGGGACGTAACAGGGATTAAACTGATAAGTGTAGTACTACTTAACACACCACTCCTATCTGGTGGCACATTAGATTGCATGCGCAGTGCCCCAAATTTGAAGTAGGAGGACCGACCAAGCAACTTTTTCCATCTCCCGGTTCCTAAAATTCATACCATATACACGTCCCCTGATAGGGGACGTAACAGGGATTAAACTGATAAGAATAGTACTACTTAACACACCACTCCTATCTGGTGGCACATTAGATTGCACGCGCAGTGCCCCAAATTTGAAGTAGGAGGACCAACCAAGAATCTTTTTCCATCTCCCGGTTCCTAAAATTGATGCCATATACACGTCCCTTGATAGGGGACGTAGCAGGGATTAAATTGATAAGAATAGTACTACTTATCACACCACTCCTATCTGGTGGCACATTAGATTGCACGCGCAGTGCCCCAAATTTGAAGTAGGAGGACCGACCAAGAATCTTTTTCCATCTCACGGTTCCTAAAATCGATGACATATGCACGTCCCCTGATAGGGGACGTAACAGGGATTAAACTGATAAGAATAGTACTACTTAACACACCACTCCTATCTGGTGGCACATTAGATTGCACGTGCAATGCCCCAAATTTGAAGTAGGAGGACCGACCAAGCATTTTTTTCCATCTCCCGGTTCCTAAAATCCATGCCATATACACGTCCCCTAATAGGGGACGTAGCAGGGATTAAATTGATAAGAATAGTACTACTTAACACACCACTCCTATCTGGTGGAACATTAGATTGCACGCGCAGTGCCCCAAATTTGAAGTAGGAGGACCGACCAAGAATCTTTTTCCATCTCCCGGTTCCTAAAATCGATGCCATATACACGTGCCCTGATAGGGGACGTAGCAGGGATTAAATTGATAAGAATAGTACTACTTAACACACCACTACTATCTGGTGGCACATTAGATTGCACGCGCAGTGCCCCAAATTTGAAGTAGGAGGACCAACCAAGAATCTTTTTCCATCTCACGGTTCCTAAAATCGATGACATATGCACGTCCCCTGATAGGGGACGTAACAGGGATTAAACTGATAAGAATAGTACTACTTAACACACCACTTCTATCTGGTGGCACATTAGATTGCACGCGCAATGCCCCAAATTTGAAGTAGGAGGACCGACCAAGCATTTTTTTCCATCTCCCGGTTCCTAAAATCCATGCCATATACACGTCCCCTAATAGGGGACGTAGCAGGGATTAAATTGATAAGAATAGTACTACTTAACACACCACTCCTTTCTGGTGGCACATTAGATTGCACGCGCAGTGCCCCAAATTTGAAGTAGGAGGACCGACCAAGAATCTTTTTCCATCTCCCGGTTCCTAAAATCGATGCCATATACACGTGCCCTGATAGGGGACGTAGCAGGGATTAAATTGATAAGAATAGTACTACTTAACACACCACTACTATCTGGTGGCACATTAGATTGCACGCGCAGTGCCCCAAATTTGAAGTAGGAGGACCGACCAAGCATCTTTTTCCATCTCCCGGTTCCTAAAATCCATGCCATATACACGTCCCCTGATAGGGGACGTAACAGGGATTAAACTGATAAGAATAGTACTACATAACACACCACTCATATCTGGTGGCACAGTAGATTGCACGCAGAGTGCCCCAAATTTGAAGAAGGAGGACCGACCAAGCATCTTTTTCCATCTCCCGGTTCCTAAAATCCATGCCATATACACGTCCCCTGATAGGGGACGTAACAGGGATTAAACTGATAAGAATAGTACTACTTAACACCCCACTTATATCTGGTGGCACAGTAGATTGCACGCGCAGTGCCCCAAATTTGAAGTAGGAGGACCGACCAAGCATCTTTTTCCATCTCCCGGTTCCTAAAATCCATGCCATATACACGTCCCCTGATAGGGGACGTAACAGGGATTAAACTGATAAGAATAGTACTACTTAACACACCACTCATATCTGGTGGCACATTAGATTGCACGCAGAGTGCCCCCAATTTGAAGAAGGAGGACCGACCAAGCATCTTTTTCCATCTCCCGGTTCCTAAAATCCATGCCATATACACGTCCCCTGATAGGGGACGTAACAGGGATTAAACTGATAAGATTAGTACTACATAACACCCCACTTATATCTGGTGGCACATTAGATTGCACGCGCAGTGCCCCAAATTTGAAGTAGGAGGACCGACCAAGCATCTTTTTCCATCTCCCGGTTCCTAAAATCCATGCCATATGCACGTCCCCTGATAGGGGACGTAACAGGGATTAAACTGATAAGAATAGTACTACTTAACACACCACTCATATCTGGTGGCACATTAGATTACACACGCAGTGCCCCAAATTTGAAGTAGGAGGACCGACCAAGCATCTTTTTCCATCTCCCGGATCCTAAAATCCATGCCATATACACGTCCCCTGGCGCCGCAACTGCCTCTGGGAACCTTACCATGGGTCCCAGACCGCACGTCTTGTAATTCTCTGTCTGGGAAATTATCTATCTATCAAATCTATCTATTTATCTATCAAATCTTTCTATCGTATCTATCAAATGTGTCTATTGCATCTATTGATCTATCTATCTAATCTATGTATCTCCTTTATTAAGATGAATGAGGGATGGATCCCAAAGGGACTGACATTGGGCGATACATTTGAGTAAAAAAGGGCTGCCTTTGGCTAAAAATGGTCCACACACTGCTGTATTTTATCTTCGAATGCCGGATGACTTGCGTGACTTATCCGCCACCAACTAGGGTTCAAGCCGCAATGTTTTAGGGCCCTTTCTGCCTGGGAAACAAACTTAAATTTTTCTGGCCGCTGCTACAGCAGCGGCTGCAACAATACCTTATTTTTCCGGCATGTATACATGCCAAATTTTTCTGGCCTCTGGTGCTGCACTGTGGCTTCAAAAACCAAACAAAAAAAAAGGCACGTAACAGGGATTAAACTGATAGGAATAGTACTACTTAACACACCACTCCTATCTGGTGGCACATTAGATTGCAGGTGCAGTGCCCCAAATTTGAAGTAGGAGGACCGACCAAGCATCTTTTTCCATCTCCCGGTTCCTAAAATCCATTCAATATACACGGCCCCTGATAGGGGACGTAACAGGGATTAAACTGATAAGAATAGTACTACTTAACACACCACTCCTATCTGGTGGCACATTAGATTGCATGAGCAGTGCCCCAAATTTGAAGTAGGAGGGCCGACCAAGAATCTTTTTCCATCTCCCGTTTCCTAAAATCGATGCCATATACACGTCCCCTGATAGGGGACGTAACAGGGATTAAACTGATAAGAATAGAACTACTTAACAGACCACTCCTATCTGGTGGCACATTAGATTGCACACACAGTGCCCCAAATTTGAAGTAGGAGGACTGACCAAGCATCTTTTTCCATCTCCCGGTTCCTAAAATCGATGCCATATACACGTCCCCTGATAGGAGACGTAACAGGGATTAAACTGATAAAAAAAAGTACTACTTAACACACCACTCCTATCTGGTGCCACATTAGATTGCACGCGCAGTGCCCCCAATTTGAAGAAAAAGGACCGACCAAGAATCTTTTTCCATCTCTCGGTTCCTAAAATCGATGCCATATACACGTCCCCTGATAGGGGACGTAACAGGGATTAAACTGATAAGAATAGAACTACTTAACACACCACTCCTATCTGGTGGCACATTAGATTGCACGCGCAGTGCCCCAAATTTGAAGTAGGAGGACTGACCAAGCATCTTTTTCCATCTCCCGGTTCCTAAAATCCATGCCATATACACGTCCCCTGATAGGGGACGTAACAGGGATTAAACTGATAAGAATAGTACTACTTAACACACCACTCCTATCTGGTGCCACATTAGATTGCACACGCAGTGCCCCAAATTTGAAGAAAAAGGACCGACCAAGAATCTTTTTCCATCTCCTGGTTCCTAAAATCGATGCCATGTGCAAGTCCCCTGATAGGGGACGTAACAGGGATTAAACTGATAAGAATAGTACTACTTAACACACCACTCCTATCTGGTGGCACATTAGATTGCATGCGCAGTGCCCCAAATTTGAAGTAGGAGGACCGACCAAGCATCTTTTTCCATCTCCCGGTTCCTAAAATTCATACCATATACACGTCCCCTGATAGGGGACGTAACAGGGATTAAACTGATAAGAATAGTACTACTTAACACACCACTCCTATCTGGTGGCACATTAGATTGCACGCGCAGTGCCCCAAATTTGAAGTAGGAGGACCAACCAAGAATCTTTTTCCATCTCCCGGTTCCTAAAATTGATGCCATATACACGTCCCTTGATAGGGGACGTAGCAGGGATTAAATTGATAAGAATAGTACTACTTATCACACCACTCCTATCTGGTGGCACATTAGATTGCACGCGCAGTGCCCCAAATTTGAAGTAGGAGGACCGACCAAGAATCTTTTTCCATCTCACGGTTCCTAAAATCGATGACATATGCACGTCCCCTGATAGGGGACGTAACAGGGATTAAACTGATAAGAATAGTACTACTTAACACACCACTCCTATCTGGTGGCACATTAGATTGCACGCGCAATGCCCTAAATTTGAAGTAGGAGGACCGACCAAGCATTTTTTTCCATCTCCCGGTTCCTAAAATCCATGCCATATACACGTCCCCTAATAGGGGACGTAGCAGGGATTAAATTGATAAGAATAGTACTACTTAACACACCACTCCTATCTGGTGGCACATTAGATTGCACGCGCAGTGCCCCAAATTTGAAGTAGGAGGACCGACCAAGAATCTTTTTCCATCTCCCGGTTCCTAAAATCGATGCCATATACACGTGCCCTGATAGGGGACATAGCAGGGATTAAATTGATAAGAATAGTACTACTTAACACACCACTACTATCTGGTGGCACATTAGATTGCACGCGCAGTGCCCCAAATTTGAAGTAGGAGGACCGACCAAGCATCTTTTTCCATCTCCCGGTTCCTAAAATCCATGCCATATACACGTACCCTGGCGCCGCAACTGCCTCTGGGAACCTTACCATGGGTCCCAGACCGCACTTCTTGTAATTCTCTGTCTGGGAAATTATCTATCAAATCTATCTATTTATCTATCAAATCTATCTATCTATCTATCTATCTATCTATCGTATCTATCAAATGTATCTATTGCATCTATTGATCTATCTATCTAATCTATGTATCTCCTTTATTAAGATGAATGAGGGATGGATCCCGAAGGGACTGACATTGGGCGATACATTAGAGTAAAAAAGGCCTGATGAGATAAGCTGCCTTGGGCTAAAAATGGTCCAAACACTGCTGTATTTTATCTTCGAATGCCGGATGACTTGCGTGACTTATCCGCCACCAACTAGGGTTCAAGCCGCAATGTTTTAGGGCCCTTTCTGCCTGGGAAACAAACATCAATTTTTCTGGCCGCTGCTACAGCAGCGGCTGCAACAATACCTAATTTTTCAGGCATGTGTTCATGCCAAATTTTTCTGGCCTCTGGTGCTGCACTGTGGCTTCAAAAACCAGACAAAAAAAAAGGCACGTAACAGGGATTAAACTGATAGGAATAGTACTACTTAACACACCACTCCTATCTGGTGGCACATTAGATTGCACGCGCAGTGCCCCAAATTTGAAGTAGGAGGACTGACCAAGAATCTTTTTCCATCTCACGGTTCCTAAAATCGATGACATATGCACGTCCCCTGATAGGGGACGTAACAGGGATTAAACTGATAAGAATAGTACTACTTAACACACCACTCCTATCTGGTGGCACATTAGATTGCACGCGCAATGCCCCAAATTTGAAGTAGGAGGACCGACCAAGCATTTTTTTCCATCTCCCGGTTCCTAAAATCCATGCCATATACACGTCCCCTAATAGGGGATGTAGCAGGGATGAAATTGATAAGAATAGTACTACTTAACACACCACTCCTATCTGGTGGCACATTAGATTGCACGTGCAGTGCCCCAAATTTGAAGTAGGAGGACCGACCAAGAATCTTTTTCCATCTCCCGGTTCCTAAAATCGATGCCATATACACGTGCCCTGATAGGGGACGTAGCAGGGATTAAATTGATAAGAATAGTACTACTTAACACACCACTACTATCTGGTGGCACATTAGATTGCACGCGCAGTGCCCCAAATTTGAAGTAGGAGGACCGACCAAGCATCTTTTTCCATCTCCCGGTTCCTAAAATCCATGCCATATACAAGTACCCTGGCGCCGCAACTGCCTCTGGGAACCTTACCATGGGTCCCAGACCGCACTTCTTGTAATTCTCTGTCTGGAAATTATCTATCAAATCTATCTATTTATCTATCAAATCTATCTATCTATCTATCTATCGTATCTATCAAATGTATCTATTGCATCTATTGATCTATCTATCTAATCTATGTATCTCCTTTATTAAGATGAATGAGGGATGGATCCCGAAGGGACTGACATTGGGCGATACATTAGAGTAAAAAAGGCCTGATGAGATGAGCTGCCTTGGACTAAAAATGGTCCACACACTGCTGTATTTTATCTTCGAATGCCGGATGACTTGCGTGACTTATCCGCCACCAACTAGGGTTCAAGCCGCAATGTTTTAGGGCCCTTTCTGCCTGGGAAACAAACATCAATTTTTCTGGCCGCTGCTACAGCAGCGGCTGCAACAATACCTAATTTTTCAGGCATGTGTACATGCCAATTTTTTCTGGCCTCTGGTGCTGCACTGTGGCTTCAAAAACCAAACAAAAAAAAAAGGCACGTAACAGGGATTAAACTGATAGGAATAGTAATACTTAACACACCACTCCTATCTGGTGGCACATTAGATTGCATGCGCAGTGCCCCAAATTTGAAGTAGGAGGACCGACCAAGCATCTTTTTCCATCTCCCGGTTCCTAAAATCCATGCCATATACACGTCCCCTGATAGGGGACGTAACAGGGATTAAACTGATAAGAATAGTACTAATTAACACACCACTTATATCTGGTGGCACAGTAGATTGCACGCGCAGTGACCCAAATTTGAAGTAGGAGGATCGACCAAGCATCTTTTTCCATCTCCTGGTTCCTAAAATCCATGCCATATACACGTCCCCTGATAGGGGACGTAACAGGGATTAAACTGATAAGAATAGTACTACATAACACACCACTCCTATCTGGTGGCACATTAGATTGCACACACAGTGCCCCAAATTTGAAGTAGGAGGACTGACCAAGCATCTTTTTCCATCTCCCGGTTCCTAAAATCGATGCCATATACACGTCCCCTGATAGGAGACGTAACAGGGATTAAACTGATAAAAAAAGTACTACTTAACACACCACTCCTATCTGGTGCCACATTAGATTGCACGCGCAGTGCCCCCAATTTGAAGAAAAAGGACCGTCCAAGAATCTTTTTCCATCTCTCGGTTCCTAAAATCGATGCCATATGCAAGTCCCCTGATAGGGGACGTAACAGGGATTAAACTGATAAGAATAGTACTACTTAACACACCACTCCTATCTGGTGGCACATTAGATTGCACGCGCAGTGCCCCAAATTTGAAGTAGGAGGACCGACCAAGAATCTTTTTCCATCTACCGGTTCCTAAAATCGATGCCATATACACGTCCCCTGATAGGGGACATAACAGGGATTAAATTGATAAGAATAGTACTACTTAACACACCACTCCTATTTGGTGGCACATTAGATTGCACGCGCAGTGCCCCAAATTTGAAGTAGGAGGATCGACCAAGAATCTTTTTCCATCTCAAGGTTCCTAAAATCGATGCCATATGCACGTTCCCTGATAGGGGACGTAACAGGGATTAAACTGATAAGAATAGAACTACTTAACACACCACTCCTATCTGGTGGCACATTTGATTGCACGCGCAATGCCCCAAATTTGAAGTAGGAGGACCGACCAAGCATTTTTTTCCATCTCCCGGTTCCTAAAATCCATGCCATATACACGTCACCTTATAGGGGACGTAGCACGTATTAAATTGATAAGAATAGTACTACTTAACACACCACTCCTATCTAATGGCACATTAGATTGCACGCACAGTGCCCCAAATTTGAGGTAGGGGGACCGACCAAGAATCTTTTTCCATCTCCCAGTTTCTAAAATCGATGCCATATACACGTGCCCTGATAGGGGACCTAGCAGGGATTAAATTGATAAGAATAGTACTACTTAACAGACCACTACTATCTGGTGGCACATTAGATTGCACGCACAGTGCCCCAAATTTGAGGTAGGGGGACCGACCAAGAATCTTTTTCCATCTCCCAGTTTCTAAAATCGATGCCATATACACGTGCCCTGATAGGGGACCTAGCAGGGATTAAATTGATAAGAATAGTACTACTTAACAGACCACTACTATCTGGTGGCACATTAGATTGCACGCGCAGTGCCCCAAATTTGAAGTAGGAGGACCGACCAAGCATCTTTTTCCATCTCCCGGTTCCTAAAATCCATGTCATATACACGTCCCCTGGCGCCGCAACTGCCTCTGGGAACCTTAACATGGGTCCCAGACTGCACGTCTTGTAGTTCTCTGTCTGGGAAATTATCTATCAAATCTATCTATTTATCTATCAAATCTATCTATCGTATCTATCAAATGTGTCTATTGCATCTATTGATCTATCTATCTAATCTATGTATCTACTTTATTAAGATGAATGAGGGATGGATCCCGAAGGGACTGACATTGGGCGATACATTAGAGTAAAAAAGGCCTGATGAGATGAGCTGCCTTGGGCTAAAAATGGTCCACACACTGCTGTATTTTATCTTTGAATGCCGAATGACTTGTGTGACTTATCCGCCACCAACTAGGGTTCAAGCCGCAATGTTTTAGGGCCCTTTCTGCCTGGGAAACAAACATCAATTTTTCTGGCCGCTGCTAGAGCAGTGGCTGCAACAATACCTAATTTTTAAGGCATGTGTACATGCCAAATTTTTCTGGCCTCTGGTGCTGCACTGTGGCTTCAAAAACCAAACAAAAAAACAGGCACGTAACAGGGATTAAACTGATAGGAATAGTAATACTTAACACACCACTCCTATCTGGTGGCACATTAGATTGCACGCGCAGTGCCCCAAATTTGAAGTAGGAGGACCGACCATGCATCTTTTTCCATCTCCCGGTTCCTAAAATCCATGCCATATACACGTCCCCTGATAGGGGACGTAACAGGGATTAAACTGATAAGAATAGTACTACTTAACACACCACTTATAACTGGTGGCACAGTAGATTGCACGCGCAGTGCCCCAAATTTGAAGTAGGAGGATCGACCAAGAATCTTTTTCCATCTCCCGGTTCCTAAAATCCATGCCATATACACGTCCCCTGATAGGGGACGTAACAGGGATTAAACTGATAAGAATAGTACTACTTAACACACCACTCATATCTGGTGGCACAGTAGATTGCACGCAGAGTGCCTCAAATTTGAAGAAGGAGGACTGACCAAGCATATTTTTCCATCTCCCGGTTCCTAAAATCCATGCCATATACACGTTCCCTGATAGGGGACGTAACAGGGATTAAACTGATAAGAATAGTACTACTTAACACCCCACTTATATCTGGTGGCACAGTAGATTGCACGCGCAGTGCCCCAAATTTGAAGTAGGAGGACCGACCAAGCATCTTTTTCCATCCTCCCGGTTCCTAAAATCCATGCCATATACACGTCCCCTGATAGGGGACGTAACAGGGATTAAACTGATAAGAATAGTACTACTTTACACACCACTCATATCTGGTGGCACAGTAGATTGCACGCGCAGTGCCCCAAATTTGAAGTAGGAGGACCGACCAAGCATCTTTTTCCATCCTCCCGGTTCCTAAAATCCATGCCATATACACGTCCCCTGATAGGGGACGTAACAGGGATTAAACTGATAAGAATAGTACTACTTTACACACCACTCATATCTGGTGGCACAGTAGATTGCACGCAGAGTGCCCCAAATTTGAAGAAGGAGGACCGACCAAGCATCTTATTCCATCTCCCGGTTCCTAAAATCCATGCCATATACACGTCCCCTGATAGGGGACGTAACAGGGATTGAACTGATAAGAATAGTACTACTTAACACACCACTACTATCTGGTGGCACATTAGATTGCACGCGCAGTGCCCCAAATTTGAAGTAGGAGGACCGACCAAGCATCTTTTTCCATCTCCCAGTTCCTAAAATCCATGCCATATACACGTCCCCTGGCACGGCAACTGCCTCTGGGAACCTTACCATGGGTCCCAAACCGCACGTCTTGTAATTCTCTGTCAGGGAAATTATCTGTCAAATCTATCTATTTATCTATCAAATCTATCTATCTATCGTATCTATCAAATGTTTCTATTGCATCTATTGATCTATCTATCTAATCTATGTATCTCCTTTATTAAGATGAATGAGGGATGGATCCCGAAGGGACTGACATTGGGCGATACATTAGAGTAAAAAAGGCCTGATGAGATAAGCTGCCTTGGGCTAAAAATGGTCCACACACTGCTGTATTTTATCTTCGAATGCCGGATGACTTGCGTGACTTATCCGCCACCAACTAGGGTTCAAGCCGCAATGTTTTAGGGCCCTTTCTGCCTGGTAAACAAACATCAATTTTTCTGGCCGCTGCTGCAGCAGCGGCTGCAACAATACCTAATTTTTCAGGCATGTGTTCATGCCAAATTTTTCTGGCCTCTGGTGCAGCACTGTGGCTTCAAAAACCAGACAAAAAAAAAGGCACGTAACAGGGATTAAACTGATAGGAATAGTACTACTTAACACACCACTCCTATCTGGTGGCACATTAGATTGCACGCGCAGTGCCCCAAATTTGAAGTAGGAGGACCGACCAAGCATCTTTTTCCATCTCCCGATTCCTAAAATCCATGCGATATACACGTCCCCTGATAGGGGACGTAACAGGGATTAAACTGATAAGAATAGTACTATTTAACACACCACTTATATCTGGTGGCACAGTAGATTGCACGCGCAGTGCCCCAAATTTGAAGTAGGAGGATCGACCAAGCATCTTTTTCCATCTCCCGGTTCCTAAAATTCATGCCATATACACGTCCCCTGATAGGGGACGAAACAGGGATTAAACTGATAAGAATAGTACTACTTAACACACCACTCATATCTGGTGGCACAGTAGATTGCACGCAGAGTGCCCCAAATTTGAAGAAGGAGGACCGACCAAGCATCTTTTTCCATCTCCCGGTTCCTAAAATCCATGCCATATACACGTCCCCTGATAGGGGACGTAACAGGGATTAAACTGATAAGAATAGTACTACTTAACAACCCACTTATATCTGGTGGCACAGTAGATTGCACGCGCAGTGCCCCAAATTTGAAGTAGGAGGACCGACCAAGCATCTTTTTCAATCTCCCGGTTCCTAAAATCCATGCCATATACACGTCCCCTGATAGGGGACGTAACAGGGATTAAACTGATAAGAATAGTACTACTTAACACACCACTCCTATCTGGTGGCACATTAGATTGCACGCGTAGTGCCCCAAATTTGAAGTCGGAGGACCGACCAAGCATCTTTTTCCATCTCCCGGTTCCTAAAATCCATGCCATATACACGTCCCCTGATACGGGACGTAACAGGGATTAAATTGATAAGAATAGTACTACTTAACACACCACTCCTATCTGGTGGCACATTAGATTGCACGCGCAGTGCCCCAAATTTGAAGTAGGAGGACCGACCAAGAATCTTTTTCCATCTCCCGGTTCCTAAAATCGATGCCATATACACGTCCCCTGATAGGGGACGTAACAGGGATTAAACTGATAAGAATAGTACTACTTAACACACCACTCCTATCTGGTGGCACATTAGATTGCACGCGTAGTGCCCCAAATTTGAAGTAGGAGGACCGACCAAGCATCTTTTTCCATCTCCCGGATCCTAAAATCCATGCCATATAAATGTCCCCTGGCGCCGCAACTGCCTCTGGGAACCTTACCATGGGTCCCAGACCGCACGTCTTGTAATTCTCTGTCTGGGAAATTATCTATCTATCAAATCTATCTATTTATCTATCAAATCTATCTATCGTATCTATCAAATGTGTCTATTGCATCTATTAATCTATCTATCTAATCTATGTATCTCCTTTATTAAGATGAATGAGGGATGGATCCCAAAGGGACTGACATTGGGCGATACATTTGAGTAAAAAAGGGCTGCCTTGGGCTAAAAATGGTCCACACACTGCTGTATTTTATCTTCGAATGCCGGATGACTTGCGTGACTTATCCGCCACCAACTTGGGTTCAAGCCGCAATGTTTTAGGGCCCTTTCTGCCTGGGAAACAAACATCAATTTTTCTGGCCGCTGCTACAGCAGCGGCTGCAACAATACCTAATTTTTCAGGCATGTATACATGCCAAATTTTTCTGGTCTCTGGTGCTGCACTGTGGCTTCAAAACTCAAACAAAAAAAAAGGCACGTAACAGGGATTAAACTGATAGGAATAGTACTACTTAACACACCACTCCTATCTGGTGGCACATTAGATTGCACGCGCAGTGCCCCAAATTTGAAGTAGGAGGATCGACCAAGCATCTTTTTCCATCTCCCGGTTCCTAAAATCCATGCCATATACACGTCCCCTGATAGGGGACGTAACAGGGATTAAACTGATAAGAATAGTACTACTTAACACACCACTCATATCTGGTGGCACTGTAGATTGCACGCAGAGTGCCCCAAATTTGAAGTAGGAGGACCGACCAAGCATCTTTTTCCATCTCCCGGTTCCTAAAATCCATGTCATATACACGTCCCCTGATAGGGGACGTAACAGGGATTAAACTGATAAGAATAGTACTACTTAACACACCACTTATATCTGGTGGCACAGTAGATTGCACGCGCAGTGCCCCAAATTTGAAGTAGGAGGAACGACCAAGCATCTTTTTCCATTTCCCGGTTCCTAAAATCCATGCCATATACACGTCCCCTGGCGCCGCAACTGCCTCTGGGAACCTTACCATGGGTCCCAGAACGCATGTCTTGTAATTCTCTGTCTGGGAAATTATCTATCTATCTATCAAATCTATCTATTTATCTATCAAATCTATCTATCTATCGTATCTATCAAATGTATCTATTGCATCTATTGATCTATCTATCTAATCTATGTATCTATCTATCTATCAAATCTATCTATCTCATGGCCGGACTGTTATCTGACAGCCACTTGTGTTTCGGCCAAATGTCCATTGGCCAAATGTCCGTCTGCCAAATGTCCATCGGCTAAAAGTCCGGCCACGATTGCACGCGCAGTGCCCCAAATTTGAAGTAGGAGGACCGACCAAGCATCTTTTTCCATCTCCCGGTTCCTAAAATCCATGCCATATACACGTCCCCTGATAGGGGACGTAACAGGGATTAAACTGATAAGAATAGTACTACTTAACACACCACTCCTATCTGGTGGCACATTAGATTGCACGCGTAGTGCCCCAAATTTGAAGTAGGAGGACCGACCAAGCATCTTTTTCCATCTCCCGGATCCTAAAATCCATGCCATATAAATGTCCCCTGGCGCCGCAACTGCCTCTGGGAACCTTACCATGGGTCACAGACCGCACGTCTTGTAATTCTCTGTCTGGGAAATTATCTATCTATCAAATCTATCTATTTATCTATCAAATCTATCTATCGTATCTATCAAATGTGTCTATTGCATCTATTGATCTATCTATCTAATCCATGTATCTCCTTTATTAAGATGATTGAGGGATGGATCCCAAAGGGACTGACATTGGGCGATACATTTGAGTAAAAAAGGGCTGCCTTGGGCTAAAAATGGTCCACACACTGCTGTATTTTATCTTCGAATGCCGGATGACTTGCGTGACTTATCCGCCACCAACTTGGGTTCAAGCCGCAATGTTTTAGGGCCCTTTCTGCCTGGGAAACAAACATCAATTTTTCTGGCCGCTGCTACAGCAGCGGCTGCAACAATACCTAATTTTTCAGGCATGTATACATGCCAAATTTTTCTGGTCTCTGGTGCTGCACTGTGGCTTCAAAACTCAAACAAAAAAAAAGGCACGTAACAGGGATTAAACTGATAGGAATAGTACTACTTAACACACCACTCCTATCTGGTGGCACATTAGATTGCACACGCAGTGCCCCAAATTTGAAGTAGGAGGATCGACCAAGCATCTTTTTCCATCTCCCGGTTCCTAAAATCCATGCCATATACACGTCCCCTGATAGGGGACGTAACAGGGATTAAACTGATAAGAATAGTACTATTTAACACACCACTCATATCTGGTGGCACTGTAGATTGCACGCAGAGTGCCCCAAATTTGAAGTAGGAGGAACGACCAAGCATCTTTTTCCATTTCCCGGTTCCTAAAATCCATGCCATATACACGTCCCCTGGCGCCGCAACTGCCTCTGGGAACCTTACCATGGGTCCCAGAACGCATGTCTTGTAATTCTCTGTCTGGGAAATTATCTATCTATCTATCAAATCTATCTATTTATCTATCAAATCTATCTATCTATCGTATCTATCAAATGTATCTATTGCATCTATTGATCTATCTATCTAATCTATGTATCTATCTATCTATCAAATCTATCTATCTCATGGCCGGACTGTTATCTGACAGCCACTTGTGTTTCGGCCAAATGTCCATTGGCCAAATGTCCGTCTGCCAAATGTCCATCGGCTAAAAGTCCGGCCACGATTGCACGCGCAGTGCCCCAAATTTGAAGTAGGAGGACCGACCAAGCATCTTTTCCCATCTCCCGGTTGATAAAATCCATGCCATGTACTCGTCCCCTGATAGTGGACGTAACAGGGATTAAACTGATAGGAATAGTACTACTTAACACACCTTACAATAATGCAGAGAGAGGCAACGCAGAGAGAGGAGTCTGAAGAAGAGGTGTCAGAGGAGGAAGGTGGCTTTGAGGAGGTGGAAGACCAAACACAGCATGCATCGCAGGGGGCTTGTTGTCACCTTTTCGGGACCCTTGGTGTTTTACGTAGCTGGGTGGATGAAGAGACCTTCAATGACATCAGTAAGGACAAGGAACGGGACATGGCTAGCTTGGTATCCAACCTTGTGCAAATGGGGAGTTTGCGGTTGTGCAAATGTTCTGTTTGCGGTTGTTTGCGGTGCATTAAAGGGACAGTCTAGGCCAAAGTAAACTTTCATGATTCAGATAGAGCATGTAATTTTAAACAATTTTCCAATTTATTTTAACACCAATTTTGCTTTGTTTTCTTGGTATTCTTAGTTGAAAGCTTAACCTAGGAGGTTCATATGCTAATTTCATAGACCTTGAAGCCCACCTCTTTCAGATTGCATTTTAACAGTTTTTCACCACTAGAGGGTATTAGTTCACGTATTTCATATAGATAACACTTTGCTTGTGCACGAAAAGTTATCTGGGAGCAGGCACTGATTGGCTAGACTGCAAGTCTGTCAAAAGAACTGAAAAAAGGGGCAGTTTGAAAAGGCTTAGATACAAGATAATCACAGAGGTTAAAAGTATATTATTATAAATGTGTTAGTTATGCAAAACTGGGAAATGGGTAATAAAGGGATTATATATCTTTTAAAACAATAAAAATTCTGGTGTAGACTGTCCCTTTAAACAGGGAGTTTGGTCTGTCACTGTGAAGCGGGCGTAACCATTACACTACCTGATAGATACAACATCATACCTGATGTTTTAAAGCACGTTATTCCAAACAATTTAGGAATGTTAGGTGATTTATGCCCTTTATGGCTTAAAACCAGACTCTGCATCAACTATGTAATTTTCCATGGGAGTTTTGCCATGGATCCCCCTCCGGCATGCTACAGTCCAGGTGTTAGTCCCCTTGAAACAACTTTTCCATCACTATTGTGGCCAGAAAGAGTCCCTGTGGGTTTTAAAGTTCGCCTGCCTATTGAGGTCTATGGTGGTTCGCCCGGTTCGCCGTTCGAGAACATTTGCGGAAGTTCGCGTTCGCCATTCGCGAACCCAAATTTTTATGTTCACGAAATCACTATTAGGATGTCATTTTTTTTTTTGATCTTCTGTGTGTTATCACTGGTTTCTCAGTGATTATTTTTGTCAAATCCTCATCTTCCTGGAGTACATGCCAATGTCTTTGGAAGATGTTCTTAATGCAACTATTTTTATATCAAAGGTTCCTATCATTTCTAGAGTCTGTGGCTCGCTTTTTTGTATATTTATTCTTACGTCTTGGTTATCCAGCAGTGATCTATCTAGAGCCTTAGCTCTTTGATATGCCTTTTTCAGGCATCTGCCTGGGTAGCCCCTTTGCTTAAATCTTCATCTTAATTCCCTTGCTTCTGCTTCAAAATCTGCTTATGTGCTGCAATTTTGTCTGACCCGTAGATATTGTCCAAACGGAATCCCCATTTTTTTACTTTTTGGGTGAAAACTACTGCACTGTAAAAGACTGTTAGTAGATGTCTCTTTTCTGTACAGCTTAGTATTCAGAGTTCCATCCACCTCTTTTCTAATTTCCAAATCCAAAAAGGGAATATGTGTATTACTTATCGTAGATGTATATCTCATCCCATATATATTGTTGTTTAACCATAGCATAAAGTTACTGAAATCAGTCTGTGTGCCTGTCCACAAGATAAGTACATCATCTATGTACCTAATATATAAATCCATATATTTCATATAAGGATTAATTTCCTGATTTAATAAACTTTTGTTTTCAATCCACCCCAAGAAGATATTTGCATATGTTGGGGCACAGCATGTGCCCATTGCTGTCCCCTTTTTTGCAAATAAATCATTTTATTGAACAAGAAGTAATTGTGTCTTAATACAAAATATAAGAAATCAATGATAAATTCATCTTCTTCATTACCTTTTGGGTTGACTGTTTTCTGAAAAAATGCAACTACCTCCCTACCTAAAGAATGTAAGATGTTGGAGTATAAACTTTCAACATAAATACTTGCTAGTAAGTTATTTTCATTAACTGTGATATCAGTCAGGCATTTTAAAACATCATTTGTATCTTGCACATATGATGTGAGAGTGTATGCAAAATACCTTAATTCTTTATCAATGAATATGCTAGCATTTTCTGTGAGACATCCATTCCCAGAGACTATAGGTCTACCTGGAGGGTCTTTCATATTTTTATGGATTTTCGGGAGACTATAAAAAGTTGCTACCCTAGGGGTCATATTACACATAAACAGATATTCTGCTTTAGTTATTACTCTTTTACGCAACCCTCTGTCTAAAAGGGATTTTAACTCCTTGGTAAAGATTTCCATAGGGTCTTGTTTGAGAACTCTATAGTTTTCTACATTTTCCAGAATGTCTGAACACATTTTTTCATACTGTGTGTTATTCATGATTAAGATATTGCCCCCCTTGTCTGCATTTTTAATGGTAATTTCTGTATTGTTTTGCAGATCTATCAAGGCTTTACGTTCATTAAAATTTAAGTTTTTTTTAATTTTTTGCTTTTTTTTGTTTAGTCCTTCTATTTCAGTTGTTACCAAGGAGACACATTTCTAAATAGATGGGTATTTTGAAATTGTTGGCATAAATTTACTTTTGGGTTTGACAACACTCTCTTTCCTCATGTCTGTTGTGTTGTCATTTTCATTAAGTAATGTAATCATTAAGTTAACCATTTCATGGTCTTCTTGTTCAATACCCATATCATTTAGACAATTTGTGTTTGCAATTTTGTGAAATTTATGTAGTGCTAATTTTCTAGCAAAAAGGTGTGTATCTTTGATCCAATTAAAGGTGTCGTAATGTGGGGTAGGTATAAAAGTCAATCCTTTGGATACGAGTGTATGATGTTCCCTTTTTAAGGTAATGTCAGTCAGATTAATAACCTGTAAGTTATACTCCTTATTTATTTTTGTTTGTTGGGAGGTTTTGATTTGTTTTGTTGTCTGGTTCTTATCATTCTCCTTGGGGGGAATAGATCTTTCTCTAAAAAAATCTTCGTTATTGATGGTTCTGTGGTGGCTATATTTGCTATAGGTGGTTGCACTATTTCCTCATCTGAAGGATCAGAGTCTGTGGTGGAATTATCTGGGGTGGTATTTTTGTTACTACATTTTGGGTCTTTTGTATATCTAAAATTTCTACGTTTTTGGTTCACTTTATAAATATTACCTTTTTGATGGTTAGACCAATCTCTTTGTAATTTTTTATTTTTGGCTTCACTCAGTTCTTCTTTTAATCTGTCAATATGAATTTTAAGTTTTAAATCTAGTGTTTCAAAGTCTTTGTGGGTAATAAATGTATTTGTTTGTACCTTAGCCTCATCTATTAACTTAGGCCTAGATTTGGAGTTTGGTGGTAGCTGTGAAAACCAGCGTTAGAGGCTCCTAATGCTGGTTTTAGGCTACCTCCGGTATTTGGAGTCACTCAAAAAAGGGTCTAACGCTCCCTTTTCAGCCGCGACTTTTCCATACCGCAGATCCCCTTACGTAAATTGCGTATCCTATCTTTTCAATGGGATTTTTCTAACTCCGGTATTTAGAGTTGTGTCTGAAGTGAGCGTTAGAAATCTAACGACAAAACTCCAGCCGCAGAAAAAAGTCAGTAGTTAAGAGCTTTCTGGGCTAACGCCGGTTTATAAAGCTCTTAACTACTGTACTCTAAAGTACACTAACACCCATAAACTACCTATGTACCCCTAAACCGAGGTCCCATCACATCACCGCCACTCGATTAAATTTTTTTAACCCCTATTCTGCCGACCGCCACCTACGTTATCCTTATGTACCCCTAATCTGCTGCCCCTAACACCGCCGACCCCTATATTATATTTATTAACCCCTAATCTGCCCCCCACAACGTCGCCGCCAGCTACCTATACTTATTAACCCCTAATCTGCCGTCCGCACGCCGCCGCCAGCTACATTATCCCTATGTACCCCTAATCTGCTGCCCTAACATCGCCGACCCCTATATTATATTTATTAACCCCTAACTTTCCCCCCACAACGTCGCCGCCACCTATCTACAATAATTAACCCCTAAACTGCCGACCGCAAAGAGCCGCCAGCTACATTATAGCTATGTACCCCTAATCTGCTGCCCCTAACACCGCCGACCCCTATATTATATTTATTAACCCCTAACCTGCCCTCCCTAACATCGCCGACACCTAACTTCAATTAATAACCCCTAATCTGCCGACCGAATCTCGCCGCTATTCTAATAAATGTATTAACCCCTAAAGCTAAGTCTAACCCTAACACTAACACCCCCCTAAATTAAATATAATTTTAATCTAACGAAATTAATTAACTCTTATTAAATAAATTATTCCTATTTAAAGCTAAATACTTACCTGTAAAATAAATCCTAATATAGCTACAATATAAATTATAATTATATTATAGCTATTTTAGGATTAATATTTATTTTACAGGTAACTTTGTATTTATTTTAACCAGGTACAATAGCTATTAAATAGTTAAGAACTATTTAATAGCTAAAATAGTTAAAATAATTACAAATTTACCTGTAAAATAAATCCTAACCTAAGTTACAATTAAACCTAACACTACACTATCAATAAATTAATTAAATAAAATACCTACAATTACCTACAATTAAACCTTACCAGCCCTGAACAGGGCCCTTTGCGGGGCATGCCCCAAGAATTTCAGCTCTTTTGCCTGTAAGCGATCCATCTTCCGCTGGCTGAAGAGGTCCAGAAGAGGCTCCAAAGTCTTCATCCTATCCGGGAAGAAGAGTAGATCCGGACCGGCAACCATCATCTTCCAAGCGGCATCTTCTATCTTCATCCTATGAGGACCGGCTCCATCCTGAAGACCTCCACCGCGGACCCATCTTCATCCGGCGACGTCCAACTGAAGAATGACGGCTCCTTTAAGGGACGTCATCCAAGATGGCATCCCTCGAATTCCGATTGGCTGATAGGATTCTATCAGCCAATCGGAATTAAGGTAGGAATATTCTGATTGGCTGATGGAATCAGCCAATCAGAATCAAGATCAATCCGATTGGCTGATCCAATCAGCCAATCAGATTGAGCTCGCATTCTATTGGCTGATCGGAACAGCCAATAGAATGCGAGCTCAATCTGATTGGCTGATTGGATCAGCCAATCGGATTGATCTTGATTCTGATTGGCTGATTCCATCAGCCAATCAGAATATTCCTACCTTAATTCCGATTGGCTGATAGAATCCTATCAGCCAGTCGGAATTCGAGGGACGCCATCTTGGATGACGTCCCTTAAAGGAACCGTCATTCTTCAGTTGGACGTCGCCGGATGAAGATGGGTCCGCGGTGGAGGTCTTCAGGATGGAGCCGGTCCTCATCGGATGAAGATAGAAGATGCCGCTTGGAAGATGATGGTTGCCGGTCCGGATCTACTATTCTTCCCGGATAGGATGAAGACTTTGGAGCCTCTTCTGGACCTCTTCAGCCGCCGGAAGATGGATCGCCAGCCCCCGCTTGGGTTGGATGAAGATTTTGGAGCCAGGACTGATCAGTGAACCTGGTATGGTGAAGACAAGGTAGGATGATCTTCAGGGGCTTAGTGTTAGGTTTATTTAAGGGGGGTTTGGGTTAGATTAGGGGTATGTGGGTGGTGGGTTGTAATGTTGGGGGGGGGTATTGTATGTTTTTTTTTACAGGCAAAAGAGCTGAACTTCTTGGGGCATGCCCCGCAAAGGGCCCTGTTCAGGACTGGTAAGGTAAAAGAGCTTTGAACTTTAGTAATTTAGAATAGGGTAGGGCATTTTTTATTTTGGGGGGCTTTGTTATTTTATTAGGGGGCTTAGAGTAGGTGTAATTAGTTTAAAATTGTTGTAAGATTTTCCTTATGTTTGTAAATATTTTTTTATTTTTTGTAACTTAGTTCTTTTTTATTTTTTGTACTTTAGTTAGTTTATTTCATTGTAGTTATTTGTAGATATTGTATTTAATTAATGTATTGATAGTGTAGTGTTAGGTTTAATTGTAGGTAATTGTAGATATTTTATTAAATTAATTTAATGATAGTGTAGTGTTAGGTTTAATTGTAACTTAGGTTAGGATTTATTTTACAGGTAATTTTGTTATTATTTTAACTAGGTAACTATTAAATAGTTATTAACTATTTAATAGCTATTGTACCTGGTTAAAATAATTACAAAGTTACCTGTAAAATAAATATTAATCCTAAAATAGCTATAATATAATTATAATTTATAGTGTAGCTATATTAGGATTTATTTTACAGGTAAGTATTTAGCTTTAAATAGGAATAATTTATTTAATAAGAGATTATTAATTTCGTTAGATGTAAATTATATATAACTTATGGGGGTGTTAGTGTTAGGGTTAGACTTAGCTTTTAAGGGTTAATACATTTATTAGAATAGCGGTGATCTCCAGTTGTCAGATTAGGGGTTAATAATTGAAGTTAGGTGTCGGCGATGTTAGGGAGGGCAGATTAGGGGTTAATACTATTTATTATAGGGTTAGTGAGGCGGATTAGGGGTTAATAACTTTATTATAATAGCGGTGCGGTCCGCTCGGCAGATTAGGGGTTAATAAGTGTAGTTAGGTGGAGGCGACGTTGTGGGGGGCAGATTAGGGGTTAATAAATATAATATAGGGGTCGGCGATGTTAGGGCAGCAGATTAGGGGTACATAGGGATAGTGTAAGTAGCGGCGGTTTACGGAGCGGCAGATTAGGGGTTAATAATAATATGCAGGGATCAGCGATAGCGGGGGCGGCAGATTAGGGGTTAATAAGTGTAAGGTTAGGGGTGTTTAGACTCGGGGTACATGTTAGAGTGTTAGGTGCAGACGTAGGAAGTGTTTCCGCATAGCAAACAATGGGGCTGCGTTAGGAGCTGAACGCAGCTTTTTTGCAGGTTTTTTTTCAGCTCAAACAGCCCCATTGTTTCCTATGGGGGAATCGTGCACGAGCACGTTTTTGAGGCTGGCCGCGTCCGTAAGCAACTCTGGTTTCGAGAGTTGAAGCTGCGTTAAATATGCTCTACGCTCCTTTTTTGGAGCCTAACGCAGCCTTTATGTGGACTCTCAATACCAGAGTTATTTTTATGGTGCGGCCAGAAAAAAGCCGGCGTTAGCTACGCGGGTCCTTACCGACAAAACTCTAAATCTAGCCGTTAGTTAGTTGTTCATATTGTTTTCTCTCATATTCCAGAGTGAGCTTCATTAGGTCTAAAGAGCATTGTGTAAGTATTTCCTACTATCTCAATATTAATTTTTTTGTCTAAATTGTGAAAAGAGGGTGCTATCTGAATCCTTAGTCCCCTAGGGATTAATTTGTTTTTGACATAACTTTCTAGGCTAAAAATCTCCCAGAAAGATTTCACTTGTTTCTTCATTATTTTGGCAATGTTCTTAAAAGCCTCTTCAATGTAGGTAGCTTGTGGGCATACATTTCCAACATTTAGAGTAAATACTCTTTCTGCTTCCTGTTTCCATTTATCGAAATCTATGGTTGAGGATAGGTAGCCTGCCATAGCTACCCAGCTCAATACCACTAGAATCCCAAATTTGTGGTTGCGAATTAAATCACTCTAATAATATAGAAAGAATTGGCAATTTTTGTTTACTTAATTTTTTCGACGGAGGCATATTATGATAGCCAAAAATGTTTAGATTTCTATCAACTTGATCAAAGCAGTATTTACGAAAAAACAAATTAAAAAAACCTTTTTCAGGTAAGTAAACAAAAATTGCCAATGCGGTGTTACACCTCCGCAAATTATTTACTATCGACTAGATTTAGAGTTCTGCGTTAGCCGTAAAAAGCAGCGTTAAGGGGTCCTAACGCTGCTTTTGGCCGGCCGCTGGTATTTAGAGTCAGGCAAGAAAGGGTCTAACGCTCACTTTCAAGCCGCGACTTTTCCATACCGCAGATCCCCTTACGCCAATTGCGTATCCTATCTTTTCAATGGGATCTGCCTAACGCTGGTATTTAGAGTCTTGGCTGAAGTGAGCGGTAGACCCTCTACCGACAAGACTCCAGCCGCAGAAAAAAGTCAGTAGTTAAGAGCTTTCTGGGCTAACGCCGGTTTATAAAGCTCTTAACTACTGTGCTATAAAGTACACTAACACCCATAAACTAACTACCTATGTACCCCTAAACCGAGGCCCCCCCCACATCGCCGCCACTATAATAAATATTTTTAACCCCTAATCTGCCGACCGCACACCGCCACCACCTACATTATCCCTATGAACCCTTAATCTGCTGCCCCTAACATCGCTGACACCTACATTATATTTATTAACCCCTAATCTGCCCCCCAACGTCGCCGCTACCTTACCTACACTTATTAACCCCTAATCTGCCGACTGGACCTCGCCGCTACTCTAATAAATGTATTAACCCCTAAAGCTAAGTCTAACCCTAACTCTAACACCCCCCTAAGTTAAATATAATTTTAATCTAACGAAATAAATTAAATATTATTAACTAAAGTCTTCCTTTTTAAAGCTAAATACTTACCTGTAAAATAAACCCTAATATAGCTACAATATAACGAATAATTATATTGTAGCTATTTTGGGATTTATATTTATTTTACAGGCAACTTTGTATTTATTTTATCTAGGTACAATAGCTATTAAATAGTTATTAACTATTTAATAGCTACCTAGTTAAAATAATTACAAAATTACCTGTAAAATAAATCCTAACCTAAGTTAAAATTAAACCTAACAATACACTATCAATAAATAAATTAAATAAATTAACTACAAGTACCTGCAATTACCTACAAATAAATAAACTAAACTAAATTACAAAAAAAAACCACTAAATTACAAAAAATAAAAAAAGATTACAAGAATTTTAAGCTAATTACACCTACTCTAAGCCCCCTAATAAAATAACAAAGCCCCCCAAAAGAAAAAAAATTCCCTACCCTAATCTAAATTAAAAAAGTTAACAGCTCTATTACCTTACCAGCCCTTAAAAGGGCTTTTTGCGGGGCATGCCCCAAAGAAATCAGCTCTTTTGCCTGTAAAAAAAAAAACACAATACCACCCCCCAACATTACAATCCACCACCCACATACCCCTACTCTAACCCAAACCCCCCTTAAATAAACCTAACACTACCCCCCTGAAGATCTCCCTACCTTGAGCTGTGTTCACCCAGCCGGGCACCGATGGACCAAAAGAAGACATCCGGAGTGGCAGAAGTCTTCATCCTATCCGGGCAGAAGAGGTTGCATTCTATTGGCTGTTCCGATCAGCCAATAGAATGCGAGCTCAATCTGATTGGCTGATTGGATCAGCCAATCCGATTGAACTTGAATCTGATTGGCTGATTCAATCAGCCAATCAGATTTTTCTTACCTTAATTCCGATTGGCTGATAGAATCCTATCAGCCAATCGGAATTCGAGGGACGCCATCTTGGATGACATCACTTAAAGGAACCTTCATTCATCGTCTAGTCATCATTGAAGAAGGATGTTCCGCGCCGGAGGTCTTGAAGATGGAGCCGCTCCTCATCGGATGGATGAAGATAGAAGATGCCGCTTGGATGAAGATGTCTGCCAGTCCCGATGTCCTCTTCTGCCCGGTAAGAATGAAGACTTCTGCCACTCCGGATGTCTTCTTTTGGTCCATCGGTGCCCGGCTGGGTGAACACGGCTCAAGGTAGGGAGATCTTCAGGGGGTAGTGTTAGGTTTATTTACAGGTAATTATTTAGTTTTAAATAGGAATACTTTAGTTAATAATATTTAATTTATTTTGTTAGATTAAAATTATATTTAATTTAGGGTGGTGTTAGGGTTAGGGTTAGACTTAGCTTTAGGGGTTAATACATTTATTAGAGTAGCGGCGAGGTCCGGTCAGCAGATTAGGGGTTAATAAGTGTAGGTAAGGTAGCGGCGACGTTGGGGGGCAGATTAGGGGTTAATAAATATAATATAGGTGTCGGCTATGTTAGGGGCAGCAGATTAGTGGTACATAGGTATAATATAGGTAGCAGCGTTGCCCGGAGCGGCAGATTAGGGGTTAATAAGTGTAGGTAAGGTAGCGGCGACGTTGGGAGGGGCAGATTAGGGGTTAATAAATATAATATAGTGGTCAGCTATGTTAGGGGCAGCAGATTAGGGGTACATAGGTATAATGTATGTAGCGGCGGTCTCCTGAGCGGCAGATTAGGGGTTAATTGTGTAATGCAGGTGTCAGCGATAGCGGGGTCAGCAGATTAGTGGTTAATAAGTGTAAGGTTAGGGGTGTTTAGACTCGGGTACATGTTAGGGTGTTAGGTGCAGACTTAGAAACTGTTTCCCCATAGGAAACAATGGGGCTGCGTTGGGAGCTGAACGCTGCTTTTTTGCAGGTGTTAGGTTTTTTTTCATCCCAAACTGCCCCATTGTTTCCTATGGGGGAATCGTGCATGAGCACGCTTTAGCTGCTTACCGCTACCGTAAGCAACGCTGGTATTGAGTGTTGAAGTGGCGGTACATTAAGGCTCAATGCACCCTTTTTAATAGCCTAACGCAGCCCTTCAGACAACTCTAAATACCAGCGTTGTCTTAAGGGTGCGTTGGGAAAAAAAGCTGCGTTAGCTACGCGGGTCTTTACCGACAAAACTCTAAATCTAGCCGTATGTGACTAGTATGTTACTATGGAAACATTACCATACTGCTAATACGTTGGGTCTGACCATATTGATAGTTCTAAATATCGCCTCCCTTCATAGTGAGACTTGGTAGGACACTATATAATGCTTGGAAAATAGATATTTATAAGACTCCTTACATAGGGGATTATTGATCAACATATAAGCAATATATATGTGTCGTTATTTTGACTTTTATGAGTATATACTGGGTATACATGATCCTGAGAATATAATTGTTACTAAAGCAGTGGGAGGTTAAAGGTAATATTAGGTATATGCATGATTACAAAATACAGCAAGATTAAGCGGGCATGTCTATTATTTAAAGTGATGGATCTTATTCTGAGTTAGAGTAGTTCTTAATTGTCAGGTAACGATAATAAGATTTGAGCAAGATATACTGGGTAACAACATACAGGGAGGTGAAAGTTTATCAGCGATTTCGGTAGAAAGAGGGTAAAAGCAGGTACAGGCTAATAAGACATGATCACGATCCTCGGTGTAACTAAGGGGGCCTGTTGTGTTTACTTGTGATGTAATCCGATATGTACCAATCAATATTGAGTGGGCGGGTAGTGTTAACCAGTGACGTATAGAGTCACATATCATGGAGGAGTGGTTAGGAGGAGGATTACGATACAGCGCTCTCAGCAGTGGTATGGAAAAGAGAGTTAAGAGCGTAGGTATGTGAAGTAGAAAACCAAAATAGAGATCGCAAAATGATAAAATATGTCAAGATGTATCACAAATATTTAAATATAGTTAGTATGTGTTAAGTGTGAACAATGAAACACCACGATTGTTACTATGATAGTAAATGTTTTGGATGAATCAGCTGTTAACAACATATGGCTAATGTTTATTGTGTGAGAATGACAGGAAGAGGTGGAGCGGTTCATGCTCTATTTAAAGGACAAGTCAACACTGTAGATTTGCAAAATCAACAAAGGCATGATAAGATGACAATGCAATAGCACTTAGTCTGAACTTCAAATTAATAGTAAATTTTTGTTAAATAAATCGAAAAGTTATGTCTATTTCCACTCCCCCTGTACCATGTGACAGCCATCAGCCAATTACAAATGCATATACGTATATGCTGTGAATTCATGTTCAGTAGGAGTTGGTGACTGAAAAAGTGTAAATTTAAAAAGACTGTGCACATTTTGTTAATGGAAGTAAATTGAAAAGTTGTTTAAAATTGCATGCTGTATCTGAATCATGAAGTTTAATTTTGACTTGAGTGTCCATTTAAACAGGGGATCCTCGGGGGGCGGAGCCTGGAGTGAGAGCAGAATGGCCACATAAGGGTAAAGCTCCAGGCAGCCAAAACAGCAGACAGCCCCATGTAAGCCTGGGTTAAGAAGAACGGGAGTGAACCCAGAGGGTCAGAGCAGAACGTGCCTGGCGGCGGCCGCGCATAACATCCGGCGAAGAAAAGAAAGCCCAAGCAGCGGACCGGTTACAAGGTGACAGCGGCCATGTTTGCAAACCATGTGGCGATCCGGTGAGAGAGTCTGCTTACACAGCGGTGCCGGGCTAAGCCTAAAAGTGATGAAGTTAGTAGTGGTGACTACAGCAAGTATGTGGGGAAGTCAGAGGGTGTCCATACGTGGGGACAAACAGTAAGAGCAGAGGTGATTAGCGGGTAACACCGCAAGTGTGACGGGAGATCTTTCTACCCAAGGAGGCATACAGGGAGGCCCAAACTCACTTTGGCAGAGATGCAGCTATAAATAAACAACAAGGAGAGAAGTATGGAATGACACAAGAGGCATGCAGGGGTTAAAGAAAACCAAAAACCCTAATGTTTAGCGAGTGATAGGATGTTACACAAATAACTGAAGGTGACCCTCAGCATATATATCTGAAACAAGCTCAGACCCTGTAAGATTTTGCATACACCCTCAGAGTTATAAGGGGGATATACAGATGCATTAAGTGATCACTTCTTATGGCCTTAAAAGAGGACTTAAACCACTTATTTAACTGAAGAGGACCAGAAGGGGGGCTGTAAATTATTAAGACTGCCTTTAAGAATTAGAGAGGACTGCCACATTTCTATGCGGGAGTTTGAATAACGGAGGGTGTTACAATTAGGGGCACTACTGAGATTAAAAGACTGTGGCAAGTGAAGTTGTTGAAATTTACAAAAAAAGACTCTAGCCAGGTAACTGGGGAGCTACAATAATGGCATCCAAAAGGAACATTAAAGCTACACCTGTTAACAAGCAAGCAACGGCCCCCATCTTTTTTAAAGCGACCAGAGGGGAGAAATTGCCAGAACAACGATAACCTCAGTCAGACAGAGACGGAGATAATGGCTCGATCCCCCATTCAGATGCGGGTTACCATGGACCCCTAACCAGAGCTGACCTAGAACAGCTGGTGTCAAAACAAGATATTTCTACAAATTTTGAAAGACTTTTTGAGAAAATTGAAACAATCCAGAACACGGTCACTAACAGTCTGATGGAACTTAAGCAGGAAGTGGGTGATTTAGGCTCTAGAGTTGACTCTCTTAAAGAAAGTGGAGAAGCTGTAGCAGAGGGCCTGAATGACATTACAACTCAAATGACAGCTCAGCAACAAGAATTGGATGATATACATGACAAGCTCGAAGACCTCGAGAATCGCAGTCGCCGCTGCAATATACGCCTGAAAGGTGTCCCTGAATCGGTGACCACAAAAGAACTGAATATGTATCTACTCAATCTATTTCAAGGCATTACATGGGTTGGAGGTGAGGAGAAATTCCAGATAGAAAGGGCACACAGGGCACACAGGCCGAAACCTAAAGGTGATGACCCGCCTAGGGATATTATAATTCAGATGCTAAGATTCCAAGAAAAAGAGGAAATAATGGGGGCGGCACGCAGAAACCCGACATATAAGCATCAGGGCAATGTCATCCAGTTCTTTCAAGATTTATGCCTAAGGACATTACAGAGAAGAGGAGCACTTCGCCCATTCACAGCCCTGTTGAGGAAAAATCAAGTCCCGTATAGATGGGGATTCCCATTCGCTTTGCACATCTCTTGGGAAAATAGAATCATATCAATTAAGGACCCAGCAGAGATTCCGGAGACCTGCAGAAGGATGAAACTGGAACCACCAACCTCTCAACAGCAAAGTCCCCCGCAGGGGGTGAAGAGGGTAACAGAATACCATTCCAGAGGAAGTGGACACAGAAGAAAAGGAAGACATGAAGAGACAGAAACCTTTTTTTTGTTTCTCCAGGGGTCAAGATGTGTGAAGCTCTATGGTGCTCTGTTTTTGGGCATGGCCGTGCGGGACTTGCACGACCGAGATGAAAGGGACTTGCTAGGACAAGAACGCCGGACAGATGAGTATACACTAGCAACTGGTATAGGATGGGCAGTTTTTTTTATTTAGGGTTCTTTTTTTTTTATAATTTTTTTTTTTTCTCTCTTCTTCTTCTCTCCCCCACTTTCTCCTCCCACCTCTGGGTTTATAGTTAATTCAGACCTTAGTTTAAAAGTGTTTTGTCGGTGTATCTATATTTTAAATTTATCTAATGACAGTCAGGATTAATATACTCTCCTGGAATGTAGGGAGCATTACGTCTCCCAGAAAACGCAAACTGATTATTAAACATCTGGCGAAATTTAATCCCGATATTGTGATGTTGCAGGAAACACATTTGAATTTGGCGGAAGCTATGAAATTAAAGTGTAAATGGGTAGGTGAATGTGTTGCAGCTCCAGGAGTTAAAAGAAAATCAGGGGTAGCTATTTTGCTTCATAGAAATCTAGATTACAATATTGTGAAGAAGGAGACCGATCAAGAAGGAAGATACCTGATATTACATATTCAGATTAATAAGTGTAATTTTGTCATCTGCAATATATATGGTCCCAATTCTTTTTCCCCTATTTTTTGGGAAAATATTAGAAGTAAATTATTTTTATTATCGGCAGCTAATTTAGTTTTAGGGGGGGATTTTAATATGACGTTATGTCCTATTTTAGATAGACTGTCCTCAAAAAATTTACGTGAAAACAACAAAGTAGCAAAATACTTCAAATCTTTTTGCCATGAATTAAAATTAATTGATATATGGAGATTTAAAAATCCAGAATTGCGTAGTTTTTCTTGTGAGTCTAAATCCCACATGACATTCTCGAGAATAGATATGTTTTTAATTTCTAAACCACTTGCTTTATGTAGATCAGAAGCAAATATCCATGATATTGTTATTTCTGACCATGCGGTAATCTCTTTCACATTGGTGGCCATTTCCCCCCCTAAGGCCCAGAATATGTCTTTTTTTTCCCCTCGATTTTTGACTGACAGTCCTAGGTTTAGCAATTGTTTAAAACAAAAGTGGAAGGACTATGTTACCTTTAATATAGGGCAATTTAGTAAACCAGAGGTATTCTGGGAGGCAGCGAAAGCTGTATTAAGGGGGGAAATTAAACTCTATCTATCTAACTGGAAGAAGAAAAAGCTGGAGCAGGAATTACAATTAACAGCACAAGTTAGAAATGCTCTTAGAAAATTTTATATTGACCAGACAAGAGATAATTGGGATAGATATTGTAAATTGAAAAGGGAAAGAGATATCTTTCTTAAACAAAGGTCACATGAAGATGAATTCAAAATAAACTATCAATTTAGAGGACACTATGGGACTTCAGCCAACTTTTTTGGCTAAAGTAGTTAACGTGAGAAAAAGCAAGAATCTTATATCGACTATTAAAGTGGACAACATAAAGTACTCTAACACAGAGGATATTAGTCAGACGTTTTTTAACGTGTTTCAACGGCTTTATTCGGAAACACAGGTCAATATGGACAATGCATCAAATTTTTGGGCGAGTGTTAATCTTCCTAGTATTTCGGAGGAGAATTTATCAGAGCTCAACAGACCCATCTCAGAGGAGGAAGTTCTTGAGGCTATACAATCAGCTAACCTTAATAAATCGCCAGGACCGGATGCTATTCCGATAGAATTTTATAAAATTCTGAAGGAAGAAGAAAAATTATCATTAGTGAATCTGTTTAATTATTATTTTTCTTCTGGTAATTTAATGTCTAATTATTTCTCTGCCGCACGTATATCCTTGATTTTAAAGAAAGGTAAGGATCCGGAAGATCCAATGTCGTATAGGCCTATATCAGTACTCAATGCTGATTATAAATTGCTGACTGCTATTATCTCGATCAGGCTGGCCAATTTATTAGATGGGATCATTCACCCAGATCAAACTGGATTTATGAGGGATAGGAATTCTCTTAAGAATATACGTCAAGTTACTGCATTTTTGGATTATGCATGGAATTTAGACTCCACGGCCTAGATTTGGAGTTCGGCGGTAAAAGGGCTGTTAACGCTCCGTGGGCTTTTTTCTGGCCGCACCATAAATTTAACTCTGGTATCGAGAGTTCAAACAAATGCTGCGTTAGGCTCCAAAAAAGGAGCGTAGAGCATTTTTACCGCAAATGCAACTCTCGATACCAGAGTTGCTTACGGACGCGGCCGGCATCAAAAACGTGCTCGTGCACGATTCCCCCATAGGAAACAATGGAGCTGTTTGAGCTGAAAAAAAACCTAACACCTGCAAAAAAGCAGCGTTCAGCTCCTAACGCAGCCCCATTGTTTCCTATGGGGAAACACTTCCTACGTCTGCACCTAACACTCTAACATGTACCCCGAGTCTAAACACCCCTAACCTTACACTTAATAACCCCTAATCTGCCGCCCCCGCTATCGCTGACCCCTGCATTACACTTTTAACCCCTAATCTGCCGCTCCGTAAACCGCCGCAACCTACGTTATCCCTATGTACCCCTAATCTGCTGCCCTAACATCGCCGACCCCTATGTTATATTTATTAACCCCTAATCTGCCCCCCACAACGTCGCCGACACCTACCTACACTTATTAACCCCTAATCTGCCGAGCGGACCTGAGCGCTACTATAATAAAGTTATTAACCCCTAATCCGCCTCACTAACCCTATCATAAATAGTATTAACCCCTAATCTGCCCTCCCTAACATCGCCGACACCTACCTTCAATTATTAACCCCTAATCTGACGACCGGAGCTCACCGCTATTCTAATAAATGTATTAACCCCTAAAGCTAAGTCTAACCCTAACACTAACACCCCCCTAAGTTAAATATAATTTACATCTAACGAAATAAATTAACTCTTATTAAATAACTTATTCCTATTTAAAGCTAAATACTTACCTGTAAAATCAATCCTAATATAGCTACAATATAAATTATAATTACATTGTAGCTATTTTAGGATTAATATTTATTTTACAGGTAACTTTGTATTTATTTTAACCAGGTACAATAGCTATTAAATAGTTAAGAACTATTTAATAGCTAAAATAGTTAAAATAATAACAAATTTACCTGTAAAATAAATCCTAACCTAAGTTACAAATAAACCTAACACTACCCTATCAATAAAATAATTAAATAAACTACCTACAATTACCTACAATTAACCTAACACTACACTATCAATAAATTAATTAAACACAATTGCTACAAATAAATACAATTAAATAAACTATCTAAAGTACAAAAAATAAAAAAGAACTAAGTTACAAAAAATAAAAAAATATTTACAAACATAAGAAAAATATTACAACAATTTTAAACTAATTACACCTACTCTAAGCCCCCTAATAAAATAACAAAGCCCCCCCAAAATAAAAAATTCCCTACCCTATTCTAAATTAAAAAAGTTACAAGCTCTTTTACCTTACCAGCCCTGAACAGGGCCCTTTGCGGGGCATGCCCCAAGAAGTTCAGCTCTTTTGCCTGTAAAAAAAAACATACAATACCCCCCCCCAACATTACAACCCACCACCCACATACCCCTAATCTAACCCAAACCCCCTTAAATAAACCTAACACTAAGCCCCTGAAGATCTTCCTACCTTGTCTTCACCATCCAGGTATCACCGATCCGTCCTGGCTCCAAGATCTTCATCCAACCCAAGGGGGGGTTGGCGATCCATAATCCGGTGCTGAAGAGGTCCAGAAGAGGCTCCAAAGTCTTCCTCCTATCCGGCAAGAAGAGGACATCCGGACCGGCAAACATCTTCTCCAAGCGGCATCTTCGATCTTCTTCCATCCGGTGCGGAGCGGGTCCATCTTGAAGCAGGCGACGCGGATCCATCCTCTTCTTCCGATGTCTCCCGACTAATGACGGTTCCTTTAAGGGACGTCATCCAAGATGGCGTCCCTCGAATTCCGATTGGCTGATAGGATTCTATCAGCCAATCGGAATTAAGGTAGGAATTTTCTGATTGGCTGATGGAATCAGCCAATAAGAATCTAGTTCAATCCGATTGGCCGATCCAATCAGCCAATCAGATTGAGCTCGCATTCTATTGGCTGATCGGAACAGTCAATAGAATGCGAGCTCAATCTGATTGGCTGATTGGATCAGCCAATCGGATTGAACTTGATTCTGATTGGCTGATTCCATCAGCCAATCAGAAAATTCCTACCTTAATTCCGATTGGCTGATAGAATCCTATCAGCCAATCGGAATTCGAGGGACGCCATCTTGGATGACGTCCCTTAAAGGAACCGTCATTCGTCGTTCAGTCGTCGGTCCGGATGGATGTTCCGCGCTGGAGGTCTTCAGGATCCTGCCGCTTCGCTCCGGATGGAAGACCATAGAAGATGCCGCCTGGATGATGACTTCAATCGGATGGAAGATCCTCTTCTGCCCCGCTTGGATGAAGACTTTGACCGGATCATGGACCTCTTCAGCCCCCCGCTTGGGCTTGGATCAGGACATCGGAGGAGCTCTTCAGGACGGATCGGTGAACCTGGATGGTGAAGACAAGGTAGGAAGATCTTCAGGGGCTTAGTGTTAGGTTTATTTAAGGGGGGTTTGGGTTAGATTAGGGGTATGTGGGTGGTGGGTTGTAATGTTGGGGGGGGGTATTGTATGTTTTTTTTTACAGGCAAAAGAGCTGAACTTCTTGGGGCATGCCCCGCAAAGGGCCCTGTTCAGGGCTGGTAAGGTAAAAGAGCTTGTAACTTTTTTAATTTAGAATAGGGTAGGGAATTTTTTATTTTGGGGGGCTTTGTTATTTTATTAGGGGGCTTAGAGTAGGTGTAATTAGTTTAAAATTGTTGTAATATTTTTCTTATGTTTGTAAATATTTTTTTATTTTCTGTAACTTAGTTCTTTTTTATTTTTTGTACTTTAGCTAGTTTATTTAATTGTATTTATTTGTAGGAATTGTGTTTAATTAATTTATTGATAGTGTAGTGTTAGGTTAATTGTAGGTAATTGTAGGTAGTTTATTTAATTATTTTATTGATAGGGTAGTGTTAGGTTTAATTATATCTTAGGTTAGGATTTATTTTACAGGTAAATTTGTTATTATTTTAACTAGGTAACTATTAAATAGTTCTTAACTATTTAATAGCTATTGTACCTGGTTAAAATAAATACAAAGTTGCCTGAAAAATAAATATTAATCCTAAAATAGCTATAATATAATTATAATTTATATTGTAGCTATATTAGGGTTTATTTTACAGGTAAGTATTTATTTTTAAATAGGAATAATATATTTAATAAGAGTTAATTTATTTCGTTAGATGTAAATTATATTTAACTTAGGGGGGTGTTAGGGTTAGACTTAGCTTTAGGGGTTAATACATTTATTAGAATAGCGGTGAGCTCCGATCGGAAGATTAGGGGTTAATAATTGAAGGTAGGTGTCGGCGATGTTAGGGAGGGCAGATTAGGGGTTAATACTATTTATTATAGGGTTAGTGAGGCGGATTAGGTGCTAATAACTTTATTATAGTAGCGCTCAGGTCCGCTCGGCAGATTAGGAGTTAATAAGTGTAGGTAGGTGTCGGCGACGTTGAGGGGGGCAGATTAGGGGTTAATAAATATAATATAGGGGTCGGCGGTGTTAGGGGCAGCAGATTAGGGGTACATAGGGATAACGTAGGTGGCGGCGCTTTGCGGTCGGAAGATTAGGGGTTAATTATTTTAAGTAGCTGGCGGCGATGTTGTGGGGGGCAGATTAGGGGTTAATAAATGTAATATAGGGGTCGGCGGGGTTAGGGGCAGCAGATTAGGGGTACATAAGTATAACGTAGGTGGCGGTCGGCAGATTAGGGGTTAAAATTTTTAATCGAGTGGCGGCGATGTGGGGGGAGCTCGGTTTAGGGGTACATAGGTAGTTTATGGGTGTTAGTGTACTTTAGGGTACAGTAGTTAAGAGCTTTATGAACCGGCGTTAGCCAGAAAGCTCTTAACTCCTGCTATTTTCAGGCGGCTGGAGTTTTGTCGTTAGAGCTCTAACGCTCACTGCAGAAACGACTCTAAATACCAACGTTAGAAAGATCCCATTGAAAACATAGGATACGCAAATGGCGTAGGGGGATCTGCGGTATGGAAAAGTCACGGCTGTAAAGTGAGCGTTAGACCCTTTAATCACTGACTCCAAATACCAGCGGGCGGCCAAAACCAGCGTTAGGAGCCTCTAACGCTGGTTTTGACGGCTACTGCCGAACTCCAAATCTAGGCCCACGAATGAACAATTTAAAAAGATTTCTGAAGCAGCTATTCTATCAGTAGATGCTGAGAAGGCCTTTGATGCAGTGAATTGGAACTATTTATTTACAGCATTGGATCAGTTTGGATTCAAGAACCAGTTTCTGGAATTTGTTAGAAATTTATATAAAAATCTGATTTCATTTCTCTGCATCAATGGCCATTCTTCCCCATATATATCACTTAAAAGAGGGACAAGACAAGGGTGTCCCCTCTCCCCATTGCTTTTTAATTTGGCATTGGAGCCATTTGCTATTTTATTGCGGGATAGGCTATCAGGGATTCAATTGGGTTCCTTTAGGTTAAATAATCTCTTATATGCTGATGATCTGTTAATATTCTTGGATAAGGCGCAATACTCCATCCCCATATTGTTACAATTATTCAAAACTTTTTCCTCCTTTTCAGGATATAAAATAAATTTCTATAAGAGCGAACTCCTCTGGTTATATAAGAAAGGATCCAATTGGGAAGATCATCCTTTTAAAGTGGTTGAGTTCTTCCGGTATCTAGGTATTACCTTCCATAGAAACCCAACAATTTGGTATAAATTAAATTTTCCTCCGATATTACAAAAAATTAAAAATGATCTTGAAAATTGGGCCTCGCTTCCTATCTCACTGACTGCGAGAATTAATTTGATTAAAACTATTATCTTTCCTAGAGTTCTATATCTCTTTCAAAACCTCCCGTTATTTATGACTAATAAAGATATCTGTAATGTACAGTCCTGGCTATCTAAATTTATAGGGGGTAATAAGAAGCCAAGGATTAGTCTTAGTAGACTGATTCAAAAACGTTCTAGGGCAGGACTTGCTTTGCCAGATTTTAGGCTTTATAATTTGTCTAGTTTAGTCAAATTGGCCCTCGATTGGATTACAGGGGTAGATAAGTTTGTGTCAGTAGAGCTAGAATCATTTCTGATCTCCCCTTTCTCTTTGAAAGCTGTTCTTCATTGCCCGGTACAAAAGTTACCCTTAAATCTTAGTAAACTAATTTCCTTTAAAAATGTTATTATGGCCTGGCAAAAAATTTGTCGAATATTAAAAATTTCGCCATTTTTTTCGGAATTTCTTCCAATAGTAGGGAATCCGGAATTTACTCCGGGTATTAATCAGGGAGTGTTTAGATTATGGGCTTAAGCTGGACTGACCTATGTTTATCAGTTATTTGATGATAATCAGTTGTTATCCTCAGAATTATTATTTCAAAGGTTTAATCTACATTGTTCGAATCTATTTGCCTATTTCCAGTTACGGCATTACATATTTAAGCAAAAATGGAATACTTAATATCTAAGAGATTGGTTGGATATTAAGAATATTATCCGGCAATTTTCTTTGGGTCAGTCTTCAATATCATTGATCTATGATATTCTTCTGGCTAGACAGGGTGAATTATGCGTAGATAAATTATATAACTATTGGAAGAAATACTTGCCTGAATTAGAGGAGAATAGGATTGAGCGAAGCTTCCTAGAGTTAGAAAAATTACAAGTCTCTATATCATGGAAAGAAGCGCATCTGAAATTAGTCAACAATTATTATCTTTCCCCAGATAAAATGGCCAGATTCTATCCTTCTCAGAATTATGCCTGCCCAAGGTGCTCTATGGATAGGGCGGATATTCTTCATATGTTTTGGTCCTGTCCTAAGATCCAACAATATTGGCAAAAGATAAGATTCTGGTATAGTAAAATTTATAAAGATATGGCTCCATTTACTGTTGTTGAGGTAGTTTTTCTAACTAATGTTGAGTTGCGCCCTAAAAGGGTGATAAAGATATTTAATACAATTATTATAACTGCGAGACAGCTAATTGCTAAAGGCTGGAAAGTTTATACAGCTCCCAGAGTTACAGGGTTCCTTAAAGAAATTCAGTTTCAAATTCTATTTGAATCCTTCCATACTAAATTTGCAGCTGAACGTAGGGTCAGGGCTTTCCTTCTGGATTGGTCTCCACTGATTATCTCGTACCCATTACAGATTCAAAGACGTATTTTACAACCTTTCTTAAATACTATAGCTTTCTTAGAATTGGTTATATTAGAATTATTTCCACCAACATGGGTATCTGGTCCCCGGGAGATAACACTATGAAATAGTAACTATGTAACAACAAGGAGAGAAAGAGAAGAGGTAGGGTAAGTAAGAGAAGTAGGTAGTAGGTGGGAGGGGTGAGGGAGAGGGGAGAGAGAGAGAAAGTGTAAAGTATAGAATTTTTTTTTTTTTTTTGTCCCCCTTTCCCATTTTTTTTCTTTTTTTTTTTTTTGGTTTATTAGTTGTTTAATATTTATAAAATTTCCAGTGATATAGTTGGTCAGATTTTAAATGCCAGGTATTGGTATTTACTTGTCTTGTTATTCTTTCTTGGTACTACATACTATTGTTATTCTTTATATATTTGCCTATGTATATTTATGAATGCCTTGCATGGCATAATGAAATGCAACTTGACATGTATTTATTTTTGTCGCTGGAACTAATAAAGATATTTAAAAAAAAAGATGAGTATACACTACGCTGTTAATGTTATGTTTTTCTTGCAGGTTATGTTAAATGTTTATGTTGGACTAAGGACTGAGTTTCTGAAGCAGAATGTTTATTAAAGTTGAACAAAGGAGTGGAACTGAAAGAGACTGTAATCTTTGTATCACAGGAAGGTCACTCCATATAAGGCTGTGGAATTGGCTTTATTTCAATGTACGCCATTATGATCCAATATAGAAGAGTAATATTTGGCTGTCTTTTAAGTCTATCTTAATGTACTGTTTAGTTGAGATTGGCTTATCTAATGTTTTTGTGAAATGTTACTGTATGTTTTTGTTTTTATTCTTCCAGGCTGGGTCTCCTAGAGGCAAATATGATGTTCGAATTGAGGGTCTAGGGATATGGGAAGCACGGGGGGAGAATCAGATTAGGTTGTTGAAGCCCAGACACAACACTCAGGGGTCTTTGGTTACAGGGGATGAGAAGGGACAGGGAGATGAGGGTATTGTAAAATGACACCAAACAACACAATTATACATACTCACAATGTTAGGGGGTTGAACACGGACACTAAGAGGAGAACTGCTTTAGCCCAATATCTAAGAGTAAAGGCCAAAATAATCTTCCTACAAGAGACCCATTTCGTGAAGTCCTCTATCCCTAAGTTTTGGTCGCACCACATTCCCCATCATTTCCACTCAACCTCTGACTCAAAAAAAAGAGGGGTCACGATATTGATACACAGATCTCTTTACCTAGTAACTGATAGGGTAATTACAGATAAAGACGGACATTATGTTATAGTGCAAGGGACAATTCAGGGTTCAAATGTGACGTTGTGTAATGTATATGCCCCTAATGAGACACAAAATGCCTTTTTCACCAAAATATCTTCCTTACTTACACAGTGGTCACAGACTAGAGTGATCCTTGCCGGGGACTTTAATGTTAACTTGGCCCCCAGGGAAGGAACAGCAAACGCCAAACTCACTAGCAAACAACACAGACACAACAGCATAGTTAAATCCATTAAAAATTCACTCGAGGAGCACAGTCTGGTGGACACTTGGGAGGCAGTAGGCAGACAAGATCATGACTACACTTATTATTCCCCAGCACATAAACTATACACCACTCTTGATTACATTTATGTTAGCCAAATCTTATCACCTTCTTTAGTGAGGGTGGGCACTCAGGCCTGTGTCTGGTCGGACCATTCCCTGGTCTATGCAGAGCTGGCGGACCTCATTGACTTTACTAGACAGCGTTCATGGACATATAATCCGGTACTGTTAAGGGACCCAGAGATTTATAGGAAGGCACAGAGGGCACTCAGGGAGTATTGAGACATGAACGCTGGTTCGGTCAATAACCCACTAGTGGTTTGGGAGGCGCATAAGCCTTATATTAGAGGTCTGTTTATAAAAGAAAAGTCAATTAAAATTAAAGTGACAGTAAAATTGGTTGATACTTTACAGAGAGAAGTTGAACAATTAGAGAAGAATCACCAGCGCAATACATCTACCCACAATTATACACTATTAGTGACAAAGAGGACGGAGTTGGCAAAGATTTTAAATGACGCTTCTGTTAGGGCGGCCCTGCAGCTGAGGGCTCACTATTTTGTTTACGCCAACAAACCTGACAGATATCTGGCATATAAACTGAGAGAAAGGAATAAATTCTTCTCCATACCTAAGCTTTATACAGATAGGGGGGTTCTAACTACACATCCACAAAAAATAGCGGATAGTACTATGAAAATCTTTACGACGGGAAAAAAATAGGGTCAGGTGATATAGCCGCCAAGACGAGAACATTTTTAGAGAGAGCGAAACTGCAAAAAGTCACGGAGGGTGACCTAGAGAGTCTCAACAAGAAAATAACTAGCTCAGAGGTCCTGGGGGTAATCAAGGATTTAAATTCTGGAAAGGCTGCAGGTCCTGACGGACTGACAGGGGAATATTATAAACTTTTTAAGAAAGAGCTGGTACCCCATCTGGTCAACTTTTGTAATGGTATAATGGAAGGATGGGAGATACCTAGGGAAACACTTAAGGCAAAGATAATAGTGATTCCAAAAGGATGGAAAAATAACAAGTTTTGTCAGAATTATAGGCCGATTTCCCTGATAAATCACGACATCAAAATCTTTGCCAAAATAATGGCAAATAGATTAAAACAGATTTTACCCACACTGATCCACCAGGATCAGGTGGGTTTCATACAAGATAGGGAGGCCCCGGACAATGTTAGGAGAGCTATCACCCTGATAGATTACATGAGGGCAGCTGGGACTCCAGCTCTATTCCTGTCACTAGACGCAGAAAAAGCGTTCGATAGGGTAGACTGGAGTTTCATGTTTACAGTACTCGCGGCCATGGGGTTTAAGGGGACCTTTATACAAGCACTTAAAGGCATCTATTCTGGTCCAACAGCGGTAGTTGGGGCGGTGGGCCACACATCCAGACAAATAACAATCTTAAATGGGACCCGGCAGGGATGCCCATTGTTGCCACTGATATTTGCTCTATGTATAGAGCCACTGGCCTCATATATCAGGAACGAGAAAGATATCTCGGGAGTACGGGTGGCGGACTCAGAATATAAATTAATGTTGTTTGTGGACGATGTGTTATTAACATTAACCAGACCCTTACATTCACTACCACACCTATACAAAACCTTGGAAGAGTTCTCATCAATTTCGGGCTACAAGATTAATACAACCAAGTGCGAGGCACTACAGATTTGCCTACCAGCACACACGAAAAAGACAATTGAATTAAACTTTGATATTGCGGGGGAGAAAAAACACATCCCTTACTTAGGGGTCAAACTAAGCGATAGCTTGTCAGATCTATATAAGTTAAACTATCTCCCAATCTACAGGGCCATTAGAGGGGATTTGGTAAAATGGAAAAAAGGGAACTTTTCATGGTACGGTAGATTGATGGCAATCAAAATGAACCTCCTTCCAAGACTAATGTATCTTTTTCGAGCTCTGCCCATAGGTGTCCCCACTAAAGACCTCGAGGCCTTACAGGACGAATTAGTAAAATTCTTAAGGGGTGACGGTAAGACTAGGATAGCGGCACAGTAGTTAAAACAGCACAGACAGATGGGGGGGTGGGAGTACCAAATCTTGTTGAATATTATCAGGCCTCTAGACTAGCTCAGTCGGTGGTGATGGGGAAGAGTGACAATGAACTAATTTGGCCTAAGATAGAGGCAGAAATAGCAGGATATAATAGGGCAGCAGACATCATATGGGACGAAGAGAAGCTTTTAAAAGTAAATGATTATAAATCACCGGTCACAATGGAGGCATTAAGCTTATGGACAAAAATCACGAGAGGGTTAAAACTTTGTAGACCGAGGTCCTTGTTGAAACCCATTAAATTTTTGATACCCAGAGACCTGAGGAGGTCGGTCGGAAAGTGGGAAAACAAAACTTTGTACAGAGTGGCTGACTTCCTGCAGAATTCAAAAATACTCACATATAATCAGATCAGAGACAGAATAGAGCCAGAGCCCCTTCACTAGTATTTATACCTACAGGTTAGCTCATCCATACACACTTACATGTCAACAAAACGGTCTACACCAATTACAGATTTAGAGAGAATGTTAAGTGCTCCGTTCAGGGGGAAAAAACTGATCTCTCGAATTTATTTGCTAATGCAAGGAGCGAGAAGCCAGACTAAATCACCCTTAATGGAGAGATGGGAAAGAGATATTGGAGAAGTTAGGGAGAAGGGGGAATGGGAGGACCTACTGATGGATGCAGGTAAGGGTTTAATCAGTGCTGACCTGAGAGAGAATGCTATCAAGGTGTCATTTGGATGGTACCTTACACCTACCAGAACGGCGCACTAAGCGGCAACACACGATGGTAATTGCTATAGAGGATGTCAGGAGAAGGGGACATTTAGACACATGTGGTGGGATTGCCCTAGGGTCCAGACATTTTGGGGGCAACTGTCAACGCTGATAGGCCAGCTTCTGAATGAAAGAGTTACTCTCACAATATCACAGGCATTGTTACACGACAGGGTGAGACCCTTCAACAAATCAATTAATTGTTTATTAGAATTCTTTGTACGTGCCTGAGAATTTGTGTCGCTAGACACTGGAAAGTGGGGACACCCACATGGCAGGAAGTGACAGACAAAATAGTAGACACCTCCCACTTATCAGAGGCGGCGGCATGGTCACATGGTCAGTTGGAACAATTTAATAAGACATGGTTTTATTGGATGTTAAGGAAGGACGAGGTACAGAACCTGTGAGAACAGGAAGGACTATAAGTGGACCAGTTGTAGGGCTCGATAGATTTAGAGAAAGCTGTTGGCTTGGGTAGTGGTGACATATCCCGTTTAGTTAGCGGCAGTTATGTGGAAGGTCAGAGACACATATTAACCCTCACGTGGGGGGGAGACATGTTATGACAGCCTGGAAGAAGGGGGGTGGGGGATGAGTTTTATAGGTTGGGGAGTTAAATTTCTTATTTCATGGAGGTAAACTACCATAATGGCAGAATGTAGAGGGGGCGGGCCTAGGCCACCGAATTATATTTATTGTCTCAAAATGTTTGCATGACAGAAATTACTGGATGTTGTCAAAGAGGTTTATTCTTGTGCATGTAATTTTTTAGAAAAATCTGTATTTCTGCTTAAAATCAATAAAAACTATTTCCAATAAACAGGGGATCCTCAGAGGAAAATTAGCCACAACAACCGTCTTGAGAAAGTTTGCAGAGGCAAATGAAACGCGTAGAAGGAAGGGTCTACCTTTGACTACAAGGACTATGCACTCTACAAGAGTTTGTTTTATTTGTATTTTTACAAGTGGCTATTGAAAAATCTGTTTTTAAAGATTGAACTATTGGACTATTGGTAAACTGAGACATTCGGGAGCAGCAGAGGTCGCTACCTGCAGGTTCCTGTGGATTAAGAACTGTGAAGTATACCATATTCGTGTATAAGGCTTTTAATGTTTTAAAATCTTGTAAGTGCATTAGATTGTGTGCACTAATAAAGTTGCAAAAGATTTTACCTTGAATCTGTGATGCGCTCTGTGTTCTTATCGTTCTAGTGTTTTTGAAATCTGAGCACCCCTTTGTGGTCAGTGAAATAAGGAGCTGCATAAAAGATTCGTCACAAAGGGAGAAAATTACAGAGAAAAAAGAATTTGGAATTGAACATAGAGTTTCTACCATTACTCCCAGAGACATGAATGTGAGTTAATGAAGTTGTGAATTATATAACTATATAAATTATATTTTATATTTCAAGTTCTGTGAACTTAAATACCTCAGATACAATTAACATCCAGTGAAAGTGAATTTTGCTATTAGTGTTCACCTAGGAATACAAAGTCTTATGAACAGTATAGTACATTAGAGTATATGTAGAAATAGATTATTTTAATTGAATATAATCTGAATTATAAGTATAATTTCTGTGTCTAGATCTGTGTGCAGCTTATTGTTGTTGTTGAGTGTTTTATGAGAGTGCACTGATGTTTGTACAGAGTATGCAAGAATATATATAGGGATTAAGCTAGAAATCAGCTGACTTTGTTGAATCAAAGCAGTACGCAGGCAGGAGGATGCCTTTGAGCGCTTAGTATGTTTGCAATCTGTGTGAATAAGATTGTAATGTGTGAGGTATGAAACTGCAAGATACCTAGATTCTAGCTTTACCCTGATTCATTAGTTAATCACAATACCTCTAAGTCCATTGGCCCTTTATATTTTTAATTAGTAAGATGCTTTATTTTCAGATTAACTGACTAAAAGAGTTTGGAAGTGCGCATCCCCATCTTTTAATATCCATCATAGCATCTCACTATTGTTTTTGTCCATTTGTATATACTGTATGTTAAATAAAGTGTAATTCTTTTAACAATTTTCCTTTTCATATGAGTAATATGTATGTTCTATTGTTGTGCCATATAATGTTTCCCATGTGTCAAGTAGGTTATGTTCAGAAAGTGACCTTCTTATCGATTTTACTATTGAGGTCTGTCTGAGTTGCTTGTGAGTGGGTTTAGTGTCCCCTCTAACAGCCGGGGTGGTGATATTGATGTTGAAGTTCCCTGCAAGTATTATTCTAGTGGGAGACCATTGTGTCAGCTGATGAGAAATAGATTGAAAGAAGGAGTGTTGACCTTCATTTGGAGCATATATATTACATAAGGTTATCTTTGAGTCCTGTATGCATCCCCTAACAATGAGAAATCTCCCTTCAGGATTTCTTACAATTTGATCTGTCTAGAATTGTAAGGAGGAGTGTATTAGAATCAAGACTCCTCTCTTTTTCTGGTCCGTGGTGGAGTGGAAGTGGGTAGGGAATTGTCTGTGCCAAAATCTCGGGATCAGGTTATGCGTGAAATGTGTCTCCTGGAGGAATACTATTTTTGCTTTCAGTTTAGTGTATTGGTTGAGTGCTATCTTTCGTTTAACAACTGTGTTAAGGCCTCTCACATTATGCGAGAGGATGATTAGGTCATGTGACATGGAATCTAAAGGTAGTGTGGTATATTATTCTGTCAGGTGGAGGGGGGAGTGCAAAAAGTTGTGTCTCTTGGGACCTATAGTCTGTCTGGAAATCTGCAATAAACCATTTGACCACATTATTCACAAAAACATTTAACAACCTTAGAATAAAACAGTAAAAAAACATGTTCAGAACCTGAACTTTAGACATGTGTCTGAAATTTTTTTATAACCGTAGTTGTGCAGTATAACATATAGTAAACATTTGGCATAAGATCAAAGGATAACCAATATGAAATGTAAGCTATCAGTAGAAACAGATTTATAATTAGAAAAGCCTCACTTTCCTTTTCTTCTTTTTTTTTTTAAAAAAAGAGATAACCTAGCATGCCTGGAGGCCTGTGTACTTCTGTAGTGTCCAGGGTGCCTCCCACATAACCCAAGTCATTGGTGTACAGCTACATTCAATAACCTGATGTATTGCTAGGGTCTTAAGTTCTGGCAATTTACTCCGTTGCACTGTCTCAAATGGAAAGTGCCTCAGTCAATCATCTTTCATGGTAGATGAAAGCCTCCCATTCAGAGGCATAGATGGAAGAATAAATAAAGTACAATTAACCATACTCATCTGATCAGCTAGTGTCATGCATATACCTTTAAGGAGATTGATCACCTGCTTGCATCCTCCCTATAAAGCCTTACCTTTCCCATAATTCATTGCTTGGTAATTTGAATCCTTGCTAGATTCACTAGCTGCTCTTTTGCCCAGCCGTTTCCTGAATTGAGGATTATCCTTTTATATCTTTATCTCCCATTCGGATACAACATATAATTTCTTGCTACTACTGTGAGTATTTTGGGACTTCCACTCAGAAATACTTTTTTACTCTAACTGCATAATTCTACAAATATGTGTAACTACAAACTAAAGGGATCATTCTAAACTTGTTGCAAATGGTACCTATCTAACTTCATCAGCTAACCCCCTGGTTCAGCTGCACGGCTTCAGTTGCCGTTACCATTGTTTTTCAGTCTCACTATTTCCTTCCACTGTAGTGCCGGATCTACTTTTCTGTGTTGCTGTCACGCAGCCTGCTCTCTCCACTTTGTCTCAGACCAGCACCGGAGCATAACGTTCCTCTCACTCTCTATCGATCTGTTCAAGTCTCCAAGTTATAAATTAACAAAAGTAAGTACCGGGCTTACAGTTATTCCTATCACTCTGACATATATTCAGACTTAAGTTGTGTGTACACATTGGTTAACGGTATCAGAAATGTTCACTCTTAATTACCTTTACAGTGTAACTTACCTTGTAACAATTGTTGCTGTTAAGTAGTGTGCTGCCAGAAGTGATTTACCAGTCAAGTTCTTATAAACACTTCTAAAACACTACTTATATAATAATTGCTTGCTTCACAATTCTGGATTATTTCAGTCATATTTCAGATCTGAATCAAGCTACAAAAAACATAATTTGTACGCATAAATATATTATGTTAACCAAGTTCTTTGTATCTCTCATCTGCAAAAATAGATCCAACACTGCTGCTTAGCATTACATATTACCAAGTCTAAAAAATGGATCCTGCAGATATCACTACACACATGCAAAACCTTTCACAGAGAGTTGACCAATTAGGACAAGGTTTAAGGGAATTGCAGATACAAAATGAAACATTGAGAACAGTAATTAAAGATACTGTAACTACAAAATCTGCTACTACAGATTAACATCCTGAACCCATTGTAAGCCCCCCAGACAAGTTTTATGGGGATAGATCTCAATTTCGTAGTTTTACAAATGCATGTTATTTGTTATTTGATTTAAAACCCAGATCTTACTATAATGACAGACAAAAGGTTCTCACAGTTATTTCTTTTTTACGTGCTGAACCAAGAGCATGGGCAAATACATTCTATGAGACGAATGACCCTATTCTAAATTCATTAGACTCTTTTTTTGCAGCCATGGCAAATCTGTATGATGATCCGCAAAAACAATTTGCGATCATTAAAACAACTAAAAAGGCCAGTAGAGGAGTATATTTCAGATTTCAAAAGATGGGCTATGGATAGTGAATGGAACAATATAAGTTTAAAAAACCAATTTTGGTAAGGCTTGTCTGAAGCTTTAAAAGACGAGTTAGCTAGAACAGAGCTCCCTGAAACTTTAGAAAACCTTATGACACTATCAATATCAATTGATAGGAGATTGAGAGAGAGGAAAAAAGAGAGGGGGATAGTAGACATACCCAAACATAAACAGTATATACCCACACAAAAATCCTCAGAAGAACCAATGGACATTGGCGTGGTTAGAGGACCACTTACGCCAGAAGAAAAGGCCAGAAGGAAGCTGAACAATCTATGTCTGTATTGTGGATCAAAAGCACATGGATTGAAAGACTGTCCTAATCTCTTAAAGAATAAAAGAGGTAAAATACACCAGAATTATTCAATGTTCAATTCTCATATTGCTACTTCCCATTATTGTTCTCTTTCTGTTATTTTACAGTGGGACCATCATCAGATTAAGGTTCAAGCCATCATTGATTCTGGCGCATCTGGTGCATTCATTGATTGTTCTGCTGTTAACATTAATAAAATACCCACTATAAAAAAATCTTCTCCTGTTGTTTTGCGGGTTTTTGATGGCACTTCCTCCTCATACGGACCTATCACTATGCATACCATACCACTTCTTGTTTCAACTCATGAAGGGCATAGTGAGTATTTATCCTTTGATGTTACTACCTCACCTCTATTCCCTATAGTACTAGGGTTAAATTGGTTGCGTACACATCAACCCCATATACAATGGTCTGACCTATCACTCACATTTCCTTCACAATATTGCAAAAAGCATTGTTATTCTCACTGTAATTTATCGGTAACTAATACTGAGACCATTCCTAAAGTATACCATAACTCATAACTATCTAGATGTGTTTGATAAAAAAAGAAGCGGAGACACTTCCTCCGCATAGGAGTTATGACTGTCCAATTGAACTCCTCCCTGGTTCCCCAATTCCGGTTGGACGTATTTACCCTCTCTCACAGCCTGAGTTAAAAGATTTAAAGCAATATCTTGATGAAAACCTCAATAAAGGTTTTATCACACCCTCAACCTCTCCAGCAGGGGCTGGAATGTTCTTTGTTCGGAACAAAGATGATACACTAAGACCTATTATAGATTACAGGGCTCTGAATAAAGTTACTAGGAAAAACAGGTACCCTCTCCCACTTATCCCTGAATTACTAGAAAGACTATCCTCTGCTAAAATATACACCAAATTAGATCTCAGAGGTGCCTATAATTTGGTTAGGATACGTAGTGGAGATGAATGGTTAACAGCGTTCCGTACCAGGCATGGCCTATTTGAGTACAGGGTCATGCCATTCGGGCTTTGTAATGCCCCTGCGACTTTTCAGTTTTTTGTTAATGATATTTTCCTTGACCTTTTAGATGTATATATGATCATCTACCTAGATGATATCTTGATCTATTCACAAACTTTAGATCAACATATTCAACATGTCAGGACTGTATTGGAGAGGTTAAGAAGGCATCAATTATTCGCAAAGCCCGAGAAGTGTTTATTTCATGTCACAGAATTGTCCTTTCTTGGTTATAGGATTAGTCCACAGGGTATTAAAATGCAAGATGACAAGGTGTCCACCATCACCAATTGGCCAACACCCACATCTAAAAAACATGTCCAAAAATTTCTTGGATTTTCTAATTTTTATAGGAAATTCATCAGTGGATTTTCCTCCATTGTGAAACCACTCACTAGATTAACAGGAAAAAATACAAAATTCATTTGGACCACTGAAGCTGAAGACGCCTTTCAGTTACTAAAAAACAAATTCACTACTGCTCCTATATTGCACTTCCCGGATCATACTTTGCAATATATTCTCGAGGTTGATGCAAGTGACTACGCAGTCGGTGCTATCTTATCACAGAGACAGTCTATAGAGTCACTTCTACATCCAATAGCCTTTTATTCCAGAGCTATGACAACTTCTGAATTAAATTACCCCATAGGGGAAAAAGAGCTCCTTGCCATAAAAACCTCATTGGAGCATTGGAGGCACCTTCTAGAAGGCACAGAGAAACCAATAGTAATCTATACCGATCACAAGAACATTGAGTATCTACAAACAAATAGAACTCTCTCCGCGAGACAAGTTCGTTGGAGTCTATACTTCGCTAGATTCCATTATATCATTGTTCACCGTCCAGGTTCTCATAATGGAAAGGCTGACGCTCTGTCTCGACTGCCTGTCTCTCTAGCATCACTTTCTAAACCCTCAACTGTAATACCGACAGAACAAATCATTGCCTAAAATAGCACCATCTAGGACCAAATACGTACTGCCCAAGAAAATGACACCGACCTTCCTCGTTTATCCCTGAGAAAGGATACTGATAATCTGCATTATCATGATGATCTCTTATATATTCCTCCATCTGAACAAGACAAGGTAATCCATCTAGTACATGATACACTACTTGCTGGACATCCTGGCATTAAGAAAACAGCGGAACTTCTACAACGCTCTTTTTGGTGGCCTAGGATGATTGACAAGATTTCTGCTTACATTAGATCATGTCCTACCTGTGTTCAAACTAAACCTCAGAAACATAAACCATATGGGTTGCTTCTATCTATACCCATACCCTCTTCACCATGGTCTGAAGTAGCTATGGACTTTTTCGTCGAATTGCCTAAATCCTCTAATCACACCACAATACTCATTGTCGTAGACCATTTCACTAAAATGGCACATTTTATTCCTACGTCTAAATTACCTTCAGCTTCTTTAACTGCTCAATTGTTCCTCACCAACATTGTAAAACTACATGGACTTCCTAAATCAATTACTACAGACAGAGGATCCCAATTTACATCCAGATTCTGGAGACAATTGTGCACAACTCTCGGGATCACAAGGAACCTATCCTCTGCCTACCACCCACAATCCAACGGCCAGACAGAAAGGGTAAATCAGGTACTTGAGCAATATTTAAGATCTTATTGTTCTCACCAACAAACATCCTGGTTTGATTACCTACCCTATGCTGAGTTCACATATAATAACACAATCAACTCATCTACTAAATATACTCCATTTTTTGCGAATTATGGATTCAATCCTGCCTTTCATCCATTTTCAAATCATTCAAGCAACTTAGTGTCTGTTCAAGAACTCACTAACAGCCTCTCGCAGATCCACAACAACCTCAAAACTAATATCGCTGAAGCTCAAGGACAACAAAAACATTACTACGATCTTAGACATAGTAAACCACCTGAGTACAAAAAGGGTGATAAAGTTTGGTTGTCAACCAAACATCTACGATTAAATGCTCCCAGTAAGAAAATGACTTCCTTATTCATTGGTCCTTATCAAATTACTCGTATAATTAACAGTAATGCTGTTACATTGGATCTCCCTAGTAAATTACGAATTCATCCGACGTTTCACGTCTCCTTACTGAAGCCCTATACTCTCATTAGGGTGAACCACTACCACTCAAACATTCTGTTATCACTGATCAACTTGACTATGAGGTCGCTGACATTTTGGACTCAAGAAAACAAGGGAGACTTCTTGAATACTTGGTTCATTGGAAGGGTTACTCTCATGAAGAGGACTCCTGGGAACCCTCCACGAATCTTTCTGCCGATCGCTTGGTTGCCTTGTTTCATAACAGACACCCTGATAGACCCTCTCCTTGAACCCCGGAGGGTTTCCTTTTGAGTGGGGGTACTGCCATGCCTATACCTTTAAGGAGATTGATCACCTGCTTGCATCCTCCCTATAAAGCCTTACCTTTCCCATAATTCATTGCTTGGTAATTTGAATCCTTGCTAGATTCACTAGCTGCTCTTTTGCCCAGCCGTTTCCTGAATTGAAGATTATCCTTTTATTTCTTTATCTCCCATTCGGATACAACATATCATTTCTTGCTACTACTGTGAGTATTTTGGGACTTCCACTCAGAAAGACTTTTTTACTCTAACTGCATAATTCTACAAATATGCGTAACTACGAACTAAAGGGATCATTCTAAACTTGTTGCAAATGTTACCTATCTAACTTCATCAGCTAACCCCCTGGTTCAGCTGCAGGCTTCAGTTGCCGTTACCATTGTTTTTCAGTCTCACTATTTCCTTCCACTGTAGTGCCGGATCTACTTTTCTGTGTTGCTGTCACGCAGCCTGCTCTCTCCACTCTGTCTCAGACCAGCACCGGAGCATAACGTTCCTCTCACTCTCTCTCGATCTGTTCAAGTCTCCAAGTTATAAATTAACAAAAGTAAGTACCGGGCTTACAGTTATTCCTATCACTCTGACATATATTCAGACTTAAGTTGTGTATACACATTGGTTAACGGTATCAGAAACGTTCACTCTTACTTACCTTTACAGTGTAACTTACCTTGCAACAATTGTTGCTGTTAAGTAGTGTGCTGCCAGAAGTGATTTACCAGTCAAGTTCTTATAAACACTTCTAAAACACTACTTATATAATAATTGCTTGCTTCACAATTCTGGATTATTTCAGTCATATTTCAGATCTGAATCAAGCTACAAAAATCATAATTTGTACGCATAAATATATTATGTTAACCAAGTTCTTTGTATCTCTCATCTGCAAAAATAGATCCAACACTGCTGCTTAGCATTACAGCTAGCTGCCTTTCAGTTGATCCATGAAACACCACCATCTTTTCCATATAGGATTGGAAACTATTTCGGCCTCTTCTTCTTTACTGTAGCCCACTTGACCCTTTTGTGGGTATTTTCTAGTTGTGGATTGGTGTCCTCTTCTGAATCTTGGTCAAGAGATGGAAGAACAGGGGGTTCCAAGTTCAAATAGGAGCAAATCTCGGGAATGTTGTGTCGGTTCTTGATTGACATTGTCTTCCCTTCATGTTGTATGAGTAAGGCAAATGGGAAACCCCATCTGTAGGCTATTTGATTTTTGCAGAGTAGTAGAGTTAGGGGTTTCATAGAATTCCGCCTCTGCAGTGTTCGTAGACATAAGTCCTGATAGAACTGAATCACTATTCCTTGAAACTTAAAAGTTGGATTCTTCCTTCCCGCCAGAAGGACTGCTTCTTTATCTGGAAGATATAATAGATTAACTATAACATCTCTTAGCGGGTAATTTCCTTTGGGTTTCACTTTAAGGACTCTATGTGCTCTCTCAGTTTGAAATTTGTCTCCCTCAGTGTGTCCTGTAATAGCTTGGAACAGTTGTTTCAGAAAGTTCTGCAGATCCTGTGGTGTTATGGACCCCGGGATTCCTTTGAGCCTGATGTTGCATCTTCTTGTGCTGTTTTCCAAATATTCCATTTTGTCTTGGAGATCCTCTAAATCCTGTTGGTGATGTTGGACTCGTCGCAACACTTTATCTATAGCTTCTTCTTTAAGATTTTCGTTATCTTCAAGCGTGGCAACTCTCTTGCCCAAATCATGCATATCTTGACGGTCTGGCCTCCGTGTGGCTCGATGTGAGTTTTTTGCGCCATGCAGTCTGTCAAGATGGCGCTTTCACTCTCACTGTTAAAAGCCCCCCATCTCATGTCTTCCCTTCCTTTGGTCTGTAAGTCACTCTGGGCGGCCTCACAAGGCACCGCTTACATCCTCAGACCTTCCCCTGGTGATAGATTGCTGTTTCTAAGCAATTAAACTGAGTTGGTTATCCCTTTGTCTAGATTACTGCACAGAGCTAAAGCACTATGCTGCCATCTCCTTCTCCTGCTAGGCTCCGCCCCAATTGCAGATTTAAAATTAAGAAGACACAATTTTTAATACATTTTTATAAAATAACAAGAATAATAACAAGAATAAAAGGACATACTGATATGCAGAATAGCTCACAAAGCAACAATTGAATTGCAGTTGCCTGCCTGCCAGCGTGTGTGCCAGGCCCACTTGCCAACTAGTGCCACCAATCATATTTGTTATAACAGTAGTTTAAATATTAAAAATAATAATTTTTTTGACTCTGAAAGATCAGTCTGCTAGTGTAATCTAATTGCAGTTGCCTGGCCCACTTGGTGCCAACTATTGCCAACTATTGCCACCAATCATATTTGTTATAACAGTATAGTAAATATTTAAAATAAATAATTTTTTGCCTGTGAATCATCAGTCTGCTAGTGCCATTGAATTGCAGTTGCCGGCCTTCCAGCGTGTGTGCCAGGCCACTTGCCAACTAGTTACACCAATCATATTTGTTCTAACGGTATTGTAAATATTTAAAATAAAAAATTATTAGATTGTGAATCATCAGTCTGCTAGTGCCATTGAATTGCACTTGCTTGCCTGCCAGCGTGTGTGCCAGGCCCACTAGCAAACTACTGCCACCAATCATATTTGTTGTAACAGTATTGAAATTTTTTTAAATTATAACTTTTTGGACTGCGAATCATCAGTCTCCTAGTGCCATTGAATTGCAGTTGCCTGCCTGCCAGCGTGTGTGCCAGGCCCACTAGCCAACTACTGCCATCAATCATATTTGTTGTAACAGTATTGAACATTTTTTAAATCATAACTTTTTTGACTGTGAAGCTTCAGTCTCCTAGTGCCATTGAATTGCAGTTGCCTGCCTGCCAGCGTGTGTGCCAGGCCCACTTGCCGTTTCCAACTACTGCCACCAATCATATTTGTTCTAACAGTATTGTCAATTTTTTTTTAAAAAAAAAATTTGGACTAAGAAGCATGACTCAGCTAGTGTAATCTAATTGCAGTTGCCTTCCTCCCAGCGTGTGTGCCAGACAGGCCCACTTGCCAACTAGTGCCACCAATCATATTTGTTGTCACAGTACTTTTAATATTTAAAAAATAAACATTTTTGACTTTGAAACATCAGTCTTTTTTTTGTTGTCAGGCTCAAAGCATATACTGTGCCCACTTGCCCAGTGCCACCACTGATAATTTGTTTAATAGTATTGTAAGTGTACATTTTAAAAAAAATGACAGGCAGAGGCAGGCCACCCCGCAGGTTCCGTCGTGGTCGTGGTGCTGTGATTCCTTTAGACCCTACAAATATGCACATTGTTCAGACGCCGGGTGCCAGGGGTGATGCGAAAAGTTCTGAGGAGGACCTAGTTGAATGGCTACCACAGGACACCCAATCTTCTACAGCTTCCGCTCTTAGTCCTCCTAACCTTAACGCACCATCTACGTCCAGCTGTGCTTTGGGCACCTCTCAAGTGACCAGTGCCACTCGCCCGCCTGTCGTCACCACCAACACTAGCACCACAGCTGCTTCACTTGATCTGTCACAGGAGTTATTGACACATCAGTTGGAAGAAATGAGTGATGCACAACCATCATTGACAGAGGATGTAGATAACAGTGATATGTCTCAGTCAGGCAGCATTACAGACATGGAGGTACGGTGTGATGATGATGATGTTGTACCCGCTGCCTGTTCCTTTCTTGATGTGTCAGATACAGCACAACCTTTATTCAGTTTGGAACTAGCTACCAAAAACATTTATTTCTGTGTTTGGATAGTTATCTTCATATATTGATCCTCCAGCACACTAATCACATAATATTGTGCTTGTTCCTCACCTGGAGGTTGTGATTTTTGCAAAGACCTTTAAATTGGGGAGATTTATATTCACACTGTCTATAAATTATTGGTGTACTCCCTGGGTTGAATTATTATAATATATTTGGACACCCAGGTAGCAACCTACAATTATCCACTCTTGTGCTTTTTGATAGGAAATTATCTCACACTGAGTTTCAGCTAGTTTTAATAGTGTGTGTGTGTGTGCATGAGTATGAGTCCAGTCGGGCTCCTATTTTTTCTTCAATAAAGTTATTTAGTATAAATGGGGATGCTTGTGTGATTTGATTATTACATTGTTCTTTTTTTTTTTTTTCTTTGTCTAATCTTATTTAAATGGGTCCAGTATTACACTAGTCCAGTTACCTGCAGCCTTTTTCTTTGTTGTGCAAGTCTTTTTGCACACATTTATGTACATTTGGAAGCATTACAGACATGGAGGTACGGTGTGATGATGATGATGATGTTGTACCCGCTGCCTGTTCCTTTCTTGATGTGTCAGATACAAGTGAGGCAGTTGATGATGATGTGTCGGTGCATGTCACGTGGGTGCCTGCTAGAAGAGAAGAAGAAGAGGGGGAAAGTTCAGATAAGGAGACAGAGAGGAGGAGACGATTTGGAAGCAGGGGGAGGTCGTCGCAAGAAGCTAGTGAGGTCGTCGCAAGAAGCTAGTGACACAGTCAGAAAGCATGCACCGGCACCCGGGGTCAGCCAGACAGCACGCAGACGACCATGTTGCCACCACCAGAATGACGTCATCGCACAGCTCAGCAGTGTGGCATTTTTTTTATGTGTCTGCCTCTGACAACAGCGATGCCATTTGCAACCTGTGCCAAAAGAAACTGAGTCGTGGGAAGTCCAACACCCACCTAGGTACAACAGCTTTGCGAAGACACATGGTCTCACATCACAAATGCCAATGGGAAGAACACATGAGTAGAAGCAGCACACAAACTCAAAGCCGCCCTCCTCCAGCTCCAGCATCTTCAGTCATGTCAACCACTGCTGTCCTCCTTGCCCCCTCTCAACCATCCCCCACTCAGTCTCTCTTACGTAGCAGTTCCTGGTCATCTGCCCACAGTCAGCTGTCTGTCAAGAACATGTTTGAGTGTAAGAAGCCAATTTCTCAAAGTCACCCCCTTGCCCGACGTCTGACAGCTGGCTTGTCTGAACTCTTAGCCCGCCAGCTTTTACCATACAAGCTGGTGGAGTCTGATGCTTTAAAAAAAAATTGTATCTATTGGGACACCGCAGTGGAAGGTACCTGGCAGAAATTTCTTTTCACAAAAGGCAATCCCAAACCTGTACTCTGTTGTGCGAAAGGAAGTTATGGCATGTCTGGCACACAGCGTTGGGGCAAGGGTCCATATGACCACGGATAGCTGGTCTGCAAAGCATGGTCAGGGTAGATATATCATCTACACTGTGCATTGGGTAAACCTGCAGACGTCTGACAAGCATGGAATGCGTGGCTCTGCAGAAGAGTTGGTGACACCGCCATGACTTGCAGGCAGGCCTGCTGCTACCTCCTCTACTCCTCCTACTCCATCCTCTTCCATAACCTCTTCCATAGTCCTCTTCTGCTTCTGTGTCTTGCTCCACATCAATGGCACCCCCCAGTTCCCCAGGTACTATTCCACATCCCGGATACGGCAGTGTCACGCCGTCTTGGGGTTGACTTGCCTGAAAGCGGAGAGTCACACCGCACCAGCACTCCTGACCGCCCTGAACGCACAGGTGGATCAGTGGCTGACTCCGCACCAACTGGAGTAATTTGGTGGCGGCATTGAAATTGAAGCAGGCCAGGAAGGTGTGTGGCCATTTCAGGCGTTCCTACATGGCCATGGCGCACTTGTCCGATATCCAGCGTCGAAACAACCTGCCAGTAAGGCGCTTGATTTGCGACAGCCCGACACAGTGGAATTCAACACTCCTAATGTTCGACTGCCTGCTCCAACAAGAAAAAGCTGTTAATGAGTATTTGTATGACCGGGGTGCTAGGACAGCCTCTGGGGAGCTGGGGATTTTTTTGCCAAATTACTGGAAGCTCATGCGCAATGCCTGTAGGCTCATGCGTCCTTTTGAGGAGGTGACAAACCTTGTCAGTCGCACCGAAGGCACCATCAGCAACATCATACCATTTGTTTTCTTCCTGGAGCGTGCCCTGCGAAGAGTGCTGGATCAGGCCATAGATGAGCGTGAAGAGGAAGAGGAAGAGTTGTGGTGTCCATCACCACCAGAAACAGCCTTATCAGCAGCATCACTTGCTGGACCTGCGGCAATGCAGGAAGAGGATTGTGAGGAAGAGGAGTCAGAGGAGGAATGTGGCTTTGAGGAGGAGGAAGACCAAGCACAACAGGCATCCCAGGGTGCTCGTTGTTGTCACCTCTCTGGTACCCGTGGTGTTGTACGTGGCTGGGGGGAAGAAGATACCCTCAGTGACATCAGTGAGGATGTGAACGGGACATGATTAGCTCGGCATCCAACCTTGTGCAAATGGGTTCTTTCATGCTGTCGTGCCTGTTGAGGGACCCTCATATAAAAAAGCTGAAGGAGAACGACCTGTACTTGGTGTCCATGCTACTAGACCCCCGGTATAAGCATAAAGTGCCTGAAATGTTACCAAATTCCCGCAAGTCGGAAAGGATGGAGAATTTTAAAAATAAATTAAAAACTATGCTTTACACAGCGTATAAGGGTGATGTCACAGCACAACGGGAATCTAACAGGGGAAGAGATGAAAGTAATCCTCCTCCTCCTCCTCCCATGACCACGGCGGCAAGGACAGGACGCTTTCCTGATGTGTTGTTGATGGAGGACATGCGGACCTTTAAACTCCAATACATCGCCAAGGCCTTTCGGGATCCAGCCTCAGAGAAAGACTCAACCGACAGGTAGCAGACTACCTAGCATTAACTGTGGATCTCGACACTCTGAGGTGCGATGGACCGCTTGACTACTGGGTGTGCAGGCTTGACCTGTGGCCTGAGCTATCCCAATTTGCAATTGAACTTCTGGCCTGCCCCGCTTCAAGTGTCCTGTCTGAAAGGACCTTCAGTGCAGCAGGAGGTTTTGTCACTGAGAAGAGAAGTCGCCTAGGTAAAAAAAGTCTTGACTATCTCACCTTTATTAAAATGAATGAGGGATGGATCCTGAAGGGACTGACATTGGGCGATACATTTGAGTAAAAAGGCCTGCTGATGAGATGAGCTGCCTTGGACTACAAATTGTAACCACGCTGGCTTTTTTTTTCTTATAATGCAGGATGACTTGCGTGACTTATCCGCCAACAACTAGTGTTCAAGCCGCAAGGTTTAAGGGCACTTTCTAACTGTTTTACAAACATCAATTTTTCTGGCCGCTGCTACAGCAGTGGCTGCCACAATACCGAATTTTTAAGGCATTTGTACATGCTTAATTTTTGATTTTGATCACCTGCTTGCATCCTCCCTATAAAGCCTTACCTTTCCCATAATTCATTGCTTGGTAATTTGAATCCTTGCTAGATTCACTAGCTGCTCTTTTGCCCAGCCGTTTCCTGAATTGAGGATTATCCTTTTATATCTTTATCTCCCATTCGGATACAACATATCATTTCTTGCTACTACTGTGAGTATTTTGGGACTTCCACTCAGAAAGACTTTTTTACTCTAACTGCATAATTCTACAAATATGTGTAACTACGAACTAAAGGGATCATTCTAAACTTGTTGCAAATGTTACCTATCTAACTTCATCAGCTAACCCCCTGGTTCAGCTGCAGGCTTCAGTTGCCGTTACCATTGTTTTTCAGTCTCACTATTTCCTTCCACTGTAGTGCCGGATCTACTTTTCTGTGTTGCTGTCACGCAGCCTGCTCTCTCCACTCTGTCTCAGACCAGCACCGGAGCATAACGTTCCTCTCACTCTCTATCGATCTGTTCAAGTCTCCAAGTTATAAATTAACAAAAGTAAGTACCGGGCTTACAGTTATTCCTATCACTCTGACATATATTCAGACTTAAGTTGTGTATACACATTGGTTAACGGTATCAGAAACGTTCACTCTTACTTACCTTTACAGTGTAACTTACCTTGCAACAATTGTTGCTGTTAAGTAGTGTGCTGCCAGAAGTGATTTACCAGTCAAGTTCTTATAAACACTTCTAAAACACTACTTATATAATAATTGCTTGCTTCACAATTCTGGATTATTTCAGTCATATTTCAGATCTGAATCAAGCTACAAAAATCATAATTTGTACGCATAAATATATTATGTTAACCAAGTTCTTTGTATCTCTCATCTGCAAAAATAGATCCAACACTGCTGCTTAGCATTACAGCTAGCTGCCTTTCAGTTGATCCATGAAACACCACCATCTTTTCCATATAGGATTGGAAACTATTTCGGCCTCTTCTTCTTTACTGTAGCCCACTTGACCCTTTTGTGGGTATTTTCTAGTTGTGGATTGGTGTCCTCTTCTGAATCTTGGTCAAGAGATGGAAGAACAGGGGGTTCCAAGTTCAAATAGGAGCAAATCTCGGGAATGTTGTGTCGGTTCTTGATTGACATTGTCTTCCCTTCATGTTGTATGAGTAAGGCAAATGGGAAACCCCATCTGTAGGCTATTTGATTTTTGCAGAGTAGTAGAGTTAGGGGTTTCATAGAATTCCGCCTCTGCAGTGTTCGTAGACATAAGTCCTGATAGAACTGAATCACTATTCCTTGAAACTTAAAAGTTGGATTCTTCCTTCCCGCCAGAAGGACTGCTTCTTTATCTGGAAGATATAATAGATTAACTATAACATCTCTTAGCGGGTAATTTCCTTTGGGTTTCACTTTAAGGACTCTATGTGCTCTCTCAGTTTGAAATTTGTCTCCCTCAGTGTGTCCTGTAATAGCTTGGAACAGTTGTTTCAGAAAGTTCTGCAGATCCTGTGGTGTTATGGACTCCGGGATTCCTTTGAGCCTGATGTTGCATCTTCTTGTGCTGTTTTCCAAATATTCCATTTTGTCTTGGAGATCCTCTAAATCCTGTTGGTGATGTTGGACTCGTCGCAACACTTTATCTATAGCTTCTTCTTTAAGATTTTCGTTATCTTCAAGCGTGGCAACTCTCGTGCCCAAATCATGCATATCTTGTTTTAGTTCTGCCAGGCTGTTGGTGACTGTAGATTGTATGGAGTCTAACTTTGTTTGTTTGTGTTTTTTTTATTTGCCTGGAAGACATCTTAGGGAGCTGATCCTGCTATGTGAGCAGACAGTTATAGGTGGGTAGCTGTAAAGGAGATCTATATGTTGAGAGCTAGGTAGAAACCCCTGTGAGTAGTGTATGTGTCTGAATTCTCCCGGACTACAGTTGAATTTGCTAATCCATGCAGGGGTACCTCTTATCAGCATTTATCCAAATAAAGCATGAACTTGTATAGTGTTCCCAGAATCACTCATTTGTTAGTAACATCCCCTAATTGCCCTTTTATGGGACGTTTTTCTTTTCTTTTTTTTCCCCCTCACCACAGAGAATGTCTCTCAACAATCATTCAATTCATGGGTAGTAACATGCAGGCCCTGTGTATGTGGCTCAAGTTGCTGTATTCCTCCCTCCGTGTGTCTCTTTTCTCTGCCATAAAAACAGTGTGATTCTTGTTTTATGCCTCAAATTCGACACCTTCTTTATTTAGTGCAGGAAAGTGGCAAGGTGGTAAAGAGAAGCAAATGTTCACTTTTTTTTCCGCCTTTCCTGCTGCGTCATACTGCGGCACCTGGTCTTAGGATGGCAAATGGCCTGGTATTTTATATGCCGTTATTGTGGCTTATGGGGTCTCTGATTTGTGTTTTACCCCTGCACATGTGCAGTCCTTGGTCCGGTCTGGCCTCCGGGTGGCTCGATGTGAGTTTTTTGCGCCATGCAGTCTGTCAAGATGGCGCTTTCACTCTCACTGTTAAAAGCCCCCCATCTCATGTCTTCCCTTCCTCCGGTCTGTAAGTCACTCTGGGCGGCCTCACAAGGCACCGCTTACATCCTCAGACCTTCCCCTGGTGATAGATTGCTGTTTCTAAGCAATTAAACTGAGTTGGCTATCCCTTTGTCTAGATTACTGCACAGAGCTAAAGCACTATGCTGCCATCTCCTTCTCCTGCTAGGCTCCGCCCCAATTGCAGATTTAAAATTAAGAAGACACAATTTTTAATACATTTTTATAAAATAACAAGAATAAAAGGACATACTGATATGCAGAATAGCTCACAAAGCAACGTACTGGATTGTGAAAGGGAAAGGGGAGGGGGGATAGGTTTTGGGAGGGGGGGGGAGAGGGGGAGGGAAGGAAAATGGAGAAATGAGAAGGGAAAGGAAAATACGGGGATAACGGGGACATGTGTTCACCAAAAATTAATCAAATCAAACTCTGAATTGAATCCACAAGGGACCCATGTTTTTAAACGAAAAATCCAAAAGGTTTCCCTTTCCACTAGAATACTGTCTCTATCCCCACCCCTCCTTTTAGGCTTAACCTGTTCAATTATTGTCCACCTAAAGCTACTACTTTTTTTCTGGTGGACCACAGTGATATGGTTGATAAGAGGTGTGGTTAGAATGCCATGTTTTATATCAAGGAGAAGTTCTTTCATCCTTGTCCTCACCTCTTTAGAGGTGAGGCCTACATATTGTAACTGCCATTCCACAGAGGTGATCACATATACCACATATGTGGAATGACATTTTAGGCAAGTTTTTTGGGGGAAAGTCTCCCCCGTTACTGTTGACTGAAACTGGTCTCCTGTTTGAACCTTTTCACACGCTATGCAAGCTGCATAGTTGCATTTTTAGGTACCGTTGAATCTCAGCCAAGAAGAACCACTCTGAACTGGACTTTGTTTCAATTCGGTCGGTGCTACAATGTTGCCTATTGATTTATTTCTGCAGCCCTTTGTAATATCCTTTAAGTCATCATCTGCGGACAACATGCCTAGATGTAATTTTATTACCTTACATACCTCATCGTATTGTTTTGAATATTATATTATAAACATAATATCCCCTCTTGCTTCTGTTTTAAACATAGACTTGGCTTCTTTTGACTTTTATTCCTCAGCAGGTCTCCTCTTTTAATTTTATTCACTGTGCCCTTTGCTTTTTCAATGATCTTGTTATTATAACCTCTCTCTCTTAATTTCTTGGACAGTTGGGCAGCCTGTTCTTGATATACTGATTCTTCCGAGCAGTTGCATTTCAGGCAAATTAATTGCCCCTTTGCAACAGCTTTAAATACTCTTTCTGGATGGCAACTCCTTGCATGTAGCAAGGAGTTTCCAGAAATTGGTTTATAATAAACTTTTGATTCCACCACTTTTCCTTTTGACACTTTCAGGGTAACATCCAGAAAGTTGATCTCCTGTTCATTAAGCTCTGAGGTGAAGCTAATTCCAGCGGGTAAATTCCAAAAGGATCCTGAGATCTCCCCTCCATATGAACAGGAGATCATCAATATAACGTTTGTGCCACACAACACACTCCCTTTGGGGGTTTCTATTTGCATAGATGTGGGACAGCTCCCACCAACACATAAAAAGGTTGGCGTATGAGGGGGCAAACTTTTCCCCCATAGCCGTCCCATGCCTCTGGAGGTAGAAATTCCCCCTAAATTCAAAGTAGTTGTTGGTCAAAAGAAATCTGGCTACCCGCATAAAAATGCCACATATTCCTGGTCATTTCCAAAATATTTTTGCAAAAAATATTTTAAGGCCTCTAGGCCTTTTTCGTGCGGGATGCCTGAATAAAATAACTTCACGTCCACAGTCACCTAAAGCCCTCATCCCAGATAACCTCTGATAATGAGTTCAGTAATTGCTTTGTATCAGAAATATAGCTTTTAAGTGTGGTTACTATGGGCTACAGCATAAAGTCCAGACATTCAGATAAGTCAGATAAGTGTTCTAAAAGGGAGCCGATACCACTCACTATCGGTCTCCCTTTCACTTCTTCCAATGACTTGTGGACCTTGGGTAGATGATTGAACACTGGAGTGATGGGATTCTCTACTAACAGATAGTCCTTAGTAGCTGGGTCTATATACCCAAGGTCCACACCATCATTGATCAATGACATAAGTTTTCTCTGAAAGCTCTTTACTGGATCAGTTCTCAATCTAATATAATCTTCCTCAATGTTTAACTGCCTTAAAGCCTCTCTCTCAAAAACCTGCCTGCTCATCACAACCACAGCTTCTCCTTTATCCTCAGAGTGGATTACTATATCTTGATTTTTACCCAATTTTTCTAGGGCTTCTCTTTCTTTTTTTTGTAATATTGTTTCCTTGTGTGAGGTCAGTTTTATAGTACAATTCTGTTAAATCATTTTCAATTCTCTTTTGTAATCTCTCCAGGATTTGTCCTCTATTTTGGATCAGATAGAACTTCAATTTCTTTTTAAAAGAAGGTATACTTATCCTAGTATCTCTATCCGAGATTGACTCCTCCTGGAGAGACACAAATGTTAGAATATCACAGGTATCTTGAAAATTCATCCCTTGTGTTACCTGACTGAGGTGACCATTCTCTTTCCTACTATTCATGTACTGATCGGAGGTATCTTCTCTCTGTCTACAGTAAAACTTTTTGAGTGTTAGATTTCTTATCAATTTATTAATGTCCAGAAGGATTCTGAACAAATTAAATTTACTAGTGGGGACAAAGGTTAACCCCAAACCTAGAACTTTAAGTTCAATTTTGTTCAAAGTATAGTCCGAGAGGTTGATCACATTTTGCTTCTGTATCTGGACGTCCCCCATCCTCTACTCAGGGGATATCAATTCTCCATTCTCTGGAATTGTGGTCTGTGGCCTCATCCTCGGCCACCTCTCCCCCCCTTCTGAAGTATCCTGGGGGATGGAAAGATTTGAAATCGCCTTCATCATTCTCAAATTCCTCCATTCTATACATAGAGAGGGTTGATGTTCCTTGTTTTTTGAGAATAGGTGGCAGTCTATTAGGCCCCTCTTTCAGTCTCACTACCTGGGATCTTTCCAATGAGCCAAAATCTACTCTTTCACAGTCCCATAGTAATGGATGTCACAGGATTGGGTGTAAAGGGATTGAACTATGATAGCATTACTATTAGCTTTTTAACTTATGCAGTTGATCACTGGACCCAGGTGCCCAAAAGAGATTTTTTGTTTGAGTATTGTCTTGAAGCTCTTAAAGGGCTTTAGTTATTGGCCAGACTATGGGTGATTTGGGTATCCATTGATCCTATTTACCAATCAGTGCAGGCATTATGCAACAAAAAGACAAGGAAGGGGATTTACCAAATCCACCAGCTTACTTCTCACTCCGTACTACCCAAGAGAGGGATTTATTACTATGGGACTGTGAAAGAGTATTTAATACAGACTGCTGCAATTCCACTTTGATATTCTGAAGAAAGAAGATAAGATCAAGTGGGACCTCTGGACTTTAAAAAATACCATGAGTTGGGCTTGATACCCAGGGGACTCAGGATTAATAAATGTCCTACCTTCATTATAGAAGACTGAAGATTTATTGAATTATGGAATAATAACTGAATGCTCACTGAAACTTATTCTACTGATAATTGAATATAAAACCAAAGCATTGGAAGATATTACAAATAAAGTTTCACTGGTTCAAGATGAGCTCAATACAAGAAGTAAGGAGCAAAATTATTCTAAATTTGATACCATCCTACAGGAAACATTATCAGAAGCAAAATCCTTACTTTTGGAAATTAAACATTCAAAGTACATCTGAGACCGACAAGACTATGACCTGGGCCAGGTATATATCTGGAATAGGAGGGACTTAAAGTGTCACCCTATGAATAAATCTTCACTATTAGTGTCATCTAAAGTTTTACAGGATGTGTTTTTGAGTATATTTCAAAATCAGAGAAGAGTCTCATATTCATTACTATCTATGGTTTAGATGTAATTCAGAGAATTGTTTATATTGTTTTACAACAAGCTTATTTTAATAGTTGTGGCCACAACTTTATTTTATTGAACTTCTATCTATATATAATTTTATATTGATTAAATCTCATTTATTTTTTAAACAGAGTTGTTGGATTTATTATCTGAACAGAATTAGTGGATTCATTGTACAAATTACCTTAATTTTATATTGTGGGTCTAAATAAACACACATATATACACTTTGATAAACTACAATTCATTTTTTTATATATTTTCTATTGGTCAAAGACATAATTTTCTAAGGAGTTATAGATAGATTATAACTTATCCCTCAGATTCCAAGCGCCTTTCATATTTCTGCATTCTTGGCATACAATTTTTTGACTAAGTGGAGAGATCTTAGTCCTATTTGAAAGGCTTAGAGGGTGAGACAGTGTCCAGACTCCTTTGTATAATGTATAAGATATAGTAATCCGCTCTGCGGATAAAGGAGGAGCTGTGGTTGTGATGAGCAGGCAGGATTTTGAGAAAGAGGATTTAAGGCAGTTAAACATTGAGAAAGACTATACTAGTTTGAGAACTGATCCACTAAAGAGCTTTCAGAGACAACTTATGTTATTGATCGATGATGGTGTGGACCTTGGGTATATAGATCGAACTACTAAGGACTATCTGTTAGTAGAGAATCCCATCACTCCGGTGCTCAATCATCTACCCTAGGTCCACAAGTCATTGGAAGAAGTGAAAGGAAGACTGACAGTGAGTGGTATCGGCTCCCTTTTAGAACACTTTTCTGAGTGGCTGGATTTTATACTTCAGTCCATAGTCACCACACTTAAGAGCTATATTTCTGATACAAAGCAATTACTGAGCTCATTATCAGAGGTTATCTGGGATGAGGGCTTTAGGTGGGTGACTGTGGACGTTAAGTCATTTTATTCCAGCATCCCGCACGAAAAAGGCCTAGAGGCCTTAGAATATTTTTTGCAAAAATATTTTGGAAATGACCCCGAATATGTGGAATTTTTATGTGGGTAGCCAGATTTCTTTTGACCCACAACTACTTCGAATTTAGGGGGAATTTCTACCTCCAGAGGCATGGGATGGCTATGGGGGCAATGTTTGCCCCCTCATACACCAACCTATACACCAACCTTTTTATGTATTGGTGGGTGCTGTCCCATATCTATGGAGATAGAAACCCCCAAAGGGAGTGTGTTGTGTGGTACAAACGTTATATTGATGATCTCCTGTTCATATGGAGGGGAGATCTCACGACCCTTTTGGAATTTACCCGGGGTTTAGATAATAACAATGCTGGAATTAGCTTCACCACAGAGCATAATGAACAGGAGATCAACTTTCTGGATGTTACCCTGAAAGGATCAAAAGGAAAGGTGGTGGACTCCAAGGTTTATTATAAACCAATTTCTGGCAACTCCTTGCTACATGTAAGGAGTTGCTGTGGTTATTAATCAATTTAAAATATTTTTACTTTATACTAAATATAATTCTAATTTAGTACTAAATCTCTATGGTAAAACCACTAAACCAATACAAGTAAGTTGTGAAATAAACTCTATGAGAGGGTCTCCATTGTTTCCAAACAGTTTATTTGGAATCAATATATGTTAATAATAAGAGAAATATTTACAGGTATATACAGTGTATATACATCTATTTTACTGCAAAACAGTCCAAATATTTAAGACAGAGCAACTTTACTATAATACTACTAGTGATGTCGCGAACTGTTCGCCCGCGAACGGTTCCCTGTGAACATAGCTTGTTCGCATTTGCCGCTGCGGGCGAACATATGCGATGTTCGATCTGCCCCCTATGTGTCATCATTGAGGAAACTTTGACCCTGTATGTCACAACCTTCTGACACATTAGAGCCAATCAGCAGCAGACACTCGCTCACAGACCCTCCCAGCTCCTTGGCAGCAGCCATTTTAGACTCATTACGATCTTGCTTTCTTAGTGAGAGGAGCTTTAGTGTTGCTGCTGCTGACATAATAGGGAAATAGATAGCTAGGATAGTGTATTTAGTGTCCACTACACTCCTGGAGGACTCATCTCATCTCTGCTGCAAGGACAGCACCCCAAAAAGCCCTTTTTAGGGCTATAACTTCAGTCTTTTTTTTTTTCCTTTGTATTTTTATTGGCATTTGCCTGGCTTTCAGCCTGTGTGTGAGGCTCGCAGCATATACTGTGATTAGTGCCACCACTGATATCTGCTTAACATTAGTTTAAATTTAACCAACAAAAAATTGAAATTATTTTGCTAGTGTAATTTATTTTCATTTTCTATCAGGCCTGTGTCTCTCAGGATCAAACAGCATATACTGTGGTTCATTGCCAACCACCACTCATATCTGCTTATAACATTATTTTATTTTATTTTTAAAAAACTTTTAAATCATTTTGCTAGTGTAATCTAATTTAATTTTCTATCAGGCCTGTTTGTTTGTGACTTACAGAGCATACTGTGGTTAATTGCCGCCCTACCTAGGCTTGCAGCCACGACTCATATGTGCTTAACCTTTTTTTAAATTAAAAAAAAAAACTTTAAATCATTTTGCAAGTGTAATCTAATTTTATTTTCTATCAGGCCTGTGTGTTTGTGACTTACAGAGCATACTGTGGTTAATTGCAGCCCTACCTAGGCTAGCAGCCACGACTCATATGTGCTTAACCTTTTTTTAAATAAAAAAAAACAACCTTTAAATCATTTTGCTAGTGTAATCAAATTTTATTTTCTATCAGGCCTGTGTGTTTCTGACTTACAGAGCATACTGTGGTTAATTGCTGCCCTACGTAGCAGCCAGCCAGTGCCACCACTCATATCTGCTGAACATTATTTTAAAGTTAAAAAAAACCCTTTAAATTATTTTGCTAGTGTAATCTAATTTCATTTTCTATCAGGCCTGTGTGTTTAAGTTCTGACTTACACAGCATACTGTGGTGTGGTTAATTGATGCCCTACCTACCAGCCACGACTCATATATGCTTTACATTATTTTAAAGTTAAAAAAAAAAAAAATTAAATCATTTTGCTAGTGTAATCTAATTTCTTTTTCCATCAGGCCTGTGTGTTTCTGGCCCACATCATATAGTGTGACACAGATGAATAGCTCTTTTTTCCACCACTTATATCTGGTCTAACAACATTAGTGTAAATTTAATTATTTTTTTTTACATCAGTCCTCTTCTAGTGTTATTTAATTGTAGTTGCCAGGCCAGCCAGGCTGACATTAGTGCCAGCCTGTGTGTCCCGCTGCCAGCATATACTGTGCCTACTTCCATCCTCAGTGCCAGTCCACGACTCCTATCTGGTGTAACATTATATTCAATTTTGTAAAAAAAAACGTTTACATCAGTCTTCTAGTGTTATTTAATTTTAGTTTACAGGCCAGCCTGCCACCACTAGTGCCAGCCTGTGTGTCAGGCTGCCAGCACATACTGTGCCTGTTTCTATCCTGAGTGCCATTACTCCAATCTGTTGTAACATTTTTGTAACTTTTTTAAAAACAAACTGTTACATCAGTCTGCTATTGTTATTTAATTGCAGCCCACTTTCCAACTAGTGCCATGAATCATATTTGTTATAACGGTAATGTAAATATTTAAAATAAAATCTTTTTTGACTGTGAATCATCATCCTTCTAGTGCAATTGAATTGCAGTTGCCTGCCTGCCAGCGTGTGTGCCAGGCCCACTTGCCAACTAGTGCCACCAATCATATTTGTTATAACAGTAGTTTAAATATTAAAAATAATAATTTTTTTGACTCTGAAAGATCAGTCTGCTAGTGTAATCTAATTGCAGTTGCCTGCCTGCCAGCGTGTGTGCCAGGCCCACTTGGTGCCAACTATTGCCACCAATCATATTTGTTATAACAGTATAGTAAATATTTAAAATAAATAATTTTTTGCCTGTGAATCATCAGTCTGCTAGTGCCATTGAATTGCAGTTGCCTGCCTTCCAGCGTGTGTGCCAGGCCACTTGCCAACTAGTTACACCAATCATATTTGTTCTAACGGTATTGTAAATATTTAAAATAAAAAATTCTTAGATTGTGAATCATCAGTCTGCTAGTGCCATTGAATTGCACTTGCTTGCCTGCCAGCGTGTGTGCCAGGCCCACTAGCAAACTACTGCCACCAATCATATTTGTTGTAACAGTATTGAAATTTTTTTAAATTATAACTTTTTGGACTGTGAATCATCAGTCTCCTAGTGCCATTGAATTGCTGTTGCCTGCCTGCCAGCGTGTGTGCCAGGCCCACTAGCCAACTACTGCCATCAATCATATTTGTTGTAACAGTATTGAACATTTTTTAAATCATAACTTTTTTGACTGTGAAGCTTCAGTCTCCTAGTGCCATTGAATTGCAGTTGCCTGCCTGCCAGCGTGTGTGCCAGGCCCACTTGCCGTTTCCAACTACTGCCACCAATCATATTTGTTCTAACAGTATTGTCAATTTTTAAAAAAAAAAAAAAAATTTGGACTAAGAAGCATGACTCAGCTAGTGTAATCTAATTGCAGTTGCCTTCCTCCCAGCGTGTGTGCCAGACAGGCCCACTTGCCAACTAGTGCCACCAATCATATTTGTTGTCACAGTACTTTTAATATTTAAAAAATAAACATTTTTGACTTTGAAACATCAGTCTTTTTTTTGTTGTCAGGCTCAAAGCATATACTGTGCCCACTTGCCCAGTGCCACCACTGATAATTTGTTTAATAGTATTGTAAGTGTACATTTTAAAAAAAATGACAGGCAGAGGCAGGCCACCCCGCAGGTTCCGTCGTGGTGCTGTGATTCCTTTAGACCCTACAAATATGCACATTGTTCAGACGCCGGGTGCCAGGGGTGATGCGAAAAGTTCTGAGGAGGACCTAGTTGAATGGTTACCACAGGACACCCAATCTTCTACAGCTTCCGCTCTTAGTCCTCCTAACCTTAACGCACCATCTATGTCCAGCTGTGCTTTGGGCACCTCTCAAGTGACCAGTGCCACTCGCCCGCCTGTCGTCACCACCAACACTAGCACCACAGCTGCTTCACTTGATCTGTCACAGGAGTTATTGACACATCAGTTGGAAGAAATGAGTGATGCACAACCATCATTGACAGAGGATGTAGATAACAGTGATATGTCTCAGTCAGGCAGCATTACAGACATGGAGGTACGGTGTGATGATGATGATGTTGTACCCACTGCCTGTTCCTTTCTTGATGTGTCAGATACAGCACAACCTTTATTCAGTTTGGAACTAGCTACCAAAAACATTTATTTCTGTGTTTGGATAGTTATCTTCATATATTGATCCTCCAGCACACTAATCACATAATATTGTGCTTGTTCCTCACCTGGAGGTTGTGATTTTTGCAAAGACCTTTAAATTGGGGAGATTTATATTCACACTGTCTATAAATTATTGGTGTACTCCCTGGGTTGAATTATTATAATATATTTGGACACCCAGGTAGCAACCTACAATTATCCACTCTTGTGCTTTTTGATAGGAAATTATCTCACACTGAGTTTCAGCTAGTTTTAATAGTGTGTGTGTGTGTGCATGAGTATGAGTCCAGTCGGGCTCCTATTTTTTCTTCAATAAAGTTATTTAGTATAAATGGGGATGCTTGTGTGATTTGATTATTACATTGTTCTTTTTTTTTTTTTCTTTGTCTAATCTTATTTAAATGGGTCCAGTATTACACTAGTCCAGTTACCTGCAGCCTTTTTCTTTGTTGTGCAAGTCTTTTTGCACACATTTATGTACATTTGGAAGCATTACAGACATGGAGGTACGGTGTGATGATGATGATGATGTTGTACCCGCTGCCTGTTCCTTTCTTGATGTGTCAGATACAAGTGAGGCAGTTGATGATGATGTGTCGGTGCATGTCACGTGGGTGCCTGCTAGAAGAGAAGAAGAAGAGGGGGAAAGTTCAGATAAGGAGACAGAGAGGAGGAGACGATTTGGAAGCAGGGGGAGGTCGTCGCAAGAAGCTAGTGAGGTCGTCGCAAGAAGCTAGTGACACAGTCAGAAAGCATGCACCGGCACCCGGGGTCAGCCAGACAGCACGCAGACGACCATGTTGCCACCACCAGAATGCCGTCATCGCACAGCTCAGCAGTGTGGCATTTTTTTTATGTGTCTGCCTCTGACAACAGCGATGCCATTTGCAACCTGTGCCAAAAGAAACTGAGTCGTGGGAAGTCCAACACCCACCTAGGTACAACAGCTTTGCGAAGACACATGGTCTCACATCACAAATGCCAATGGGAAGAACACATGAGTAGAAGCAGCACACAAACTCAAAGCCGCCCTCCTCCAGCTCCAGCATCTTCAGCCATGTCAACCACTGCTGTCCTCCTTGCCCCCTCTCAACCATCCCCCACTCAGTCTCTCTTACGTAGCAGTTCCTGGTCATCTGCCCACAGTCAGGTGTCTGTCAAGGACATGTTTGAGTGTAAGAAGCCAATTTCTCAAAGTCACCCCCTTGCCCGACGTCTGACAGCTGGCTTGTCTGAACTCTTAGCCCGCCAGCTTTTACCATACAAGCTGGTGGAGTCTGATGCTTTAAAAAAAATTGTATCTATTGGGACACCGCAGTGGAAGGTACCTGGCAGAAATTTCTTTTCACAAAAGGCAATCCCAAACCTGTACTCTGTTGTGCGAAAGGAAGTTATGGCATGTCTGGCACACAGCGTTGGGGCAAGGGTCCATATGACCACGGATAGCTGGTCTGCAAAGCATGGTCAGGGTAGATATATCATCTACACTGTGCATTGGGTAAACCTGCAGACGTCTGACAAGCATGGAATGCGTAGCTCTGCAGAAGAGTTGGTGACACCGCCACGACTTGCAGGCAGGCCTGCTGCTACCTCCTCTACTCCTCCTACTCCATCCTCTTCCATAACCTCTTCCATAGTCCTCTTCTGCTTCTGTGTCTTGCTCCACATCAATGGCACCCCCCAGTTCCCCAGGTACTATTCCACATCCCGGATACGGCAGTGTCACGCCGTCTTGGGGTTGACTTGCCTGAAAGCGGAGAGTCACACTGCACCAGCACTCCTGACCGCCCTGAACGCACAGGTGGATCAGTGGCTGACTCCGCACCAACTGGAGTAATTTGGTGGCGGCATTGAAATTGAAGCAGGCCAGGAAGGTGTGTGGCCATTTCAGGCGTTCCTACATGGCCATGGCGCACTTGTCCGATATCCAGCGTCGAAACAACCTGCCAGTGAGGCGCTTGATTTGCGACAGCCCGACACAGTGGAATTCAACACTCCTAATGTTCGACTGCCTGCTCCAACAAGAAAAAGCTGTTAATGAGTATTTGTATGACCGGGGTGCTAGGACAGCCTCTGGGGAGCTGGGGATTTTTTTGCCAAATTACTGGAAGCTCATGCGCAATGCCTGTAGGCTCATGCGTCCTTTTGAGGAGGTGACAAACCTTGTCAGTCGCACCGAAGGTACCATCAGCAACATCATACCATTTGTTTTCTTCCTGGAGCGTGCCCTGCGAAGAGTGCTGGATCAGGCCATAGATGAGCGTGAAAAGGAAGAGGAAGAGTTGTGGTGTCCATCACCACCAGAAACAGCCTTATCAGCAGCATCACTTGCTGGACCTGCGGCAATGCAGGAAGAGGATTGTGAGGAAGAGGAGTCAGAGGAGGAATGTGGCTTTGAGGAGGAGGAAGACCAAGCACAACAGGCATCCCAGGGTGCTCGTTGTTGTCACCTCTCTGGTACCCGTGGTGTTGTACGTGGCTGGGGGGAAGAAGATACCCTCAGTGACATCAGTGAGGATGTGAACGGGACATGATTAGCTCGGCATCCAACCTTGTGCAAATGGGTTCTTTCATGCTGTCGTGCCTGTTGAGGGACCCTCATATAAAAAAGCTGAAGGAGAACGACCTGTACTTGGTGTCCATGCTACTAGACCCCCGGTATAAGCATAAAGTGCCTGAAATGTTACCAAATTCCCGCAAGTCGGAAAGGATGGAGAATTTTAAAAATAAATTAAAAACTATGCTTTACACAGCGTATAAGGGTGATGTCACAGCACAACGGGAATCTAACAGGGGAAGAGATGAAAGTAATCCTCCTCCTCCTCCCATGACCACGGCGGCAAGGACAGGACGCTTTCCTGATGTGTTGTTGATGGAGGACATGCGGACCTTTAAACTCCAATACATCGCCAAGGCCTTTCGGGATCCAGCCTCAGAGAAAGACTCAACCGACAGGTAGCAGACTACCTAGCATTAACTGTGGATCTCGACACTCTGAGGTGCGATGGACCGCTTGACTACTGGGTGTGCAGGCTTGACCTGTGGCCTGAGCTTTCCCAATTTGCAATTGAACTTCTGGCCTGCCCCGCTTCAAGTGTCCTGTCTGAAAGGACCTTCAGTGCAGCAGGAGGTTTTGTCACTGAGAAGAGAAGTCGCCTAGGTCAAAAAAGTCTTGACTATCTCACCTTTATTAAAATGAATGAGGGATGGATCCCGAAGGGACTGACATTGGGCGATACATTTGAGTAAAAAGGCCTGCTGATGAGATGAGCTGCCTTGGACTACAAATTGTAACCACGCTGGCTTTTTTTTTCTTATAATGCAGGATGACTTGCGTGACTTATCCGCCAACAACTAGTGTTCAAGCCGCAAGGTTTAAGGGCACTTTCTAACTGTTTTACAAACATCAATTTTTCTGGCCGCTGCTACAGCAGTGGCTGCCACAATACCGAATTTTTAAGGCATTTGTACATGCTTAATTTTTCTGGCCTCTGCTGCTGCACTGTGGCTACAACATTCAAAGCAAAAAAAAAATGCACATAACAGTGATTAAACTGTTAAGAATAGCACTACTTAACACACCACTCATATCTGGTTGCACAGTTGATTGCACGCGCAGTGCTCCAAATTTGAAGGAGGAGGACCGACCAAGCATCTTTATCCGTCTCTTGGTTCCTCTAAATTATCTCTGGGTTCCATCTATGCCATACCTGTAGTCTATTGTGCAAAAGGATGGCATATGTGGTGTTTCATGCTGTTGTGTCTGTTGAGGGTCGTGGGTCATCTTATAAAAAGGCTGAAGGAGAACGACCTGTACTGGGTGTCCAAGCACGTTTTTTGTTCAATATTCCCGGTTCAACTAAATTATCTCCGGGTTAATCAAATCAATGCCATACCTGTTCTCGATTGTGTAAAAGGATGGCATATGTGGTGTTTCATGCTGTTGTGGCTGTTGAGGGTCGTGGGCCATCGTATAAAACGGCTGAAGGAGAATGACCTGTACTGCCTTGCTGATCCTTTTAGGCAGGCCAGCTCTTTGCATACATGCCCACAGACTCTGTAACGGATGCCTCTTTTAGGGAGAGGTGCAGCCATAATGCAGGGTCAGAACCTCTGTCTGCAACTGGTATACTTGATTGTGCAAAAGGAGGTAACCTTACCATGGTTCCCTGACCGCACGTCTTGTTGTTATATTTTGGTGAGGGTAATCATGATGGCCATGTAGATCTCCCCTGAGAGGCCTGGAAGTAACAATGGATGAAAGTGCTAAGAATAGTACTACTTTACTCAACCAAGTTAACCATGGGTCTTAGTCCAAGACCGCATGTCTTTTTTTTTTGTTTGGTGCGGCTAATCAGGCAGGCCATATAGACCTCCCACCATTAGGTGTTGTAACAGGTATTAAACTGCTAAGAACAGTACTACTTAACACAACCTAGTTACCATGGGTCCCAGACCGCATGTCTTGTTCTTATATTTTGTAAGGGTAATCAGGCAGGCCATATAGACCTCCCACCATTAGGTGTTGTAACAGGTATTAAACTGCTAAAGGCCATATACACCTCACCCGATAGGAGGAGTTACAGGGATGAAAGTGCTAAGAATAGTACTACTTAACACAACCTAGTTACCATGGGTCCCAGACCGCATGTCTTGTTCTTATATTTTGTAAGGGTAATCAGGCAGGCCATATAGATCTCCCACCATTAGGTGTTGTAACAGATATTAAACTGCTAAGAACAGTACTACTTAACACAACCTAGTTACCATGGATCTCAGACCGCATGTCTTGTTCTTATATTTTGTAAGGGTAATCAGGCAGGCCATATAGACCTCCCACCATTAGGTGTTGTAACAGGTATTAAACTGCTAAGAACAGTACTACTTAACACAACCTAGTTACCATGGGTCCCAGACCGCATGTCTTGTTCTTATATTTTGTAAGGGTAATCAGGCAGGCCATATAGACCTCCCACCATTAGGTGTTGTAACAGGTATTAAACTGCTAAGAACAGTACTACATAACACAACCTAGTTACCATGGGTCCCAGACCGCGTGTCTTGTTCTTATATTTTGTAAGGGTAATCATGCAGGCCATATACACCTCACCCGATAGGAGGAGTTACAGGGATGAAAGTGCTAAGAATAGTACTACTTAACACAACCTAGTTACCATGGGTTACAGACCGCATATTTAATTATTATACTTTGTCAGGGTAATTATATATCTAACAAATCTATCTATCTTCTATCGATTCTATCTAACTATCAATCTATGTATATCTATCTATCCTATCTATCTTTCTTGTGTCTGGACTGTTTTGAGACAGCCAATTGTGTTTTTGACAAATTTGAAGTCGGAGGACAGACTAATCACAGGGATTAAACTGCTAAGAATAGTAATACTTAAGAAAACCTAGTTATACCAGAATCACCATGGGTCTCAGACCGCATGTTTGGTTGTTATACTTTGTCAGGGTAATCATGCAGGCCATATAGACCTCCCTTGATAGGGGGAGTAACAGGGGTTAAAGTGCTAAGAATAGCACAACTTAACACAACCTAGTTAACACTAGTTCCCAGACCGCATGTGTTATTGTTATATTTTGGTAAGGTAATCATGCAGGCTATATAGACCTCCCCCGATAGGGGGAGTAACAGGGATTAAAGTGCTTAGAAAAGTACTACTTAACACAAACTAGTTACCATAGGTCCCAGACCGTGTGTCTTGTTGTTATACTTTGTCATGGTAATCATGCAGGCCATATAGACCTCCCCCGATAGGAGGAGTTACATTGAGGAAAGTGCTAAGAATAGTACCACTTTACATAACCTAATTACTATGGGTTCCAGACCGCATGTTTAATTATTATACTTTGTCAGGGTAGTTATATATCTAACAAATGTATCTATTTATCTTCTATCAATTCTATCTAACTATCAATCTATGTCTATCTATCTATCTATCTATCTATCTATCTATCTATCTTCTGTCCGGACTGTTTTGAGACAGCCACTTGCGTTTTTGACCAATTTGAAGTAGGAGGACAGACCAATCACAGGGATTAAACTTTCAAGAATAGTAATACTTAAGAAAACCGGGTTATACCAGTACCACCATGGGTCCCAGACCGCATGTTTAGTTGTTATACTTTGTCAGGGTAATCATGCAGGCCATATAGACCTCCCTTGATAGGGGGAGTAATAGGGATTAAAGTGCTAAGAATAGTACAACTTAACACAACCTAGTTAACACTAGTTCCCAGACCGCATGTGTTATTGTTATATTTTGGTAAGGTAATCATGCAGGCTATATAGACCTCCCCCAATAGGGGGAGTAACTGGGATTAAAGTGCTTAGAAAAGTACTACTTAACACAAACTAGTTACCATAGGTCCCAGACCGTGTGTCTTGTTGTTATACTTTGTCATGGTAATCATGCAGGCCATATAGACCTCCCCCGATAGGAGGAGTTACTTTGATGAAAGTGCTAAGAATAGTACTACTTTACATAACCTAGTTACCATGGGTTCCAGACCGCATGTTTAATTATTATACTTTGTCAGGGTAGTTATATAGTAACATAACATAGTAGATAAGGTTGAACAAAGACTGAAGTCCATCGAGTTCAACCTATACAAATCTAAAATACTTACAAAAAGCTCCAGTTAAGCTTAAATAACCCCATTAAAATGTGACCCATTTAATACTAGCAATCATATCCATGAATTTTGTTTATATACAGAAATTTATCCAGACTATTTTTAAATGTATCTATGGTATTGGCATTCACTACCTCCTTTGGTAATGAGTTCCACAATTGTATTGCTCTTACAGTGAAAAAAACGTTTCCGTTGCAGGAGATTAAATCTCCTTTCCTCCAACCTTAAATTATGACCTCTTGTCAGAACCAATTTTCTTGGAATAAAAAGAGCTTCTGTCATCTCTGTATATGGGCCTTGAATATATTTATATAAAGTAAACATGTCACCTCTCAAGCGCCTTTTTTCTAAAGAGAACAGACCCAGTTTGGCTAGCCTCTCCTCATAGGTTAATTTCTCCAATCCCCTTATTAGCTTTGTGGCCCTTCTCTGAACTTTTTCTAGTTCTGCAATATCTTTTTTAGCAATCGGTCCCCAGAACTGCACTCCAAACTCAAGGTGAGGTCTTACCAGGGCTTTATATAATGACAGAATTATGCTTTCCTCCCTTGAATCAATGCCTCTTTTAATACATGCTAGTATCTTATTAGCCTTTGAAGCCGCTGCCCTGCATTGTGCACTCATCTTTAGCTTGTTATCTATTACTACTCCCAAATCCCTTTTCTCCTGTGTTTGGCTAAGTCTTGTCCCATTTAAAAAATACATAGCCTGCTTATTTTTACTTCCAAAATGTAGAAACTTACATTTTTCCGTATTAAATCTCATTTTCCATTCACTTGCCCATAGTTCTAATTTTAGCAAATCCCTTTGCAAAGAGAGTTCATCCTGCTCTGACCTAATGACCTTACTTAACTTAGTATCATCAGCAAAAATAGAGATGTCGCTATTTAATCCTTGCTCCAAGTCATTTATAAAAATATTAAAAAGAACAGGGCCCAGTACTGATCCCTGGGGGACACCACTGATTACCTTTGTCCAATCTGAGTATGATCCATTTACTGCTACTCGTTGCTCCCTATCTTTTATCCAGTTATTTATCCATGAGCTAACATTTTCAGATATTCCCAGTCCCTTAATTTTGTGCATTAATCTCTCATGTGGCACTGTATCAAATGCCTTTGCAAAATCTAAGTATATCACATCAACTGATTCCCCTTTATCTATATTTTTACTTACTTCCTCGTAGAATCTAATTAGATTAGTTTGACATGATCTATTTCTCCTAAAGCCATGCTGATTAGAACTCATAATCTTGTTTACACGAATATGCTCATCAATATAATCCCTTATAATCCCTTCAAATATCTTCCCCACTATTGATGTCAGACTAACTGGTCTATAGCTTCCTGGATCATCCCTGCTTCCCTTTTTGAAGAGTGGCACCACATCAGCTTTACGCCAATCCTGGGGAACCATGCCTGAGGATAATGAGTCTTGAAAAATTAAGAGTAAAGGTTTGTCTATAACAGTGCTAAATTCACTTAACACCCTTGGGTGTATTCCATCTGGGCCTGGAGTTTTATTTACCTTAATATTTTTTAGTTTTTTCCTGATATCCTCTAAACAAAACCCAGTTAGTGGTATGGACTGGCATGTTCTATTCTGTTCCAAAGTATCATTCAATGGTTCCTCTCTTGTGTATACTGAAGAAAAAAACTGGTTTAGTACCTCAGCCTTCTCCCTGTCATTATTTATCATGCTACCCTCCACACATTTTAATGTACCTATATTATCCTTCTTAGATTTTTTGCTATTTATGTACTTAAAGAACCTTTTAGGGTTAGACTTAGAATCCTTGGCAATTAATTTTTCATTTTCAATGTTGGCTAATTTGATTGCTTTTTTGCATGCTTTGTTACATTCCTTATAAATATTGTATGCTGAGTCTGTACTATTTTCTTTTAATAATTTAAATGCCCTACGTTTTTTCCTAATTTCTTTTAACACATTTTTATTTAGCCATAACGGCTTAGTTTTTTTATTTTTATTTTTATAACCATATGGTATGTATTGATATGTATATTTATTTAACAAATTTTTAAATATTATCCATTTATCCTCTGTATTTTTATTAGAAAATACATTGTCCCAATTTATATTATTTAATGATTTCCTTAAATCGTTGAATTTTGCTTTCTTGAAATTAAAAGTCTTAGTTAAGCCTTTAAAACACTGCATATGAAAAGAGATTTCAAATGTGACCATGTTATGATCACTGTTACCCAAATGTTCTTTAACTTCTATGTTTGATATTATATATATATTGTTTGATAGCACTAAATCCAATATAGCTTTACTCCTAGTTGGCTCCTCTATTAATTGTGACAAGAAGTTATCCCTGAGAACATTTAAAAATCTATCCCCCTTAGCTGAATTACTAGTTTCATTGGCCCAGTTTATATCAGGGTAGTTAAAATCTCCCATAATTACAGCACTGTTATTAGCAGCCTTACCTATTTGGATAAGTAGTTGAGTTTCCTCCGGGTCACTAATGTTGGGAGGCTTGTAGCATGTTCCTAGTAATATTTTTTTAGGATTTTTCCCCCCACTCTTTATTTCAACCGACAGGGTCTCTACATTGTCACTTGTATCATAAATATCTTCCCTTATTGTAGGTTTAAGGTCAGGTTTACTATACATGCAGATTCCTCCACCCCTTTTATTATTCCTGTCCCTCCTAAATAATGTATACCCCTCTAAATTAACTGCCCAGTCATGTGAATCATCCCACCAAGTTTCAGTTATACTGATAACATCATAGTCCTCTTCTGCAACTAAGAGCGTCAGCTCCCCCATTTTACCTGTCATGCTTCTTGCATTTGTTGTCATACATTTAATTTTCATGTGCTTTCAGCTGCTACTTGGTGTACTTTCCTCTATACTTTCTAATGTGACATTTCTTAAGTCATCCCTTCCTTGAGATATTAAGGGAGTGACATATTCAGACACTGATCTCTCTGTTCTATTTTGTTCTAATTGACCCTCCCCCCCTTTGCCTAGTTTAAAAGGTTCTCTAAACGTGCTACCATCCTTTCCCCCAACACACCTGCACCCATGTCATTCAGGTGCAATCCATCCTTACTGTACAATTTGTACCCTAGTGAAAAATCAGCCCAGTGTTCTAAAAAAGTGTGTTCTAACAAATGTATCTATTTATCTTCTATCAATTCTATCTAACTATTAATCTATGTATATCTATCTATCCTATCTATCTATCTTCTGTCCGGACTGTTTTGAGACAGCCACTTGTGTTTTTGACCAATTTGAAGTAGGAGGACAGACCAATCACAGGGATTAAACTGCAAAGAATAGTAATACTTAAGAAAACCAAGTTATACCAGTACCACCATGGGTCCCAGACCACATGTTTTGTTGTTATACTTTGTCAGGGTAATCATGCAGGCCATATAGACCTCCCTTGATAGGGGGAGTAACAGGGATTAAAGTGCTAAGAATAGTACAACTTAACACAACCTAGTTAACACTAGTTCCCAGACCGCATGTGTTATTGTTATATTTTGGTAAGGTAATCATGCAGGCTATATAGACCTCCCCCGATAGGGGGAGTAACAGGGATTAAAGTGCTTAGAAAAGTACTACTTAACACAAACTAGTTACCATAGGTCCCAGACCGTGTGTCTTGTTGTTATACTTTGTCATGGTAATCATGCAGGCTATATAGACCTCCCCCGATAGGAGGAGTTACATTGATGAAAGTGCTAAGAATAGTACTACTTTACATAACCTAGTTACCATGGGTTCCAGACCGCATGTTTAATTATTATACTTTGTCAGGGTAGTTATATATCTAACAAATGTATCTATTTATCTTCTATCAATTCTATCTAACTATCAATCTATGTATATCTATCTATCCTATCTATCTATCTATCTTCTGTCCAGACTGTTTTGAGACAGCCACTTGTGTTTTTGACCAATTTGAAGTAGGAGGACAGACCAATCACAGGGATTAAACTGCGAAGAATAGTAATACTTAAGAAAACCAAGTTATACCAGTACCACCATGGGTCCCAGACCACATGTTTTGTTGTTATACTTTGTCAGGGTAATCATGCAGGCCATATAGACCTCCCCCGATAGGGGGAGTTACAGTGATGAAAATGCTAAGAATAGTACTACTTAAAACAACATAGTTAACATTAACAGTGGTTCCCAGACCGCATGTCTTGTTATTAGATTTTTTAAGGATAATCAGGCAGGCCATATAGACCTCCCCCGATAGGGGGAGTAACAGGGATTAAAGTGCTAAGAATAGTAAAACTTAACACAACCTAGGTAACAGTGGTTCCAATCCCAGTGCTAAGTGCTAAGAATAGTACTACTTAACACAACCTAGTTACCATGGGTCCCAGACCGCATGTCTTGTTCTTATATTTTGTAAGGGTAATCAGGCAGGCCATATAGACCTCCCACCATTAGGTGTTGTAACAGGTATTAAACTGCTAAGAACAGTACTACATAACACAACCTAGTTACCATGGGTCCCAGACCGCGTGTCTTGTTCTTATATTTTGTAAGGGTAATCATGCAGGCCATATACAACTCACCCGATAGGAGGAGTTACAGGGATGAAAGTGCTAAGAATAGTACTACTTAACACAACCTAGTTACCATGGGATACAGACCGCATGTTTAATTATTATACTTTGTCAGGGTAATTATATATCTAACAAATCTATCTATCTTCTATCGATTCTATCTAACTATCAATCTATGTATATCTATCTATCCTATCTATCTTTCTTGTGTCCGGACTGTTTTGACACAGCCAATTGTGTTTTTGACAAATTTGAAGTAGGAGGACAGACTAATCACAGGGATTAAACTGCTAAGAATAGTAATACTTAAGAAAACCTAGTTATACCAGAATCACCATGGGTCCCAGACCGCATGTTTAGTTGTTATACTTTGTCAGGGTAATCATGCAGGCCATATAGACCTCCCTTGATAGGGGGAGTAACAGAGATTAAAGTGCTAAGAATAGTACAACTTAACACAACCTAGTTAACACTAGTTCCCAGACCGCATGTGTTATTGTTATATTTTGGTAAGGTAATCATGCAGGCTATATAGACCTCCCCCGATAGGGGGAGTAACAGGGATTAAAGTGCTTAGAAAAGTACTACTTAACACAAACTAGTTACCATAGGTCCCAGACCGTGTGTCTTGTTGTTATACTTTGTCATGGTAATCATGCAGGCCATATAGACCTCCCCCGATAGGAGGAGTTACATTGATGAAAGTGCTAAGAATAGTACTACTTTACATAACCTAGTTACCATGGGTTCCAGACCGCATGTTTAATTATTATACTTTGTCAGGGTAGTTATATATCTAACAAATGTATCTATTTATCTTCTATCAATTCTATCTAACTATCAATCTATGTATATCAATCTATCCTATCTATCTATCTATCTATCTATCTATCTTCTGTCCGAACTGTTTTGAGACAGCCACTTGTGTTTTTGACCAATTTGAAGTAGGAGGACAGACCAATCACAGGGATTAAACTGCAAAGAATAGTAATACTTAAGAAAACCGAGTTATACCAGTACCACCATGGGTCCCAGACCACATGTTTTGTTGTTATACTTTGTCAGGGTAATCATGCAGGCCATATAGACCTCCCTTGATAGGGGGAGTAACAGGGATTAAAGTGCTAAGAATAGCACAACTTAACACAACCTAGTTAACACTAGTTCCCAGACCGCATGTGTTATTGTTATATTTTGGTAAGGTAATCATGCAGGCTATATAGACCTCCCCCGATAGGGGAAGTAACAGGGATTAAAGTGCTTAGAAAAGTACTACTTAACACAAACTAGTTACCATAGGTCCCAGACCGTGTGTCTTGTTGTTATACTTTGTCATGGTAATCATGCAGGCCATATAGACATCCCCCGATAGGAGGATGTTACGGTTGCCTCCAGGCTGGCTGGAAGTTGGACCGTAGAAAAGGATGCTCCTAGCGCTCACCAAAGGAGCAGCAGCACCGTGGACACTATAACTGCTGCGTAGCCACCATAAGTAATGCAGACTCTATGAACCACCGCTGCTGGGCTGGTATCTCGCCGTCTGCTCTGCGCCCTGGACCTATGACCAGGCTCCAGTAGGTGAACCTCTTCCTTCTGTAGCAATCCCTGTAGCTAAGGGAGTATGAAAAACATAGCAATCCCTGTAGTGATATAAGCTGTATCCTACAAACATGAGTCAAAGCTTCAAGTTAGAGGGTCAACATAGGTCTGATGTGCTGGAGCACACAGCCTGCTTTTTATTGAGGTTACATGCAAACAGGACACTCTCAGGGGGAGGCATAAAATCCCCCATCACACATTTGATATTAGATAGAGACACTCCCTTTGACAGGCCACAACAGCAGATAACATTACACACAAGAAAACAATGCAGTCCACCTTATCAATACTAGTCTGATTAGACAATGGGAAAGTTGATCACTAAACCTAATTAGAGCTAATCCCAGCAGACTTGTATGTAGAATAGGTTTCTTGAAGCTGAACAAAATTTAACTCTTAATGGCACACAATGAAACTGAACCAAGTGGGAGAAAGCCAGGGACAAGTCATTTCACAGGTCTGGGGACATAGTCTTAAAGGGGCATTGTTCATCAAAGTCACAATATGTCCCCAGATGGTTCTTAAAGGGCCACACACACCCAACAAAAGTCAATATACTCTCAGGGGCACAATCTTCCAGGGGCCATAGTCATGAGGAAGGAGGCTGGCAAATAGGCTTCTCCAAAATCCAGGGAAGCAGGGCAACCTTCCATTTAAAGGGCCAGTCACAAATAGCAGTTTGTAACATATCTCCCCTTTTGGAGGGAGACTAACAAGGCACCTGACCTTCTGTCGGTCAGTGCCTAAGTTAGTCTCGCAACCCACCCACAAATAAACACTAGCAGCAAAGCAGCCCCCCCACAACAAGTAGCACTGGCCTGTAGGTTCCAGGTTATAGGATGAAAGTGTAGCATCCTCTGCCTTCCTGGCGCAGCTGTGCAAATAGCTGATGGTACTTGGGGGGCATCCCCCATCACACATTTGATATTAGATAGAGACACTCCCTTTGACAGGCCACAACAGCAGATAACATTACACACAAGAAAACAATGCAGTCCACCTTATCAATACTAGTCTGATTAGACAATGGGAAAGTTGATCACTAAACCTAATTAGAGCTAATCCCAGCAGACTTGTATGTAGAATAGGTTTCTTGAAGCTGAACAAAATTTAACTCTTAATGGCACACAATGAAACTGAACCAAGTGGGAGAAAGCCAGGGACAAGTCATTTCACAGGTCTGGGGACATAGTCTTAAAGGGGCATTGTTCATCAAAGTCACAATATGTCCCCAGATGGTTCTTAAAGGGCCACACACACCCAACAAAAGTCAATATACTCTCAGGGGCACAATCTTCCAGGGGCCATAGTCATGAGGAAGGAGGCTGGCAAATAGGCTTCTCCAAAATCCAGGGAAGCAGGGCAACCTTCCATTTAAAGGGCCAGTCACAAATAGCAGTTTGTAACAGAGGAGTTACATTGAGGAAAGTGCTAAGAATAGTACTACTTTACATAACCTAATTACTATGGGTTCCAGACCACATGTTTAATTATTATACTTTGTCAGGGTAGTTATATATCTAACAAATGTATCTATTTATCTTCTATCAATTATATCTAACTATCAATCTATGTATATCTATCTATCCTATCTATCTATCTATCTATCTATCTTCTGTCCGGACTGTTTTGAGACAGCCACTTGCATTTTTGACCAATTTGAAGTAGGAGGACAGACCAATCACAGGGATTAAACTGCGAAGAATAGTAATACTTAAGAAAACCGAGTTATACCAGTACCACCATGGGTCCCAGACCGCATGTTTAGTTGTTATACTTTGTCAGGGTAATCATGCAGGCCATATAGACCTCCCTTGATAGGGGGAGTAATAGGGATTAAAGTGCTAAGAATAGTACAACTTAACACAACCTAGTTAACACTAGTTCCCAGACCGCATGTGTTATTGTTATATTTTGGTAAGGTAATCATGCAGGCTATATAGACCTCCCCCGATAGGGGGAGTAACAGGGATTAAAGTGCTTAGAAAAGTATTACTTAACACAAACTAGTTACCATAGGTCCCAGACCGTGTGTCTTGTTGTTATACTTTGTCATGGTAATCATGCAGGCTATATAGACCTCCCCCGATAGGAGGAGTTACATTGATGAAAGTGCCTAAGAATAGTACTACTTTACATAACCTAGTTACCATGGGTTCCAGACCGCATGTTTAATTATTATACTTTGTCAGGGTAGTTATATATCTAACAAATGTATCTATTTATCTTCTATCAATTCTATCTAACTATCAATCTATGTATATCTATCTATCCTATCTATCTATCTATCTATCTATCTATCTATCTATCTATCTATCTTCTGTCCGGACTGTTTTGAGACAGCCACTTGTGTTTTTGACCAATTTGAAGTAGGAGGACAGACCAATCACAGGGATTAAACTGCGAAGAATAGTAATACTTAAGAAAACCGAGTTATACCAGTACCACCATGGGTCCCAGCCCACATGTTTTGTTGTTATACTTTGTCAGGTTAATCATGCAGGCCATATAGACCTCCCTTGATAGGGGGAGTAACAGGGATTAAAGTGCTAAGAATAGTACAACTTAACACAACCTAGTTAACATTAACAGTGGTTCCCAGACCGCATGTCTTGTTGTTAGAGTTTTTAAGGATAATCAGGCAGGCCATATAGACCTCCCCCGATAGGGGGAGTAACAGGGATTGAAGTGCTAAGAATAGTAAAAACTTAACACAACCTAGTTAACAGTGGTTCCAATCCTAGACCGCATGTCTAGTTGTTATATTTTGCCAGGATAATAAGGCACGCCATATAGAGCTCCCTCGATAGGGGGAGTAACAGGGATTAAAGTGCTAACAATAGTACTACTTAACACAACCTAGTTACCATGGGTCCCAGACCACATGTTTTGTTATTATACTTTGTCAGGGTAATCATGCAGGCCATATAGACCTCCCTTGGTATGGGGAGTAACAGGGATTACAGTTCTAAGAATAGTACTACTTAACACAACCTAGTTACCATGGGTCCCACATCGCATGTTTTGTTGTTATACTTTGTCATGGTAATCATGCAGGCCATATAGACCTCCCCCGATAGGAGGAGTTACAGGGATGATTATATATCTAACTAATCTATCTATTTATCTTCTATCGTTTCTATCTAACTATCAATCTATGTATATCTATCTATCCTATCTATCTCTCTCGTGTCTGGACTGTTTTGAGACAGCCACTTGTGTTTTTGAAAAATTTGAAGTAGGAGGACAGACCAATCATCTTATTCCATCTCCCTGTTCAAAAAATGCAGGCCATATAGACCTCCCCCGATAGGGGGAGTAACAGGTTGTAGTAAACTGCTAAGAATAGTACTACTTAACACACCACGGGTCCCAGACCGCATGTCTTATTGTTATACTCTGTCAGGGAAATTATATATCTTTCAAATCTATCTATTTATCTATCAAATCGATCTAACTATCAAACGTATCTATCAAATGTATATTGCATCTATTGATCGATATAATTTGTATCTATAGAATGTATATTACATCTTTTGATTGATGTAATTCATATCTATCAAATGTATATTGTATCTTTGGATCGATAACATTCGTATCTATCAAATGGATTTTGCATCTATTGATCGATGTAATTCGTATCTATCAAATGTATATTGCATCTATTGATCTATGTAATTTGTATCGATCATATGTATATTGCATTGATTGAGCTATGTAATCTATGTATCTATCTATCTATCTATCTATCTATCTATCAAATCTATCTCGTGGTTGTGCAAATGGACTGCTTGCGGCTGTTTGCGGTGGGTTACACTTGGAGTTTGGTCTGTCACTGTGAAGCGGGCGTAACCCTTACCTGATCGATACAACATCATAACTGATGTTTTAAAGCACGTTATTGCAAACAATTTAGGAATGTTAGGTGATTTAGGCCCTTTATGGGTTAAAAGCAGACTCTGCATCAACTATGTAATTTTCCATGGTTTTTTTGACATGGATCCCCCTCCAGCATGCCACAGTCCAGGTGTTAGTCCCTTTGAAACAACTTTTCCATCACTATTGTGGCCAGAAAGAGTCCTTGTAGGTTTTAAAGTTTGCCTGCCTATTGAAGTCAATGACGGTTCGCGCGGTTCGCCGGGTCGCGAACAATACCGAAGTTCGAGTCCGCCGTTCGCGAACGGAAATTTTTAAGTTCGCGTCATCACTAAATACTACAATTTCTGCAACTTTGCTAAAATAATCACAGGATTTTATCCAAGGAATATACTTAGCCACATACTCCAGTGTGTCCAAGATCAGCCATCCTTTCAGGAACAGGATAAGAAAGAAAAAGAGCAAGAGATAGAGAGTGTTCCAGTTTTTATACCACAATTCAATAGGGAGTGGTTTATCAAATGCCACTCAAAGGCTATTGGGAGTGTCCTACTTAGACAGACACTAGGCCAAATAACTACTTGTATATTCAATTTTAAAACCAGCTATGTGAATTGCCAGGTATAAAATCTGTGAGCTATATTTTTTTTTTTTAAATAATTTTTTTATTGAGGTCATAAAAGGCAAAACAAGTTACAAACAAGAATCACCAATAGACTTAAGTAGCATAGCGATAAGACAGACATTCTGAATTTTTAAACATACTCAAGACATAAATTGATATAAACTCTGAGTTTCCATTATGAAAGCCCCTGATAACATAGGACTAGCAAATGGGAAGAATGGTCTTGAATAAAGTAAACTAGAATGTCTGTAGGGTTCCTGTGTATGAGAAAAACAACAAACTCAAAATAACCTCCGTTTTGTATTAAATGAGGAGTAACATTGGGCCCCACAATGCAGAAGAAAATATATATTAGTTTATCTGTTTGGCACAAAAAAAAAAAAAGACTTTGGGCAAAGAGGTGGTGAGCTTCATAATATTTTGGGGAAGGGAAATGCAGCGGGCAAGAGCCGCTCTAAATGGGGGATAGGGGAAGGAGGGGGGGGGCGGAGCTAGTCAGTACACTAGACTAATGAACACTCCTAAGCTTCTAAACATGTGAATACAAAGCAATTACAGGTTTTAACCTTAGATAATGAAAGGTATAGACACTTATGGTATGAGCTTGAACCCTGATTGGATACGGAGTGAAAGGATGTAATCTATGGGTGTTGGGCTGACTTCATATTTAAATGGTGTATTATGTAAATATATTTAATCACCCTAGACTCTATATCTACCCTCTGCTGCAATGAGAAACAGTACAAAACATATAAACATCAGTCAGGTATTCTGAACACAGTGCAACATAAACAACATTAGCAGTTTATATAGAGCTTACAAGTGAATCAAGGGATATAACAATATTATAGATAAGCCATAATAAATAGCAGGTAGATGACATAAGTCAATTTCCCAAAAACTGATGCAACATATGAGGAAAATAACCAGTTTCCATGAAGCTGTACAGCTGATGGACAGAATGATACGATTGCTTACAAATATCCATCCACTGAATCAGACTACTTAGTATTAATAAAGGGTGGGCATGGTTAGAAACAGGGTTATCCACCTAACCACTATCGGTGAGGAATAGTAATGATTGTTAATAATCCTCTAGGAGGAGAATAGTCCCTATTGCTGATCAGTTAGGGTTTATTTATTTATAGCTGCCAAATGTAAAGCAGAACCTTAAGAGTTTTGACTATTAGGGAGTACTGTAATGTGTAAGATCTCTTCTTTTGACAGAGATGAATAGCAGGCAATTACTAATAAACATAAACATAGGAGGAGTATGCAGGGCAGATGACTGGAGCATATATTCTCTAATCTGCGCCCTACTAGATTGCCCTAAGAGCTCTATTTGGGCTTCTGCTCATATGGTACAACTAGAAGATGTAGAATAGGGGTGTTCTGAGGGAGGGAAAAAAAAATAAAAAAAATAAAATAAAATAAATAAATGCACTAGGTCAAGAAGGCTTAGCCTGGAACACAAGTGCTACTAGTCTTATACTTGCTTGGCCATTGGGAGATGGGTTTCAAACCTTAGTTAAATTTATAGAGGTATGCAGAGCGTGAATCAGGAGACAAACACATATGTAAAACAAACAATAAGAACATTAATGTGAACATAGCTATTGTATGGGTAATCCCCATAATAAAAGAAATATGAAACTAAAGCAAGTAGAAATTTTAACGTGGGATTTTAACATCAGGGTTTCAGTTAACTGTAAATTATAAAGTTCCTTGTCATGTAGCCGCTTCTGACTTCTGCCATAGTGATATTGCCAAGTCTAGCCTACCCCGTCGCGGCACCACAACCTCCGCCATATCATAATGGGAGATGAAAGTGTTTCTGTCTTACAACCATGTAGGCAGCTGAGTATCCGGCATGACTCCTCCACGCATGAAAAGAGCGTGCTATATTCTCCTTGGGTGTTCTCAGGGCCCTCTATGTGACAATCGGTCTGTGCGCTCCCAGCCATGAGGTGTAGATATCTCTGCAGGGATCCAGCAAACTCTGCGCTATGGAGCGGAGCGGATCTGAATTCAGCACAACTGCTATGCTCAAGACGCTGCAAGGAAGCCTTCACCACACTATACAGTAAATTGAGGCCCTCAACCCCACCGGAGGGGCCGGCCGCATCCCCATCCAGGGCAGCCAAGGGCTGTGTGATACTAGGCATGTCTGATCCTTGTAGCTCCGTCCTCATTAGATCCGGTCGGCTGTCCATGAAGATGGGGGGCTCCGTGGGTACTTGCTTAAGAAGTTGCTGAGCAGAGGGACGGGCAGTTGGCGGCTGTGTGTGCACTCTCAGTTCTGGGGTAGAGGGTAAAGGCGTGTAACTGTCCCTAAACAACCCAACTAAGTCCTGGTACCTGCAGCACATCCGGTGGTCAAAAGCTTCAAGCTGGGCTAAAACGGTTCCGAGTGCCTCCTCCATACCTCAGAAGTCACCACTTCCCCTGGTCTAATGTTCCGTAAATAGTAATTTGTAGGTAGGATGCCACGCGGATAGCAAGATGGCCGCCTCCCCACAGCTGCTGCAACTGCTCTTGCGGTAGTAATTAGAGGCAATCTTCTGTGGCTAGGTTGCAGAATAACGGTAATTTCTTCTCAAAACCCACTCTCTCATTTGGGAATAGATTGGGCTGCACTGAGTGGTCAAAGTTAGATAAATAGTCGGAACAAGTCCGGAGCTGATATGAGATGCGACCACTCAGATGCAGAGCTAGCTCCTCCCCCCCTGTGAGCTATATTTTAATATTCCAGTGATAAAATGTCTCCACATTCCCTTACTTTTTCTTCTCCTATGTCGCCCCGTTTTCTTGTTATACCCACTAGTACAGAAGAACACCATCCCTTAGGGATATCATTCCCTCAGCGATATGAGCTCTTCTGTACTTTCCTAGGACTGTCAATTTCTAGTCTAACTTAATACAATTCATTATTTTTTTTAATTTAAAATTATACATAGAAATACAAAATCCTATGCTAAACCTCATTAGCAACATTTATACAATGGTCTTAAAGCTCATGTATAAGTGCGTGAGTTTGGGTACACTAGATGGGTATGCGTGTAGTAAAATCTTTTGCCTAGATTACGAGTCTTGTGTTAGCCTTAAAAAGCAGCGTTGAGAGGTCCCAATGCTGCTTTATAACACCCGCTGGTATTATGTGTCTTGCAGGTACAGGTGTACCGCTCACTTTTTATCCGCGACTCGAACATACTGCAAATCCACTTACGTCAATTGCGTATCCTATATTTTCAATGGGATTTTCCTAACGCCGTATTACGAGTCTTTGAAAAAATGAGCGGTACAGCCTCTCCTGTCAAGACTGTTACCGCATTTAAAAGTCAGTAGTTAAGAGTTTTATGGGCTAACGCCGTAACATAAAACTCTTACATAAAGTGCTAAAAAGTACACTAACACCTATAAATTACCTATTAACCCCTAAACCGAGGCCCCCCCCCCCCCCCCCACATCGCAAACACTTAAATAATAATTTTAACACCTAATCTGCCGACCGGACATCGCGGCCACTTTAATAAATATATTAACCCCTAAACCTCCGCCCTCCCTGCTCGCAAACACTAGTTACATTTTTATTAAACCCTAATCTGCCGTCCCTAACATCACCAACACTTACCTACATTTATTAACCCCTAATATGCCGCCCCCAACGTCGCTGACATTATACTAAAGTTATTAACCCCTAAACCTAAATCTAATCCTAATCCTAACATCCCCCTAACTTAAATATAATTTTAAAAAATCTAAATAAAACTACTATTATTAACTAAATTATTGCTATTTAAAACTAAATACTTACCTATAAAATAAACCCTAAGATAGCTACAATATAACTAATAGTTACATTGTAGCTATCTCAGGGTTTATTTTTATTTTACAGGCAACTTTGTATTTATTTTAACTAGGTACAATAGTTATTAAATAGTTATTAACTATTTAATAACTACCTAGCTAAAATAAGTACAAATTTACCTGTAAAATAAAACCTAACCTAAGTTACAATTGCATCTAACACTACACTATAATTAAATTAATTCCCTAAATGAACTACAATTAATTACAATTAAATTAAATAAACTAAAGTACGGAAAAAAACAATCAGCCTTGCCCACAAAAACTCGTAATCTAGCCGTTTATTAATAAAGTGTGAATTGTGCCTGTAAAACAAAAGTTATAATGGTTCACTGAAGTTCTTTGTTGTCATCTTTTGGCATCTGGTCTTTGCTTTTGCTTTACCAATTGTCTCTCTCTCTTTGAACCACTTTGTTTTTTCCAAGACCCTCAAAGGAATGAAAAGAGATTAAAACCAGGCATATATTTACTTCACACTACAACACTCCATCTGCAGTAGAAACCACATTCACAATTATTAACTTCAAAGTTGGGGTGTGCCTCTGTCATTGCATCATCCCACTTGCACCCTTACTTAAACTTATGTTGCTTGACTTATATGATTATTTACCCCTTTATGCTATATATTATCTTGGCCTAATGCCCCATTTTACATCTCCATTGTGACACATGTTATACTTATTTCATTTGTCCAACTCCACCATCATAGCTTCATGGTAAGATCAGTCCTGAAGACACCTGAAAAACAACAATCTATCTGGTAGGAAAGGTGAGAAGCCTTCTGTCTTCATTGGTTTTCTTTCTGAAAGATAAGACTTCAGACAGTTTACATGAAAATGTTCTTGCATGTGGCATCCCAAAAGTAATTACAATGGAGGTATCTGTTATTGGTTTTTAGAAAGAGAATGCATCAATTAACTATCGCCTAGATTTAGAGTTTTGTCGGTAAAGACCCGCGATGCTAACGCTGCTTTTTATTCCAGTGCACCGTTAAGACAACGCTGGTATTAAGAGTTGTCTGAATGGCTGCGTTAGGCTCAGAAAAGGGAGCGTTGAGCATAATTTAGCTCCACTTCTACTCTCAATACCAGCGTTGCCTACGGTAGCGGTAAGCTGGAAAAACATGCTTGTGCACGATATCCCCATAGGAAACAATGGGGCTGAGCTGGCTGAAAAAAAACCTAACACCTGCAAAAAAGCAGCGTTCAGCTCCTAACGCAGCCCCATTGTTTCCTATGGGGAAACACTTTCTAAGTCTGCACCTAACACCCTAACATGAACCCCGAGTCTAAACACCCCTAACCTTACACTTATTAACCCCTAATCTGCCACCCCGCTATCGCTGACACCTGCATTATATTATTAACCCCTAATCTTCCGCTCCGGACACCGCCGCCACCTACATTATACCTATGAAACCCTAATCTGCTGACCCTAACATCGCCGACACCTATATTATATTTATTAACCCCTAATCTCCCCGCTAACGTCGCCGCCAGCTACCTACACTTATTAACCCCTAATCTGCCGACCGGACCTCGCCACCACTATAATAAATGTATTAACCCCTAAACTGCCGCACTCCCACCTCGCAAACAGTATAATACATTGTATTAACCCCTAATCTGCCCTCCCTAACATCCCCGCCACCTACCTAGAATTATTAACCCCTAATCTGCCGCCCCCACCGTTGCCGCTACTATAATAAAGTTATTAACCCCTAAACCTAAGTCTAACCCTAACACCCCCCTAAATTAAATATAATTTAAATTAATCTAAATAAATGTACTCTCATTAAATAAATTATTACTATTATTTAAAACTAAATACTTACCTATAAAATAAACCCTAATATAGCTACAATATAACTAATAGTTACATTGTAGCTATTTTAGGATTTATATTTATTTTACAGGCAACTTTGTATTTATTTTAACTAGGTACAATAGCTATTAAATAGTTATTAACTATTTAATAGCTACCTAGTTAAAATAATTACAAAATTGCCTGTAAAATAAAGTTACAAATACACCTAACACTACACTATCAATAAATTAATTAAATAAATTAACTACAATTAGCTAAACTAAAATACAATTAAATAAACTAATCTATAATACAAAAAAACAAACACTAAATTACAGAAAATAAAACAAATTTACAAGAAGTTTAAAATAATTACACCTAATCTAAGCCCCCTAATAAAATATAAAATCCCCCCAAAATAATAAAATGCCCTACCCTATTCTAAATTACAAAGTAATCAGCTCTTTTACCAGCCCTTAAAAGGGCCTTTTGCGGGCATTGCCCCAAAGTAATCAGCTCTTTTACCTGTAAAAAAAATATAACCCCCCAACATTAAAACCCACCACCCACATACCCCTACTCTAACCCACCCAAACCCCCCTTAAATAAACCTAACACTAACCCCCTGAAGATCTCCCTACCTTGAGTCGTCTTCACCCAGCCGAGCCAAATTCTTCATCCAAGCGGAGCAAGAAGATGTCATCCATCCGGTAGAAGTCTTCATCCAAGCGGTGCAAGAAGAGGTCCTCCATCCAGTAGAAGTATTCATCCATGCGGCGTCTTCTATCTTCTTCCATCCGGAGCGGAGCCATCTTCCATCTAGCCGACGTGGAGCCATCCTCTTCAACAGAAGGACTAACGACGAATGAAGGTTCCTTTAAGGGACATCATCCAAGATGTCGTCCCTCGAATTCCGATTGGCTGATAGGATTCTATCAGCCAATCTGAATTAAAGTAAGAAAAATCTGATTGGCTGATTCAATCAGCCAATCAGATTGAAGTTCAATCCGATTGGCTGATCCAATCAGCCAATCAGATTGACCTCGCATTCTATTGGCTGTTCCGATCAGCCAATAGAATGCAAGGTCAATTCGATTGGCTGATTGGATCAGCCAATCGGATTGAACTTCAATCTGATTGGCTGATTGAATCAGCCAATCAGATTTTTCTTACCTTATTTCCGATTGGCTGAGAGAATCCTATCAGCCAATCGGAATTCGAGGGACGCCATCTTGGATGACGTCCCTTAAAGGAACCTTCATTCATCGTTAGTTCGTCGGTTGAAGAGGATGGCTCCACGTTGGCTGGATGCAAGATGGTTCCGCTCCGCTCCGGATGGATTAAGATAGAAGACGCCATTTGGATGAATACTTCTACCGGATGGAGGACCTCTTCTTGCACCGATTGGATGAAGACTTCTACCGGATGGATGACATCTTCTTGCTCCGCTTGGATGAAGAATTAGACTTGGCTGGTTGAAGACGGCTCAAGGTAGGGAGATTTTCAGGGGGTTAGTGTTAGGTTTATTTAAGGGGGTTTGGGTGGGTTAGAGTAGGGGTATGTGGGTGGTGGGTTTTAATGTTGGGGGGGTTGTATTTTTTTACAGGTAAAAGAGCTGATTACTTTGGGGCAATGCCCCGCAAAAGGCCCTTTTAAGGGCTGTAAAAGAGCTGATTACTTTTAAATTTAGAATAGCGTAGGGCATTTTATTATTTTGGGGGGCTTTTTTATTTTATTAGGGGGCTTAGATTAGGTGTAATTAGTTTAAACTTCTTATATTTTTTTTATTTTCTGTAATTTAGTGTTTGTTTTTTTGTATTATAGATTAGTTTATTTAATTGTATTTTAGTTTAGTTAATTGTAGTTAATTTATTTAATTAGTTTAATGATAGTGTAGTGTTAGATGTATTTGTAACTTAGGTTAGGATTTATTTTACAGGTAATTTTGTAATAATTTTAACTAGGTAGGCTATTGTTCTTAGTTAAAATAAATACAAAGTTGCCTGTAAAATAAATATAAATCCTAAAATAGCTACACTGTAACTAATAGTTATATTGTAGCTATATTAGGGTTTATTTTATAGGTAAGTATTTATTTTTTAATTGGAAACATTGATTTAATGATAGTAAATTTATTTAGATTAATTTAAATGATATTTAAGTTAGGGGGTTGTTAGGGTTAGGCTTAGACTTAGGTTTAGGGGTTAATAACTTTATTATAGTAGCTGCGATAGTGGGGGCGGCAGATTAGGGGTTAATAATTGTAGGTAGGTGGCGGCGGTGTTAAGGAGGTTAGATTAGGGGTTAATAAAAATTATTATAGGGTTTGCGAGGCGGGAGTACGGCGGTTTAGGGGTTAATACATTTATTATAGTGGCGGCGAGGTCCGGTCGGCAGATTAGGGGTTAATAAGTGTAGGTAGGTGACGGCGACATTGGGGGGGCAGATTAGGGGGTAATAAATATAATATAGGTGTCGGCGATGTTAGGGGTAGAAGATTAGGGGTTCATAGGGATAATGTAGGTTGCGGCGGTGTCTAGTCGCCAGATTAGGGGTTAAAAAAATTATTATAGGGTTTGCGATGTGGGGGGTCCTCGGTTTAGGGGTTAATAGGTAGTTTATGGGTGTTAGTGTACTTTATAGCACAGTAGTTAGGAGCTTTATGTTCCGGCGTTAGCCCATAAAGCTCTTAACTACTGACTTTTTTTTTTGCGATTGGAGTCTTGTCGGTAGAGGCTCTACTGCTCACTTCTTCCAATACCAGCGTTAGGCAAATCTCATTGAAAAGATAGGATACGCAATTGACATAAGGGGATCTGCGGTAGCCTGGAGTCGCGGAAAGAAAGTGAGCGGTAGGTAGACCCTTTCCTGCCTGACTCTAAATACCAGCGGGCGGTAAAAAGCAGCGTTAGGACCCCTTAACGCTGCTTTTTGATGGCTAATGACAAACTCTAAATCTAGCAGTATGCATTCTAAATATTGGCATATTTAAAAATTAATAATGAAAACACTTAAATTATTAATCGAACTTAAAACTAAAGTACACATTACATGATACAAATGCACTGCAAACAAATATGCTTATAAACAAAAATGAATGATTTAATTTGAGCACTCCAATTTTGGCAGCTGTTTCTTTAGAAACCCAATTTCATCTCTCATTCTCTTGTTTTGTTCTTTGAGTTCCCAATAACTTAAGTTGGCCTTATTGCTTATCTCATTTGGCCTCAGCCTCCAATTTGTATATGTGTTTTCTCCTCTGTTATTATCGCTATTTAAATTCCTGACCCTCCAGTTTCCTGTATATGATCCTCTACTATTCTGATATCCCCAAACATGTCTCCTGTTGCCCCTATATGATTCCTGCCTGTGAATATTCAGATTGTTCTCCAGTGACTGCTTCACTGCAGAAATTGCCTTAATAGTGTATGAGTGATAATTCCACCACAACTCAGCTCTAGTGAGCACCATATCTAAGTTTGTGGAGTTTGGATCATACAACTTTACAAACTCCTGACATTTTCTGGGGACAGCTTCAAGTACCCTCTTTATGTGAGCTGGTGACCCCCAGACCATTTTGGTCTGTGGCTGGCGCAGCACACACCAGAATAAAACTCTTTTTGTTACTTCAAATTGTCCATCTAGAGGTCTCATGGTAATATCACTAATCTCTTTTTCTAGACTAGTAAAATTGAAAAAGATTTTAACTATTCTCCCAGCCTGATTAGATATGCTTGAGGTGAATCCTAATAACCTGTTGGCATAGGGGCCCATTTCATCTTGAAGCAATTATGTCCATTCCTGCATGCTTATACCTAATTTTATGGCTTTTTCAGATCCCTTGTGAAACCAGTGTGAAAAGTTATTAAAGCTGTTTGTTGGAATTGTGCACGACCATTTCTGAAAAATTTCTTTATCTGCTACAGTCATTGGCCTAGTCTGATTTGAAATACCTGTAGGAACTTTCAGGTTGTTAAAATTCTCAGATATTATGACGGGGAAATTGGAACAGAACTTGGGTTTTTAGTGGGGTTCACTTGCATTTTATCTTGTTTTATTACTTGTTTTGGCTATTTCCTTTGGGGCAGTAAGTGATCACTATCTGCATTGTTCCCAGAAATATCACTAATTATTTTTCCTTCTTGTTTTATTTTCATTTGTAACTCAGTAATTTTATTTGAGTATTCGTTTCTGCTGTGTTCTGTTAATTTTAATTGACGTTGTAATTTAGTGATCTGTATGGTGTTAGTTAAAGCAGAAAGCTTAATACAATCTCTGTCAGTCTGTGTGTTATCTAACTTTAAGTTAAGGTCTTTATTTTGGTCTGTCAGGTCTCCAATAATGTTTGTTAGTCCCCTTATTGTTGAAATCACTGCCTGCGCTATCATACATTTTCTTTTATTATTAATCTTTGTAAGAGTTAATACCTGTGTTAGTATATCTAAAACACTTTCACACTTGTTGTTTTTAGCTTCTGGGATGAGGAATGGACCATTATATTTATGAATATAATTGTTAAAATAATCACAGATTTCCTGTGAAATATACTTTTTCCCAGACATTTTAGTAGATCACAGTTAACACCCGAAAAGAGAAAAAAATAAAAAAATAAAATATAGTTCTCTTTTAAAAGGTGTTTAAGCCATAAATAATAATTGAAGGAGATACAAGGGGGGAATAAATAAATAAGTGAACAAAGTAAAGCAAGGAAGCCTTTTTACTGATATTTTCCCAAAACAATTAGCTAAAGCAATGGAAGCATACATTGATAAATTGAGGAAAAATTATAAAAATATTTTAAAGTTTGATTGTTTAGAAGGGGGGAACAGATTATTCTTAATGTACATTTTAAAGGGACAGTCTAGTCAAAATTAAACTTTTATTATTCAGATAGGACATGTAATTTTAATCAACTTTCCAATTTACTTTTATCATCAAATTTGCTTTTTTCTCTTGGTATTCTTAGTTAAAATTAAACCTAGGCAGACTCATATGCTAATTTCTAAACCCTCGAGGGCTGCCTCTTATCACAGGCTTTTTAAATTCCTTTTCAACACAGACTAAAAGTACACGTGGACCATATAGATAACACTGTGTACAGGCACAGGGAGTTATTTAGGATTTAGCCCAAAACAATGCTAAATGCAAGACAATAGATAATAAACAGTCACAGTCATGTGATCAGGGGGCTGGAAGAAGATGAAGAAGATTCTTAGATACAAGGTAATCACAGAGATAAAAAGTATATTAATATTAAAGTGTTGGTTGTGCAAAATTTGGGAATGGGTAATAAAGGGATTATCTATCTTTTAAAACAATAACAATTCTATGGTAGACTGTCCCTTTAAGGCAAATACATGTATTAAAGGGACAGTATACTGTAAAATAGTTTTTCCCTTAATGCGTTTACAATTGCTTTTTTTACCAACTGCAGAGTAAAAAATGTATGAAAATTAGCTTTTTAAGGCTTATTTGTGTATATTAAAGCTCTGATTTTGTGTTTTGAAGCCACAACCTAATAAAATGGGTTGAGCTTGTAGGTACAATCCGATCTCATTACTGTATCACATTTGTGCAAATATACCTGCTTCTTTATCTTATATCTGTCCTTAAAACAATCACCAGTACTTGGAGAGAACAATGGAAAATTAACATTTTATTACCTTATCTCTGCTATATCGCACTGGGAGTGTAATTTCTTCTGCTGGCTGTGTTTACAAAGCTTATCTATAGCTGGTACGCGCGGCCACAAACTTTCCGAATAGGTGGAGGTACCACATGCTAAATCAACAATTTCAAATGCCAATATAAGGGTAAAGGAGCTACTTGTAAACAATTTAATACACTCCAGCAGGTAAAGTGGATCATTGGGAACAAATTAAAGGGGAGAAAATTTTTGAGTAAACTGTCCCTTTAAGGCTTAAAACCCAATAAACCAGTTTGTAAGCAAATTGCACTTTTATTTGGTTTCAGGTAAGTACAGGAAGTTTCTATATAACTTTTTGAAATGCTAATTTCAACTGTAGTTTTGGTTCCAGGATCTGCTCCAAACACAGGAAAATGCAAAGGTTGCACTTTATACTAAATATAATTCTAATTTAGTACTAAATCTCTATGGTAAAACCACTAAACCAATACAAGTTAGTTATGAAATAAACTCTATGAGAGGGTCTCCATTGTTTCCAAACAGTTTATTTAACATCAGTATATGTTAATAAGAGAAATAGTTACAGGTATATATATATATCTATACATCTATTTTACAGCAAAACAATCCAAATATTTAAGACAGGGCAACTTTACTACAATATTACAATTTCTGCAGCTTTGCTAAAATAATCACAGGATTTTATCCAAGGAATATACTTAGCCACATTCTCCAGTGCGTCCAAAATCAGGCATCCTTTCAGGAACAGGATAAGAAAGAAAAAGAGCAAAAGATAGAGAGTGTTCAAGTTTTTATACCCCAATTAAATAGGGAGTGGTTTATCAAATGCCACTCAGAGGCTATTGGGAGGGTCCTACTTAGACATACACTAGGCCAAAGAACTAGCTATGTGAATTGCCAGGTATCAAATCTGTGAGCTATTTTTTATCATTCCAGTGATAAAATGTCACCAAAGTTGCCATCCAGAAAGAGTATTTAAAGCTGTTTCAAAGGGGCAATTAACCCCTTAAGGACCAGCGACGTACCCTGTATGTCGCTGGCCTTTTTTTGGGACTTGATTGTTTTATAGCGCGGTCTTGCCACCAGCGTTGAGACTGCTCTATTCCACAAAGCCTGCTGGAGGGAGTGCATTAATAGCGTGTTCTTGCTAGACTTGTGCTATTATGTCCTGAAAAAACCCTTAACGACCAGTGACATACAGGGTACATTGTGGTCATTAAGGGGTTAATTTGCCTGAAATGTAACTTCTTGGAAAAATCAGTATATCAAGAACAGGCCGTCCAACTGTCCAAGAAATTAAGAGAGAGAGGTTATAATAACAACATTGAACAAGCAAAGGGCACAGTGAATAAAATAAAAAGAGAAGACCTGCTGAGGAATGAAAGTTAAAAGAAAGCCAAGTCTATGTTTAAAACAGAATCAAAACAATACAATGAGGTATGTAAGGTAATAAAATTACATCTAGACATGTTGTCCGCACATGATGATTTAAAGGATATTACAAAAAAGGGCTGCAGGTTTGCCTATAGGAAAAATAAATAAATAGGCAACATTGTAGCACCGACCGAATTAAAACAAAGTCCAGTTCAGAGTGGTTCTTCTTGGCTGAGATTCAACGGTACCTATAAATGAAACTATGCAGCTTGCATAGCATGTGAAAAGGTTCAATCAGGAGACCAGTTTAAGTCAACAGTAACGGAGGAGACCTTCCCCAAAAAAACTTGCCTAAACTGTCATTCCACATATGTGGCATATGTGATCACATGTGTGAAATGTCAGTTACAATATGTAGGCCTCGCCTTTAGAGAGGTGAGGACAAGGATGAAAGAACATCTCCTTGATATAAAACATGACATTCTAACCACACCTCTTATCAACCATTTCACTGTGGTCCACCAGAAAACAAGCAGTAGCTTTAGGTGGACAATAATTGTACAAGTTAAGACTAAAAGGAGGGGTGGGGATAGAGACAGTATTTTAGCGGAAAGGAAAACCTTTTGGATTTTTCATTTAAAAACAAGGGTCCCTTGTGGATTCAATTCAGAGTTCGATTTGATTAATTTTTGGTGAACACATGTCCCCATTATCCCAGTATTTTCCTTTCCCTTCTCATTTCCCCTATTCCTATTCATCCACCAATAAAAAAGTGCTGTTTAGAGTCCTGCACCAATAAAAAAGCTTAGATGCCTTCTTTTTCAAATAAAGAAAGCAAGAGAACAAAAAAATATTGATAATAGGAGTAAATTAGAAAGTTGCGTAAAATTGCATGCTCTATCTGAATCACGAAAGAAAAAAAATTGGGTTCAGTGTCCCTTTAAGCAAAGTATAATCCAAGTGGTTAGGCATAATAGAACCATTCACCCATATAAGAGCTTACAGTATGGAGTAAGCATGAAAGAAATAAGCTAAGTGTTATGACAGCATAATATTAAAGTGATATGTGTAATCCAGGAATCACTAGCTGCAGCTGCATATTAGCCTTATATACCATTCATTAGTGCAGTCCATTAAAATGTTAAAATAACAGCAATTACTAACATAGGCTTACAGCATTTATAAGATTTTGTCCCATTAGTGTAGAATCATATAGCATTTAAATTAGTAACAGCAGTGATATATGGGACAATGTGGTGGTATATGTACCAAAAAAGGCAAGAGGTAGTTTGCAGCTGAAACAGTGAAGTTTGTCAATTGTAACAGGGTTAGTGAAAGAATAACCTATCAGAAAGGAGCTAGGGTTTTAAATGGTTATGTGTTGTAACCTTTTCTTAATGGCTTGGAGTAAGGCTTAACGCCGAAACGCGTCAGCCACTTTATTGCATCTTTCAGGGAACCTTCCTTGTCTATTTATACTCTATGTAATGAGTTTTTAAAATTTGAAACAATAAAAGTCATATGTCTTAAAATAGAAATGCTGTTCCGTAATTTCCTACTCTCTCACATCTAAGCTAAGGAGCCAGCCAAATTTTGGTTCAGACCCTGGACAGCACTTGTTGTTCACCAAAGGTTGTTCACCAAAAATGGGCTGGCATCTAAACTTAAATTTCTGCTTTTCAAATAAAGAGAATGAAAAAATTTGGATAATAGGAGTAAATTACAAAGTTTCTTAAAATTGCATACTCTATCTGAATCACAAAAGAAAAAAATTGGGTTCAGTGTCCCTTTAAGATTCAGTAGAATATCTTGATAAACTTGGGAATTAATTTTTCCCTCAATGATAGCTAGTGATGTCGCGAACCTAAAATTTTGCGTTCGCAAATGGCGAACGCGAACTTCCGCAAAAGTTCGCAAACCGGGCGAACCGCCATAGACTTCAATAGGCAGGCGAATTTTAAAACCCACAGGGACTCTTTCTGGCCACAAAAGTGATGGAAAAGTTGTTTCAAGAGGACTAACACCTGGACTGTGGTATGCCGGAGGGGGATCCATGGCAAACTCCCATGGAAAATTACATAGTTGATGCAGAGTCTGGTTTTAATCCATAAAGGGCATAAATCACCTAACATTCCTAAATTGTTTGGAATAAAGTGTTTTACAACATCAGGTATGATGTTGTATCGTTCAGGTAGTGTAAGGGTTTTTTTTTTTTTTAAATGTACACTACTGTTTTAGCAGATATGACTTGCACTGCTGTGACACTGTGCCCTGGCAGGACCTGGAACGCACACGTGTGAGGGAAACTGACTGCTATTATTTCACATTTTTTTTTAAATGTATGTACACTACTGTTTTAGTAGATATGACTTGCACTGGTGTGACACTGTGCCCTGGCAGGACATGGAGCGCACACGTGTGAGGGAAACTGACTGCTATTATTTCACAATAAAAAAGGTGTTTTTTTTTTTTAAATGTATGTACACTACTGTTTTAGCAGATATGACTTGCACTGGTGTGACACTGTGCCCTGACAGGACCTGGAACGCACACGTGTGAGGGAAACTGACTGCTATTATTTCACAGTAAAAAAGTTTTGTTTGTTTTTTAAATGTATGTACACTACTGTTTTAGTAGATATGACTTGCACTGGTGTGACACTGCCCTGGCAGGACCTGGAGTGCACACATGTGAGGGAAACTGACTGCTATTATTTCACAATAAAAAAGGTTTTTTTTTTAAAATGTATGTACACTACTGTTTTAGCAGATATGACTTGCACTGGTGTGACACTGTGCCCTGGCAGGACCTGGAACGCACACGTGTGAAGGAAACTGACTGCTATTATTTCACAGTAAAAAAAGGTTGTTTTTTTTTAAAATGTACACTACTGTTTTAGCAGATATGACTTGCACTGGTGTGACACTGTGCCCTGGCAGGACCTGGAATGCAAACGTGTGAAGGAAACTGACTGCTATTATTTCACAGTAAAAAAAGGTTGTTTTTTTTTTTTTTAAATGTACACTACTGTTTTAGCAGATATGACTTGCACTGGTGTCACACTGTGCCCTGGCAGGACCTGAAACGCACACGTGTGAAGGAAACTGACTGCTATTATTTCAAATTAAAAAAAGGTTTTTTTTTTTTTTAAATGTACACTACTGTTTTAGCAGATATGAGTTGCACTGGTGTCACACTGTGCCCTGGCAGGACCTCAAACACACACGTGTGAAGGAAAATGACTGCTATTATTTCAAATTTAAAAAAGTTTTTTTTTTTTAAATGTACACTACTGTTACACCAGATATGAGTGGTGGCGCTGGGCAAGTGGGCACAGTATACGCTGTGAGCCTGAGCTGGCAGGCAGGCTGCAATTAGATTACACAGGGGAAAAAAAAAAAGCAGACTGATGTTCTAGCCCTAAAAAGGGCTTTTTGGGGGGCTGTCCTTACAGCAGAGATCAGATGAGTCCTTCAGCACTGTAGTGGACACTGAATACACTAGCCTAGCTATCGATTTCCCTATTAAATTAGCAGCAGCTACACTGTCCCTCCTCTCACTAAGAATGCAGGCTCCGAATGAATCTAAAATGGATGCTGTCCAGGAGGTGGGAGGGTCTGGGAGGGAGTGCCTGCTGCTGATTGGCTGGAATGTGTCTTGTGACTGTGAGCTACAGGGTCAAAGTTTACTCAATGATGACGAATAGGGGGCGGATCGAACATCGCATATGTTCGCCGTCCGCTGCAAACGTGAACATGCTATGTTCACTGCGAACTATTCGCGGCAGAACTGTTCGCGACATCACTAATGATAGCTAGTGACTTATCCGTTGGGATGATGTTTTCATGTTGGTATGTGGTGCACTTTTTATGCCATAAATAGTGCTGTGTGTTCTTCCCAAACAACTCAACCTTTGTTTCATCAGTCCACAAAACATTTTTCTAGTTGCGTTGTAAAGTGACATGGTGGTCTTTGGCAAACTTAAGGTGCATAGCAATATTTTTTTTGGAATAGCAGTCGCTTTCTTTGTGATGTCCTGCCATGGACAACATGCATTTTCAATGTTTTTCTTATAGTAGACTCATGAACGGAGATGTTTACCAGTTCTATTGATTTCTTCAAATTTTTAGCTATCATTCTAGGGTTCTTTTTTACCTCATTTAGAATTGTGCTGTGGGCCCTTTGAGTCATCTTGACTGGACAGCCACTTCTACGGAGAGTATTCACAGTACTAAATGGTCTCCATTATAGACAATTTGTCTTACAGTGGACAGATGAATATCTAAGCTCTTTGAAAAAACATTTTAACCCTTTCCAGCTTTATGGAATGCAACATTTCTTGATCACAGGTATACTGCCCTGTACTATATATAACGAGAATACCATATATTCTATGCTGAAAAAATTGCCACCTGTAGATTTATAGGTTTAATGATATGTTACTTTATTTGTAATCTATAGATTTGCTGCCCACTGCCTTTTTAAAAAAAAAATTCTAAAGAGTTGGAATCCCGCTGATGCTGATGCTTCCTATTATCAGACAGCGGGTGCCCACTAGGAGAAGCAAAAAAAATGAATGAATACAATATTTAAAAAAAAAAGTTTTGTATTTTTTAAAAAAAATGTTTTTAATTCTCAATGGAATCATTCTAGGGAGAGAGAGGTCGCAGAAGTAATCTCTACTAATCTACCAGATTAGGGGGTTTCTTGTAGTAAGATATATACTGTAGATTTGACAAACTAAAAATGGCAAAAATATTTTATAATGTTGAGGAGGTATACAAAATTGTTAATGAATACAGACTCTGATATTGACTCAGAATGACATCCTAATTCAGACAGTGAGGAAACAAGTGACATTGATGTTGAGCACCCCCAAAACAACAAAATCCCAATCTCTACAGGAGCAATTTGAAGAGTCTCTAGGTGACAATTTAAGCTGGAATTCCCTTAATTTCTATAGCTCTGAAATTCCTGATTTCTTTCCTAAGATATGATAAGTCCACGGCTTGAGTAATTACTGTTGGGAATATCACCCCTGGCCAGCAGGAGGAGGCAAAGAGTACCACAGTCAAACTGCCAAGTATCACCCCGTTACCCACAACCCTCAGTCATTCTCTTTGCCTTCAGTGCATGGAGGAGGCGAAGTTTAGGGGTCTGAAGAAAAATTTAGATTTCATCTACAAGCAAGTTTTGGGTTATAGCCGTATTCCACGTCATTCCTTGCAGTGGGGTAGTTGTGACTTCAAACAGTTAGAAACTTGTAATGAGGTACTTACTGCGTTTTCCTAACAATTGCTGCCCTAGTTTAGAAAGCCAGAGTTGGTAACTCTGTTCTTTCTTTTTCAAAGTTCTCTGTGAAGAACTGTGTCTTCTCATACCTTGTAACTGTCTACATGCCGGATAGCGAATCAGGTAAGTGCTTTTTCTTCCAGTTGGGGAGACCATGCACTTAACAAATTAAAAGACAATGCTTTTTTTATTGGGACCAGGGGTGTATTATGGCCTAGGCCAACAAGGCCGATGCCTAGGGTGCCAGATTTGGGAGGGGCAGCATATCTGCCCTATCCTCTCACTAAAAGTCAGCACAAAGTACAGTGAGCAATGTTCTCCTTTAAACCATTGCTTTATTTAGAGCCGCCAGCATTTTTGCAGTGGAAGCGTTCTTGGTGATAAACTTGCTCGGGGATATGCTTACAAGGTGAGGCTGGAGGAGAAGACCTTGTGCCGATATGCTGCCTCCCATTGTCAGCTGTGCTTGGTCTATGAGCGCAGTGCTTATTGCAGGTCTTAGTATCTAAAAGACTGGATGCGTCTGTGCACTGCTTAGATCAGCTTGTTATGTCTAATCATAAACTCTCAGTGCTAAAGTATACTAGCTACTAATAGCTAGCTTTCTTTGCATTCCTGATCCCATGGAGTAAATAGTAAACAGATAATTAAAAAATTTTCATTACTTGAATGATGGTAATTACTGTATGTTGTTGCATGTGAAGGGAAGTGATTGTTTCAAAGTTTATTCTTCTTTCCCTTCCTTTCTCCCTCCCTTCTTTCCTCAACTCTCTTCCTCCCTCAACTCACTCCCTCCCTCAATTCCCTTCATTCTTTCTCTCCCTCCCTTCTTTCCCTCCCTCCTTTCTTTCTTTCATCTCCCTCCCTTTCTTCCTTCTTTCACTCCTTTCTTTCCCTCCCTTCTTTCCCTCACCCCTTTTCTCCTCTCCCTCCCCACTTTTCTCTTCTCTCTCTCTCTCTTTTTCTCTATCTCCCTTCTTTCCTTTCCCTCCCTTTTCTCTCCCTTCCCACAGGTAGAAAATAGTATGAGATGCATGCAATTCAATCTACCTATATGCAAGTGTTTTGCTAGCCCATTTTTCTTTTGAATTGTTATGATTTTTTAAAAAAATTATACACTGCCCCAAAAAATATTAAGGGGAAAAAAAGGCCTAAAACCATTTGGGGGGGCAGCAGAATTTTGAGTGCCTAGGGCAGCACAAAACCTAAATATTCCACTGATTGGGAAATAGATAATCCTGTTGTTTTGGTTACACTGGGGCATGAAGCAGGCACTGTAGCATGTGTGAGGCTAACATTTAAACTCTTTTAAAAAGAAAGGGTAAAATGTTTTTATTAGGCTTTATTTTCTAACATATATTTACTTGATAAAACAATTCAAGTTTAAAATGAAAGTATGGCTGAATTTTCTATTTCAGCAGCTTATTCATTTCCCCTTTGCTTTAAAATAAAACAATGCAACATTTTAAACTGTCCGGTTTGAAAAAATGGTTTTTTCTGGTGCTCAATATACAAGGAAGCTATTTTTAGTGTCTCTCTGTGCCGCAGCAGTAATTTGAGCTCTGCAATTGTGGTCACATGACTGGCTTTACATCATAACATTTCAGAGGAAAAAGTAGTTTTTCTCCATTTCTGGGTGATCCGGTCTTAATTGGTAGCGGTAAAGCACCTCAGTAATAAAGGTGTGGGGTTGCCTGAGGGGTATTTTAAAAGTGTATTCAATGTTTATTAAAGGTTTTTTCTTAACTTTTCTCACATAATTTTAGCCAAGGATCGATCCTAATTTGCGATAAAATTTCAAGTGTATTTTTTCCTTAGCTTATTTTAATTGAATATTGCATTCTTTGAAATTTATCTGTACAAGTTTATTTACTCTTTCACAAAATGTCTCATATGGAGCAAGGGCCTTTTCTCTTGAAATCATGCTTATTATGTTTATATGCACAAATTGCAGCTCCTATGCAATTTTGTTCTTCATGTGTCAAGAAAACCTTTAAAAATAAAGGTAAAATTTTTGAGCCTAATGTCTCTCAGGATGATGCTGTTAAAATAATACCTCTGCTTTCTCCTGCTACTTCCGAAGCCTCAATGGTGTCACATGCAGTGCCCTGTGGTTCCTCTATAACTCCTAGTGGAGTTTATTTAAAAGCAGAAATTGCTGCACAGGTATCTTCAGTGGTATCTGAGGCATTAGCTGCCATTCCCAGATTACAGGGAAATTGCAAGAGGAAATCTAGAAATTCAGAAAGTAAGGTGTCTGTCCTCAGTTCGGCTTCCCAAGTTGCCCTTTCTCATAAGTCAGATGAGGAAGATGCATAGGGACTTTCTGAGGGTGAAATCTCAGACTGAGGTGGTATCCTTCAGATTTAAGCTTGAACACAGTATATTGTTAAAGGAGGTTTTAGCTACTTTAGAAGACTCTGATACCCCTGACATTGTCACTCCAAAGAAATCTAGTAAACCTAATAGTTTCTTTAATGAACCTTCCACTTTGGAGGATTTTCTTGTGCCGGACCAAGCTAGGGAGATTATCTCACAGGAATGGAAGGAACCAGGGGTATCTTTTTCTCCATCTCCCATTTTTTTAAGAAAATGTTTTCTTTTGAGGATTCCATTAAAGACCCTTGGTATACTGTACCCAAAGTTGAAGGGGCCATTTCCACTCTGGCTAAGAGAACCACTGTTCCTATTGAGTATAGCTACTGTTTTAAGGATCCAATGGGCAAGAAGTTGGAGACGTATTTAAAAAAATATTTAAGATCTTATTGGTTCGATGCCTTGTCTGGTTCTCTTCATGTAGAAACTTCCTTGGATGAAATTCAGGATAGGATTAAAGCTCTTAAATTGGCCAATTCCTTTATTGCAGATGCCATTTTACAGGTTGTTAGACTAGAAGCTAACTCTTCTAGTTTAGCTGTCCTAGCCCACAGGGCGTTATGGTTCGTATGGTTGATATGGTCTGTGGACATTTCCTCACGCTTCTGCCTATTCCTTACAAGGGAAAAACCTTGTTTGGACCCGGTTTGGCAGAAATTATCTCTGATATTATGTCAGGGTTTTGACTGTTACTGCACCTTTAAGTTGGTTCACCAATCACAGTGATTCATCACCTATTTTAACACCTGCTCTCCTAACTAGCATTGCTTAGTATTTTGTTTCTCTATCTAGAGTAACTCTGAGCCTTACTCTCTGAGATTTTCACAGATACCTAACTTCAATTTTCCTCCTCAGGATTCATTGTTTAACAAAGTCATTTCTTTAACAAGAGGACAACACTCCTGTCAGCATTGGAATCTGCAGACCTCTAACTTCTTACTAATTCCTAGCCTGTAGTGTCTTGGCATCTTAACAACTACAGAGAAGCTGTTTCCTTTTTTCTACAAGCAGGGATCTGTTTCTTGCAACACTAACAGGAAGTGATTGGGACCAAATTGTGCGCGCACAAGGAGTCAGAACAGGCAGCAGGTTCGGACAACAAACTTTGTGAGTAACATTTTCTAACCTTCCACAACTACTGTTTTGTGTTTCTCTGCCTGTATATCTACCGCTTCTCATGCTAACTGGGATTACTAGTTCAACACATACTGTGCACATACTTTGCATTAGCCTGATTTGTGATCTGCTTCAGATTGAGGCTGTGTTTTCCAATTGTGTATTATCCTCAGCAGAATATTAAGATTCATACCAAGTGTGACTGTCTAAATGTTATTTGATGAATAACTACTTCTAACCTTTCATTGTGGATTACAACTCTGAAATTTGTGTTTACCTTACTTAAGGATTTTCTACAGAGATCACTGAGGATTACAAATAGAGATTCTATTTTCGCATATTTTCTATCTAATGTCTAACATGTCGCATCTCCCTCAATAAGGGTCTAACGTGACACCTGGGTATATAATTAAGTATTCAGTATATCCTGAAAACTATACTTTATAACAACTTTACACTATACTACTTGGTTTCACTTTGAAGCTAGTGTTACCAAATCACAATAGTGTTACATTTCACATTTTTGTCTTGTAAAGTTGTTACCTCCTTGACATAATACTAAGCCTAAAAAAGTTACGTCACAAGTATGGATCCTGCTGAAATACCCCAGTTTGTATTTAACCTAAACCAAAAGGTGGATAAAATGGGGCAAGCAATATTAGACCTACAACTAGAAACACAGGTTCTTAGAGAATTGATAAAGGATCTGAAAGTCCCGCACACCTCAACTATTGAACCACAAGTTAGTTTACCTGACTCCTTTTCTGGAGACAGGCGGTCTTACAGACAATTTAAAAATGCTTGCCACCTCCTATTTAACTTAAAACCTCACACCTACCCAACAGACAGGGTAAGGGTACTCTCTACAATATCTTTTCTCAGGTCAGAACCTAGGGTATGGGCTGACCACCTATGTGAAACCAATGACCCTCTAATAAATTCTTTCTCTGGGTTTTTCTCTGCTATGGATGAGTTATACAGTGATACAGATATCCAACTCACAGCAGAACAAAAAATGAGAAACCTTAAACAAGGAAAAAAATCTGTGGAGGATTACATCACAGAATTTAAATTATATGCTTCCGATTCAGCCTGGAGTTTGGTTTCACTCCGCAATCAGTTTAGGCTCGGCCTCTCTGATTCCGTTAAAGACGAACTAGCAAGGATAGAGATGCCAAGTACTCTGGATGCTCTCATGAAAGTAGCAACTCAGATTGATCGTAGGCTAAGAGAACGTAAGGCAGAACGCACCTACACTGAACCTGCTTCTAAGGTCCCATCGTCCAGCACTACACACTCAAGACCTACAACTAATGACCCCGTCACCCCTATGGATATCGGGGTAATTAGGGGACCACTCACTGCCGAAGAACGAATGAGAAGAAGGAACAACCACTTATGCATGTATTGTGCAAACCCAAGTCACATGGTCACAGTCTGTCCCATTCTACTTAAAAACAAAAAGAGTAAGTTTAATATTGTAAATAATGTAACAAGACTTGATGAACTACCTTCTTATTGCAATTTATCTCTCTTGTTACAGTGGGACCTTAGACGTCTGCCAATCAATGCCATAGTGGATTCTGGAGCTTTTGGCAATTTCATTGACAACACCACTGTACAAATTAATAAAATACCCACTGTTGAAAAAAAACACCCTGTCTCTCTCAAGGTTATTGATGGTTCCGTACTAGAAAACGGTCCTATCACGCACAAAACAATTCCCTTATTAGTGACCACTCAAGGGGGACATACTGAGTATATTACCTTTGACGTTATACCTTCACCACATTTCCAAGTTGTTTTAGGTCTATACTGGCTACAATTACATAATCCTAATATAGACTGGTCATCACTCACTTTGACCTTTCAATCAACATTTTGTAAAAATACTTGTTTTCCTCAAACAGCAGTACTACACACTAGCACTGATGTACCTCCTATACCGACTCACTATCTAGATTTCCAGGAAGTGTTTAGTAAGGTGGAAGCTGATACACTTCCACCTCACCGGGTATACGACTGCCCAATTGAATTAATCCCAGGAGCAACACTACCTGTAGGTCATCTTTACCCCCTTAGCCAACCTGAACTAGAACATTTAAAAGAATATCTGCAAGACAACCTAAAGAAAGGTTTCATCCGACCGTCTACCTCTCCTGCAGCTGCAGGTATGTTTTTTGTGACTAATAAAGACTCCACTCTTCGTCCCATCATAGATTATAGGGAGCTCAATAAACGGACCGTAAAAAATCGGTATCCACTCCCTTTAATTCCCGAAATGATCGAACGACTTACTGATGCCACAGTGTTCACAAAACTTGACTTGCGTGGGGCTTACAACCTTATTCGTATAAGGGAAGGCGACGAATGGCTCACTGCCTTTAGAACTAGGTATGGGCTCTTTGAATATCTTGTGATGCCATTCGGCCTTTGTAATGCCCCCGCAACTTTCCAGCACTTTATAAATGATATATTTCGCGATCTCTTAGATGTTTGTTTAGTTGTCTATTTAGACGACATCCTGATCTACTCTCAGAATATTTCTGACCACATAAAACACGTACGCTGGGTGCTGGCCCGTTTAAAGGTACATAAGTTATATGCCAAGCTCGAGAAATGTTCGTTCCACAAATCTACTATTTCCTTTTTGGGGTATACCATCTCCTCAGAAGGCGTACAGATGCAGTCTGAAAAGGTTGAAGCAGTAAAAAATTGGCCACAACCTCATGACCGCAAATCCCTACAAAGGTTTCTAGGTTTTGCTAATTATTATAGAAAATTCATAAGGAATTTTTCTAGAATTGTTAAACCATTGACTCAACTTACTGGTACTACACACCCATTTCTTTGGGAACAACAACATACCGCTGTCTTTGAACACCTGAAAACATTGTTCACCAAAGCTCCCATCTTACATCTACCTAATCCTAACCTTCAGTATATTCTGGAGGTGGACTCTTCAGACTATGCTATAGGTGCAGTCTTGTCCCAACAGAAGGCACCTCATGAACCGATGCATCCCATTTCTTTCTTTTCTAAATCCATGAGTTCAGCTGAGAAAAACTACGCAATCGGTGATAAAGAATTGTTAGCAATCCGAAGATCATTAGAATTCTGGCGACACCTCCTAGAAGGGGCTAAGAAAACCTTTTTGATTTATACTGACCACAAAAACCTTCAGTATCTCCAAAATAATAAGACTCTCTCATCCAGACAGGTTAGATGGAGTCTGTATTTTGCAAGATTTGATTTCCAGATAATCTATCGCCCGGCATGTAAAAATGGTAAGGCTGATGCCCTCTCTCGCCAATCGAGTCCACCATCTCAAAGTACCAGTTATACAAATATTATTCCGACTGAACGATTCATTGGTTTAACTTCTGACATTTTAACAGACATACAAAAGCTCTCACATATGCCACTACCTAACTCTAAGGTTCAGCTAATTAACCGGAATGGAATATATTACTACAAAGACAGAATATTCTTACCTGAACCTTTAAGACATCAAATTCTACAAGAGCAGCATGATTCACCTCTTGCAGGTCATCCAGGAGAGAGACGTACATTAGAGTTGATCAGCAGAGCGTATTGGTGGCCAGACATGAAAAGATCAATTTCTGACTACATAAAAACCTGCCTTATATGTCAAACTTGCAAAACAGAGAAAAAGAGCCCATATGGACTACTTATGCCCCTACCTGTTTCTGATAGACCATGGAAACAAATAGGCATAGACTTCATAGTGGATTTACCTCCCTCTAAAAATCATACCACTATAATGGTGGTTGTTGATAGTTTTTCAAAAATGGCTCACTTTCTACCATTTCATAAATTACCCACTGCACCTGAAACAGCCAGACTTTTTATGGATCAAATCCTCAAGTTACATGGAGTACCAAGTACTGTGATTTCTGACAGGGGATCTCAATTTACTTCAAGGTTTTGGAAATGTTTATGCAAAGCCCTTAATATCAAACACCAATTCACTACTTCATTCCATCCTCAATCAAATGGACAAGTGGAGAGAATAAACCAATGGTTGGACGAATACCTACGATGTTTTTGTGCTTATCAACAACATAATTGGATTTCATATCTCTCTTTCGCAGAATTTGCATATAACAACCTTACTAATTCTTCAACCAATCTTACACCCTTCTATGCAAATTACGGATACCACCCCACTTTCACTTCCATCTCATCAACCCCTTCTGATTCACCTTTGGTTGATGAGTTGAATAATTCTTTACAGGACAACTTCAATTTTATAAAAGAGAACATTATTAAGGCTCAAAACTCACAGAAATATCACTACGACTTAAGACATAGAGATCCTCCTAAGTATAAAATCGGAGACCAAGTATGGTTATCAACCAAGAACCTACGAATACAAGTGCCAAGTAGGAAACTAACACAAAAGTTTTGTGGACCTTTCAAAATTCTCAAAGTAGTCAATCCTAACGCCGTTACTTTAGACCTACCCTCTTCCATGAAAATACATGCTACATTTCATGTATCTCTCCTCAAGCCTTATAACCCAACCAGAGTTCAAGCTTCTCACACACCTTCGTCTCTTGAATTACAAGATACCGATGTATATGAGGTTGATCAGATTATTGACTCTAGGATTTCCAAAGGAGTATTGCAATACTTGGTTAGATGGAAGAACTTCACCAAGGATGATGATACGTGGGAACCTTCTACTAATATCTATGCTCCTAAATTGGTCTCCCAGTTCCATCAGAAATTCCCGGATTCTCCTAGACCTTAAGCTGAGGATCAGCTTGCTTGACGGGGGGATCATGTCAGGGTTTTGACTGTTACTGCACCTTTAAGTTGGTTCACCAATCACAGTGATTCATCACCTATTTTAACACCTGCTCTCCTAACTAGCATTGCTTAGTATTTTGTTTCTCTATCTAGAGTAACTCTGAGCCTTACTCTCTGAGATTTTCACAGATACCTAACTTCAATTTTCCTCCTCAGGATTCATTGTTTAACAAAGTCATTTCTTTAACAAGAGGACAACACTCCTGTCAGCATTGGAATCTGCAGACCTCTAACTTCTTACTAATTCCTAGCCTGTAGTGTCTTGGCATCTTAACAACTACAGAGAAGCTGTTTCCTTTTTTCTACAAGCAGGGATCTGTTTCTTGCAACACTAACAGGAAGTGATTGGGACCAAATTGTGCGCGCACAAGGAGTCAGAACAGGCAGCAGGTTCGGACAACAAACTTTGTGAGTAACATTTTCTAACCTTCCACAACTACTGTTTTGTGTTTCTCTGCCTGTATATCTACCGCTTCTCATGCTAACTGGGATTACTAGTTCAACACATACTGTGCACATACTTTGCATTAGCCTGATTTGTGATCTGCTTCAGATTGAGGCTGTGTTTTCCAATTGTGTATTATCCTCAGAGAATATTAAGATTCATACCAAGTGTGACTGTCTAAATGTTATTTGATGAATAACTACTTCTAACCTTTCATTGTGGATTACAACTCTGAAATTTGTGTTTACCTTACTTAAGGATTTTCTACAGAGATCACTGAGGATTACAAATAGAGATTCTATTTTCGCATATTTTCTATCTAATGTCTAACATGTCGCATCTCCCTCAATAAGGGTCTAACGTGACACCTGGGTATATAATTAAGTATTCAGTATATCCTGAAAACTATACTTTATAACAACTTTACACTATACTACTTGGTTTCACTTTGAAGCTAGTGTTACCAAATCACAATAGTGTTACATTTCACATTTTTGTCTTGTAAAGTTGTTACCTCCTTGACATATTACGGGTGGAAAAGGGTCTTTTCTACCACAAAATAAGAAGAATAGGCCTAAAGGACTTCAGAGTAATTTCGTAACTTCAGTAGAAAGCCTTTCCCTTCTTCTTCCAAGCAGGAACAATCCAAGTCTTCTTGGAAATCCAATCAGTCTTGGAACAAGGCGAAACAATCAAAGAAACCCACACCTGATTCCAAATCAGCATGAAGGATTTGCCCCAGATCTGGGACTTCTCAGTTCTGTCAAGCCTAGATATGAGATGTCCCAGATCCCTGAACTGTGGACATAGTATCTCAGGGTTACAAATTGGAATTCAAGACTTTTCCTCTCAGAGGCAGATTCCTTCTCTCAAGATTATCTGCAGACCAGATAAAGAGAGAGGCATTCTTGAAATGTATACAACATCTTTCCTCCCTGGGAGTGATAGTTCCAGTGCAGGAACAGGGTCTCGAGTTCTACTCCAACCTATTTGTGGTTCAAAAAAAAGAGGAAACTTTCCGTCCCATTCTAGACTTGAAGTGTTTATACAAGCTTCTTAAAGTTCCATCCTTTAAGATGGAGACTATACACTTAATTCTTCCTTTAGTAAAAGAGGGTCAGTTCATGACAACCATAGACCTAAATGATGTGTATATTCATGTTCCTATACACAGGGACCAACACAGATTCCTGAGATTTGCCTTTCTCAACAAATATTTCCAGTTTGTGGCCCTTCCATTTGGTCTAGCCATGGCTCTCAGAATTTTTTCAAAGTTACTGGGGGCTCTTTTGGCAGTGATCCGTTCTTGTGGAATTGCTGTGGCACCCTACCTGGATGACATATTGTTTCAGGTGCTATCTTTTCAACAAGCAAAATCTCACACAGAGATATTCTCTTTTCTTCATTCCCATGGATGAAATGTTAATCTGGTAAAAAGCTCCCTTTCCCCTGCTACAAAAGTAGTGTTCTTAGGGACCATAATAGATTCTCTATTAATGAAGAATTTTCTGACAGTGGTCAAAAGCATTTCCTCTAGCTTCTCTCTTCAGGCTACTACTCATCCTTCATTGGCTCAATGTATGAAGGTAATCGGTCTGATGGTGGCTTACATGGACATCATTCCTTTTGCTCAATTCCATTTGAGAGCTTTATAGTTGTGCATGTTCAGACAATGGATGGTGACCATGTGGTTCTATCTCAGAGAACAGAGTTAGATCAGTCGTCAAGGGATTCTCTCTTGTGGTGGATTTCTCAAGAACATTTATCTCAGGGCACATGCTTTCAGAGACCTTCCTGTGTGATCGTAACCACGGACACCAGCCTGCAGGGCTGAGGAGCAGTCTGGAACTTGTTAAAAGCTCAGGACTTGGGAAGAGTCTGCTCTTCCCATCAACATCTTGGAGTTGAGGATGGTTTACAATGCTCTATTGGCTTGACCTCAGTTGTCCTCAGCACAGTCTATCAGGTTCCAGTCAGACAACATAACCTCTGTGGCTTACATCAATCACCAAGGAGGAAACACAAAGTTCCTTAGCCATGAAGGAGGTTACTTGGATTCTTCAGTGGGCAGAGACCCACAATTGCTGTCTATCTGACATCCACATTCCTGGAGTAGACAACTGGGAAGCGGATTTTATGAGCAGACAGACTTTTCATCCCGGCGAGTGGGAACTCCATCCGAGGTGTTTTTCAGCTTAGTCCTCAAATGGGGGGTGCCGGAGTTAGATCTGATGGTGTCCCATCAGAACGCCAATCTTTAAAGGTATGGTTAAAGGTCAAGAGATCCACAGGCCATTCTGATAGATGCTCTGGCGGTTCCTTGGGTTTTCAGGTTGGTATACCTGTTTCCTCCGTTTGCTCTCCTTCCATGAGTCATATCAATCAAGTGAGGGCATCAGTTATTCTAATAGCCCCTGTGTGGCCTTGCAGGATCTGGTTTTCAGACCTAGTGGAGATGTCATCTCTCCCACCTTGGAGACTACCTCTGAGGAAGGACCTCCTGATTCAGGGTCCCTTCCTTCATTCAAATCTCATTTCTGTGAAGCTGACTACTTGGAGATTGAATGCTTAATTATGTCTAAAACCATGATTCAGGCTTGCAAGCCTGTTACTAGAAAGATTTACCATAAGATATGGTGTAAATATCTTTATTGGTGTGAATCCAAGGGCTACTCTTGGAGTAGAATTAGAATTCCTAGAATTTTATCTTTTCTTCAGGAAGGCCTGGAGAAGGGATTGTCAGTCAGTACCCTTATGGGTCAAATTTCTGCTTTATCAGTTTTACTACATAAACGTTTAGCGGATGTGCAAGATGTGCAATCTTTTTGTCAGGTCTTGGTCAAAATCAGGCCTGTCTTTAAGTCTGTTGCTCCACCTTGGAGTCTTAACCTTGTTCTTAAAATTTTACATCTGGCTCCTTTTGAGCTGTTGCATTCCATGGATTAAGTTGTTATCTTGGACGGTTTTGTTTCCTATTGCTATCTCTTCTGCTCAAAAAGTCTCGGAACTCTCAGCTCTGCAGTGTTATTTCCCCTTATCTTATTTTTAATGCCGATAAGGCATTTCTTTGTACTAAGTTAGGTTTCCATCCTAAGGTTGTTTTTAATAGAAATATCAATCAGGAAAATGTTTTTCCCTCTCTGTGTCCTAATCTTTCTTCTTCCAAAGAACTTTTGTTAAACAACTTGGATGTTTTATGTGCTCATAAATTCTACTTAAAGGTGACTAAGGATTTTCGCCAGTCCGCTGCCCTCTTTCTCTGTTTCTCTGGGAAATGTAAAGGTCAGAAATCTACTGCTATTATTCTTTCTTTTTGGTTACAAAGTATAATTTTTTTGGCTTATGAGACTGCTGGACAACAGCCTCCTGAGAGAAATACAGCTAATTCCACAAGAGCTGTTTCCTCTTCTTGGGCTTTCAAAAATGAAGCTTCTGTGGAATGAATTTGCAAGGCTGCAACTTGGTCTTCTCTACATACTTTTTCTAAATTTTCAAAATTTGATAATTTTGCCTCGGCTGAGGCTTCTTTTGGGAGAAAGGTTCTTCAAGCAGTGGTGCCTTCTGTTTAGGACTGCCTGTCTTGTCCCTCCCTATTTATCCATGTCCTCTAGCTTGGGTATTGGTTCTCAACAGTAATTACTCAAGCCATGGACTCACCATATCTTAGGAAAGAAAAAACAAAATGTATGCTTACCTGATAAATTTCTTTCTTTCCGGATATGGTGAGTCCACGCCTCCACCCTTTATTTTAAGACAGTTGTTATTTTTACTATAACCTCAGGCACCTCTACACCTTGTGTTACTCCTTTTTTCTCCATTTCCCTTCGGTCAAATGACTGGGGGTTGTAAGTAAGGGAGTGATACTTGGCAGTTTGACTGTGGTGCTCTTTTCCTCCTCTGGCTGGCCAGGAGTGATATTTCCAACAGTAATTACTCAAGCCGTAGACTCACCATATCCAGGAAATAAAGAAATTTATTTGGTAAGCATTAATTTTGTTTTTTTACACTGTCTGCTGGTATCAAATAGACATAACAAATTTCTAATCAGTTTTTCAAAATCTTTTTGTCAAATGCTATATTCGAAGAATTGTTTGCCAAACTAATCTTTACGCAGAGCAGTGCTTGGCCACAAATTCACCTAGAGATTTACAAAACTATAATTTGATTCTAACAATTAATGCAGAATTAAACATTTTTAGTGGTGCACTATTATGGGCATCATACATGAGACAATTATTAAATTATCTTGGTCAACCCACCCTGCAGTAAAGCCAAGAGCAAGATAGGAAAGCGTTCCTCCACTTTACGGATAACACCTAAATTATGATAGATAATCTAAAATAAGACTGCTAATTGATTATTTTAACAAATTATTTGCAGAAGTGTATACCTCATTTTAAAAAAAAAATGTTTTGACGAGTCCCTAATGGTTTTCAAATGTAGATTATAATTTAACCCTTTGAGTCATAAGTTTGATTTTTTCTGTTTTTTACTATTTAAAAAAAAGACCCAGATCCCCAAGACTTAGGGGTCTGTAGCGGCTTAAATGCCTGAGATAAAGGCTTCTAAGCAGAATGCCCCCTTTCCTTATATTTTGTATTGTACATTTTAAATAAAGTTGCATGGTGACGCCATCATGTTATTGCGTGTGACGTCACTGCACGTAACGGGAAGCCCCAACGATGCCTGTCAATATACAGGCCCGATCACGGGGGTGGGAGTTGGTGGGAGCCCCCAGATTGCTCTAAAGGTGGGTGAGTGCTAGCGACGGCTCAACAACATATCCCCTCCAAAAAAGCAATATATGGTATTAAATTCTATAAACTGAGTGAGAGTTCCAGAGGCTACATACAAAATTTTAGAATATTTGAAGGGAAAGACTGCCAGATGGATCAACTTGGCTGCCCACCTCACCTTACAACAAGTGAGAAAATTGTCTGGGACTTTATTCATTCATTCATAGGATTTGGGTGCCATCTTTATGTTGATAAATATTAGAGATGTACATTTGGCAGTTTTCTCTACTGGCTAATTAAATGTGAGTCTGCTTTCTATAGTCTGCTCTTTTTTGGATCTGAATATCCTCTTGTGCAAATGAATCACACTAAGATCTTGATTTGCACAGATCTTAGTTTATTTCACTTGCACAACAGGACATTTGGTTCTGAAAAGTGCTGAGTACTGAAAGGAGCCTTCAACTTCCACATTCGTCAGTGAATGCATCATTTATTAAATTACTGAAAACGTTCACATATGTATATAAAAGGGGCTCTTCAATCACTGCATTTCATTATTATTTGGTGTTGCTTTGAGGATGGACATCCTCAATGTTGTGAACTTTGTTCTTTTATTAAGGAGACGCAGGGCAAGACGGGTGTTGATGGCTGCAATGTGACACGGAAGATGCCAGCGAGTGCCAAGGGTTTTCTACTCATGCCCTCAGTGACCGAGAGGTGGTCTGTTGATTTTGACTGGATAGGGCCTCTATTGAGAGGCTCTATGTTGAGATCACAGACTCTCTCGAGCCACTCACTGGAAGAACTAGGGCAATCCCTGGGATGGTAAAATTGCTTGTGGTCCTCTATTTCTTGGAAACTGGGTCATTCCAGGCTGGGATAGGTCTAGGCATTGGTATGAGCCAGGCAACCTTCTCACATCATCTGAAGGTTTTCCTGGATGCTTTGCACCGACGCCTAGTCCATCATGTCCACTTCCCAAATACACCGGAGCAGTGGCATGCTGTCAAGCTCCAGTTCTACCTTAGAGCTGGATTGCCAAGGGTATTGGGGGCCATAGACTGCACCCACTTCTTGGTGCAGCCTCCCAGTGGTCAAGAGGAACCCTACCGGGATAGGAAATTCAACCACTCACTGAATATCCAGGTCATCTGAGATGCCAGGTTGAGGGTGATGAGTGTTCGATCTGGACTCCCTGGTTGCCATCATGATTCCTTTGTCCTCCGGAATTCGGCCATATACCAATGCTTCCAGGAGGGCCAAATGCCAGAGGGAATCCTGATAGGTAAATATCTCTTAGATACTCTAACATATGTATATGATATTTTTTATTCATTCTGATTGCTATTGTCAATAATCTATTTTGTTTATGCAGGTGATTCTGGATATCCGTTTCTCCGTGGCTGTTCACACCCATCCAAAACCCCAACGGAGTGCAAGAGGTGTGCTACAACTGTGTACACATTGCAACAAGATCCATAATTGAGCACACCTTTGGCATACTGAAGAGCCGTTTCCGCTTCTTGGACATCTCTGGTGGTGTTCTTCAGTACGCCCCCTCCAAAGTATCCTTAATTTTTATGGTTTGCTGTATGTTGCATAATATTGCCCTAAAAATCCAGGATATAGATATGGAGAGCTTGGACAATGAGTATGGTCATTACATAGACCCATTCCTGGAGCATGATGCTCTGGGAGTCCAAGCTCGATCAGACTATATCCAGGGGGTTTTTGGGCAAGAAGTTTGATTGTGCAACATACAGTTTTTATTTGTGTTTTTCTTTACTTTACATTATTATTTTTAATCCAAAAGCTGATATATTTTGGATTACTGTTGAGCAAATATTGTCGTTTCAAGGAATAATATTGTATATCATTGTAAAGCCACTGATTGAAAGTGGTTCATTTTGGCAAATGTTGCAATTGTTCAATGTAAAGTTGATGAGACACATTTTTAATAAAATCTAATTAAATTAAAAAAAAATTAGATCTACACTTGACTCTGTTGTTATTTGTAAGGGTATAACAAGAAATATTTTTTAATATGTGTTTAGCTTCTATCTTTCCTTTTTAAAAATGACCACTTATTTAATTTCTTTAGGCATACTTGCATTTTAGAAAACCCAAGTTTATCACCAAACATGTCCCAGAATCAAAACTTACATTCTTGCATTTCAAATAAAGATAACAAGATAATGAAGAACATCTGAGAATAGGAGTAAATTATAAAGTTGCTTAAAATGTCATGTTCTATCTGCATAAAAAAAAGAAACAATTTAGGTTCATTGTCCCTTTAACGTGCATGAGCTCAATGTTATCTATATGAATTTAAAACAATTAATTTAAAATATAATTTTTTTCATTTCACTGTCACATTAAAATAATATAAAATTGAAGATAAAAAATATTGTTAACATTTATGTAAGTAGCAGCAATGCACTACAGGTTTATAAATGTATACATGCGTTTCTCGCACTGTATGTCTTTATCTATATCACAGCCACTCTCCCTCTCTCTCTCAATTTCTCTCAATCTCTCTCTCTCTTTCTCTCTCTCACAATATCTATCTCTCTCTCTCTCTCTCTCTCTCTCAATTTCTCTCAATCTCTCTCTCACAATATCTCTCTCTCAATTTCTCTCATTCTCTCTCTCACAATCTCTCTCTCTCTATCTCACAATCTCTCTCTCTATCTCAATCTCTCTCAATATATCTCTCTCAGTCTTTCTCTCTCTCACAATCTCTCTCTCACAATCGCTCTCTCTCTCAATCTCTCTCACAATCTCTCTCTCTCAATCTCTCTCTCTCAATCTCTCTCTCACAATCTCTCTCTTTTAATCTCTCTCTCCCTCTCTCTCTTTCTCACAATCTATCTCTCTCTCTCTCTCTCTCTCTCTCAATCTCTCTCTCTCTTTCTCACAATCTCTCTATCTCTCTCTCAATCTCTCTCTCACAATCGCTCTCTCTCTCTCAATCTCTCTCTCTCAATATCTCTCTCTCTCACACACAATCTCTCTCTCTCACAATCTCTCTCTCAATCTCTCTCTCACAATCTCTCTCTCTCTTTCAATCTCTCTCTCTCCTTCTCTCTCTTTCTCACAATCTATCCCTCTCTCTCTCAATCTCTCTCTCTCTCTTTCTCACAATCTCTCTCTTTCTCTCTCTCTCTCTCTCTCAATCTCTCTCTCACAATCGCTCTCTCTCAATCTCTCTCTCTCTCTCTCTCTCTCTCTCTCTCAATCTCTCTCACTTTCTCTCTCACAATCTCTCTCTAAATCTCACTCTCACAATCTCTCTCTCACAATCTCTCTCTCACAATCACTCTCTCTCTCTATCTATCCCTCGCAATATCTCTCTCACAATCACTCTCTCTTATTCACTCTCTTGTATATTAAATATTGAGAAATATAAGTTGTATTTACATGTGCACCTTTCATTTCTTCACATATTGTTTGTATTTATAGCTTACATTGACAATTTTTGGGGGACACTGTTTATTTTAAAGAACATTGCCAAGGTACCTGTGCTTGTACCATTTGTCTAAATGGGTTAACTAAAACTTTGATAATTTCTTTCATCTTTGATGTGAAATTATGAGTTAGTTATGTATTTCTAATGTTTCTTTATTTTAAAATGTATGGAAGATTCTTTGATATGTTCTTGAGCAGAGGCCTATCCATGCTTAAAGTGGCTTTAAACATCATATATTTTTTTTTATTCTTCAAATAAAGATGTTTAATTGTTTGGTTTATACACATTGCCATTTTTAACATTAACAACAATGTTATATTTAGATTGCTTTTACCTCTATGAATAGCGTTTCTATAAGCATATTCTGACAGGCCACTGATACTATTTTATTTTATTAATAAACTATTAATTAAAAAATTTTAAAAACACAATCATTTATAAAGTATTGATTAATATATATTTATTTATTTATTTTATTTAATATTTTTATTGAGGTTTGAAAAGTAAAACACAATACAATACAATTAAAAGTATGACATAAACAGCTCGAAATGTCAAGTTGCAATAACTTTCAGACAAACATTATATCTTCAAATATCATTTTGCACAATAAACCTCTTTTCTCCAACATTGGTGTGTCCGGTCCACGGCGTCATCCTTACTTGTGGGAATATCTCTTCCCCAACAGGAAATGGCAAAGAGTCCCAGCAAAGCTGGCCATATAGTCTCTCCTAGGCTCCGCCCACCCCAGTCATTCTCTTTGCTGTTGCACAGGCAACATCTCCACGGAGATGGTTAAGAGTTTTTTGGTGTTTAAATGTAGTTTTTTATTCTTCTATCAAGTGTTTGTTATTTTAAAATAGTGCTGGTATGTACTATTTACTCTGAAACAGAAAAGGATGAAGATTTCTGTTTGTGAAAGGAAGATGATTTTAGCAGACAGTAACTAAAATCGATTGCTGTTTCCACATAGGACTGTTGAGATGAAGTAACTTCAGTTGGGGGAAACAGTTAGCAGACTTTTCTGCTTAAGGTATGACTAGCCATATTTCTAACAAGACCATGTAATGCTGGAAGGCTGTCATTTCCCCTCATGGGGACCGGTAAGCCATTTTCTTAGTCAAGCAAACAGAATAAAGGGCTTAATATGATCTATAAAACTGGTAGACACTTTTATGGGCTAAATCGATTGCTTTATTTGGGCATTTTATACATGTTTATGCTGATAATTCACAATTATAAACTTGGGGAACATTTTTTAACGGCAGGCACTGTGTTAGACACCTTTTCCAGTCAGGGAGGGCCTTCCCAGTTGTAGGCTGAGCCTCATTTTCGCGCCATTACTGCGCAGTTGTTTTTTGAGAGCAAGACATGCAGATGCATGTGTGAGGATCTGAAAGTAGCTGGGAAAGTTTCTAGAAGGCATCACTTGGTATCGTATTCCCCTCTGGGCTTGGTTAGGTCACAGCAAAGGCTATAGCTGGGACTGTATAGGGGTTAAATTTGTAAACGGCTCCGGTTCCGTTATTTTAAGGGTTAAAGCTCTGAAAATTGGTGTGCAATACTCTTAATGCTTTAAGACACTGTGGTGAAATTTTGGTACAATTCCTTCATACTTTTTCACAATACAATTCCTTCATACTTTTTCACATATTCAGTAATAAAGTGTTTTCTGTTTAAAATTTAAAGAGACAGTAACGGTTTTGTTTTAAAAGGTTTTTTTTGCTTTATTGACAAGTTTAAGCCTGTTTAACATGTCTGTGCCTTCGGATAAGCTATGTTCTATATGTATGAAAGCCAATGTGTCTCCCCATTTAAATTTGTGTGATAATTGTGCCATAGCGTCCAAACAAAGTAAGGACAGTACTGCCACAGATAATGAAATTGCCCAAGATGATTCCTCAGATGAGGGGAGTAAACATGATACTACATCATCTCCTACTGTGTCTACACCAGTTTTGCCCACGCAGGAGGCCCCTAGTACATCTAGCGCGCCAATGCTTATTACCATGCAACAATTGACGGCTGTAATGGATAACTCCATAGCAAATATTTTATCCAAAATGCCTACATATCAGAGAAAGCGCGATTGCTCTGTTTTAAACACTGTAGAGCAGGAGGGCGCTGATGATAATTGTTCTGTCATACCCTCACACCAATCTGAAGTGGCCATGAGGGAGGTTTTGTCAGATGGGGAAATTTCAGATTCAGGAAAAATTTCTCAACAAGCTGAACCTGATGTTGTGACATTTAAATTTAAATTAGAACATCTCCGCGCACTGCTTAAGGAGGTGTTATCTACTCTGGATGATTGTGACAACTTGGTCATTCTAGAGAAATTATGCAAGATGGACAAGTTCCTAGAGGTTCCGGTGCACCCCGACGCTTTTCCTATACCCAAGCGGGTGGCGGACATAGTAAATAAGGAGTGGGAAAAGCCCGGCATACCTTTTGTTCCCCCCCCTATATTTAAGAAATTATTTCCTATGGTCGACCCCAGAAAGGACTTATGGCAGACAGTCCCTAAGGTCGAGGGGGCAGTTTCTACTCTAAACAAGCGCACTACTATTCCTATCGAGGATAGTTGTGCTTTCAAAGATCCTATGGATAAAAAATTGGAGGGTTTGCTTAAAAAGATTTTTGTACAGCAAGGTTACCTTCTACAACCCATTTCGTGCATTGTTCCTGTCACTACAGCAGCGTGGTTCTGGTTCGAGGAACTAGAAAAATCGCTCAGTAGAGAGACTCCATATGAGGAGGTTATGGACAGAGTTCACGCACTTAAGTTGGCTAACTCTTTTATTTTAGATGCCGCTTTGCAATTAGCTAGATTAGCGGCAAAAAATTCAGGGTTTGCAATCGTGGCGCGCAGAGCGCTTTGGCTAAAGTCTTGGTCAGCGGATGTGTCATCCAAGACAAAATTGCTTAACATCCCTTTCAAAGGTAAAACTCTATTTGGACCAGAATTGAAAGAGATTATCTCAGACATCACTGTGGGAAAGGGCCACGCCCTTCCACAAGATAGGCCTTTCAAGGCCAAGAATAAGTCTAATTTTCATTCCTTTCGCAATTTCAGGAACGGACCGGCCTCTAATTCTGCATCCTCTAAGCAAGAGGGTAATGCCTCACAACCCAAACCAGCCTGGAAACTGATGCAAGGCTGGAACAAGGGTAAGCAGGCCAAGAAGCCTGCTGCTGCTAACAAAACAGCATGAAGGAGTAGCCCCCGATCCGGGACCGGATCTAGTAGGGGGCAGACTCTCTCTCTGTGCTCAGGCTTGGGCAAGAGATGTTCAGGATCCCTGGGCACTAGAAATAGTTTCTCAGGGTTATCTTCTGGAATTCAGGGAACTACCCCCAAGGGGAAGGTTCCACATGTCTCACTTATCCTTAAACCAAATAAAGAGACAGGCGTTCTTACATTGTGTAGAAGACCTGTTAAAGATGGGAGTGATACACCCAGTTCCAATAAAGGAACAAGGAATGGGATTTTATTCAAATCTGTTCGTAGTTCCCAAAAAAGAGGGAACTTTCAGACCAATTTTGGATTTGAAGATCCTAAACAAATTTCTCAGGGTACCATCGTTCAAGATGGAAACTATTCGGACGATTCTACCCACTATCCAGGAAGGTCAATTTATGACTACCGTGGATCTAAAGGATGCATACCTACATATTCCTATCCACAAAGAACATCATCAGTTCCTAAGGTTCGCCTTTCTGGACAAACATTACCAGTTTGTGGCCCTCCCATTTGGGTTAGCCACTGCTCCAAGGATTTTCACAAAGGTACTAGGGTCCCTTCTAGCGGTTCTAAGACCGAGGGGCATTGCAGTAGTACCTTACTTGGACGACATTCTAATACAAGCGTCGTCCCTGTCAAAAGCAAAGGCTCATACAGAAATCGTTCTGGCCTTTCTCAGATCCCACGGATGGAAGGTGAACATAGAAAAAAGTTCTCTGTCTCCGTCAACAAGAGTTCCCTTTCTTGGGAACGATAATAGATTCCTTAGAAATTAGGATTTTTCTGACAGAGGTCAGAAAGTCAAAACTTCTAAGCACTTGTCAAGTTCTTCATTCTGTTCCACGTACTTCCATAGCGCAGTGCATGGAAGTAGTAGGGTTGATGGTTGCAGCAATGGACATAGTTCCTTTTGCACAAATTCATCTAAGACCATTACAACTGTGCATGCTCAAACAGTGGAATGGGGACTATACAGACTTGTCTCCAATGATTCAAGTAGATCAGAAGACCAGAGATTCACTCCGTTGGTGGCTGACCCTGGACCATCTATCCCAGGGAATGAGCTTCCGCAGACCAGAGTGGGTCATTGTCACGACCGACGCCAGTCTAGTGGGCTGGGGCGCGGTCTGGGAATCCCTGAAAGCTCAGGGACTATGGTCTCGGGAAGAGTATCTTCTCCCAATAAACATTCTGGAACTAAGAGCGATCTTCAATGCTCTCAGGGCTTGGCCTCAGCTAGCAAAGGCCAGATTCATAAGATTCCAATCAGACAACATGACGACCGTTACGTATATCAATCATCAGGGGGGAACAAGGAGTTCCCTGGCGATGAAAGAAGTGACCAAAATAATACAATGGGCGGAGGATCACTCCTGCCACCTATCTGCGATCCACATCCCAGGTGTGGAAAACTGGGAAGCGGATTATCTGAGTCGTCAGACATTCCATCCGGGGGAGTGGGAACTCCACCAGGAGATTTTTGCCCAACTAACTCAATTATGGGGCATTCCAGACATGGATCTGATGGCGTCTCGTCAGAACTTCAAGGTTCCTTGCTACGGGTCCAGATCCAGGGATCCCAAGGCGACTCTAGTAGATGCACTAGTAGCACCTTGGACCTTCAACCTAGCTTATGTATTTCCACCGTTTCCTCTCATTCCCAGGCTGGTAGCCAGAATCAAACAGGAGAGGGCCTCTGTGATCTTGATAGCTCCTGCGTGGCCACGCAGGACTTGGTATGCAGACCTGGTGAATATGTCATCGGTTCCACCATGGAAGCTACCTTTGAGACAGGACCTTCTTGTTCAGGGTCCATTCGAACATCCAAATCTGGTCTCCCTCCAGCTGACGGCTTGGAGATTGAACGCTTGATTCTATCAAAGCGTGGGTTTTCAGATTCTGTGATAGATACTCTGGTTCAGGCCAGAAAACCGGTAACTAGAAAGATTTACCATAAAATATGGAAAAGATATATCTGTTGGTGTGAATCCAAAGGATTCCCATGGAATAAGATAAAAATTCCTAAGATTCTCTCCTTTCTACAAGAAGGTTTGGAGAAAGGATTATCTGCAAGTTCTCTAAAGGGACAGATCTCTGCTTTATCTGTCTTACTACACAAAAGACTGGCAGCTGTGCCAGATGTTCAAGCATTTGTTCAGGCTCTGGTTAGGATCAAGCCTGTTTACAGTCCTTTGACTCCTCCCTGGAGTCTAAATCTAGTTCTTTCAGTTCTTCAAGGGGTTCCATTTGAACCTTTACATTCCATAGATATTAAGTTACTATCTTGGAAAGTTTTGTTTTTGGTTGCAATTTCTTCTGCTAGAAGAGTTTCAGAGTTATCTGCTCTGCAGTGTTCTCCGCCCTATCTGGTGTTCCATGCAGATAAGGTGGTTTTGCGTACTAAGCCTGGTTTTCTTCCAAAGGTTGTTTCTAACAAGAATATTAACCAGGAGATAGTTGTACCTTCTTTATGTCCGAATCCAGTTTCAAAGAAGGAACGTTTGTTACACAATTTGGACGTAGTCCGTGCTCTAAAATTCTATTTAGAGGCTACAAAAGATTTCAGACAAACATCTTCTTTGTTTGTTGTCTATTCTGGTAAAAGGAGAGGTCAAAAAGCGACTTCTACCTCTCTTTCCTTTTGGCTTAAAAGCATCATCCGATTGGCTTATGAGACTGCCGGACGGCAGCCTCCTGAAAGAATCACAGCTCACTCCACTAGGGCTGTGGCTTCCACATGGGCCTTCAAGAACGAGGCTTCTGTTGACCAGATATGTAAGGCAGCGACTTGGTCTTCACTGCACACTTTTGCCAAATTTTACAAATTTTATACTTTTGCTTCTTCGGAGGCTATTTTTGGGAGAAAGGTTTTGCAAGCCGTGGTGCCTTCCGTTTAGGTAACCTGATTTGCTCCCTCCCTTCATCCGTGTCCTAAAGCTTTGGTATTGGTTCCCACAAGTAAGGATGACGCCGTGGACCGGACACACCAATGTTGGAGAAAACAGAATTTATGCTTACCTGATAAATTGCTTTCTCCAATGGTGTGTCCGGTCCATGGCCCGCCCTGGTTTTTTAATCAGGTCTGATGAATTATTTTCTCTAACTACAGTCACCACGGTACCATATGGATTCTCCTATATTTTTCCTCCTGTCCGTCGGTCGAATGACTGGGGTGGGCGGAGCCTAGGAGGGACTATATGGCTTTGCTGGGACTCTTTGCCATTTCCTGTTGGGGAAGAGATATTCCCACAAGTAAGGATGACGCCGTGGACCGGACACACCGTTGGAGAAAGTAATTTATCAGGTAAGCATAAATTCTGTTTTCCCTTTTTTTTTTTCTCATCGTTTTGTTCATGTTTGAGAGGGAGTTCAAAACAAAGGTGTAAACATAAATCTAAATTATCCCTTTTCACAAATAACACTTGTCATAGATAACAATTCTATAGCATAGAAACTGAATCAACATATAGTAATGCACCATATGTACCCAATATAGAGAGGATATAACAGTTGAGGTTCTATAAAATGACAAAGATATAAAAGAAACCTGTTACACTGCACTGTATATAACTAATATACAAAATATATATTAACTGAAACATAGATTTATTAATCATTTGATGTCTATAACCATAAAATAAATGAGTACTAGATGAGAACTTGCAGTATAGAAGGACTGAGAATATAAAAGTGAACTATAATTGGATAAAATATCTTTATCTGCGGTTAGTTTTGAGGGAAACCGCACAAGGACACTCTAAAATACTCATTAGAGCTCCATATATGCGGGGGGAGGGGGGAATATAATAATAGGCCTTCATAACTGGGAATAAGGACTTCTGAATCCAAGACTTCTATATATATGCCGTCAAAAAGGGACAACCAGTCCAAAGACACACATATACATCCAAACACCCACCAAGGAAACAGCTCTGTTTAGTGAGATAAAACTATTATGTTATAGAGAAAAATTATGACAACTTTATATAGCATATTACTGTAACATCCCAAATTTAGACACATAAACTGCATTCCAAAGCTCTGCTATCTATATCTGACCCTTATCCACCTGACACAATTTAGAGGACCACTAAGGCGTGAGCTTGATATGTAAGCTAACAAATATATTAATGAAGTAACAAATAAAAGACAGGAAGCAATATTACTTCACCCTAAAATTGGTATCTATTTAGGTTGAGGAGAGGAATAGAAGCTCATAATAAGCAGGCACAAATTTATTGGATATTGCTATTAGTAACTAGCTATCTATCTAAGGGGATCTTGACCTTGCAACATATGGACAGGGAAGCACTTCTCGACACCCTTGAAATACAGTGTACACACTTGACCAGAGGAGATACATGAATCTACCAAAAAGTGTAGAAAATAGTTGCTATATGTGGCTGGATACTATAAGGAGAACGAAAGCTTAAGCAGCTGGAAAAACTGTAGTATGCTCTGTTACCTAGGCACGGGCCCTATACCCAGCAACAGGCACATACCTTAACTAAACCATCATCTACCCCTTAGAGAGCATAAGGACTACTATAGGTGGAGTGCTTAGTTAGTTTGCCGAGACAATGCCAGCCTAAGTGTGGCAGTCCCCGCCTTAGCAGTATAGACATTTCTCTCTTGTTGTAAATAGTGTAATACTAGTGTAGTAACTGTAGATAGAGGTTACTTGGGCTAAAACGTAATGAGGGGAACTGTTCAGAAGGTCCACATGTAGGCAGAGAATGTGTAGTTGAACATATTGATCTACAGTTATATATAGGGATAAGTGACAATATAATTGACAACAACCACACTCACCCATCTGTATTAAATAACAGACACACTCACATAGCTATGTAAAAGAGGCTCAACCAACAGGCAAACATATGCTGAACTAAAGTGAAACAGTATATTCCAAATACAATGCTGAATGTATGATATCACAAGGTCTATATCCCAAAATTTGGTAACAAGAAGTCCCGGATATATATAAAATTGTGAAATGTGAAATATCCAGTCCGTATCTTAAAGTGTTAACTCACACAACTTGCAGCGAATGTCTATTATAAAAGGCATTTAGCCTACCACAAAAGGTCCACATGTTAGCGTGTGAATAACTGTTACCCTTAGATGAAGCGTCTTCCTCCTCAATAGAGAGTCCTAGGGGTAGCATAGTCCAAAAAACAAGGTCTCTCAGCCGATCCCCTGCTTCCCTGATAGCTATTGTGAACCTTTAGAAAATGAAGGGGTATTTGCGTCCATATTTAGTTCAGTAACTATACAGTCTATAGGGAGGTATCAGTCCCAATCAGGGTCAAGCAGTCTTTCACAGTATAGTGAGAAAGGAGAGAATTCCCACTCGTACCATCGCCAAGAACGATAGCAAGCAGGACACTTTACTACAAGGTGGAAGAGATCAGTGCCATTGTTCAGCCGATACCTCGTCTGAGGCCGACCAGATTCGTTTTCCACACACACATGCTGGATCTAGACAACTGCCGCTGAACCTGAGAAGTTGCGTTGTCAAGAACCAGCAGAGCAGCCTGCTCATGTCTCTGGCCTCCAGGAACTAAAGAGGTCTGACCCCGAGGGTGCCTTCTCAGGGCCCAATCTGCTGCATCCACCATGTCAGATAAGAGCAACATAGCCGGCATTCTAAGTAGACATGGGACCGTGCCTTCACCATCATCAGGTAAGCGGACCAAAATTTTGCTTCTTTTAGGGTAGGCAGACCGGGAACGCACCCGTGCAGCTCCACATTGCGCTATTGAGAGGGAGACTGGAGTGTGCTGTGTAGAGTACAGGTCAGCCATGTGATTGTGGAATTCCTCGGGAGGCCAGTCAGACATTACGTTAGATTTGACCGAAAACTTTGACCTATTTACAGCGCTCTTTAGTTTGATATGGGAGCCTTGTAATCCCCAAGCTGACAGCGTTGCTGGGTTTCCCTGGGGGGTATGCTGCTGTTCTTAGGTGGAAAAACCCAGACCACCACTTCCTCAAGCCTCTGAAAGTGACAATGCAGCAAACGCCGGATGCCTTCATCCCATCTGAAGGCCATGTTTTGTATATCTTCAGCCGAGTTTAGGAATATGTTGAGTCCCTCTTAGCTAGTATAAGCGGTTCAGATTTCCTCTAGGTTAGTTGCTGTATTAAGGATCTTACACATGGGAGAAAAGATGGCCGCTCCTGAACATTCTGGTCATTAATTGACTTGTAAAACAGCTATTATCTTTTCCGTAAGATTGCTATTCGAAGTCCCAAGTGATTCTAGTTCTTCTAGAAGATCCAAGGATGCCTATAGTGTGAGTTGAAACTGGGATGAACGGTCTATAGAATGAAATTATGAGCTATTTCAGCAGAGCTGAAGAGAAGTGCGACCGCTCAGTTCCCAGGCTAGCTCCGCCCCCCCATATATATTTATTTTAATGTTAGAAATAATAAAGAGATACTGAACCTAACGATTTTCTATTTGTTTTTCATATAGAGCATGCAATTTTAATCAACTTTCTAGTTACTCCTATTAGAAAAAGTTATTCATTTTCTTGGTATATCTATTTTAAAATAAATTTGGTAACTTTAGATGCCGGCCCATTTTGTTGAACTACCTTGGTTGTTCTTGTTGATTAGTGTATACATTCATCCACCAATAAATAAGTGCTGTCCAAGGTTATGGACTTTCTTTTTCAAAGTAAAGATATCAAGACAATTAAGAAAAATTGATAATAGTAGTAAATTTGAATTTTGCTTAAAATTTAATGCTCAGGGGGGCGGAGCTTGGCCACGCCGGGAGATGGCTGCCTGTTGAAATAGCTCCTAGGCCCTAATCCCCCAGTGTGACAGATTCATTATGTTTTGAATAGCAATAGCAGATTATTTGCCCAGTAATATACTTCTAACAGCAGTGACGCCTGATCGAAAAGCAGAGGAAGCAAACGAGATACCGCTGCATCTAACACCGCAAGAACACACAGAAGGCCACAATCAAGCCGCGGTGCGCATTACAATCAGCAACCCCAGCCTACCTTATACTGACTTCTGACCGCTCAGCGGTAGTTCCCACGACTGAGAAAGGTCCCGGCTCAGGCGCTGCAGCACAACTGCGCTGAAGAGGACATAGAGACACAGCGAGAGCGGGCGCACTTTAATCAGACCCGGTGCACAGCAAGCTGCAGTGATAACTGTCCGGAGAAACGAGGGGGCAATCACCCGCAGCAGAGAAGCGGCTTTCCTGGGCCTCATCAGGTAACAGGGACCAGTGCTGATATCGGTCATCAGGCTGGAGGTGAGTCATACTCACAAGTAGACAGCACGCAGGGCTCAACGGGAAAAAATTAATAAATAAAGGCCAGGCAGGTTAACACGAACAGCATTAGAATTACAGTTAAAGTTGCACCTGACCCATTATCTAGCAGGGTGTTGGGAGTATCACAATAACATTGCAGCGTGGGCTAACTAGGAGAGACCTGACATAATAAGGGCGCAGAGGGGAAGAAGGACTAATATAAGTGCACATGCAGACAGCATATTAAAAAAAAATAGAAAATAAACGCAGCACAACCAAAAGCTCTCCCTTCAATCACTCAAAGGGGTAATGCCTGCTAAGAAAGCTGTGAAATCAGACCCCCAGCCCAAATCAAAAATGATCAGCCAATATATGAAGCAGACAGAGGGCCCTCTGACATCTGCAGCAGATCACTCACAAGATGCTCAGACCTCACTGAACACGTCAGACAACAACTCTGAGACTCCATTATCACAGATGAGACACACAGAAATTACCAGAGAGGACCTTAAACTACTTGCCTCCAAAGAAGACATTAAATCAGCAATGACTGATATGCGCAATATGTTTCAGGAGATGAAAAGAGACATACGGCGCATAGATAATAAAGTGACAACATTAGAAGAAAGCCATAACATAACTAACCAAGATGTCCAGCACTTGTCACAATTAGTGTACAACCAAGAAGACACAATACAGAACTTACTAGAAAAAGTTGAGGATCTCGACAACAGAGGGCGCAGAAATAACCTGCGTATAAGAGGTGTTCCAGAGAGTATACTACCCACGGCTCTCTCAGGTTATCTGCAAGATATGTTCAGGACGCTTAAGGGTACCAGCACGTCCGCAGAAGTAATCATGGAAAGGGCACATAGAGCCCTTAGGGCTAAACCCTCACCAAAAGCGCCTCCAAGAGATGTTATTATTAAATTCTTAAACTACCAGGAAAAAGAAGAAATTCTGCGCCATGCACGTCTGAAGCCGCAATTTACACATGCAGGAGTACCTATCCAGATCTTTTCAGACCTCAGCCCAGCCACCCTTCAGAAGAGGAGAGACCTACAATTTATCACGTCGACTCTGCGTGCGAAAAACATACCTTACAGATGGGGATTCCCAGTTAGCATAACAGCCACTAAAGGAGAGAAATCGGCTACATTCCGGAACCCGGAGGACTTGGACCGCTTCTGCGAAACTCTCCACATACAAATCACCCCCCCTACAGAACAACCCTCATCAAACAGGAGCAACTTGCCAGGGAATGCTACAAAAGCCAGAGATACTGGAAAAGAGACCTAGCGAACTGATTGCCATCATGAACTTATTCTAATTGCTCGCTGGCCCAGAGACGTAAGGAACATTCTCATATGTACAGACTGACTACAAGAGGGAAAAGTAAAAAAAAAAAAAATGCAGTTTAATAACAGTCAGCAAATGTCACACAGACTTTTCTTTGATAGGGAAGCAAATATTAGAATGTACTCTAGCAGTAACATAATGGGTGTAAGAGCCCAGTTGCTGCTTATGTGTTATATTTCACAATCCCTCAGTTGAATAAGTTATTATTACATAGGATCAAGAAATGGATCCTCCCTCACGAGGGAGATACTATGCCGCATAAGGCTAAATAGCTCTAAAAGAGGATGGTTTTTTATAAGCTAATAAAGTTAACAATGTCGTTAAGAAATAGATTATCATATGTTAATGGTCACATCATAAGTAGTATAATGCACGTGTGGCACCCAAGCACTGAGTGTCAGATATAATGATATTGGAAGGGTCCGGACACTAACTAAATGTAACACATCATTTATCTTTTTTGATCGGAGACCCTTGTTGGTCTAACCAAAGATATAAGCTCATTGACCCTAGTAGAACGTTATGCAATGCTTAATATTTGTTCAATGTTTAGTGGATTCCTGTTATGGAGGTTACAATTTTCTTTTTTCTCTTCTTTGAGCACGTTATAGAAATGTATAAAGCAAAACTGAGGAATGTCTAACTCTGCAATAATCACACCTACATACAACCGCAGATCTAGAATACACGTTATTAAATGCTGAAATCACCACTTTTGCAGCGTCACTGACTGTCATCTCCACTTTCATTAACAGGGCCGTCGGGCTCCTGAGACTGACTGCAGGGCACACTTATTTACATTATTAACTGCATAGGAACTTGCTTAGAAATAGATACATGACATCAGAATGTCACCCTGGGGGTAGGGGATAACACCCTATTCTGTTACACAAACAACCAGTGTACCACTGACACAAATTAATTCAACTGGACTTTATTCTATACTGATATAGTATAGCATGTTAGGAGACTGTTGTCTTTTCCTCTTTATCCATTTAACCCTACTCACATCTCTACTTTCAAACCCACCCCCGCCTTCCCTTCTTTCCCCCACACCCTCCCCTAACTCCAAGACTTCACACAGGGCCAACACAATGTCGGTCCCACGGACACGGAGAGAAAATTGTCAAATTAGGCTGATAACCATAAACGCTAAAGGCCTCAACAGCCCTGAAAAAAGGTCAATAGCTTTCAGGGACCTCCACCGGCAGGACGGAGATATTATATTTCTGCAAGAAACTCATTTTAGGAAAGGCAGAGAGCCAAAATTACTTAGCACCAGATACCATCAAACTTTTCTCGCCTCAGGTCAAACAAAAACAGGAGGAGTGGGAATATTAATTAATAACAACATACAATTCCACCCAACATATGTTGATAAGGATAAAGCAGGGAGATATATTATAGTTATTGGATTGTTATATAACAGATACATCACGTTGATAAATATATATTTACCAAACCAACAACAGCACACCACTTTGAAGATAATTACACATAAGATCCTGGAAAATAGCAGGGGTGAGGTAATAATGGGAGGAGACTTCAATCTGTCCCTAGAACCTAAAGTAGACACGTCGAGTGGCACCTCCAGCGTCCCAAAAAAGGTGATGAGATCAGTCGGTTCACAGCTGCGGCAGGTTTTGTTGAGAGACGCATGGAGGATACAACACCCTAAAGACAGAAAATACACCTTCTTTTCACACCCACACCTAACATACTCCAGAATAGATTATATTCTTGTCGACCAGGCCTTACTGTCACATGTCCTGTACACAGACATCCTGCAGATCACTTGGTCAGATCACGCACCGGTGATCTGTGATTTTAAGTGGCCGGAAAAACCAATCCTCCCATACACTTGGCGACTAGACGAGACAATGTTAAATGACGCACCGACCTCGATGGAGATAGCCATAGCTTTAGAGGACTATTTTAAAATTAATAAAACTGACCAGACAAAACTTTCAATACTCTGGGAGGCACATAAACCAGTTATAAGGGGAGTGATGATAAAACTAAAAGCGCAACAACGCAAACAGAACAGACAATATAACAATTCTCTCCAGGCGCAGATCGCATACTGGGAAGGGCTACACCAGAACAATACCACCTCCACAGACATACTTGAGTCACTACAAACAGTTAGGAAAGAACTTCACGCACTACAAACCAGAGAGGCACAACAGCAGGCCCTGTACATGAACCAGACATATTTTGAACACGGCAACAAACCAGGATCCCTACTGGCTAGAGCCTTAAAAAGGAGACGCCATAAGGCGTATATTTCCGGAATGATAGACAGACAGGGACAATTACACGAGGATAGTAGAGGTATAGCCGAGATATTGAGGGCATATTACTCTACCCTATATAATCTGAACCCGGCCGCGGAGCCGCTTGAGAAGGGGGGCAGGGACGATAGGGAAACTACAGACCTGGAAAGGTACTTTGAAAATATAGAGACCCCCCAGATCACCAGTGAGGAAGCACGACAATTAGAAGCACCCATAACACATGACGAGGTGACTAAAGCAATAAGAGATACCCCCACAGGGAAAAGTCCCGGCCCTGACGGACTAGGGATAGGATACTACAAAAAATTCATGAAAATCTTAGTTCCACATTTATTAGGGTTATACAACACAGTGACAAAAGAGGGGGGGTTCTCACAGACCTTGTTAGAGGCACATATCGCGGTTCTGCCCAAACCGGGCAAGACCCCAAATAAACCAGAAAACCTGCGTCCGATCTCTCTGCTTAACGCAGACGTAAAAATTTATGCGAAAATACTAGCCTCTCGTATTAACAAGATCTTGCCAATGCTAATTAACCCCGACCAGGTTGGGTTCGTGCCGGGAAGAGAAGCCAGGGATAACACCCTGAAGGTTATACAATTAATTTCATTTGCAAAATGTAATGGAATATCATTAACCCTGACATCTACTGACGCAGAGAAAGCCTTCGACAGGGTGAGCTGGCCTTTCCTAAGGCTCGCCCTGTCGAAGATGGGCTTTGGCGAGGTATTTGTGAATATGATCTTCGCGCTCTACTCCTCGCCTTCTGCCAAGGTAAAGGTAAACGGTCTCCTGTCAGAGAGATTTGGGATATCAAACGGTACCAGGCAGGGGTGCCCCCTCTCGCCGATCTTGTTTGCGCTGTCAATAGAGGTGCTTGCACTTAGATTGCGAGCGGACAATCGGGTCAAGGGGATCAAACTTGATAACACAGAACACAAAATCGCGATGTACGCGGATGACATTCTGCTGACACTTGCAGATTCGGAGTCATCTCTCCCACGGGCTTTAGAATTGATAACGGAATTTGGTCAATACTCTAATTTCCTCCTAAACGTCGGTAAGTCGGAGGTCATGAATATAAATCATACAGAGGAAGAAGTAACTAATCTAATGAGGAACTGCCCTCTACGAAGACAGCAAAACTCTATGAAATACCTAGGGGTACAGCTGTCAGCAAATATAGACGTGATGTTTGAAGCTAACTATAAACAGTTAGAGAAGGCGGTGATAAATGACCTTTCGAACTGGAAAAACAGAAGTTTTTCCTGGCTGGGTAGGATAAGCATCATAAAGATGAATGTCCTGCCCAGAATCCTCTATCTAATGCAAACCTTACCGATACCACTGCCAGTAGACCACGTAGCAAAGATACAATCCTCCTTAGAGACATTCATTTGGAATGGCATACGACCCAGGGTCAAACAACAAACTCTTTATCTACCAAAAGAGAGAGGAGGACTGGGCATCCCAAACATCAAACTGTATAGACAGGCCATAATTTTGCAAAGACTGATTGACTGGAGTACCAATGATAACACAAAACATTGGATACAGATCGATAGGGCTATCCTGCACACGAATAATCCAGGCTACTTAGCTTGGATAGGGAAGAGAGACAGACCAAAGATTATAGAGAATTACCCTCTCCTCTGGGAGTTCTTTGCAGTGTGGGACAAGACCATTCACACTTCCACACATGTTTCCACACCAGTCTCCCCCTTGACACCTTTCATAGGCAATCCTGCCCTCTCATTGAATACACGGGAAAAGTACAATCCACGTGGACAGCCCCTAGAAAGAAACACCATTTTACATCTAATACAACAACAAAGAAGGGAAACACAGAATGAGTCAGAAGACACAGATATACATCTGACATGGCTAGCACACGCTCAGGTCTCTCACTACATTTCTACCCATAAAGACAAGACCTCCCTTTTGAGACAGCTGACAGACTACGAGAAATTATGCACAGCTAAACAAGCACATCGTCGACTAATATCCAAAGTATATAGAACACTTCTCACACCCGACGCAAAACACTTACCGACTTATACCGGGACATGGGGCAGAGATCTAGGCCAGGAATTGACAGTAGAAAATTGGAGAAATATTTTTGTCCATACCAAGACAGCATCGATTTCGGCGCAGGTGCAGGAGAGCAATTTTAAATTCTTGACCAGGTGGTATCTCACCCCGAGAAGACTAAAAACCATCTACCCGTCCTCTTCAGATAAATGCTGGAGGGGCTGCCAAGAGGAAGGCACAGTCCTACACATATGGTGGGACTGTTCCAGACTTCAACTTTTCTGGGCAGAGGTCATAAAACATATTAACAGGGTGCTGGAGGTGGAGATCCCAATGGATCCTAAAATACTTCTATTTTCGGATCTTCCTAGGCTACAAGATAGGGCAAAACATAAGCTGTTGCTGACTCTGATCAGCGGTGCTAAAATACTGATACCCAGGCACTGGAAATCCACCCAATGCCCCTCTTATGAGGAATGGAAAAACCAGGTAGATACCCTCTTGCAGCTGGAACGTTATTACTATATTAGATCCGGGTCGGTGGAGATCCATGAAAACATGCTTCATATGTGGAGACAGAGATTTGACGGGTAAAGAGCGTCCTAATTGACCAACCCACACTCGTGGACAGATGCCTCTCTCACCTCTTTCCTTCCCTCCCCCCTCTACTACTTGTACATTCCTTTTCTTTGTATCACCTAACTTTCGGTTTCACTTATAGGACAGACAGCAGCAAACCTAACGAGTAAGTCAGGGTGAACGCCACCGCATTGAGTGGTGAAATACATGACCTCAATTAGTACGGTAAAGCAATGACTCACTATCTTGACTTACACACACAACTAGGGCAAGTGCCCGAGCTACGAAAATATAGAGGTAACAGCTGTAATATGTTGTACAGAGCGAGACATACATGATTGTAAGATGTAATATAATACGATGTGGTGGTTGCCTCTCATGTCTTCTCAATGTAAAATCTTTTTTGTATATGTTCCTCTGTTTAATTGTAAAAATTGCAAATCACTTTAATAAAACATTTTTATTTCAAAAAAAAAAAAAAAAAAAAAAAAAAAAAAAATTTAATGCTCAATCTTAATCACAAAATAAACAAATAGGGTTCATTGTCCCGCTAAATGTTCAATTTTTTTTTTAAAAAAGGGGTTGTTGGTGTTCACTTTTTCTTTTTTCATTTTACTTGTTTTTTTTTAATTTTGAAAATGATTAAATTTACACAATTTAAGAAAAGATACATATAAATGAATATCACATGTTAACAATGAATAGTTAAATTTTAATTATTGATTCAAGTAAACTTTATTCAAATTGAGTTGTTTATCCAAAAGCTCAATATTATATTTTAATTTTAAAATTCAATGTTATTATGTTTATTAAATTTAACATTTAATAATAAGAAGAGATAATATGTTATACCTGCATTGAATTTGAACATCAGTCATTTGTATTGTGGGAATCAAGTAATTACAAACACATTTATTAATAATTATTAAATATTTTTTTATTTAAAAAAAAACATTGATTATTAATTTGAAAATATTTCTTTCATATTTTTAAATTAAAAATCATAAAAACAATAACACATTTATTAATAATTTAAAAATATTTCTTTTATATTTTTAAATTAAAAATTATAAAAACAATAACACATTAATTAGTAATTTAAAAATATTTCTTTCATATTTTTAAATTAAAAATCATAAAAACAATAACACATTTATTAATAATTTAAAAATATTTCGTTTATATTTTTATATTAAAAATCATAAAAACAATAACACATTAATTAATAATTTAAAAATATTTCTTTCATATTTTTAAATTAAAAATCATAAAAACAATAACACATTTATTAATAATTTAAAAATATTTCTTTCATATTTTTAAATTAAAAATCATAATAACATTTACACATTTATTAATAATTTAAAATTATTTCTTTCATATTTTTAAATTAAAAATCATAAAAACAATAACACATTTATTAATAATTTCAAAATATTTCTTTCATATTTTTAAATTAAAAATCATAATAACATTTACACATTTATTAATAATTTCAAATTATTTCTTTCATATTTTTAAATTAAAAATCATAAAAACAATAACACATTTATTAATAATTTCAAAATATTTCTTTCATATTTTTAAATTAAAAATCATAAAAACAATAACACATTTATTAATAATTTCAAAATATTTCTTTCATATTTTGAAATTAAAAATCATAAAAACAATAACACATTTATTAATGATTTAAAAATATAAAAGAAATATTTTTAAATTAAAAATCATAAAAGCAATAACACCTTTATTAATAATTTCAAAATATTTCTTTCATATTTTTAAATTAAAAATCATAAAAACATTTACACATTTATTAATAATTTCAAAATATTTCTTTCATATTTTTAAATTAAAAATCATAAAAACATTTACAAATGTATTAATAATTTCAAAATATTTCTTTCATATTTTTAAATTAAAAATCATAAAAACAATAACACATTTATTAACAATTTAAAAATATTTTTTTCATATTTTTAAATTAAAAATCATAAAAACATTTACAAATTTATTAATAATTTAAAAAATTTTTTTTTCATATTTTTAAATTAAAAATCATAAAAACATAAAAACATACGTATATACATAATACAACAAATTCAAAATACCAATTATAAATAAAAATAAGGAAATACATAATAAAACTAATATTTAAAATAATCGGCATATTAAAAACCCTAATAAAATTAGCAAATTAAAACACCCTAATCTTTTCTTTTTTTGGGTGAGGGAGAGAGGAGGGTGATCTCTCCCTTGTTCCCCTTCTCCCAAATGTTAAAATCAAGTGACAATTAAAAACCCTGTTGTCTTTGTCTGCCCTCTCCCGACGCTGGCGTTCTAACAGATCTTCAGCTGCCTTGGCCCTATCGAACTCTAATCTTTCCCTATCGAACTTTAATCTATCTCTATCCCTCTGCATTTCATAATTTAATCTATCCCTCTCTAACTCTAATCTTGCACTATCCCTACATTGTTCATAGACAAATCTTTCCCTCTCTAAATCTATTCTAGCTGAATCTACCCTCAACCTTTCCCTCTCTATAGCTAACCTGTCCCTATCTACTGTAATGCCCCTCTCTAATATCTGCCCCTGTTGCTCAACAGATAACCTTAATGCCCCATGCAACTCATGGTGTTCTTCCCGGTACTGCCTGGCCAGATGTAACATTTCCACAACTGCCTCCTCATCATTGATGGAAGGCAGTTCGTGGCCAGGATCAGCACGGCCATGAGCTGATGGGGCATGACCAACAGGGGCAGGAGAGGCACCAGGGTCCAAAGCAGCTGTGTCTTCTGGGTCAGGAGGGGCAGAATGGATGAGAGATTCCATATCTGATGATTCCCTGTTCCTGTGATTTGGGATATTGTGTCTCTCCCAGGAACGACTCTTCCATCACATCTCTCATCATGTGAAGACAACAGTCAAACTCCTCCGAAAGCTTGAATGCATGTTCGATATCTAAAGAAATGAAAAATTAAATATATATTGTTAGGTAACTTAATGTAATTTGAAATATTAAATGCATATGATATTAAACATATATCTTCAATAAATCATAACAAGATCAAAATTGTAAGACACTGTATTTTAACATTAATGATTAGTATATTTTAGGTTATCTGAAATGGATAAAACAAATACAAATGTTGATATACATTTTTAATTTTAAAAGGGGCTTATTATAAAACATATATCATATTCAACATTGTATTAAATTATTTACCGTACAACAGGATTTTCAACACATCAATTTTATTAATTGAACAATTTCAAAATCTGTTTAGACTGTTTATTAATCAATGAAATGATTACAAGCACCACTAATGGTGTGAAAAGCTTGAGTAGTGACAATGATGTTGCGCTGAGAATATATTATAGGCCTATTTATCTTAGGTCTGTTGGACATGATCCAACAGTGTGGATCATGTACGCAATAACTCACTGAATGCAGAGAATGCCCCCTTCAGAGTCACGGACAATGGCCTGTCAGCAGAGGTGGGTTCAATAAACAAGATCATACTCAATTGTGGTGAATAGCGGCAAGGGTATGGAGCAGCGTTCTTTATACATCTGCTTATAACTGCATTTTCTTGAAAGCCAGCATGCTCGCAATAAACTTGTTATCTCCAACTCCATGTGTAGGTTAATACATGAGAGAGATAGTTATAGAGGTCCATTTATCAAGCTCCGTATGTAGCTTTAAGGGCCGTGTTTCTGGCGAGTATTCAGACTCTCGGCAAACAACAGTTATGAAGCAACGGTCTAAAGACCGCTGCTCCATAACCCTGTCCGCCTGCTCTGAGCTCTGAGAATGTATTGCTCTCCACATTCAGCTATGTCTGTCAGACCTGATCCGCACTATCGGATCATGTCCGACAGACATTTGTTAAATAGGCCTCAAAGAATCGTCATGTAATACACAGGTGTAAAGTCTATTTCTGTTATGTAAGTGGAACGCAACTGCAGATCAAAATTGTGGTTTTGTATCACCAGGGTATTTGGGCTATTTAGCTGAGCATAGACCAGTAAACCTGTGGTGAATAAATAATAAGTTAGAGGTTCAATGCTGTTAGTACTGTCACAACATGAATCCTTCCAAGCACAATATTTCCAATACTGTTAGAGTGGCACAGTATGGAAGAATTAGGGAAAAAAAATGAAAGAAGAAAAATATACTTCTAATTTAATGAACTGAGAGAAACAATTCAAGTAACTTAAAATTCTTTTTGAAGTTTACTTTCTATAAACTTGTAATGCAGGAGTGAGTGATAGGTTAATCCAGATAAGAGGTAACCTTGAATTGTAGAAAATATACTTTAATTAACAAGTCACTGAGAATGCAACTGTTGTCTGTAGCTGCTACTTTGTAGCGGTGATTATTGTAAGCAGCTGTTGCAGAGTAAGAGCGGAACTTGGCAATGAGCCCGGACTTGCGGTTGTAAAAACCAGGTAACAGTTTTATTTTGAATGGAGAGATCCGCTAGTGTTCACGCTTGTTGTGTAGGAGCTCAGAGTGTCTTGTTGATAATGCAGCGAGTATTTTATGAAGTGAGAAGGGAGACAGCGTTTCTGCTGTATGACGTAGTGTGCACAGTATGTTAGAAACTGCAGTGGCTGTCAGCTCCGGTTAAATTATGAGGGATGCCGTGAGTGTAAAATAACAGTTCAGCAGTAAAGTTCACAAATGATGTGAAAGGCATAAACTTAAGAGGTAACTTAGCTGTATGAGTCCAAGGATGTAATCCGGATAGTTCAGAGGATGTAATCCTATCGAAAGCAGTCCATAGAATTTCAGGCAAATAGTCCATTATGAAATCAGTTGGTTTGAGAAAATCAATGGAGCTCAGAGACTGCGTCTAAGCTGTTACTCCTGCTAATGAAAATAACTAAGCACCTGTTTGCTGACAGGTGGAACCTTAAGTAACGTGAAAGTGAGAAAACCATGTGATGAGATGTGAGAGAAGTAAAACATGAAATGGAATCCTGACATAAGCCCCCCTTCAAGGAAGCCGATCCTTGGCTTGATGCCTGGGTCTATGTGGATAGCGCCTATGGAAGCAGGAGAGCAACCGAGGGGCATTGATGTGGGTGTGTGGTTCCCAACTGTCGTCATCAGGCGAGTAACCCTTCCACCTCACCAGATATTGAAACTGACCATTGTAGTATCTAGAGTCCAATAGGTCTTGGACCTCAAAAATGTCAACATCCAAGGTCACCGGATCAGGGGGAAGGATAGACCTAGTCGTTGAAGATGGGGAAGCCGGTTTCAGGAGCGAGACATGGAAGGTGGGGTGAATGGGTAATGATGATGGAAGATCAAGAGTAACTGCATTGGCATTAACAACATTAGTTATTGTAAAGGGTCCGATAAATAGGCCAGCCAATTTTTTACTAGGAACAGGTATTTTGATGTTTTTGGTTGAAAGCCAAACTTTATCTCCTACTACATAGATAGGAGAAGGTCTTCTACGGAGATCATAGTACTTCATTTGTATAGCTTGTGCGTTCTGGATGTTTAAGCGCAAGGAATGAAAATTCTCTGCTATCTTTTGTAGAAGGTCATCAACCGGGGGAGAAGTTGGAACAATTGAGTCATGGATGGAGAAGTTAGGGTGAAAAGCGTAATTCGCAAAGAATGGAGACAAATTGGTTGTACTGTTTTTACTATTATTATATGCGAATTCTGCCATGTAAAGGTACCGGGCCCACTCTGTTTGTTGGTATGAACAGTAACAGCGGATGTACTGTTCAAGCCATTGGTTTAACCTTTCAGTTTGACCATTGGTCTGTGGATGGAAGGCTGTACTAAGTCGATGATCAATCTGTAGATGTTGGGAGAGGGTTTCCAGAATTTTGAAGTAAATTGAGCCCCTCTGTCGGTTGTTATGATGTTCGGGATCCCATGGAAGCATACAACAGAATTCAGGAAAAGTTGAGCAGTCTCCGTGGATGTGGGTACCTTATGATACGGAATGAATAAAGCCATCTTTATGAGAATATCTGTAACCATACGAATAGTATTGAATCCAGAACTTAAAGGAAGTTCAACAATAAAGTCCATACCTATATGAGCCCAAGGTCTTTCAGGGATATCCATAGGTATGAGATGACCATAAGGTTTATTTCTATCCTTTTTTGAAGTGATACAGATATCACAGTGTTGTATATAATTATGGACGGAATCAGACATGTTGGGCCACCAATAAAGTCTTGATAAGAGGTCTAATGTCCTTTTGATACCAGGGTGTCCAAGCAAAGGAGTTTCATGATGTTTTTTAATCAAGTCATTCCTGAGAGGTTCTGGGATATATAGCTTGAAGTCGTGATAGTAGAGATCAGCATTTTGAGTCAGATGTAGATGGGATCTCTGGTTATCTGACTGTAGGGCAGTAAGGATTTGATTTTTAAATGTCGGCATTAGGCCCAAGAATTTGTCTGCAGGTATGATGGAAGTAACTTCTTGAGTATTTGGTGGTCTGGGATTTCTCCTGGAGAGAGCGTCAGCTTTCCCATTTTTAGAGCCAGGTCTGTATACTATAAGATAGTTAAACTTGCTGAAGTACAGGCTCCATCTTACTTCTCTACTGGACAGAGTTTTATTTTTCTGCAGGAATTCCAGGTTGCGATGATCTGTATAGATAATGATAGGTTGTACCGTGCCCTCCAGAAGATGTCTCCATGTGTCGAAAGCACGTTTAATTGCGAGAAGTTATTTTTCTCCGATGGAGTAGTTAATCTCGGCTGCAGAGAGTAGCTTAGAATAGAAAGCAACTGGATGAAGAGGTTGTGTAAGACTTTTCCTTTGGGAGAGAATAGCGCCAAGTGCAAAATCTGAGGAGTTCACCTCAAGGACGAATTGGAGGGAAGGATCTGGAAATTGTAGGATAGGTGTAGTAGTGAATGAGGTCTTCAGGTTGCGAAAAGCCTCATCGGCATCATTATCCCAAAGGAATGGCACACAGGTGCTGGTGAGCCTAGAAAGGGGTTTTATTTTTTGAGAGAAGTTCCTAATAAATTTGCGGTAATAATTACTGAAACCTAAAAAGCATTATAATTCTTTTCTGTTAGTGGGTTGTGGCCAGTTTCTGATGGCTTCTACCTTATTTTCCTGCATTTGAATGCCATTGGGTCCTATGGTGTAACCCAAGAAATCAATTTCAGTAACGTGGAATAGACACTTCTCAAGTTTAGCGTAAAGTCTATGCACTTGTAGTCTTGAGAGCACCCAGATACCATGCTTCACGTGATCTTCAAAAGTTTTAGAGTAGATAAGGATGTCATCCAGGTATACCACAACACAGATGTCAAGAAGGTCATGGAAAATATCATTCATGAAAAACTGGAACGTGGCTGGAGCATTGGTAAGCCCAAAAGGCATTACAAGATATTCAAAGAGACCATATCTCGTACGGAATGCGGTCAACCACTCATCACCCTCTCTTATTCGAACAAGATTGTAAGCCCCTCTAAGGTCAAGTTTGGTAAAGATTTTTGCATCTTGAAGGCGTTCGATAAGTTCGGGGATGAGTGGTAACGGATACCAGTTTTTGATGGTTATTTTGTTCAACTCCCTAAAATCAATTATAGGACAAAGTGAGTTGTCTTTGTTTCTGACAAAGAAGAAACCAGCTGCGGCAGGTGAAACCGAGGGGCGAATAAAGCCCTTTTTCAGGTTTTCATCTAAATATTTTTTGAGATGGTCCAACTCTGGTTGACAGAGAGGGTATAGATGGCCATATGGAGGTGTAGTTCCTGGTTTGAGGTCAATAGGACAGCCATAGGTCCGATGAGGAGGTAAGCTGTCTGCCTCCTTCTTGCTGAAGACTTCTTTAAATTTGTCATAAGCTTTGGGGATACTGGGCACTTCAGTAATATGTAAAAGAGTTGTAGGATGTAAGCAAGTTTGTTGACAATATTTAGAATTAAATTTGATGTCAAGAGAACTCCAAGTTTTTGTTGGTTCATGTAAACGAAGCCATTGTAAACCTAGGACAATAGGGAAAAGTGGAGAAGTGATAATATCAAACGTGATATATTCTTGATGTGAGTCAAGGGTGGTAACCAGAATGGGGATGGTATGTTGTATTATAGATCCTGAAGAAATTTCAGACCCATCCACTACTTGAATAAAAACAGGAGACAATTTTTTGTCCATGTAGTTTCCTTGTGCGCCTGTGTCAATTATGGCTTCTTTCTTGAGTTGCTTGCAGTCCCACTGTAAAGAGAGGGGTAGAATACAGTGAATAGGTTTATCGTATACCAATAAAGAAGTCAAACTAGAAAATGACTTACGGTTCTTGTTCTTGCGTAGAGATGGACAATCCTGAACAGAGTGGACTCGGAACCGCAATACATACAAAGACCCTTATATTTATGTCTGAATCTTTCTTTGGAAGTGAGGGGACCTCGAATGAAGCCAATCTCCATAGCCTCTGGACCACTGCTAGATGAATGAGCAGTGGATGTAGATTGAATGGGTTGAGTAGGCCTTTTATAGGAGGGCTCTGTGTGCTGGCGTTCCGTCTTTCTTTCTCTTAATCTCCTATCAATTTGCATAACCAATCTCATAAATGCTTCCAAAGAGTCTGGGATATCTATATGAGCAAGTTCATCTTTCACCTGATCAGAGAGACCTAATCTAAATTGACTTTTAAGAGCAACTGCATTCCATTGGGAATCAATAGCTTGTTGTTTAAATTCAGTGATATAGGTCTCAACTGGTTGGTTGCCTTGTTTTAACTTCCTCAGTTTATCATCCGCGGTATGTTGGAGGTTGGAATCTGAATATAACTCCTCCATAACAGCAAGGAAGGACTGTAAAGAAGATAGAAGAGGGCTGTTTGACTCAAACAAAGTATCTGCCCAGATGCGGGGTTCATTCTCTACTTTTAAATCCCTGAGACCTTGGTTAAGTTCATCCACTCGTTTAGAAAGGTTATAAACTATTGTTGGGAGATCTGCTGGTTCCATTGTAAGGCTTAGTTATTCTGTAAAGTCTATTTCTGTTATGTAAGTGGAACGCAACTGCAGATCAAAATTGTGGTTTTGTATCACCAGGGTATTTGGGCTATTTAGCTGAGCATAGACCAGTAAACCTGTGGTGAATTAATAATAAATTAGAGGTTCAATGCTGTTAGTACTGTCACAACATGAATCCTTCTAAGCACAATATTTCCAATACTGTTAGAGTGGCACAGTATGGAAGAATTAGGAAAAAAAAATGAAAGAAGAAAAATATACTTCTAATTTAATGAACTGAGAGAAACAATTCAAGTAACTTAAAATTCTTTTTGAAGTTTACTTTCTATAAACTTGTAATGCAGGAGTGAGTGATAGGTTAATCCAGATAAGAGGTAACCTTGAATTGTAGAAAATATACTTTAATTAACAAGTCACTGAGAATGCAACTGTTGTCTGTAGCTGCTACTTTGTAGCGGTGATTATTGTAAGCAGCTGTTGCAGAGTAAGAGCAGAACTTGGCAATGAGCCCGGACTTGCGGTTGTAAAAACCAGGTAACAGTTTTATTTTGAATGGAAAGATCCGCTAGTGTTCAAGCTTGTTGTGTAGGAGCTCAGAGTGTCTTGTTGATAATGCAGCGAGTATTTTATGAAGTGAGAAGGGAGACAGCGTTTCTGCTGTATGACATAGTGTGCACAGTATGTTAGAAACTGCAGCGGCTGTCAGCTCCGGTTAAATTATGAGAGATGCCGTGAGTGTAAAATAACAGTTCAGCAGTAAAGTTCACAAATGATGTGCAAGGCATAAACTTAAGAGGTAACTTAGCTACATGAGTCCAAGGATGTAATCCGGATAGTTCAGAGGATGTAATCCTATCAAAATCAGTCCATAGAATTTCAGGCAAACAGTCCGTTATAAAATCAGTTGGTTTGAGAAAATCAATGGAGCTCAGAGACTGCGTGTAAGCTGTTACTCCTGCTAATGAAAATAAATAAGCACCTGTTTGCTGACAGGTGGAGCCTTAAGTAACGTGAAAGGGAGAAAACCATGTGATGAGATGTGAGAGAAGTAAAACATGAAATGGAATCCTGACAACATGTGATTATCCAAACCTTTCATTCATTTGAAGTTGCAAAGGACTGTCAATTCAAATATGTTTAATCATCATTAAAGTGATAGTCTAGTAAGAACTAAACTTACATGATTCAGATAGATCATGACATTTTAAGCAACATTATTAGTTAATCATATTATCAATTCTTATTAGTTCTCTTGTTATCTTTCATTGAAAATCAATATAAAGTAATATTACAAGCAGGTACATTTTATTTTCATCAAATGTATACATTTGTTGATTGGATGTTTACATTTAGACAACAATCAACAAGCGGTACCCAGGTGCTGAAGCAAAAATGGCCTGTCTTTTAAGCTTACATTCATGGTTTGCAAATAAAGATAACAAGATAATAAATAAAAATTGATGATAAGAGCAAATTTGAAGCTTAAAGGGCCACTAAATCCAAAATCTTTCTTTCATGATTCAGATAGAACATACAAATTTAAACAACATTACAATTTACTTCTATTATTTATTTCGCTTCATTTTTTAGATATCCTTATTTGAAGAAAAAGCAATGAACATGGGTGAGCCAATCACATAAAGCTTCTATGTGCAGCAACCAATCAGCAGCTAGTGAGCATATCTAGATATGCTTTTCATCAAAGAATATCAAGAGAATAAAACAAATTAGATAATAGAAGTAAATTAGAAAGATGATTAAAAATGCATTGTCTTTCTAAATCATGAAATAAAAAAATGTGGGTTTCATGTCCCTTTAATTGTATGTTCTATCTGAACCATTACATGTTAATGTTAACTATACTATCCCATTAAGCTATAGAATAAAAAATTAAATTTCAAATAAAATATAGTTCTATTTAATTGTATTCATTTACTCTGTATTTTTTGTTGAAGAAGCAATAATGCACTATTGTTTGATCACTGAACACATTGGTGAGCCAATCACAATCAGTATATAAGTATATCTATCTATACATGTATGCATGTAGCAATCATCATCTATAAGCTTGGTTCTCTGATACTACAGTGCTTTCATAGTGAACCTTTAAATATAAAATATAAAAATGTAATGATGCAAATTAAATAACATACTTACATTTTCAATATGATTAATCTAGAATTCCCTATCCTAATCCACTGAATATGTGTTTTTGTTTCATGTCCCTGTAAATTTATGGCTAAACTAAAGATAATATAAATATTTAAATTTAACAATAGTGTGTATCTAAAATAAATGTTCTATGTAAATGAGAACTACCATCATTTGACTGTCCTAGTCTTTGAAATACTATGAAATGAGAGATTATCTAAACAATCTGTTATTTCACATTAATGTTTATGAAAGTGATATTCTTCATTAATAAAAAAATAACTTTCACATTGAGCTATTGACAATTCTGATACTCTGAGCACACATAACATTCATGTTTGATCTTGTTTTTGTTACCTGAGGAGGACCTCAGCTGTATAATGAAAATAGAATATACATATTTAGAAATGTGAACAATCATACAAGTAATAACAATTCAATTAAAAGCAAAGTAATAATAGCAAACATACCTGTAGATCGGCCAATGCTTGCTCCATCAGGGGTGCTGCACATAATGTCCGGGTGTGTGGCGGCCGAGGAGAAGCCATGGCTGGATTCAGTGTGGATACTGATGGACAATAGGAGGGTGTCATCTCCAGCCGTGGCAGCATCACTAGCTGGAACTGCAGCAGCAGCTGCAGCACTTTTAGATGCTTAAACAAAATACATGAAATAAAATATCATTATCAATATTGTTGCACATCATAATCTTAATAAACTTAAAAAAAAACAAAAAAAAAAACATGTGCAACATCAATAACGCAAGTAATATCATCTTACCTGCCAACTTGTCAGTATCATGCCCCAATAAATCCAGACCGAGCGTCATGTTTGCTCCCAGCTTCTCTCACAGCTGAACCTCATATTCCGATAGTTCAGCCACATATGGCGCACCACCACCGGTCATACGTGCAGACTGCTTCTCCCTGGCCAGCTTGGCCTTTAAGATTCTCTTAATGTCAGAGAATATTTTCTTACAGCTCCCCACCGTTTTGGGATGTGTCCCTTCGGCGGAGACACTGCCAGCTATTGCTCTCCAGATCTCTTTTTTTCTGGAGAGCGAGGTTTTTTGGGGCTTTAGAACCATAAATAAAATCATAGTGCTCTAAAAGTAGGGTCACTAATACTTTATTCTGCTCAAAATTAAATTGTATGCTTCGCCCTGACTTTGTCTTCCCAGGCGCAGACATAACAAGATAAAAATACAAAGGTGTCGCAGCAAGTCAATAAATATGAGAATAAATAGCAATAAATATGAGAATAGTCAAAACTATAGCTCTTGTACCTATAGCTCTTGTAAAGCATAGGTCAATATACTCCATTTTAAATTCCCTTTTATAGATAGGTAATACGAAGTGATGTCGCAAACCTAAAATTTTGCGTTCGCGAACGGCGAACGTGAACTTCCGCAAAAGTTTGCGAACCGGCGAACCGGGCGAACCGCCATAGACTTCAATAGGCAGGCGAATTTTAAAACCCATAGGGACTCTTTATGGGCACAAAAGTGATGGAAAAGTTGTTTCAAGGGGACTAACACCTGGAATGTGGTATGCCGGAGGGGGATCCATGGCAAACTCTCATGGAAAATTACATAGTTGATGCAGAGTCTGGTTTTAATCCATAAAGGGCATAAATCACCTAACATTCCTAAATTGTTTGGAATAACGTATTTTACAACATCAGGTATGATGTTGTATCGTTCAGGTAGTGTAAGGGTTTTTTTTTTTTTTAAATGTACACTACTGTTTTAGCAGATATGACTTGCATTGCTGTGACACTGTGCCCTGGCAGGACCTGGAACGCACACGTGTGAGGGAAACTGACTGCTATTATTTCACAGTAAAAAAAGTTTTTGTTTTTTTTAAATGTATGTACACTACTGTTTTAGTAGATATGACTTGCACTGGTGTGACACTGTGCCCTGGCAGGTTCCTGGAGCGCACACGTGTGAGGGAAACTGACTGCTATTATTTCACAATAAAAAAGTTTTTTTTTTTAAATGTATATACACTACTGTTTTAGCAGATATGACTTGCACTGGTGTCACTCTGTGCCCTGGCAGGACCTGAAACGCACACGTGTGAAGGAAACTGACTGCTATTATTTCAAATTAAAAAAAGGTTGTTTTTTTTTTTTTTTTAAATGTACACTACTATTTTAGCAGATATGACTTGCACTGGTGTCACACTGTGCCCTGGCAGGACCTCAAATGCACATGTGTGAAGGAAAATGACTGCTATTATTTCAAATTAAAAAAAGTTTTTATTTTATTTTAAATGTACACTACTTTTTTTTAGCAGATATGACTTGTACTGGTGTCACACTGTGCCCTGGCAGGACCTCAAATGCACACGTGTGAAGGAAAATGACTGCTATTATTTCAAATTAATTTTTTTTTTTTTTTTTTAAATGTACACTACTGTTACACCAGACATGAGTGGTGGCACTGGGCAAGTGGGCACAGTATACGCTGTGAGCCTGAGCTGGCAGGCAGGCTGCAATTAGATTACACAAGGAAAAAAAAAAAAAGCAGACTGATGTTCTAGCCCTAAAAAGGGCTTTTTGGGGTGCTGTCATTACTGCAGAGATCAGATGAGTCCTTCAGGACTGTAGTGGACACTGAATACACTAGCCAAGCTATCGATTTCCCTATTAAATCAGCAGCAGCTACACTGTCCCTCCTCTCACTAAGAATGCAGGCTCCGAATTAATCTAAAATGGATGCTGTCCAGGAGGTGGGAGGGTCTGGGAGGGAGTGTCTGCTCCTGATTGGCTGGAATGTGTCTTGTGACTGTGAGCTACAGGGTCAAAGTTTACTCAATGATGACGAATAGGGGGCTGATCGAACATCGCATATGTTCGCCGTCCGCTGAGAACGCAAACATGCTATGTTCGCTGTGAACTATTCGCGGCAGAACTGTTCGCGACATCACTAGTAATACGTAGACAATCAGCAGTTAACAATTATAAAATCATCAAAAACTTTTACAGTATTAAGAAATGTTTCACATAATTTCATCATTGATGACGCCTGTTTAATATAATTATAGAATAATAACGATCTATAATTTTTGTCTTGATGTCTCAGTAAAGCAATATTATTGAATGTTTTAAAATATATCTATGGCGCAACATAAATTATTTGTTGACGTGAATCCGTCATCCTTGTCTACAAGGTGTCATCCATTTCTACGGGGCGTCATACTTGTCTACAGTGTGTCATACTTGTCTACAAGGGGTCATCCTGGTTTACATGGCCTCAGATATGTCTATAGTGTGTACCATTTCACCCATATTATGTTTGAGAGGGCTATTGTCCTACATGAGAGGGATCACTTCTTTAAATATTTAATGATACTCTGAAGCCGCATGAATCCAGGCAATACTATGATTAAATTCATTTTTATATTTGAATAAACTGTAAATTTCATTTGGTTTACGTTGAGTCATTAATGCCGCATGTTTTTAAAAAATTTTGGAATTACATAGTAATCGCCATGAACATGTGAAACATCTAATCAGCAAACCAAATATTAATATTTTTAGTTACACTTGCAAGAACCAATCAAATTTGTCTATTTTTGGTATATTTCTGTTGCAGTAAAAAATTATTTTAGATAATTTTTTTCTGAGACAAAAATGGCGCAACGTCCACCAATTTTCAGTGAGGGTGAATTACTAATACTGGTTTATGGAATGGACAAGTACTTTCCACGGAGAATAGAAGGTGTACGAGGGATCGTACATGAGGACCGGGACAAAATCATCTACAAGATGATGCAGAGGATGCGAAGGGTTTCGGGGGTCCGCCGTTCCAGGCGCAATTGTCTACAGAGGTTCTCAGACCTCTGTAGATGCGAGCCAGAGAGATACCACGATTTCGAGCATGTAAGTATTGTGTATTGTACTTAAAAAATGTATACCTAAATGACACATATCTTTAAAAAAAAAAGTTATTTCGAAATGTCTTTATGAGCTAATCATATGTATTTTATTCTATTCAGTAAATATATTACATTTATTTTATATATTTATTTGATATTTACAGTTTTCTTAAAACAGGCCCATCTTATTTTTTATTTGTTGTTTTTAAATGTTTTTTACTTAATTGCATACAGATATTTGATGTCATTCAACACCCCATAAATTTTCAAGAGGGTCAATCAAATAATGTTATTCCTCTGTAAATTATCATAATTTATTTTATGGAGACATATATATAGAAACTTACGCCTAGATTTAGAGTTTGGCATTAGTCGTCAAAAGCAGCGTTAAGGGGTCCTAACGCTGCTTTTTACCGCCCACTGGTATTTAGAGTCAGACAGGAAAGGGTCTAACGCTCACTTCCAAGCCGCAAATTTTCCATACCGCAGATCCCCTTACGCCAATTGCGTATCCTATGTTTTCAATTGGATCTTCCTAACGCTGGTATTTAGAGTCTTGACTGAAGTGAGCGGTAGAGCCTCTACCGACAAGACTCCATCCGCAGGAAAAAGTCAGTAGTTAAGAGCTTTCTGGGCTAACGCCGGTTTATAAAGCTCTTAACTACTGTGCTCTAACGTACACTAACACCCATAAACTACCTATGTACCCCTAAACCGAGGTCCCCCACATCGCCGCCACTCTAATAAATTGTTTTAACCCCTAATCTGCCGACCACACACCACCGCCACCTACATTATACCTATAAACCCCTAATCTGCTGCCCCTAACATCGCTGACACCTACATAATATTTATTAACCCCTAATCTGCCCCCCCAACGTCGCCGCTACCTACCTACACTTATTAACCCCTAGTCTGCTGACCGGAGCTCGTTGCTACTCTAATAAATATATTAACCCCTAAACCGCCTCACTCCCGCCTCAAAAACCCTATAATAAATAGTATTAACCCCTAATCTGCCCTCCCTAACATCGCCGACACCTAACTTCAAGTATTAACCCCTAATCTGCTGACCGGACCTCGCCGCTACTCTAATAAATGTATTAACCCATAAAGCTAAGTCTAACCCTAACCCTAACACCCCCCTAAGTTAAATATAATTTTATTCTAACAAAATAAATTAACTCTTATTAACTAAAGTTTTCCTATTTAAAGCTAAATACTTACCTGTAAAATAAACCCTAATATAGCTACAATATAACGAATAATTATATTGTAGCTATTTTAGAATTTATATTTATTTTACAGGCAACTTTGTATTTATTTGAACTAGGTACCATAGCTATTAAATAGTTATTTACAATTTTTTTTTTTTTTTTTTTTTTTTTTTTTATTATACAAAAAAGAAAAAAGACAAATACAAACAACACACACATAACACACAATTCTCCATGCATGGAGATTACAGCATAAAAGAAACAATATATAGAAAGGGACAAAAGCCAGGTAGCCATGACCCTTTCCCGTACAACTTAAAGAAAGGAAAAAAAAAAAAAAGGGTAGTAGTAATGAAGAATATTCCCTCTCTCCTCTCGCCCCCCGTATCCCCCCACCACCCCCTAATCTAATTTAATGTTAATAATTTGTTCTATATATTGTACGAAGTCGTTTCCCTGAAAGCCCACGAAAACTCTCCACCTTCTACAGAATTTCTCTCCTGAGGGCCTCTCCAATTTTGATTCATATGCTGCTTTGATTGATGAGTCTAATAGTGCTTTCCTCACTTCTGGGATAGTGGGTGTCTTACAAAAAATCCAATATTTAAAGAGAAGTGTTCTAATAATTGTTAATGCTATTAGTATAAAATCAACATCTTTATCCCAAGCGGTGTGGGATCTTAAAAAAAGGATAGAGTCTCGTGTTAGCTGGATCTTTTTTTTTACTATATTAGAGAGAAAATATTCTACCTTCATCCAAAATTGATTTACCTTAGGGCATCCCCAGACTAGATGAATCAAGTCAGGGTCATGAAAGTGGCATTTAGAGCAGATATTAAACACAGTTTTGTTCCACTTGGCCACTCTCCGAGGAATTAAATAATCTCTGTGTATCACCCTAAATTGAATTTCCCTATAATAAGACGAAGAAAACAGCCTCTGTGCAGTTTTTACACTCTTTAAGAGTATTGTTTCAAGATCCGGAGAGTGAACCAGTGTTAACCACTGGGAAGTCAAATCTGCTAGAACCGATGTTTCTTCCAGGGATACCAAAAATTTATAGATAAAGGATAATAATCCCTTCCTAACCTTTACCAGATCAACCAGCGGATGTTGTTCCCACAACTGGGGATCCAAATTCACTAGTTTAAGGATATAGCCTTTTACTTGAATAAAATAGAATATATGTTTTTTCTGAACTTCCGGAAAAATCTCTTGGAATCTATCAAATGTGGAAACTTTATTTGACTCAGAGTCATAGAAGTCTTTCACTATAAGTGGTCTCCCTGGTGACCATTTTTCAAAAATGTCCACCATATTGCCTAAAGGAAAGTGTGTATTGCCAGTTATCGGCAACCATTTTGAGATGTTCTGCCTCATTCCAATCAATTTAGTTAACCTTCTCCAGACTATTATTATATCTCTATACAAAGGGTGTTCCATTAATCTCTTTCCTAGTTCTTTATTTGAAGCAAATAGGATATAATTTAAGGAGAGCGGGGTACAAACTTGATTCTCGAGAATCTCATCCGAGTATACAAAGGATCTTGCTAGCCAATCTATAGGGAATCTTAAGATGGCAGCCTGATTATATCTCTCTAGATCGGGTAAAGCGAGCCCGCCTTTAAAATAGGGTTGATATAACTTGGCTAGTTTCAATCTTGGTTTTCTCCCGCTCCAAAGAAATGCTCTCAGAGCTTGATTAAAGAGACGTAGATCAGTCTTATTAATTAAGAGAGGAAACATCCTCAAAGTATACAGAATCTTAGGGACAATAAACATCTTATAGAGAGCTATCTTACCTGTAAGTGAAACCGGGAGTGAGGCCCATGATTTTAATTTTTCTCTGCTATCCCTCAGTATTGATACAAAATTATCTTTATACCAATCTGCTGTATTAGCAGAGATCTTCAACCCCAGATATTCCAGCGAGTTCGTTTCTATAAACTGAAAGGGTTGTGCTTCCCCTGAATTGTGCTTCAGCCACAAGATTTTGGACTTCAAAAGGTTTGTTTTATACCCTGAGGCTCTACCATATTGTTCAAGCAGATTAATAATAGCACTAATCTGTTTTCTTGGCTCCGCAACAAATAGCAGAAGGTCATCTGCGAATAGAGCAGTTTTAAATTTTACCTGGTCTATATTTATTCCGATCAACATATTCCTTAATTTGATAGCCAGAGGTTCTATTATAAGATCAAACAATAACGGAGACATCGGGCATCCCTGACGGGTGCCTCTAGTTAGCATAAATGAGTTAGACATAGAGTTGTTAATCAACAAAGAGGCCTTAATATCTGAATATACTTTAACAATAAAATCCCTAAAGAGGCCCCTAAATCCAAATCTTTCTAGGACCTGGATCAAGAAGAGCCATTCCACCCTGTCGAAGGCCTTCTCTGCATCCAAGGATAGCAGGAAGGCCTCCGGCAGGGCAGTACAGTCTCCCCCAAACCGGTTGATAACCTGATGAATTTTCCTTACATTAAATTCAGACGCTCTCCCCATAACGAAGCCTGCCTGGTCCTGATGCACTAACGCTGGTAACAAAGATTTCAGTCTTTCCGCCAGAAGTTTCATCAGTATCTTGTAATCAAGGCCGAGAAGTGAAATGGGCCTATATGAAGTCATATCCGAAGGATCTTTATTGATCTTTGGAATTAAGATTATATTGGCCCTCTTAAAGTTCTCCGAAATTTGTTTATCTGTTCCATAATATGTATTATATAGATCGGTCAGTACCGGGCCTATCTCTGTTCGCAGGATTTGGTAAAATTCGACCGGTAAACAGTCTGGGCCAGGAGCTTTTCCTCTAGCCATTGAATTGATGTTTTTTTGTATTTCCCTCTCTGTTATTGGTCGATTCAGACCCTCACTATCCTCTTCTGTAATTTTTGGGAAATTGATATCTTCCAAAAATTTTTTAATGTCCTCTGGGTCAGGACATTGTGAAGTATATAAGTTAGTGTAAAACCTCTGAAATAATTGCAGTATTCGGCCTTGATCTGTATATACTTGATCCTTCTCTCTAATTGCTGCTATTGATTTCCTCCTAGACTGTCTTTTAAACAGAGAGGCCATATATTTGCCAACTTTATTTCCATATTTAGCAAATCTAGCACTACTCTTATATGAGAGTATCTGTGCCTCTCCCAGAAGGAACGTCTCTCTTTCTTTCTTTGCCTGGAAGTATTTATCTGTATTCAATTTACAGGGTCTTTCCCTAAACAAGATATATGCCTCCCTCACTTTATCTGAGAGGTCTAAATCTTTCCTCGTGTTCTCTTTCTTTACCTTTGCCACATAGTTAGAGATTTCCGCTTTTAGAATCCCCTCTGCAGTGGCTGTTAAACGAACTATAGTCTTCCCAGGCTTTAATTAAAAAGTCTTTAAAGCTGGTGGAATCTCGCAGATAAGCTGGAAAGAAGAAAGAATTGAATGAGAACTTCTTTTTTCCCGCGATAGATAAAGTAACCGGAGCATGGTCTGATAGACTAAAATCTCCAATGCTACATTTTTCAACTTTAGAGATTAATGCATCTGAGATCAAAAAAAGATCTAACCTTGATAACGTATTGTGAGTTTTAGAACAACACGTGTATTCAAGACTATTTGGATTCAATAGTCTCCATATATCAACTAATTTTAGTGAGTTATGGAGTAGATTAAATATTTTCTTCTCGTAGTTCAATTGAGCAGATTTGAATTTAATCTCCCCACTTCGAGCCCCCACTTTCCTTCTATCCAAGTATGAGTTTGGTGTGACATTAAAGTCCCCTACCAGTATAATCTTAGCTTTAGGGAATCTGAACATCTTCTTCACTAATAAATTCCAAAATTTCTCATTAGAGACATTAGGACCATAAATATTAACCAACAGGTATTCTTCCCCCTCAGTAGAAAACCTAATGATCAAATATCTTCCCTCACTATCTTGAGAGATATTAAGAATTTTATATTCCAACCTTGTGTGGAAAAGAACCATCACTCCTCTAGACGCTTTCGTATATGATGAAAAGAAAGATTCTCCCAACCAGCGAGCTTTGATCTTTCTATGCTCTTTATCTGATAGGTGAGTTTCCTGTAGACATACTATATCGAAATCTTTTTTCCCTAGTAGGTTCAAGATTGCTTTCCTCTTTATAGGGGAGTGTATCCCCCCTATGTTCCAAGTCAGTATTTTAACCATCTAACTTATAAGAGGGAATCGTCGGGGAGAAGGATATGGGAGGGGGGAGGGAAAGGAGAGGAAGAAGAAGAAAAAGAGGGGAGAAGAGGGAAGAAGAGAAAAAAAAAAAAGATGTAAGTAAATAAATAAATTGTGTTTTTAACACCTTGTGAACAGAATCATACCTTATTTTACCCATAACTATAATGTCTTTCTATCTATACAGATACTGATAAAACTTTTTAGGCATATACACAATCCTTTTCTACTTAGAGAAGTAGACATGTTTCTCATGCGTCCTAATGTTACAGTAATAAACAACATTTCACAAACATCAAACCAAAAATTTATAAACCATCTGTGTTCAGCATCATATATTACTTGATACATAGTTATACATTCTTTGTGAGTGTATATAGAAAAAGAGGGCAAAAAAAAAAAAAAAAAAAAAAGGTATATTGCCCTTTGTGAGAAAAAAAATAAGTAAATTGTGTTTTAACCTCTTGTGATCAGAATCATACCTTATTTTACCCATAGCTATAATGTCTTTCTATCTCTACGAGTACTAATAAAACTCTTGAACATATACACAATCTTTCTCTACTTAGAGGAATAGGCTTATTTCTCATTCGTCCTAATATTACAGTGATAAGCAACAATTCACACATATCAAACCAAAAATATATAAACCACCTGTGTTCAACATCATATATTACTTGATACATAGCTTTAGGCCTATACACAATCTTTTCTCTACTTAAAAGAGTAGCCTTGTTCCTTATTTGTCCTAATATTACAGTGATACACATCATTGTGAAAAAAAAACAAACAAAAAAAAAAAAACATAAAGAGATCCAGAGGAAAAAAAAAAAAAAAAATATTTTCTGTCCGGGGAAAAAAAAAAAAAAAAAAAAATATATTTTCTGTCCGGGGAAGAGAAAAAAAAAGGACAAATTTTGATCTCTTGAGCAAACATAAAGAGATCCAGAGAAAAAAAAAAAAAAAAAAAAAAAAAAATATTTTCTGTCCGGGGAAGAAGAAAAAGAAAAAGAAAAGAGAAAAAAAAATAAAAAATAAAAATAAATATAGGTAGATAGAAAAAACAAAACAAAAAAAATCTTTGTTAAATGGCATCTTTAGACACACAAAAACAATTACAAAAACCATATAATGTAAAGAAGACTCTCATTAAGCCATCCCCTTCTTCGATTCATTATCCAAGAATGAAAGGGCTGCTTCTGGGGAGTCAAAAAAGAAAAAATCCAGGCCTGATTTTATCCTGAGTCTGGCTGGATACAGCAGGGAGAAAAACCTTTTTTCTGCCACTAGGCGAGAGCAGATAGGCGAAAATTGTTTCTTTTTCAGCGAGACTTCAGAGGAAAAGTCCTGGAAGAGCAGGATCTTTGCTCCTTGATGGTGTAGGTTCTGTTGTTTCCTATAGGCTCTCAAGATCTTGCTTTTTCCTTGGAAGTTCAAGAATTTCGCCATGACTGGTCTTGGTCTCCTATCATTTGTCGTTGATTGGTCTCTTTCTCTTCCCAATCTATGCACTCTTTCAATAATGAATATGTTCTGCTCTGGATTTAAGCCCACTAGCTCAGGAATAGTCCATTCCACAAACTTTTTTAAGTCCTGGGTTTTTATTGATTCGGGGATGCCAATCAGGCGTAGATTGTTCCGCCTGGCTCTGTTCTCCATCTCATCAATTTTGTCAGATAGTGATAGATTTTGTTTCATTAAGGCCTCCATCTGAAGTTGTGCTTTAATCTGAGTATCTTTGCAATTTGAAATCCGTTGTTCCATCTCTTTTATTCTCTCTGCCTGATTTTTTTAACTCCTCCAGTATTGTATTTAATCTGGTATGAATCTCTTCCAATTTGGGCCCTATCAGGGCCGAGACCAGTGTTGCAATTTCCCCTGCATAAGAAGTGTCAGGGATCTTTTCTTCCCTAAGTGATTTATTTGGGGAGTTAATTGAATTGGCAGTCTTATTGCCTTTTTTTTCCGTTTGTTTCATTTTTGGTGACATTTTCCCCTGGTTGAGATACTTCTCCATATATCTGCTGACTTAATTCAGGCTCTGACCTGCTAGCTCCCAGTTGTAATCAACACTCAGCAGGGTGTCATCTCACAGGTCTTTTTCACAATGAGTGCAGTTTACAACCAAATCACTTTAAAAGAGGAGGGTTTTGAAAAAATAATAAAGAGATAAAGGAGAAACTTGTACCAGTCTCTAAGCAAATCCAATCTTTATCAAATTCAACTTTTTGAGCAAGAAATTTTTAGGGAAGGTAGGGAGAGGAGGAGGGAAAAAAAAAAAAAAAGTAAACCAAGAGCCAAGGAAAAAGTAAGCTGAGCTCCTATACTCTCTGGTTCAACACCCCTCTTACATATGAGGGACAAACAGGGAACAAAAACAGCAACAGTCAGTAAAATACGTTCCTACCTTCCCTTGTTCCTTCCTTTCTCCTCCATTTACTCCGCTCTGTTCGCCCACAATTTTTCAGGGCCTCTCTCCTTACTCCTTTCTTTCTTTCAGGGGGATGAAGGCCTCCTCTAGGAAGGCAACTCTGTGGCTTCCCAAGTGCACCCCCTCACACCTTCTGCACCCGGAGAAAACCTCAGGGTTAGTCGGTAGCCCAATAGATCCTGGGCCCCTAGACCCTTCTTGTGTCGCTGTGGGTAGTAGCTTATCCCAGCCTTGCCGTATCCTGCTGTGGAGGTGTCAGGCCAGGTGTAGCCCGCAATTCGAGCCGCCTCCCCTCCTAGCACTCCTGGCAGAGAAACTTCCCAAGGGCGCTTCAAACCCCAAACTCGGCACTGGACGCGGTTTCCTCTCCACCGCTAGCATGTCCGTGCTTCTGCTTGGGCTCCCGCTGTGTTGCGCTACGTGCTGTCATCACAGCGCACCTCCCCTCCTTTCAGTTATTTACTATTTAATAGCTACCTAGTTAAAATAATTACAAAATTACCTGTAAAATAAATCCTAACCAAAGTTACAATTAAACCTAACACTACACTATCAATAAATAAATTAAATCAATTAACTACAAGTACCGACAATTAAATAAACTAAACTAAAGTACAAAAACAAACACTAAATTACAAAAAATAAAAAAAAATTACAAGAATTTTAAGCTAATTACAGGTCTTTTTCACAATGAGTGCAGTTTACAACCAAATCACTTTAAAAGAGGAGGGTTTTGAAAAAATAATAAAGAGATAAAGGAGAAACTTGTACCAGTCTCTAAGCAACTCCAATCTTTATCAAATTCAACTTTTTGAGCAAGAAATTTTTAGGGAAGGTAGGGAGAGGAGGAGGGAAAAAAAAAAAAAAAGTAAACCAAGAGCCAAGGAAAAAGTAAGCTGAGCTCCTATACTCTCTGGTTCAACACCCCTCTTACATATGAGGGACAAACAGGGAAAAAAAACAGCAACAGTCAGTAAAATACGTTCCTACCTTCCCTTGTTCCTTTCTTTCTCCTCCATTTACTCCGCTCTGTTCGCCCACAATTTTTCAGGGCCTCTCTCCTTACTCCTTTCTTTCTTTCAGGGGGACGAAGGCCTCCTCTAGGAAGGCAACTCTGTGGCTTCCCAAGTGCACCCCCTCACACCTTCTGCACCCGGAGATAACCTCAGGGTTAGTCGGTAGCCCAATAGATCCTGGGCCCCTAGACCCTTCTTGTGTCGCTGTGGGTAGTAGCTTATCCCAGCCTTGCCCTTGCCGTATCCTGCTGTGGAGGTGTCAGGCCAGGTGTAGCCCGCAATTCGAGCCGCCTCCCCTCCTAGCACTCCTGGCAGAGAAACTTCCCAAGGGCGCTTCAAACCCCAAACTCGGCACTGGACGCGGTTTCCTCTCCACCGCTAGCGTGTCCGTGCTTCTGCTTGGGCTCCCGCTGTGTTGCGCTATGTGCTGTCGTCACAGCGCACCTCCCCTCCTTTCAGTTATTTACTATTTAATAGCTACCTAGTTAAAATAATTACAAAATTACCTGTAAAATAAATCCTAACCAAAGTTACAATTAAACCTAACACTACACTATCAATAAATAAATTAAATCAATTAACTACAAGTACTGACAATTAAATAAACTAAACTAAATTACAAAAACAAACACTAAATTACAAAAAATAAAAAAAGATTGCAAGAATTTTAAGCTAATTACACCTACTCTAAGCCCCCTAATAAAATAACAAAGCCCCCCAAAATAAAAAAATTCCCTACCCTAATCTAAATTAAAAAAGTTAACAGCTCTATTACCTTACCAGCCCTTAAGAGGGCTTTTTGCGGGGCATGCCCCAAAGAAATCAGCTCTTTTGCCTGTAAAAAAAACACAATACCACCCCCCAACATTACAACCCACCACCCACATACCCCTACTCTAACCCAAACCCCCCTTAAATAAACCTAAAACTACCCCCCTGAAGATTTCCCTACCTTGAGTCGTCTTCACCCAACCGGGCACTGATGGACCAAAAGAAGACATCCGGAGCAGCAGAAGTCTTCATCTTATCTGGGCAGAAGAGGACATCCGGACCGGTAGACATCTTCATCCAAGCGGCATCTTCTATCTTCATCCATCCAGAGCGGAGCCATCTTCTTCCATCCGACGCAGATCCATCCTTCTGCCACAACGCCTACTCGCCGAATGAAGGTTCCTTTAAATGACGTCATCCAAGATGGTGTCCCTCGAATTCCAATTGGCTGATAGGATTCTATCAGCCAATCGGAATTAAGGTAGGAAAAATCTGATTGGCTGATTGAATCAGCCAATCAGATTGGCTGATCCAATCAGCCAATCAGATTGAGCTCGCATTCTATTGGCTGTTCCGATCATCCTATCAGAATCCTATCAGCCAATCGGAATTCGAGGGATGCCATCTTGGATGACATCATTTAAAGGAACCTTAATTCTGCCCGGATAGGATGAAGACTTCTGCCGCTCCGGATGTCTTCTTTTGGTCCATCGGTGCCTGGTTGGGTGAAGACGACTCAAGGTAGGGAGATCTTCAGGGGGGTAGTGTTATAAGGGGGGTTTGGTTTAGAGTAGGGGTATGTGGGTGGTGGTGGGTTGTAAATGTTGGGGGTGGTATTGTGTTTTTTTACAGACAAAAGAGCTGATTTCTTTGGGGCATGCCCTGCAAAAAGCCCTTTTAAGGGCTGCTAAGGTAATAGAGCTGTTAACTTTTTTAATTTAGATTAGGGTAGGGAATTTTTTTATTTTGGGGGGCTTTGTTTTTTTATTAGGGGGCTTAGAGTAGGTGTAATTAGCTTAAAATTCTTGTAATCTTTTTTATTTTTTGTAATTTAGTGTTTGTTTTTGTAATTTAGTTTAGTTTATTTAATTGTAGGTACTTGTAGTTTATTGATTTAATTTATTTATTGATAGTGTAGTGTTAGGTTTAATTGTAACTTAGGTTAGGATTTATTTTACAGGTAATTTTGTAATTATTTTAACTAGGTAGCTATTAAATAGTAAATAACTATTTAATAGCTATTGTACCTAGTTAAAATAAATACAAAGTTGCCTGTAAAATAAATATAAATTCTAAAATGGCTCAAATATAATTATTCGTTATATTGTAGCTATATTAGGGTTTATTTTACAGGTAAGTATTTAGTTTTAAATAGGAAGACTTTAGTTAATAAGAGTTCATTTATTTTGTTAGATTAAAATTATATTTAATTTAGGGGGGTGTTAGGGTTAGGGTTAGACTTAGCTTTAGGGGTTAATACATTTATTAGAGTAGCGGCGAGCTCCGGTCGGCAGATTAGGGGTTAATAAGTGTAGGTAGGTAGCGGCGACATTGGGGGGGGCAGATTAGGGGTTAATAAATATAATATAGGTGTCGGCGATGTTAGGGGCAGCAGATTAGGGGTACATAGGGATAATGTAGGTTGCGGCGGTGTACGGAGCGGCAGATTAGGGGTTAATTGTGTAATGCAGGTGTCAGCAATAGCGGGGGTGGCAGATTAGGGGTTAATAAGTGTAAGATTAGGGGTGTTTAGACTCGGGGTTCATGTTAGGGTGTTAGGTGCAGACTTAGAAAGTGTTTCGCCATAGGAAACAATGGGGCTGCGTTAGGAGCTTAACGCTGCTTTTTTGCAGGTGTTAGGATTTTTTTTCAGCCCAAACTGCCCCATTGTTTCCTATGGGGGAATCGTGCACGAGCACGTTTTTCCAGCTAGCTGCTACTGTAAGCAACGCTGGTATTGAGAGTTGAAGTGGCGGTAAATATGCCTTTACGCTCCCTTTTTGGAGCCTAACGCAGCCCTTCAGAGAACTCTCAATACCAACGTTGTTTAAAAGGTGCGGGGGGAAAAAAGGAGCGTTAGCTACGCGGGTCTTTACCGACAAAACTCTAAATCTAGGCATAAGAAAGGAGATTTAAAAAAAAAGAAAAAAAAAACATGCAACATCATAATTATTAATCATGCTGCAAGAAAGTTTACTCATAGAGATAAATATTTAAAAATATATTATGCATGTACATATTATATATATTCTTAATGCAAAAAAAATATTTAGATATGTATCTATATCTACATATTTAATAAGTGAGAGAAACAGACAGACAGAGAAATAATATGTATCTATCTATCCAGCATATGTGTGTGTATGTATATATATATATATATATATATATATATATATATCATATACATATATATATACATCACACATATATATATATATATATATATATATATATATATATATATATATATATATATATATAAAAGCATATCTAGATATACAGAGATATCTTGATATTGATATATCTCTCTAGAGATAAAAATGTATGTATATATGTGTTTTTTTAACAGAGACAATAAAGATTACATGCATTGCTGCTGCAGATACATTACTCATCAATAATATATATACTGTATCTATAATGTGGACATACAACTTTATATTTTCACAGATCTCAGGCGTCCAAGAGATAGGATCCCCCGGTACGTAAGGCTGGTGTCGATGGCAACTCAGAGGAGCAACCGCTCCTCGCCACCGTTGACATTGACCCTCCTTGAGGGTCGTCAGGAGGAGGATCCAGGGACAGATCCTGAAGTCCCTAATATCCAAGGTAATTTACAATTCTCATTCTATTTTGGCATTATTTAAAGGAACATTAAACCCAATTTGTTTCTTTCATGATTCAGATAGAACATACAATTTTAAACAACTTTACAATTTATTTCTATTATCTAATTTGCTTCATTCTCCTGGTATCCTTTGTTGAATAGCATATCTAGATAGGCTCAGGAACTTGGAGCTAGCTGCTGATTGGTGACTAAAATTCTATGCCCATTTTCATTGGCTTTCTAATGTATTCAGTTAGCTCCAAAGAATGCATTGCTGGTTCTTCAATGAAAGATACCAAGAGAATGAAGCAAAATTGATAACCGAAGTAAATTGGAAAGTTGTATAAAAATGTATAATCTATCTGAATTATGAAAGAAAATGTTGTGGTTTCATGTCCCTTTAACATTACTTTTTTTTTATTTTTCAAAGGTTCTTTCAGGCTGCATGTTGAAGGGACACTAAACACTAACATTTTGTTTCATGATTCAGATAGAGATTATAATATTACAAAAGATTACAATTTAGTTAGAATATTCAATGTACTTTATTCTATATCTATCCTTTGTTGAAGATATAACAATGTATAAGGGTGAGACAATTATAGAAGGCATCCATGATCATTATAAATTCTGCAACTACAGAGAATATCTAGATATGGTTTTCATCAAAGTATTATAGAAGAATGAAGCCAATTATAAAATCCAAAAAAATGTATAAAGATTGAAAACATTATAGTCTCATTAGAAAAGCGGAAAATAAAAATGTGATTTGCGTGTCCATTTTATTTATTTATTTTCAAATATAATTTAGAGAGGAAGTTTTTTATAATTTTTAAATTAACTATTTGGTGTAAAATATAGGAGTTGTCATTGATCATACTAACATTTGTTCATTATTGTGCTTCATCTCTGACAGACGACCCAGTACCGGGGGTATCTATCGAACCACAATTGTCGCCGGGTGTACTTCAAGAGGAGGTGGCAAAAGTGGAATGTAAGTAAAATGAATATAATGTTTTACAAATTGTATCTTTATTAAGATTTTATCTAACATATGTTCTTTGGTCTTTTTCTAGATCGAGATCAGGGCACCCAAACTGGGCCATTTATGGTGGATATGTTCCGAAACCTGGCACAAGGACTTGACATTGTAGCAAGGGCTGTCCGGGAAATACAGGAGGCCATGGTTAATTTATATTAAAAAAAAAAAAAGTTGTAAAACCAAGAAAAAAATTAAAATTTTAAAAATAAAAAAAATTACAGTTTAAAAAAAATAAATAAAAAAAAATATATTTTTTAATAAATATCTATTGAATCTTAAATATTGTGTTGCTGTATTCATTTAAATATTTTTTTCAAGTTACATGATAATTTTTTTGCTTGAGAAATATGTATAAATAGCATAAAATGTGGTAACTTTCTATGGCCTAGATTTAGAGTTGGGCGGTAGCCGTGAAAACCAGCGTTAGAGGCTCCTAACGCTGGTTTTAGGCTACCGCCGGTATTTGGAGTCAGTCAGGAAAGGGTCTAACGCTCACTTTGCAGCCGCGACTTTTCCATACCGCAGATCCCCTTACGTCAATTGCGTATCCTATCTTTTCAATGGGATCTTTCTAACGCCGGTATTTAAAGTTGTGTCTGAAGTGAGCGTTAGAAATCTAACGACAAAACTCCAGCCACAGAAAAAGTCAGTAGTTAAGAGCTTTCTGGGCTAACGCCGGTTTATAAAGCTCTTAACTACTGTGCTCTAAAGTACACTAACACCCATAAACTACCTATGTACCCCTAAACCAAGGCCCCCCCACATCGCCGCCACTCTATAAAATTTTTTTAACCCCTAATCTTCCGCTCCGTACACTGCCACCAACTACGTTATCCCTATGTACCCCTAATCTGCTGCCCCTAAAACCGCCGACCCCTATATTATATTTATTAACCCCTAATCTGCCCCACACAACGTCGCCTCCACCTGCCTCCACTTATTAACCCCTAATCTGCCGTCCGCACGCCGCCGCCAGCTACATTATAGCTATGTACCCCTAATCTGCTGCCCCTAACACCGCCGACCCCTATATTATATTTATGAACCCCTAATCTGCCCCCCACAACGTCGCCTCCACCTGCCTACACTTATTAACCCCTAATCTGCCGAGCGGACCGCACCGCTATTATAATAAAGTTATTAACCCCTAATCCGCCTCACTCCCGCCTCAAAAACCCTATAATAAATAGTATTAACCCCTAATCTGCCCTCCCTAACATCGCCGACACCTAACTTCAAGTATTAACCCCTAATCTGCCGATCGGAGCTCACCGCTACTCTAATAAATTTTTTAACCCCTAAAGCTAATTTTAACCCTAACCCTAACACCCCCCTAAGTTAAATATAATTTTATTCTAACGAAATAAATGAACTCTTATTAAATAAATTATTCCTATTTAAATCTAAATACTTACCTGTAAAATAAACCCTAATATAGCTACAATATAAATTATAATTATATTATAGCTATTTTAGGATTAATATTTATTTTACAGGCAACTTTGTATTTATTTTAACCAGGTACAATAGCTATTAAATAGTTAAGAACTATTTAATAGCTAAAATAGTTAAAATAATTACAAAATTACCTGTAAAATAAATCCTAACCTAAGTTAAAATTAAACCTAACACTACACTATCAATAAATTAATTAAATACAATACCTACAATTATCTACAATTAAACCTAATACTACACTATCAATAAATTAATTAAATACAATATCTACAATTATCTACAATTAAACCTAACACTACACTATCAATAAATTAATTAAATACAATACCTACAATTATCTACAATTAAACCTAATACTACACTATCAATAAATTAATTAAATACAATATCTACAATTATCTACAATTAAACCTAACACTACACTATCAATAAATTAATTAAATACAATATCTACAATTATCTACAATTAAACCTAACACTACACTATCAATAAATTATTTAAATAAAATATCTACAAATAAATACAATGAAATAAACTAACTAAAGTACGAAAAATAAAAAAGAACTAAGTTACAAAAAATAAAAAAATATTTACAAACATTAGAAAAATATTACAACAATTTTAAACTAATTACACCTACTCTAAGCCCCCTAATAAAATAACAAAGCCCCCCAAAATAAAAAATGCCCTACCCTATTCTAAATTAAAAAAGTTCAAAGCTCTTTTACCTTACCAGCCCTGAACAGGGCCCTTTGCGGGGCATGCCCCAAAGAATTCAGCTCTTTTGCCTGTAAAAAAAACACATACAATACCCCCCCCAACATTACAACCCACCACCCACATACCCCTAATCTAACCCAAACCCCCCTTAAATAAACCTAACACTAAGCCCCTGAAGATCTCCCTACCTTGTCTTCACCTCACCGGGTCCCGATCTGTCCAGAAGAGCCTCCGAAGTCTTGATCCAAGCCCAAGCGGGGGGCTGAAGAGTGACGTCCATCCTCGGGCTGAAGTCTGGATCCAAGCGGCGGCTGAAGAAATCCATCATCGGCTGAAGTCGGAAGTCCATCATCGGGATGAAGTCTTCTATCAAGCCGCATCTTCAATCTTCTTTCTTCTGGAGCGGAGTGGAGCCATCTTCTTTCCAACCGACGTGGATCCAACCTCTTCAACCGACGCCTACTCGCCGAATGACGGTTCCTTTAAATGATGTCATCCAAGATGGCGTCCCTCGAATTCCGATTGGCTGATAGGATTCTATCAGCCAATCGGAATTAAGGTAGGAATATTCTGAATGGCTGATGGAATCAGCCAATCAGAATCAAGTTCAATCCGATTGGCTGATCCAATCAGCCAATCAGATTGAGCTCGCATTCTATTGGCTGTTCCGATCAGGATAGGGCATTTTTTATTTTGGGGGGCTTTGTTATTTATTAGGGGGCTTAGAGTAGGTGTAATTAGTTTAAAATTGTTGTAATATTTTTCTAATGTTTGTAAATATTTTTTTTATTTTTTGTAACTTAGTTATTTTTTATTTTTTGTACTTTAGTTAGTTTATTTTATTGTAGTTATTTGTAGGTATTGTATTTAAATAATTTATTGATAGTGTAGTGTTAGGTTTAATTGTAGATAATTGTAGGTATTGTATTTAATTAATTTATTGATAGTGTAGTGTTAGGTTTAATTGTAACTTAGGTTAGGATTTATTTTACAGGTAATTTTGTAATTATTTTAACTAGGTAACTATTAAATAGTTCTTAACTATTTAATAGCTATTGTACCTGGTTAATATAATTAAAAAGTTGCCTGTAAAATAAATATTAATCCTAAAATAGCTACAATATAATTATAATTTATATTGTAGCTATATTAGGGTTTATTTTACAGGTAAGTATTTAGCTTTAAATAGGAATAAGTTATTTAATAAGAGTTAATTTATTTCGTTAGATAAAAATTATATTTAACTTAGGGGGGTGTTAGGGTTAGGGTTAGAATTAGCTTTAGGGGTTAATACATTTATTAGAATAGCGGTGAGCTCCAGTCGGCAGATTAGGGGTTAATGTTTGAAGTTAGGTGTCGGCGATGTTAGGGAGGGCAGATTAGGGGTTAATACTATTTATTATAGGGTTATTGAGGCGGGAGTGAGGAGTATTAGGGGTTAATAACTTTATTATAATAGCGGCGTGGTCCGGTCGACAGATTAGGGGTTAATAAGTGTAGGCAGGTGGAGGCGACGTTGTGGGGGGCAGATTAGGGATTAATTAATATAATATAGGGGTCGGCGGTGTTAGGGGCAGCAGATTAGGGGTACATAGCTATAATGTAGGTGGTGGTGGTGTACGGAGCGGCAGATTAGGGGTTAATAATAATATGCAGGTGTCAGCGATAGCGGAGGCGGCAGAATAGGGGTTAATAAGTGTAAGGTTAGGGGTGTTTAGACTCGGGGTACATGTTAGAGTGTTAGGTGCAGACGTAGGAAGTGTTTCCCCATAGAAAACAATGGGGCTTCGTTAGGAGCTGAACGCGGCTTTTTTGCAGGTGTTAGGTTTTTTTTCAGCTCAAACAGCCCCATTGTTTTCTATGGGGATATCGTGCACGAGCACGTTTTTTAAGCTGGCCGCTTCCGTAAGCAACGCTGGTATTTAGAGTTGCAGTGGCATTAAATTATGCTCTACGCTCCCTTTTTGGAGCCTAACGCACTGAAAACCCAGCCATTCTGTGAACTCTAAATACCAGCGGTATTTAAAAGGTGCGGCCAGAAAAAAGCACGCAATGCTAACGCACCCCTTTGGCCGCAGAACTCTAAATCTAGGCGTATATTTCTTATACATTTGGTTTCTAGAATTCTTTTAATTACAATTTAAAAATGATAATATGCCAATAAACTATATAGCTGCTGATTGATGAATGCACATAGATATATTGAGGCACATTTATTGAGGGACTGTGTTTCTGGCGAGAATTAGGACTCAACAGAAACAAAAGTTAGGGAGCAGCGGTCTAAAGACTGCTGCTCCATAACCCTGTCCACCGTCTCTGATGAGACGGACAGGAATCTCAAAATTGAAAAAAAATCAAGTACGATCGGGTTGATTGACACCCCCTGCAGGTGGCCAATTGTCCTCAAGTCTGGAGGGGGTGGCGTTGCACCAGGTGCAATGCTGAATACAGATAGCATATTGCTCTCCTCATTCAGCAAGGTCTGTCAGACCTGATCCACACTGACGGCTCAGGTCAGGCAGATATTTGTTAAATAGGACTCAATATATGATTGGCTTTCACATGTGCATTGCTATTTCAATTAGTAAAGGTTATTTTAGGATTAAAGTGAAAATGAACATCAATTGTATTGTTCATGCTTCAGATAGAGCGTACAATTTAAATAAACTTTGTAAGATAGTCACATTCTCAAATTGTCATCAGTCTATTTGTATCTGTATTTTAAATCAAACATTTCAATTTATGAATTGTGACCATTTTTAATCAGAACATGAGTTGACCTTTCTGATTGAACATCACCAATGAAATAGTGCTTTTCCATGGGGGGGTTCAATTGAATTTATTGCTCCTCAGCCTAGATTCCTTCTTTTTAAAATAAAGATGACTAAAAAACTAATTAAAATGGTTAATAGTAGTAATTTTGAAAATTATTTTAAATTGAATGTTCAATCATAATTCTGAAAGTACATAAATGTGCTTAGTGTTCCTTTAGTAAAAGATAAAGGTTTGTATTGTCGCTTGAAATTATAGTCTATGATATTGGTGTCCCATTAATTAATAAAAAATATATATGAAATTTTAAAAAAGAAAAAAGATATATATATATATATACATAAATACATCTATCATTCTATTTAAAAATTACATAGATCAATATGTACATACATACAGATAGAGATATCAAGGAATATATATATATATATATATATCTATCTCAAAAGTCAAAATAGCGTATAGCCCAGCACTCCAACCAGGTGGAGCAGCCACAACCTGGGTGCAATCCTTATAAGAGATAGTTAAAGAACAATGTAGAAGAAGGGCACTTTCAGGGTTTGTACAGAGACAAATATTTTCTTTATTCCTAGAACATTAATACATGGTCGACGTTTCGGCCCTCAGTTGGGCCTTCATCAGGACAGGTATTATCTGAAAGACAAACATATAAACAGATACTAGAAACATGGAATGATAGAGACAACACGCAACAAGACACACACTACCTATATCACCATCCCCAATACAATTAAAAACAGACTATATAGTCTGTAAAGGGAATAATCCAACCTTCAACAAAGGATACCCAAAAAAAACAAAGAACATGCAGGATAAAGGGGCCAAGGCAGATATAGATAATATGATACAGTGCAGCAAACACGAATAACAACATCTAAATAGACTGCGCTGTCTGAAATCTAACAACCTTCAACAAAGGATATCAAAGAACAACTATGAGATAAGAATGCCAGATGGCAATCCGTGGGCAACAAGGCAAAACAAAATGATGTTATGGTATACAGACGGCATCAATAATAACGTAAACCAAAATCCATAAAAAAAGAAAGAAAAAAAAAAGAAAGAAAAAGAAAAAGAAATGTCACGCACAGAAAATTACTATGTATCTCTATCAATCCCAAAGCAGTGCGTTATTACCCACTCAGCAGGCTCAAGTGAGAAAGTTTGAAGCGATACTAGATAAATTAAGCCATAGTCATAAAATAAGTCCCAGATGAGGACTAAGAAAAAGAAAGAAGAGTACAAATTGACATAAACACATAAATAAAGTTACCATCAAACATATAACGCAAAGAGATGCATAAATCAAAACAATGGACAACGTGTGGAACGCCTGCAGTGTGATTAGCAAGACACCTAAAACAGATAATAGCAGGGCAAAGAGCTTATTAGAAATGTAAAAATGGTGTGTGAGAACACTTAACGGCAGAACATAGCCAAAGCAATATTGTGGATAACAGTATAGACTAATCACGCATATTAGGGCCCCAAGGTGAAACAGTAAATACAAGCAAGGGAGTTCAGCAATTGTAGGGGAATCACTATATAAACAACACCAAAGTGCATTTAGCTCAAAGGTATATGAAACATACTAAAAGCCCATAGCAATATGAAAAACCAGTCACGCTAATGTGAGTACAGCAATAACACAAGTCAGAGCCTTATAGATCAAAGGAAATGAACTAAAAACAGCATTTACCGTACCTTTAAACTGCCGAGTGACAGTAGTCATAGATCCAAACAAGCAAATGAGGGTGGCTACTGGAAGCCGCCTTAAATAGGGGAAGACCTAAAGGCAATCAGTCCCTGATAGGGTGAAAGCAGCCAACACCTCCCGTAATTATGGCAACCAATCCATTGTTTACCCTGAAAGAAACACCTAATAATACATACTGCAGGGGAACGGAGCACTGCTAGAGAAGAAAACACACAATCCACATACAAAGGCAGATGGTACGGAAAGCAATCCTATAAGTGAATTATAATATAACACTATATCCACCCCAACACACGCCAAACAGGCACAAATAGATCCACCGTTAAAAAACAGAATTCACCTACCCATATCAGAGCACTGGATATGTGTATGTCCAAGAAGGACATAGAGAAATAGCGCTGCAAGGGTGCCGCAGCTAACATGGGTCAGTCAGAAACCACAATTATGTCAAGTATAGATGCAGGGCTTTAACCCACAGTGAGCTGTATAACTTAGAAGGGCGCACATAGCCACACAGATACACAGCAATCATATGCAGTGTCAATAATAAACACAAAATGATCTAGAGCAAAGGGCCACACAACTAAACTTAGGTGTGAAAGCACAAGAGGTTACAATACATATATGATGTGAGACAGTCACTGTAGAAGGTGTTAAAGGGGGCCATAGAAGATCCTAGGCGCAAAACATACACTGAAAACAAGTAATCAAATACGAGAAGTCAAGCAACAAATGAAATCTATATACATATACAACCAGGGAGAGTGCCTCCCAATTGAGAGAAACAGTGACAACTGCACGAGCAGGCTGCAAGACTACTTAAAACATACATAGGAGAACCCCTAATTGGAGCACCAAAGATAAGTACGCCAGCAATTGATAATATATGAAATGAATGTAATGGTGATATACAGCTCAAGCACCAAAGATACACAAGTACACCAACAGAAAGACAGAAAACATAGGATAAATCGTCTAATTAGACGAAATAGAATGAACAGAAAGCAACCCTAAAAAATACGGAAAATACAGGGAGACTATAAATATAGAATATACATCAAATGAGCCATAGGCCACATATGGGATGGAGATGTTGGAAGGACTTCTTACATCGTGGAATTGGTGACCTAATGAGAAAAGGAGGAAAAAACAAAGAAACAAGCAGGCATTTATAGCTCAAAAAATACAGAAAAGTCCAGGTGAGCATTAAGACCATTCTGGCTCAAAGTATTTAATCTATATATCCATCTGGCTTCGCATTTTAGTAGTTCCTGGTTGCGATCACCACCTCTCTTCAGAGGTGCCACTGTGTCGATCAACATGGCACGAAGAGTGGCGATGGGATGCTTATGTTCCAGAAAATGCCTGGGCACAGTTTGATCTGCTTTATCATCCTTAAATGCGGCCCGTAAGGCAATTTTATGGTTTGCCAGGCTTTCCCTAAATGTGGTGCTGGTCTTTCCGATGTAGTAGAGACCACATGGACATGATAACAGATACACAACATACTGGGATGTGCATGTGAGTCTGTGCCTAATTGTATATGTTTTTGTTGATCCAGGATGATGGAATCTTTGGCCAGTGATGAGTGAATTACACGTGACACAGCTGCCACACTTATAGCAGCCAGTCTTAGTTGGAGCCAGCCAGGTTCTATTTCTGCGCCATTGGTCAGTGTGCATAAGCAGTGTTTTTAAACTGGAGCCACTTTTGTGAACCACTCTAGGAGGTGGGGTATTAACAAATGGTAGTGTGCGATCCTTGTTAATCAGATGCCAGTTAGCCCTAATGACACCCGCGACCAGTCTAGTGGCTGGTGTGTAACTGGTGATAAAGTTAATGGAGGGCTTTGTCTCTGCCGGCTCAGACTCTGGTTTTCTCTGCAACAGGTTAGATTGTTCGTGACCGCCAACTTCTGTCAGGATGTCAGATATCATCTTGCGACTGTAACCCCGTTCAAGGAACCTATGCCTCATGGATTCCACCTGGATTTCCCTCTGGTCAGGTTCTGACATGTTACATAATACTCTCATAAACTGTGATTTGATAATACCACGTTTCAGTTGTGTGGGGTGGTAACTACTGTTTAAGAGGAGGGTGTTTCGATCCGTGGGTTTTGAGTAAAGAGTTGTCCGTAAAAGGCAACCTTGGTCATCATCGCACTTGTATATACATAGATCCAAAAACTGGATTTTCTGGAAATCATATTCGCTTTTTAGGGTGATGGATTCTTCTGCCGTGTTCAGATGTTGTATCCAAGCTGTAAGTTCAGTTTCTGAGCCCCCCCATATGACCAACAAATCATCAATATACCTGAGGTATAACAGAACATTAGGGTTTCTGTCCTTGAAGATATGTACACCCTCAAACCAGGCCATAAATAAGTTGGCATATGAGGGGGCCATGCTGGAACCCATGGCGGTCCCAACCAGCTGGAGGTAAAAGGTCTCTTGGAGACAGAGTAACAACCATTCTAGGAGGATTTCAATTGGTGGACCATCATATGATGAACTTGCAATGAGAGCTTGTCTGGTGGCCTCAATACCCAACTGGTGTGGAATAATGGTATAAAGGCTGTTGACATCTAGTGTCACAAGGATGCAGTCTTTGGGAAAAACACGATCTTGTAATAGTTGTATGAGTTGTATAGAATCCAACAGAAATGCCTCAGTGGTCTTCACAAGATCCTGCAGATAGAAGTCGATAAACTTGGCTAGATTTTGAAAGAGGGAGCCCTCGGCAGAGACTATGGGACGGGTGAACTTGATCTTTATGTATTTTGGGAATTGTGTATACAATGGGATGTACTGGATAATCAGTAATCAAGACATTGTACACACTATGATCGATGTGGTCACAGTTTAGAGCATACAACAGACTGTCATCTAACTTCTTTTTGAAGGAAGCGGTAGGATTGTGCGAGAGTTTTTTGTATGTTATTCCATCCTCTAGCTGTTGAAGCAATTCGTTACGATAGTAGCTGTAATCTAGGACCACAATCGTCCCGCCTTTTTCAGCAGGGCGAATAACAATAGAGTCATCTTTTTGGAGGCGCCTGAGAGCTTGCCATTGTTCTTTGTTCAAATTTGTGCGGGTTTTAGGGTTGGTGTGACAAACGGATTCAATTTCCTTGGAACAAATCTTTGTAAAGGTCTTAATAGTTGAATGTGTCAATTTCGGTTCAAAAGTTGATTTTTTAGACACTGCCAGTCTTGGGTTTGCGAAGCAGAGTTTTTTTTTTGAAGAAATCCCTCAATTTGAGTGTTCTCTGTAATTTATGAAATTATGTAATTCAAACCCTTGGCCAATAGATCAATTTCAACTTTGTCAAGCATTCTGCTACTGAGGTTTATGATGACACTGGTATCAGTGCTTAAAGCTTTGGAGGTTTTCTTCCACCAGCCACCACGTCTGTTGGTGGGCCTGTGTCGCCTCCTGGTGGATTGGAGTTTTTTGGAACCATAGGAGGTTTTCTCTGTGACCTAGTAAGGATTTTATCTGGTTGTGGATGTCTACTGTGTCCCCCATCTGCTCGGTCAGAGCCACTGGAGTCCCCTCCATTGGTATCGATGGCGTTGGCAAGGGGAGTGCGTCTCTTGTCATCTCTCCTGCGTCTATATGAAGTGGTCTTGCCTGATAACCATTGGTATACATTGCGTTCCCTGTAATCAATTTCCACAGAATTCAATTTTTTGTTTTTTTAAACTGATAAGGTCCTTCTTGTATTTGTCCACTTGGATACTTAGTTTGTTGATCCAATCATCGCTGGTATCATTTCTGAGAATAGACATCTTCGAATTTTCAATCACTTGAACATCATCAATTATTCGTTTTTTCAACCTGGTCACTTCTTGTATAACTAGTAGAATCCAATCCAGGGAGCACTTGTTCGCAATGTGACACCATTTTCTATAGAATTCATTATTGCTGCGGCCTATTGTGGGAGAATTCTTCACTCTGAATCCTCGTGGAATGAGCTTCCTTTTATAGTAGTCAGTCAGATAGTTAGCATGTAACTGATAATCAATCTCTTTCCTTTTGAGGTTCAGAATTTTGTAATATACATTAATGGGTCCCTCCTCGACATTTTCAGACTCACATAGACTTAGAATGCGAGCTGCATCCTCGTCCGTGAACGCAAAAGTCCCCTCTTCATGTGTGTTGGCCTGACTCCCAGGTACTGAGTCAGATCTAAACAAATCTTCATCCATCATGTGCTAGGTAGTAAGGGTACGTGCACCCTTGTTTCGGTCGGAAATAGTAAGCTCCCATGTAGAAAACACCAATGTGGTTTAAAAACAAACAGGATCCAGATGTACTCAGTATAGGGCTAAGTAGAGTATGTCAAATATAGCAATCCGGGGGTGCGTGGGAGTAAATATATATCAAAAGTCAAAATAGCGGGGGGGCGTGTCCGGACAGCACCGGGAGAGGACGCAAGATCTGAGATCTCTAGCCTAAGATTTTAACTTTCTCAATTCTAATGAATACCAGTCGGCGTTTGATATAAAATATTGGTCAGCCACTTAAATGAACACTTGCTGATTACAACAATACCAAGCTCTGACATACTAACTCCGTCTATACTCGGATCCAGACTATTGAGGCCTTGTGGCGCAGGATTCTTGCCGCCCTCTCCCATCATGCTGAACACAATAAATAATTCTGGGCAGCCTAATAACCAGCCTATAACGATGCCTTATATGGAGGAGTCTCAAGAGATGTTATATGTTTTACTTCAAGCACTAGATCGATACATGGATGACTGTTTCTCTGACCTAGCGGCTGCATTACAAGCGGCAATGCGGGGAGTTGCCAGCGATACAATAGATAATACAGAGCCGGGAGTAACGACAGTGATGCAATCTATGGAGTGCCTACAAATGCTATCTTTCCAACTTCCACTCACTTGTAGCACTGAACCTGGGGCCATATCTCACGACTTGCCTGATCTGCCGATTGCCGTTCGCATAACAGGGAGATCTGAGGATGCGGATACAGCTGGGAGCAGGATAGCAATATCGAGGAAGATTCCACTGCAAAGGAAATATCAACAACCGCTCTGCACCAACTTACACTTGATAACATCTGAAGCGCATCACATACAGCTGGCGCACGAGCTAGGAGAAGACGCCGACAGTTTTTCTGAGCCACACGCAAATACACAACAGGGCTGGAGGTCGGAGTGGAGCCCACTTGCGTTGCAGCTGCCTGGGAGGAGACCCGGATCAGTAAGTGTACTGTCAAGTCCTGTTATCTCCCCACCGATTGCCCCAGATCCCTCTTGTATCTACCTTCTCATTCTGAAGTCCAGTACTACCGGGTTAATCTCCATTCCTGCAGCGATCCTGCTCATTAGCCACTACAGATTTAAGACTCTTGTTTGCTGCAGGAGAGGAGTTGGTTAGAAGCTTCCAGTGTTTGTGGAGAGACGCTGCAGCCTAGAACGTCTCTTAGTAGTCAGTTTAGACATTCTTGCTGAGCACATCTCCTAGGATTTGCACCTACGAACCCTGTTTCCCACTTTCATATTATGAGACACTGGTAACAGAGGGTTAGCCCCGGTAAATGATAAGCATTGGACAATGACGGTTACCTGATGATCACCCGGCTTATTCTTAATGTTGAAAACCCTCCTGACCATCTCTGATTGAGTTACATGTGTTTCCCCTGAGTATACAGTTTCCCTTTGTTACTTGCCTATTGTGTGCCTACAGAATGATCCCAATTTTGTTTACTTTTAAGGGTAAATCTTGCATCTTGTTTAACTCAGGCATATTGTGTGCTCTTATATTGTGTTTACTGAGCCTTAGCCTTTAGGTCCTAGATTATTCTAATGTAAATGATGTTGTCCATTATCATACTCTCAACTAGTCTCTACTATCACGGAACCAAATCACACTATTTACCCAAATTTAGCATAGCCTATTATTTCTTTATTTATTTACTTATTTATTTATTTTTTAGGCTCCATGTGCATACCCTTGTACTTGGCAATTACTCCCCTCTATGAGGCAGGGGAAACTCACAGTTAGGCCAGCTGTAAATACTTCAGCTAACATTCCTTAAACAATGTTGCATACCTCAGTAGACACCTTAATCCACATTCACATGATAGCCCAGTATTACCTGTAGGTTCCATACTCATGCCCGGGTATTCGGCAATTATTTCCCCATTTTGGTTGAATAACATGCATATTCAGATCAGCTGCAAATACTCTCGCCCCTATCCCTTAAACTACATTACAAACATTAGTTGTTAATTACTGCTACAATCATACAGTATTATATTGGCAGGTTCACATGATCCTAGGTTTCCCAGAAAACTCTTAGAACTACTGTCTTTATTACTGGGTAGAATTTTCAAAAACAAAACCATGCCCCCTAAGTTTTTATAATAAACCCTCTAAGGAGAGATATCCAGCTCCACAAGTCCACTGTATAATTGATAATGCTTGGAAACCCACTCCTGATCTTAATGTGGTCTAACTACATTCGGGGGATCCCTACACAAAACCCACTGAGCTTAACTCAGATCGAAGGTCCTAGCTTCAGATAACATCTCAAGTATATTGCATAGGGTCATATCCTTAACAGACCTCAGCTTTTACCAGAGCAAATAATACTGTCTCCTCAAATTAATTAAAACCCAGTATTACCTGTAGGCTCCATACTCATACCGGGGTATTAAGCAATTATTCCCCTATTTTGGTTGAAGGACAATCATAATTAGATTAGCAGGGAGTACTCTCGCCTCTATCCTTTAAACTACAATACAAACATTAGCTGTTACTTACTTTCACAATCATACAATATTATAGGGGCAGGTTCCCAAGATTCTGCGTTTCCCAGAAATCTCTTAGATTTATTGCCTTTACTACTGGGTAGAATTTTCCAAAGCACAACTATACCCCCTAGGTGGTTATAATAAGCCCTTTAAGGAGATGTATGTAGCTCCATGAGCCCAATGTATAATTGATCATTAGCAATCCTCTATAGTTAATAGATTTCTCAAGGGCTCAGAGACATATTCATTCACCAAAATAGTTTAAGCTCCCCCACGGTCCCATTACCCCTCAGATTAGTATACGGTTAACATTCCACACATGCAAAAAAAGGTTAAACCCTTTAGTGATAGATAAAAGCAACTCTACAAAGTGTGGTTTCCCAGTACCCACACAAAAAGTAATAAGTATACACAATTAGAGTGCGCTAAACAGCTCTACCTATATTTTAATAACACTATATTGGATATCAGAGAAATTATAATATAAATAATGTCATTTATCAAACACTATATATAGTAAAAACAAATACAATATATCTATACACTATTAACTATTAAATTTTATTACACAAAAAACACTTATATATAAGGTGCACCTTATTTCATATATACTACAATCAAAATTGGTTTAAAATTCATATAAATTGATATTTTTAAAAACACATGAATTGATAAAAGCTATCACGATCCTAAGATATCTCTCCAATACTATTTAGTCAGTATTTTGTTGTACTAGATTTGTTGCCAGAAATTTATTGCTGAGAAACTTTTTACTATATATAGTGTTTGATAAATGACATTATTTATATTATAATTTCTCTGATATCCAATATAGTGTTATTAAAATATAGGTAGAGCTGTTTAGCGCACTCTAATTGTGTATACTAACATTCCACACAGGCAGCTCCCATAACATCATAGAACAAGTTCTTGCCCACCCCATTAAATTAAGACTAAGCGATCATTGGAACCCCTACTAAACTATAATAATCATGCCATACACCCTTCACATCCAGACACGCCCCCCCCCCCTCTATTTTCCCTTTTCTTTTTAATCAGAGCGGCTCTTGCCCGCTGAACCCCCCCTCCCCAAAATTAAACCTTCTTGCTAACCCCATCTTGCCATGAGTCATTCTGAATAAATGCATTACTATAGAGTCTTCGCTGTAAGATGGGGATTATCCTCGTCTTTCATAAGCTAAAGGTCATAAAATGAGGTCTCTACACCATATGTTCCAGTTAACCATATCAGTTTCATGTAAGTCTCATATCTCTACCTCCATTCCTATATACCATGTATCTTATAACCCACATTCTGTTCATAATTTTGTACCCTAAGCCAGAATTCATTTTCTCTATGTAGGATTTATAGCTTGATTATCTTAAGCAGCCTTTATCTTCATCCACAGACTTGTTTTATATATAGACATATGTATTGTTTATGTATTAATGTACATTACCTCAATAAAAAAAATATATAAAAAAAAAAAAAAAAAGTCAAAATAGCGTATAGCCCAGCACTCCAACCAGGTGGAGCAGCCACAACCTGGGTGCAATCCTTATAAGAGATAGTTAAAGAACAATGTAGAAGAAGGGCACTCTCATGGTTTGTATAGAGACAAATATATTTTTTATTCCTAGAACATTAATACATGGTCGACGTTTCGGCCCTCAGTTGGGCCTTCATCAGGACAGGTATTATCTGAAAGACAAACATATAAACAGATACTAGAAACATGGAATGATAGAGACAACACGCAACAAGACACACACTACCTATATCACCATCACCAATACAATTAAAAACAGACTATACAGTCTGTAAAGGGAATAATCCAACCTTCAACAAAGGATACCCAAAAAAAACAAAGAACATGCAGGATAAAGGGGCCAAGGCAGATATAGATAATATGATACAGTGCAGCAAACAAAAATAACAACATCTAAATAGACTGTGCTGTCTGAAATCTAACAACCTTCAACAAAGGATATCAAAGAACAACTATGAGATAAGAATGCCAGATGGCAATTCGTGGGTAACAAGGCAAAACAAAATGATGTTATGGTATACAGACGGCATCAATAATAACGTAAACCAAAATCCATAAAAAAAGAAAGAAAAAGAAATGTCACGCACATTCGTGTTTGCTGCACTGTACCATATTATCTATATCTGCCTTGACCCCTTTATCCTGCATGTTCTTTGTTTTTTTTTTGTTTTTTTGGGTATCCTTTGTTGAAGGTTGGATTATTCCCTTTACAGACTATATAGTCTGTTTTTAATTGTATTGGTGATGGTGATATAGGTAGTGTGTGTCTTGTTGCGTGTTGTCTCTATCATTCCATGTTTCTAGTATCTGTTTATATGTTTGTCTTTCAGATAATACCTGTCCTGATGAAGGCCCAACTGAGGGCCGAAACGTCGACCATGTATTAATGTTCTAGGAATAAAGAAAATATTTGTCTCTATACAAACCCTGAGAGTGCCCTTCTTCTACATTGTTCTTTATATATATATACAGGGAGTGCAGAATTATTAGGCAAATGAGTATTTTGACCACATCATCCTCTTTATGCATGTTGTCTTACTCCAAGCTGTATAGGCTCGAAAGCCTGCTACCAATTAAGCATATTAGGTGATGTGCATCTCTGTAATGAGAAGGGGTGTGGTCTAATGACATCAACACCCTATATCAGGTGTGCATAATTATTAGGCAACTTCCTTTCCTTTGGCAAAATGGGTCAAAAGAAGGACTTGACAGGCTCAGAAAAGTGAGATATCTTGCAGAGGGATGCAGCACTCTTAAAATTGCAAAGCTTCTGAAGCGTGATCATCGAACAATCAAGCGCTTCATTCAAAATAGTCAACAGGGTCGCAAGAAGCGTGTGGAAAAACCAAGGTGCAAAATTACTGCCCATGAACTGAGAAAATTCAAGCGTGCAGCTGCCAAGATGCCACTTGCCACCAGTTTGGCCATATTTCAGAGATGCAACATCACTGGAGTGCCCAAAAGCACAAGGTGTGCAATACTCAGAGACATGGCCAAGGTAAGAAAGGCTGAAAGACGACCACCACTGAACAAGACACACAAGCTGAAACGTCAAGACAGGGCCAAGAAATATCTCAAGACTGATTTTTCTAAGGTTTTATGGACTGATGAAATGAGAGTGAGTCTTGATGGGCCAGATGGATGGGCCCGTGGCTGGATTGGTAAAGGGCAGAGAGCTCCAGTCCGACTCAGACGCCAGCAAGGTGGAGGTGGAGTACTGGTTTGGGCTGGTATCATCAAAGATGAGCTTGTGGGGCCTTTTCGGGTTGAGGATGGAGTCAAGCTCAACTCCCAGTCCTACTGCCAGTTTCTGGAAGACACCTTCTTCAAGCAGTGGTACAGGAAGAAGTCTGCATCCTTCAAGAAAAACATGATTTTCATGCAGGACAATGCTCCATCACACGCGTCCAAGTACTCCACAGCGTGGCTGGCAAGAAAGTGTATAAAAGAAGAAAATCTAATGACATGACCTCCTTGTTCACCTGATCTGAACCCCATTGAGAACCTGTGGTCCATCATCAAATGTGAGATTTACAAGGAGGGAAAACAGTACACCTCTCTGAACAGTGTCTGGGAGGCTGTGGTTGCTGCTGCACGCAATGTTGATGGTGAACAGATCAAAACACTGACAGAATCCATGGATGGCAGGCTTTTGAGTGTCCTTGCAAAGAAAGGTGGCTATATTGTTTACTGATTTGTTTTTGTTTTGTTTTTGAATGTCAGAAATGTATATTTGTGAATGTTGAGATGTTATATTGGTTTCACTGGTAAAAATAAATAATTGAAATGGGTATATATTTGTTTTTTGTTAAGTTGCCTAATAATTATGCACAGTAATAGTCACCTGCACACACAGATATCCCCCTAAAATAGCTATAACTAAAAACAAACTAAAAACTACTTCCAAAACTATTCAGCTTTGATATTAATGAGTTGGGTTCATTGAGAACATGGTTGTTGTTCAATAATAAAATTAATCCTCAAAAATACAACTTGCCTAATAATTCTGCACTCCCTGTTTATATATATATATATATATATATATATATATAATGCTGCAAAACAATTAAACATATAACCTAACAAGTCAATTATAAACTATTAAATATGTAGACACTGAAAATATATATATATATATATATATATTATTGATCTACATGTAATGCATTATTAGATATAGAAATAAAAAAAATAGCTTTGAATGGATTAGACTCCAAGTTTGTCTCTCTTTAAAAATTGGGGATTACATATTTTGTGCACAGTTTTGCACTTAACTTGTCGCAATAATTAATATACAAAGACAAAAGAACTACATAATAGGATCAATTAGCAGCTAGCTCCCACTAGTGTAAGTTAAATATTTTATTTCATATCCCCTTCAAATAGTGATACATATCAAATACATATACTCTGTATATACACACACATAGAAGTTGCAAATATAACGTAATCATAGTAAAATATGTCCAATATATAAAAATTTTCAAAAACATAATTCACTCTCCATTTTGCAAAGAATATGTCGCTACTTGCTATCTTTAAAATTCAATTTAAACAAAAAATTACAATATATATATACAATCATCTGCTGACAAGGTATGTGCTATTTTCCTGGACTTTACTGCAGATATAAATAAAGTTGGGAAAAGTCTGAATCGCTGCGACATCGATGACTGTTAGTTAAAAACAGTCCGCTCCTCTTCACACCGTACTTGACGTGCATGTTTTGGACGTTTTTTTTTATAAATATGGCAAGCGTATTAAGGTCTGCGACTGCGATGTATGGCAAAGTTTGGCAAGCATATTGACGCCCGCAAATGCACCATAGTAGACGCTTTCATAAATAGGGGCCATTGCCTGAACATATCTAATAATTCCCTTTCAGATCTGTGATTCACAGCTGCAATTAGCAGCCTTCTAATTACCAAAACCAATGACATGCTCTCACATGACTGCTATTTCTGAACAAAGGTAACCTAAATAAGATTTATTTAACTAATATCAATGAGAAACCCAAAGATTGTGAAAAAGTTATTTTTTTATATGATTGCATTTGCATACATATGACGTGGTGTCATGAATTATACCAAAATGAGCCTAGATCAATACCTTGGACATTTTACTTTAAAAATATATAGTTCTGTGAATATTTTTTTAAAATCCAGCCATTATGACATATCAAATGGACCCTGCCATAACATGCCTAAAATCCTCTTTCAGAAGTGTGGTGCGCAGGTGCATTTAGCAGCCTTCTGATTACTAAAAGCAATGATAAACCCTAAATATCTGCTAATTCTGAACATGGGGGATCCTAGAGAATTTTTTTCAAGCATCTGTCTTATGACTGCACATGTTATGTGTAATTATGTCCGTGAGAAACCCAAAGTTTATGATATTTTTTTATGATCGTATTTGGCAAACATCTGACTGCAAACAGGTCACATGAAATACACCAAAATGGCCTAGATCAATATCTTAGGTTGTTTACTTTATAAATATATATAGTTTAAGGGGTCAATTTTGAGAAGTCCAGTCATTGGAGCCTATTTATCATATGTCTGTTGGACCTGATTCGACACTGCAAATCAGGTCCGACAGACATCGCTGAATGTGGAGAGCAATACGCTCTCCGTATTCAGCATTGCACCAGCAGTTCTTGTGAGCTGCTGGTGCAATGCCACCCCCTGCAGACTCGTGGCCAATCGGCCGCCAGCAGGGGGGTGTCAATCAACCCGATTGTACTCGATCGGGTTGATTTCCGGCGATTCCTGTCCGCCTCATCAGAGCAGGCGGACAGGATTATGGAGCAGCGGTCTTTAGACCGCTGCTCCATAACTTGTGTTTCTGGTGAAGACTTGCCAGAAACACCGGCCCACAAGCTCCTTATGAAGCTTGATAAATGGGCCCCATTAAGTAATTTCAAATGTGCCTTACACCCTTCAGCATGTCTAAAAGTCCTCTTTTAGAAACTTGGTGCACAGGTGCATTTAGCGGCCTTTTGATCACCAAAAGCAATGGTAAACCCATAAATGTCTGCTAAATCTGAACACAGGAGATCCTAGAGAAGCTTTTCCAAGCATTTGTCTTATGACTGCACAAGTTTCCGTGAGAAACCCAAAGTTGTGCAAAAGTTATTATTTTTTTTTTTTTTAAATGATTGGATTTGGCACACATCTGACTGCAAGCTGGTTGCATGAAATATACCAAAATGGGCCTAGATCAATACTTTAGGTTGCCTCCTTTATAAATATATATAGTTTTGGTGATCAATTTTGAGAATTCTAGACATTATGTCATTCCAAATGGTTCCTGCACCCTTTGCCATAAAGTGTCTAAAAATTAGACATGTGCGATTCGGTTCGGTCCGAATCGAAATTCGGACGAATTTTGCCAAATTCGGAATTCGGATCGATTCGAATTTCCGAAATGCGGCAGTGCCGAATCTACCAAAAAAAATCTGAATCGATTCAAATTTATTCAGATGGATTTGGATGGATTCGAATGGATTCGGATGGCCATGTATTACACTAGTATTGTACAGTATACTAGTGTAATACACAGCACATCCCACTTAACAGTGCCGAAATTCCGAAAATCCGAATCGATTCGAAATGAATCGAACCGAATCAAACCGAACCAAACCGAATTTCAAATGAATCCGAAACGAATTCATTTCGATTTCTTCCGAATTCGAATCGATCCGAAGCGAAATTCGAATCGGTCCGAATCGGTCCGAACCGAACAAAACCAAATTTTTCGCGGCTGCACATGTCTACTAAAAATCCTCTTGCAATCAGCAACCTTTTGATTACCAAAAACAATGGTAAACCCATACAGGTCACAGATAAAGGCATGAGCCAAAACGCATCTGATCCATCTCTCTACATGTAGTCTTTTTATTATTATTTTTGTTTTCTTTCAGTTCCATGATTTAATAAATATCTTTACCTTGCTCTTACCTGTGCTCCGATTTTCTGCTTTAAACCCATACCTGTCTGCAAATTCTGAACACAGGGGATAGAGAAGTTTTTCAAAGCATTTGTTTTAGGACTGCATAACCCAAAGTTTGTAAAAAATGTTAATGAACCAGTGATAGCAATAATTACAATAATACTATTAATGTTAACCAAAGTGAAAAGCTCTGGTAAAGTCATTCTTCTGCTCATACAGGACTTCATAAACCATAAAACTGTCCTCTATTGTTTTTTTACACACACATTGTTTCTGTTCATAATCAAAGCACACTGATGCCATTTTAGATTTCATTTTATACAATAGTTTAGATTTATTAAGGATATATTAATATCAGTTTTATAGTCACTCACTACATAGAGCAGCCCAAATGCTCATTTAAGCTCTCTGATTCTCAGTGGCTCTGTTAGAAGTGGCAGAGTTACTCACTGGGTCTGCATCCACACTGCTTCTAATAGTACTTCTTCTCATCTCTCTACAGGTGATCTACCTGTAATCCACTTATCAGATACTCTGTATAACTTTAATGCATCCTGTCACCCCCCTCTAATTTGAAAGTGTGTAACTCCTGTCTGCTAGCTAGACTGCTTTTAACCAGCTGCAAAGAATCAGTTCATTACACTCACTACATACAGCAGCCCAAAGGCTCATTTGAGCCAAAGCTCTCTGACTCTAAGTGACTCTGTTAGAAGTGGCAGAGTTACTCACTGGAGGTGGAAACTGCAGTCCTACTAACAGGTAAACTTAATAACTATACAATGCTCTCTTTGTCTTTTCTGCTCTCTCTGTCTGCCCTTCTCCTAAAACGCACTGCATGTCGCTATAACAACAATTCACACACTATCCATATCTCACCCTCCCTTCTCTCATCCCCTATACTGTCCTCTCATGAACTACTCTGTCTTCTTAGAAACACCTTCCCCTCTAACTGCCCTGTGTCTAGTCATACGCACTCCTACAAATCTAACTCTCACCTTCTGTCACTCTCACTGCTACTACTGCATGATGCTGGTAATGTCTCTCCTAACCCTGGCCCTGCAGCAATCACCACACTTTTACACTCTCTCTCTGTCTCCCACTGCAAAAACTCTAGGTCACGCAATACCAACAATCTCATGTCCATTAACACACAGCGCGTATCCCCTCTCTTTTCATGTTCCCTCTGGAATGCTTGCCCCCTCTGTAACAAACGTACAACTGTTCACAACCTGTTTGCTTCCAATGCTTTAAAACAATTACTGAAACCTGACTAACTTCCTCTGACACTCTGTAAGGCATACAAAGTATTATAACATTTACTGTTTAACTTCCTCAATTTATTAGAGAGGATGTCTTTTACTTCACTAGTTAAGTAGTTAAAAGATGTGTTTTGTCTCACCTGGGTTTACCAAGTATTGGATAAGGTCACCCTGGTGAGATTTAATATTAGCCTTAAGTGAATATTTGCTATGCAAGTTGGGTATCATAACATATACACTTATGGCTATGAGTAATGTAATGATAACTTAGAGAATAGAAAGTCATTAGAACAGATACTATGATTTGAGAGGATTTTTCTGTTTAGGTATGACAAATCTTTTACACTTAGCAGAAGATTAGTTGCATAAATATATACAGGCATATATGGTTAGAAATAGCTTTGGTCAAACCTTATCCCCGGAGTACAGGCTGAATTTGAAGTAAGCGGCAGGACCGCGTCATGAGCTGGAAGTCTGTGAAAGTGGGAGACACGTAGAGGATCTGCGGGCCGTAGCTGATGACGTGTCACTGCTATGGATCTGTGTGAACAGCTGATTTCTTCGGAGCGCTCCGGCCGGGTCCTAGAATTCCTTCTGAGGAAAGAGTAAACTGCCAAAGTTGCGATAAGGGTTTTAAATACAGCGATCTCAAGGTAAGCTTTCTGGAGTCAAACGGCAAGTGGCTAGTGCATCAGATAGAAGTAGCGAAATACTCAATCAACCAGCAAAGGTAGCTGGGAGTAATCTGTATAAGTAGGCAGGACCATTAAGAGGGAGGACCCTATACCATAGCTCAGGATGTTAACCCTTACAGAGCCCCCCCACTTAAAGAACCACTGCGAGGTTCAGGGTTTAGGACGATCCGGGTTACGTCTGTGAAACAAGGAGACCAGTCTAGGAGCTGACAGGTTGGAAGCAGGTTCCCAAGAATCATCCTGATGATCGAACCCTTTCCAATGTACTAGATAGAAGAGCACTCCACGTTTGAAACGAGAGTCCAAAATACTGTGAACTTTGTACTGCTCATCAGGATCTACGGTAGCAGAAGTGTCCAGAGGAGCAGAGTCTGTAGGAGGTGAATTGCAGAGTTTGATCAGAGAGACGTGGAATGTCGGGTGAATTCGAAATGATGAAGGAAGCTGCAAGGTTACAGTGACTGGACTAGGAACTCGGAGGATGCGATAAGGCCCAATGAATAACTTGCCCAGTTTCCTGCACGGATACGGAATCCTCAAATTTTTTGTGGACAACCAGACATACTGTCCCACTGTATAATTAGGGTTAGCTCGGTGGCGGAGATCGTAGAACCTCCGTTGGGATTCCTGAGCTTGGAGTATGTTGTCACGTACAATAGAAAACGTAGTTGATATGTCATTTATGAGATCATTAACTTGTGGACAGGGGGTTTCCACCCTGGGCATGAGAGAGAAAGGAGGGTGTAATCCGTAGTTCACATAGAACGGACTATAACCAGTTGTAGAGCTTTTGTTATTATTGTAGGCAAATTCCGCGAGAGGTAGGAAGGTAGCCCAAGAATCCTGTTGCTGAGAACAATAGCAGCGCAGATACTGCTCCACCCACTGATTAACCCTCTCTGTCTGCCCATTTGTCTGGGGATGGTATGAAGTGCTGAGTTTCCTCTTGACATGTAGAGCCTCACAAAGGCATTTCCAGAATCTAGATGTGAATTGTGAACCACGATCACTTATGAAAACTTTAGGTATGCCATGCAAACTAATAATGTTCTGGATGATTAAGTCACAAGTCTGTTTTGAGGTGGGTAAAGAAGCGATGGGGATAAAGTGTGCCATTTTTGTGAAAAGATCCACAACTACAAGTATAGTAGAGTAACCATTTGATACAGGAAGATCTACTATGAAATCCATTGAGACAGCTTCCCAAGGATTGTAGAAGTCCCATTGGGAGTTGTTTGGTATGTTTGGAGGTGGCACAAACTGTGCAGCGGGATAAAAAAACTCTCAGGTCAGTAAGCATAGTGGGCCACCAGTAAGAACGCTTGAGGAGTTCAGTCGTTTTTTCCTTACCCATGTGCCCCGCAAGAGGCGAGTCATGAACAGCCCTGAGGATAGCAGAATGGAAAGTAGGAGGTATATACAGTTTTCCATCCCTGTAGAGTAAACCATCTGAGTCACGGGTGACATCAGATAAAGGTAGTGATGTGTCTATGTTTAGAGCATCCCTGAAGTTATGATTTACATTAGTGAGTACACCCAGAATACAATGTTTAGGGATAACTCTAGATGGTACGTTTTCTATGATCATTTTCCGTCCTTGCCTGGAAAGAGCATCTGCTTTACCATTCTTGGTACCTGGTCTGTAGGTAATGACGTACTGGAAACGGGAAAAGTATAGGCTCCATCGAAGTTGTCTAGAGGATAGAGTACGGTTAGATTGTAAATACTGCAAGTTTTTGTGATCTGTATATATAACAGTGGGATGAGCTGATCCTTCTAATAGATGCCTCCACTGGTCGAAGGAGCATTTAATTGCGAGCAACTCCTTTTCGCCGACAGGATAGTTCAGTTCGGCCGGTTGCATTAGTCTAGAAAAGTATGCCACCGGATGAAGAGGTTCCTTGAAAGACTTCCTTTGTGATAGAATTGCTGCGATGGCGAAATCGGAAGCATCAACTTCCAGTATAAACTGTTTGTTCGTATCTGGATACTGTAGGATCGGTGCTGAGGTGAATTTCGATTTCAGGAGATCGAACACAGTTTGAGTCTGGGCTGTCCATTTGAAGGGATGATCCAGTTTTGTGAGTTCAGTTAAGGGTTTGGTGATGGCTGCAAATCCTGGTATAAACTTTCGGTAAAAGTTAGAAAAACCTAAGAAGCGTTGTACTTCTTTCTTAGTATGAGGTGTAGGCCAGTTTAAGATTGCTTGTACTTTATCATTTTGCATCTTAATACCAAGAGCGGATATCTGATACTCTAAGAAAGTTATGTCACTAGACTCGAATATACACTTTTCAAGTTTAGCAAACAAATTGTTATTCCTTAACCTTGTTAAGACCTCCTTTACATGTAATCTATGTTGCTCAAGATTTTGGGAGTAAATCAGTATGTCGTCTAAATAGACCACTATATACACGTCCAAAACATCTCTGAATAGATCATTGATAAGGCACTGGAATGTAGCTGGAGCATTACAGAGACCGAATGGCATCACTGTATACTCGAATAGCCCGTATCGGGTCCTGAATGCAGTGAGCCATTCGTCTCCAGCCCTCATTCGTATTAGATTGTAGGCTCCACGGAGATCCAACTTGCTGAAAACCGTGGCACCCCTTAATCTTTCTATCAACTCTGGTATGAGAGGCAGTGGGTATCTATTTTTACGAGTACGCTTATTTAGCTCTCTGTAGTCGATGATAGGTCTTAAAGAGCCATCTTTATTTGTTACGAAAAATATCCCTGTGCCTGCAGGTGAGGTACTGGGCCTTATGAAACCCTTTTTGAGGTTTTCATCTATATAGTTCTTAAGGTGTTCTAATTCGGGCTTGGAAAGAGGGTATATTTGACCAAAAAGGATTGTGACCCCAGGCAGAAGATCAATAGGGCAATCGTAGGCCCTATGTGGTGGTAGGGTCTCTGCGTCTTTTTTATTAAAGACATCAGAAAATTCAGAGTAGTGTGAAGGTAAAATGGAGTCATCAATATGCATAATGGTTAGATCATTGTTACTGTCACAGGAGGTTTGTTTAGTAGAGAAAGTGAGACTGCAGTCAGCCCAGTTTATGTGAGGTTTATGTGTGCATAACCAATCTATACCAAGTATTATGTTGAACATAGGTGAGGATATCACATCAAATGAGAGAGATTCAGATACCTGTGGGTTAAAAGTTGCCTGAAGAGGAATGGTTTGATGAGTTACTGGACCAGATGAGAGTAAAGTGCCATCAATAACCTTAACAGAGACCGGATTATGCTTATTCACAACAGGAATTTTATTTTTCTTCACAAAATCAAGATCAACAAAATTTTTACATGCACCAGTATCCACAATAGCTTCAGTGGAAATCCTGTGGTAATCCCACTGTAAAATAAGAGGGATAGTTATATAAGTGGTATTACAAGATTTTGTTAAGAGGTTAACTGAAGGTTTAAATATCTTACCCTTCTTATTCTTTAAAAGGACAGGACAGTCCTTAACATCATTGGTGGGACATGCACAGTACATGCATAGGCTTAATTGTTTCCTCCTGGACTTTTCTTGAGGGGTAAAGGGCCCTTTGAGGATTCCTATATCCATCGGTTGAGGATTGTCTCTTGTTTGATAAGAGGTAGTTGGCAGGTAACTTTTGGAGTAGCTTGCCCATTCAGATCGCCTTTCTCTGAGGCGTCTGTCTATACTTATGGTGAGAGCAAAGAAATCCTCCAGAGAGGCAGGAATCCCTATACGTGACAGTTTGTCCTTAATCTCTTCAGAGAGGCCTAGTCTGAACTGTGTCTTGAGTGAGACTTCATTCCATTCTGAGTCCCTGGCGAATATTTTAAATTGCTTGATATAGGTTTCTACTTGATTCTTTTTCTGCTTCAGAGACCGCAGGGCATTTTCCGCTGAAACCTGCCTGTAGGGGTCATCATATAAAGCTGACATTTGGGTAAAGAAGGCAGTAAGCGATCCCAGAATAGAATCCTCACTCTCATAAAAGGTGTCAGCCCAGGCCTTAGGCTCCCCCCTAAGGTAAGAGATTACCATGAGAACTCTAGATCTCTCTGAGGGATAAGTCCTGGGCTTCATTTCAAACATTAACATACATGAGTTTTTAAATTCCCTGAATTGAGTATGATCTCCAGAGAATTTCCCTGGAGGGGATACTAACGGCTCAGGGTGACCATCTGCTGTTGAAGGTTTAGGGGCAAGTACTTCCCTTAAACAAGTTTTCAAAGCCTGATTTTCAACCTGTAGTTCATGGAAGGAATTGGATAAGGTATCCATCCTGTCAGACAGTGTTTGTATCCTATTACAAATTGTTTCCTGATCCATGATTCTTTTAAATTGAGGAGATTCTGAAGGAACAAACAAAGTATCAAACTCTAGTTCCTAATTAATTTTTTATGGCTGGTTGATTCTGTAAGGCATACAAAGTATAACATTTACTGTTTAACTTCCTCAATTTATTAGAGAGGATGTCTTTTACTTCACTAGTTAAGTAGGTAAAAGATGTGTTTTGTCTCACCTGGGTTTACCAAGTATTGGATACGGTCACCCTGGTGAGATTTAATATTAGCCTTAAGTGAATATTTGCTATGCAAGTTGGTTATCATAACATATACACTTATGGCTATGAGTAATGTAACGATAACTTAGAGAATAGAAAGTCATTAGAACAGATACTATGATTTGAGAGGATTATGCTGTATAGGTATGACAAATCTTTTACACTTAGCAGAAGATTAGTTGCATAAATATATACAGGCATATATGGTTAGAAATAGCTTTGGTCAAACCTTATCCCCGGAGTACAGGCTGAATTTGAAGTAAGCGGCAGGACCGCGGCATGAGCTAGAAGTCTGTGAAAGTGGGAGACACGTAGAGGATCTGTGGGCCGTAGCTGATGACGTGTCACTGCTATGGATCTGTGTGAACAGCTGATTTCTTTGGAGCGCTCCGGCCGGGTCCTAGAATTCCTTCTGAGGAAAGAGTAAACTGCCAAAGTTGCGATAAGGGTTTTAAATACAGCAATCTCAAGGTAAGCTTTTTGGAGTCAAACGGCAAGTGGCTAGTGCATCAGATAGAAGTAGCGAAATACTCAATCAACCAGCAAAGGTAGCTGGGAGTAATCTGTATAAGTAGGCAGGATCATTAAGAGGGAGGACCCTATACCATAGCTCAGGATGTTAACCCTTACACACTGCCTCCATTGCTGCTCTCACACATGGTGGTCTTCACTTTAGCCACACACCTAGGCCAGGTGAGAGACATGGTGGCGGTGTTGGCATCTTACTCTCCCCCTCCAGCTTCTATCAGTACCTTTCTTCATTTTCATCTCTCTCCTTTTCTTCCTTTGAAGTCCCACTCCACTGCATTCACCTGTTCTCCCCCCTATCTCTCAGAGTGGCAGTTATCTATCATCCCCCTGGGCCAACCTCCCAATACCTTGATAAATTTGCTGCCTGGCTTTCTTACTTTCTCCCTACAAATACACCTACTCTAATTCTCGGAGACTTCAACATCCCCATTGACAACCCATTTGCCCCTGCTGCCTCTAAACGTCTCTCACTCACTAACTCCTTTGGCCTCTCACAATCCACCCTATTCCCTACCCACCGCGATGGACACTCTATTGATCTGGTATTCTCCTATCTCTGCTCTCTCTCTGATGTTGCCTGTCACCCATTTCCCATCTCAGAGCACTATCTGCTCATCTTTAATCTTAATATACAGGGTAACCCTACTTCCCCCCCTCGCCCTCGCACTTGTAGAAAACTGTACACTGTAGACCCTCCCCAACTCTCCAACCTTATTCAAATATGCCTCCCCCACACATCCACGATATCCTGTCCTGACCTTGCTATAACCCACTATAACAATACTCGTCTGCACTTGACACTCTCGCTCTGCCCCCACTTCACAAAGCCCCACATCGTCAGCTCCAGCCCTGGCACTCCCAGCAAACATGCCACCTACAAAAATGCTCCCGCACTGCTGAACATTCCTGGAGGAAATCCCGCTCTGAACCTGATTTCATGCACTATAAGTTCATTCTTTACTTTTACACCTCTGCACTTCACTTAGCTAAGCAAACCTACTTCTCTTATATGCACTCACTCCTCAAACCCTAAAAGACTCTTCTCCATTTTCAACTCTCTCCTCTACCTACCTGCACCACCCCCTCATCTGCATTCACATCTAATACCTTCTCTGTCTCCCACCCTCACTCCGGCTCTTACTCACATATTCAACCTATCCCTTTCTAAAGGCTCATTCCCTGCCTCCTTCAAACATGCAAAGGTCACCCCATCCTCAAAAAACCCTCCCTTGACCCTTACTCTCCTGCAAACTACCACCCCATATCACTGCCCCCACTAGCTTCAAAAATCCTTGAAAAACTAGTTTTCAATCACCTAACCCACCTGACCTCCAACTCATTGCTCGATCCCCTGCAATCTGGCTTCCGTCCCCAACACTCAACTGAGACTGCCCTCACCAAGGTTACTAACAATCTCCTTTCTGCTAAAAACAAAGGCTACTACTTTATACTCATTTTACTTGACATCTCTGCTGCCTTTGACTCTGTTAACTATCGCCTTCTACTACGGACTTTCAGCTCGATTGGACTCGGTGACACTGCCCTCTCCTCGATTCACACTTATCTCTCTAACAGATCCTTCTCCATATCTTTTGCTGGTGACTCCTCCTCTCCATTGCCTCTGTCTGTTGGAATACCTCAAGGCTCTGTAGTGGGTCCTTTACTCTTCTCTATTTACACTTCTTCACTGGGTAAACTTATCAATAGCTATGGCTTCAACTATCACCTCAATGCTGATGATACCCAGATCTACCTTTCCACCCCTGCACTCTCTCCTTCTGTCAATTCTCACATCAGCAACTGCTTATCTGGCATTTCCTCCTAGATTGCTTCTCACCACCTAAAAAAAAAACATTTCCAAGATCGAACTACTTCTAATCCCCCCTCTAACTCTACTCCAGTTTCAAATTTTTCAATCACTGTTGGTGGCACCACTATCTCCCCATCACCCCAAGTCCGCTGCCTCAGAGTTACACTTGACTCAAATCTGTCCTTCATTCCCACATCCAATTGCTCTCTACATCCTGCCACAACCACCTACGGAATATCTCCAAAATTCGTCCATTTCTCAGTGCTGAAACTACTTAACAGCTAATCCACTCCCTGGTAATTTCTCAACTTGACTACTGTAATAACTTACCATCTGGCCTCCCTCTCTCCTACCTCTCTCCCCTTCAATCCATCCTAAATGCATCTGCCAGGCTAATCCACCTCTCTCGACACTCTGTTTCTGCTGCACCTCTCTGTGAGTCCCTTCATTGGCTCCCCATTCAAAGCAGAATTAAATTCCAAATTGTTACCCTGATCTACAAAGCCCTCACCAATGCTGCCCTTCCCTACCTGTCTTCATTCATCAACAAATATACTCCAGCCCACCCCCTAAGATCTAATAATTACCTGCTTCTTGCGTCCTCTACCATCACCTCCTCTCATGCTAGACTACAGGACTTCTCTCATGTGGCACCAACCCACTGGAATGCACTTCCTCAAGCTGTCAGACTTTCCCATAACCTCTCCTCCTTTAAATGTTCACTAAAGACCTTTTTGTTCAGAGAAGCTTATCACTCGACTCATTAACAAATTAACTTCACTTATCTAACAGTTGCCCTCATCTATCTCCTCACTAATATCATCCTCACCTTTGCAGTCCCCACCTTCTGTTTCCCATGCTCCTACCCATCTAGATTGTAAGTTCCCATGGAAATAGGGCCCTCAATTCCCTCAATTCCCCCTGTATTTGTCTGTAAAATGTTGTCATTTAGTGTATTGTTTCTCCGTTGTACTTTTATCCTTGTTCCCATGGGCAGTGCTGCGGAATCTGTTGACGCTTTATAAATAAAGAATAATAAAATAATAGTCCTTTAGTTGGTACAGAAATCTAAATATTTAACTATATTAATTGGCCAGTTTTTTCTCACAGAACACGAGAACCAAAAGAATGACCCACTTAAAGGGATAGTCTACTCCAGAATGTTTATTGGTTAAAAAGATAGATCCTTTTTTACCCATTCCCGAGTTTTGTATAACCAACACGGTTATATTAATATACTTTTTACCTTTGTGATTACATTGTATCTATGTTTCTGCAGACTGCCCACTTATTTCAGTTATTTTGACAGATTTAATGCATTTTAGCCAATCAGTGCTGACTCCTAGGTAACTCGATAGGAGTGAGCAAAATGTTATCCATATACAGTAGCATACATGAACTAGCACTGTTTCACAGTGAAAAACTGCCAAAATGCCCTGAGATAAGAGGCTGCCTTCAAGGGCATATCAATTAGCATATAAGAATACCTAGATTTAGCTTTCAACAAAGAATACCAAGGGAACAAAGCAAATTTGATAATAAAAGTAAATTTAAAAGTTAATTAAAATTGCATGCCCTATCTGAATCATGAAGGTTTAATTTTGACTAGACTGTCCATTTCATTCTGGGAACATTGTATGATCTCACTGTACAGAATAGGATTCTGCAAATAAAAACACCCTTTATTTCAGCTGTGTCACACTATGTTAGCTTTTTTTAAGTGATGTAAATAATTTGCTTTATATTTCTTTAAGAGAGCCTACTCTACCTTCCCTAAAATTTGATGAAAAGGTTTTTTCACCACACAATTAAAATTTTCCCTGCAAAATAATATTAATTGTGAGAACAATGGGGAAAAAACTATATTATGAATGAGAAAAGTATGTTTATAGTTACATGCAGTATATCTATAGTTTTCTTTATTTTAATGTCTGGGCTATGTGACCAGTAAAACTATCTTTAGTTCTGCCTCAGCACAATAATCATGTTCATATGGACTTGAATAATGTCTGAGACATTAAAGTATTATATTCTTATAAAACAGTTAAATATAGCCATTTAAAATAAAAATAATTGAATGACTCATTTGGGATGTACAGTATGTAATGATAATATGTGATGTAATTATTGATAATAAGATTTAATGAGTAATATAATCAATCAAGTCCAGCGTTGAACAGTTTTATATTTTAAATTTGTGGTTTCTATCATTTTAAGCACATAAAGCCAAGCATTTATTGCTTTCAGTAATAGATCAATGATTAGTAATTTATATTATACCATTTCCAAAACATCCAAACCTTGAAATTTGTAATATTTTTTTGAACACATATCTTACAAAAATCATAGCCTCTCAGTGTCTCAGTATCACATTTATACTACATTTTAAGCCATTAGGACGTAGGTACTATGTCACAGCTTTGATAGCAGAGAATGCACACAGGGTCAGAAGGCATCTGCCTTCATATGATAAGAAACAACTGATCATTCTTCTTTTACCATATAAAGGCAGATTGCCGATACACAGCTGTGTTGGAGTGATCAGGTAGGCAACAGGGTTGGAACTGTCAGGTGGGAGGGTAATCTCTACTCTACAGTTAAAATTAACCTTATAAACTACCTGATTAACCCCTTCACTGCCAGAAATATTATGTGTGGTGTGCATCTGCAATTAGCGGCCTTATATTACCAAAAAGCGATAGCAAAGCCTTGCATGTCTGCTATTTCTGGACATGCAAGGATCCCAGAGAAGCTTTTACAACCATTTATGTTATGAATGCACAAGTGGTATGTAAGTAATTTCAGCCAGAATCTTAAAGTTTGTGAATAATATTTTTTCAATATGATCACATTTGGTGGCAAGACGGTGACATGATATATAACAAACACCTAGATTACATGATGTGCGCTAAACTGGGTGCGTAAAGAATGCAAAAAAATAAATAAATGTTATCGCAGTTTCCATAGCACTGCCATTACAAGTTACTGAAAAACCTCCTTGTTCTGTGCTTTATGGTGCGATAAACTGCATACCACACAAAAGCCAAGGGCTGAGTTTACGTGCTCGTGCATGCTTTCCGCCATAGACATCAATGGAGAGAAAGTGTTAGAAAAAACTAGCACCTACGATCGTGGAATGGCGATTGCCGTAACGCAACCCCATTGATGTCTATGGGGAAAAAAGTTATGTTTAAACCTAACACCCTAACATAAACCCCTAGTCTAAACACCCCTAATCTGCCTCCCCCAACATCGCTGACACTAAATAAAGTGATTAACCCCTAAACCGCCGCCCCGCATCACCGACAATAAATAAAATAATTAACCCCTAAACTGTCAGCCCCCCACAATGGGAACTAATAAATTAAACCTATTAACCTCTAAGCCGCCACCCCCCCCCCACATCGGGACTAATAAACTAAACCTATTAACCCCTAAACCGCCAGTCCCCCACAGCAGTACTAATACACTAAACCTAATAACCCCTAAACACACTAAATTAAACTATTAACCTCTAAACCTAACACCCCCCTAATTTTAAATTAAACTTAAAATATAACTATCTTTAAATAAATAAAAACGTATCTGTGAAATAAAAAAAACTAAGTTTAAACTATAAATTAAACTAACATTACTTCTTTAAATAAATAAAATAAGCGGAAAAAAAATCTAACATTACAATATTAAATAATCCTAACACTACGAAAAAAATAACATTACAAAAATAATAAACACTAACATTACAAAAACAAATCTAAGATTACAAAAAATAATAAACGAAATTATCCAAAATAATAAAAATTACACCTAATCTAATAGCCCTATACAAATAAAAAAGCCCTCCAAAATAAAAACACCCCCTAATCTAACAATAAACTACCAATAGCCCTAAAGGGGCCTTTTGTAGGGCATTTACCTACAAAAAATTACAAAGTCCCCCCAACAGTAAAACCCCCTACCCAACCAACCCACCAAAATAAAAAAAATAAGTCTTAAAAAACCTAAGCTACCCATTGCCCCTAATAGGGCATTTGTATAGGCATTGCCCTTAAAAGGGCATTCAGCTCTATTACTGCCCATCAATCTTAAAAAAAAAACCTCCCCAAAAAATAAAAAATAAACCTAACACTAACCCCAGAAAATCTACTCACGGTTCCTGAAATTCCGAACATCCATATTCATCCAGGCGGAGACATCTTGATCCATTGCAAGGGCATCTTCTTTCTTCATCCCGATGGTGCTGAGCTGTGGAGGTGCAGAGAATCTTTGCTGATGGGGCAGACATCCAGCGTGGAGGATTCTCTTCATACAGTCACCACCGTACACTGAAGCTTGAATGCAAGGTACCTGTTTAAAAATGGGATACCTTGCATTCCTATTGGCTGACATTTTCAAATCAGCCAATAGAATGAGAGTTACTGGAATCCTATTGGCTATTCAAATCAGCCAATAGGATTTCAATAGCTCTTATCCTATATGCAGATTCAGGTCTTTCAGAATGTGCCAATGTTTTTTGAGGATACGGATAATTTTATTACTCATATGATTGTATTTACTTATAAAAATGTACCTTTCTTCTTTGTTTGCCTTTCTCTGTTCCACTACCTGTTTGGAAATAACCTCCTGTTTCTGTTTATCTATTAAGTGATTTGGATAGCCCCTTTTTTTTAATTTATTAGCCATTTCTTCCAGTCTTTTATTACATTGTTGGGGATCACAGACTTCTTCACTCATGTAAGAAAACTTTTAAGCAGTGTTTTAAAAACATTTGGTGAGTGGTGGCTATCATACCTCAAAAGGCTATTCTTGTCTGTTGGCTTATTATATAGATCTTTCTTGAGAAAGCCATTTTCTTATAAATTACTGTATCCAAAAAATTGACAGACGTTTCACTAGCTGTCAGAGTAAATTTTAATCCCAAAACAGATCTATTTAGATTGTCAACAAATGCTAAAAGGCTCTCAATGTCACCTCTCCACACGCCTAAAATATTGTCTTTGTACCTCCACCAGGAGGCACCATAGAGCATGAACTGCTTGTGAGGAAACACAAAGTGCTCCTTATGGCTCCATTTTAGTACCAGGTTTCCATTAAAATAGTTTCCACTTTGCGTGCAGTCGCTTTTTCGTGTAGGTGTAAGTTAGCATTGTGTTAACGTTCCACCCGATGCCAGATTTCTAAAACATGAATAGGTTACTATGGTAACCTGACCTTACACTACACTCTATCACATATAAGGAACCGCATACAAGTGCGGCACGTATATGTTCCACGTCGCTTGCTGTTAAAATCAAACACCTAACACATGCGCAATATTTCAACTGCAACCCCCCACCGCAACAACTAATAAATGTATTAATCCCTAATCCACCAACCCCCATATTGCAAAGTATCTATTAAAGTTATTAACATCTAAACCGCCATTCCTCCACATTGCAATCTAGCTATTTAAACTATTAACCCCTAATCCGCCACCCCAACAAGGCAATCTAGCATTTAAACTATTAACCCCTAATCCACCACCACCCACAATGCAATCTAGCTATTAAAACTATTAACCCCTAATCCGCCATCACCCACAATGCAATCTAGCTATTAAAACTATTAACCCCAAATCCGCCACCCCCTATAATGCAAATTAGTCATCACTAAGCCCCCTAACCTAACACCCCCTAAAAGGGCCTTTTGAAGGGCATTGGCCTAAAGCGATCAGTTCTTTTACCTAAAAATAAAAATTAACCCCTAACAGTAAACCCCACAACCCAGCAAATCCCCCCAAATAATTAAAACCTAATACTAAAAAAAAACTAAGCTATCCATTGCCCTTAAGAGAGCATTTGTATGGACATTGCTCTTAAAAGGGCTCTTGTATGGGCATTAAAATAACAAAGTCCTAATCTAAAAATCTAAAAATAAAATCCACCCAAAAAAATAAAAGTAAAACCTAAGTCTAACCCCCAAATAGTTACTCACCATTCCTGAAGTCCGGAGGAGAAGATCTTCTTCCAGGCGGCGATATCTTCATCCAGCGCAGGGACCTCTTCCTCTATTTTCATCCATGACCAAGGCGATGAGTAGCGGAGGTGACCGCGGAACAGGACCGGCGACCATGGAGCCATCCATCATGGAGCATCCTCTTTTTACGATCACCGCCACACACTGAAGATTGAATGCAAGGTACCTGTTTAAAAATGGGATACCTTGCATTCCTATTGGCTGAAATTTTCAAATCAGTCAATAGGATGAGAGCTACTGATATCCTATTGGCTGTTTAGTGTGTAACCTGTAATGGATTAACTATGGGGAAATTATTTTGCCACCCTTACAAAAATAAGAAATTTTACTTGAAGTACTGTTTAACATGCACAACCACGCATATTGTATACCTCCTACACTGCCCATGTGGCAAATTCTATGGGTGAAAATGGTGGACACTTTGAGGATGAGGATGGTCAACCATAGATTGGCTATTAGAAATATCCTAGAAAAAGGAAAATTGGATCAACCAGTAGCTCGGCACTTTGTTGAAGCTGGACATGGGGCAGCAGACCCCATATACACCATCATAGATCACATTCCAGCCTCCATGAGAGGGGGGATTGTCAGGGTTTTTTTCCCTGCTTTGTTTGCCATGTGCTGCTGGCAGCCATTTTACTCACCTCTCTTGCTGACTCTGGTGCATAGTGTGTGATGCTGCTCATTTCCTGCATGCCCTTTTATGGCCAGACTGGTGTACATCATCCATGTGAGACAGGTACAATCTCTGAAATGTGATGTCATCACTTATTATTTAAAGGGCCTCTGTTCAGTATGCTTTGCCCTTACGTTGTCTCTGACCTGTTTGTGAGAGTTCCCGTACCTGTGTATTACCTGGCTGTCGGACGTCCCTCCTGGTTCCTGATCCCTGGCTTGTTCCTGACTCTGCTGTTCTCCTTGTTCCTGATTCCGGCTTGTCTGACTACTCGCTTTGGCTCCTGACTCGGCTCGTCTGACTATTCGCTTTGGCCCCTGACTTGGCTCGTCTGACTACCAGATCTGGTTTTGACTCCTGGCTTGTTAATTGACTTGTTGAATTTTTATTATTTTTTGCTATTAATAAAGGTGTGATTATTTTTGCACTTCTCGTCTCAGTCTGATTCCTGGCACCCTGACATTAAGCAAGGGCCATGAATACTGATGGTGCTAATAATCCACCTTTACCTACCATCATTTCCAGGATGGATGAACAGGATCACCGCTTGGATCAATTTGCACTAGCCCTGCAAACCATGCTGACTCGCACTGCACATTTGGACCAAAGTGTTCCGCAAGTTATGGCTGCTCCTTTTTCTGCTGCTGCACATGTCCGGTTCTGCACCTCTACCTCAGCAATATGGAGGTGATCCAATTCAGTGCTGAGGGTTTTTCAATCAGGTGGGCATTTACTTTGAGATGTTATCTCAGGCGTTTCCCTCTGATAGAGCTAAGATGGGATTTCTCATCTGGTTACTCTCTGACACAGCTCTTGCCTGGGCTAATCCCTTGTAGGAGACTATCAGAAAAAAGGAGAGGGCACCTCATAGTGTGATATGTTCTTAAACAGTGCCGTTGTTAAAAATAAAAGTAAAGGCTTACCAGATGGTAATTCAACGTACTCTGACCGGTGCCAGCAGGCAGACTAACACTTAACAGCGGTTAGTACACTGATCCGACTCTTTGGTCAGCTGCGTTCTGTATTACTTTGTATCAAAGGCAGCTGCAATCCAAATGGATACACTGTTTCGTCAATGTAAACTCGGTGCTGCGTTGTACCTTGATTAGCACCCAAAGGGGGGATAAAACCATGCAACAGCTTCTAAAAAGCTTATGGTTAAAAAGTACTCTATTCTTGTTACTGCAACGCGTTTCTCGACCATATGCACTGGTCGTTTCCTCAAGCAATACAAATGAATGAGCAATGTAATCGTTAACATCATTAAATACATGTGTAAGTATCAAAACGGAAGTTGTCACAATTGAAAAAGACCAATAATAACTTTAGTTGTATCTATACGCAAGAGAATCATTTGATTGAACTTCATCTTAGGTGTTCCTCATTCAGTATTTTGGTAGTGATTTAACCCTATATGTGTTACATATGAAATACAAGACAAGGAAATATCACATGGAGCTATTGTCTCTAATGGTTTAGACTCTTTGAACATGTGAATTGCTCTCTAAAGTACGGCAATGTATGCAAGCATAATGTCTTAGAGCGAAAATAAAAAACAATAAATAATAAATAATGAATAATAAATACCTGTTCTGAATGTATAATTAATTCACTTTCCCAATAATATTAGACCTTATGAGAGACTCCTATCTTTCGTGAAAGTGAAGTAACTGAAAATGACGATTTACGGATTCACGTATGATAATGTATATGGCGAAAGAAGTGTTCCATATAGTGTGATCTGTGTCCATATATAATTATGTGCAGACTAAATCGTCCATGTATAAATGTGTACTGGACTTTTTTGTTTGATCACAAAACTCTTTTTTCTTTTTCAGTATCATTCAATTATAACAATTGAAGATGAACTAAAATATTAATAATGATAAAACGAAATATATATATGAAATATAATTAAAATAAAATAACTCAATAATTTTTTATATGTGTATGTATAATATGTATATATAAATATACCCACTTGGGGATAAAATAAGTGATGTGAAACTGATAATATCAAGATCAGTGTACTAAGTGATGTGGTAATGTGACAAGTGGATGGTATGTTCACGATAACAATTGGCAGCTCTCTAAAAGCCATCAAAGTGATGTGCTCCTGGTGTGTGCCTAAAAGTGTATGCAGTATGATTAGTATAACGATTGGAAATATGTTCTGATGCTTGAGCAGGTGTGTAAGTGTGATAAAAGTGAGTGAGTGTTGTTGGTGTATTCTTGCTAACGGTGATCAGCTGTCTTGTGACCTCAAAGTGGTGTGTTCTTGATGTGTGCCTGAAAATATATGAGCTGTGATGTCAGTGTGAGAGTGAGAGTTAATGAACTGTTCTGAAATGTAAGATTGTGTCAGAGTGTGAGAAAGAGTGAATGTGTACTGATGGTGAAAATGATGATGTGTGAGTATGATGTTCCTATTATATGATTGTTTCTGTTGGTGTATTCAAGGGACCAGAAGAAGTGTGTTCATATAGTCTGTAATTGATGAATGTAAGTGTTATTCAGAAAGTGAAGCTGATTATTGTTGATAGAGGTATGTGAATGGCCCTACCTAAGGTGTATTACTCAATATCAAAATAGATAAGTTTATTTGAATGTGCAAAATCTTGCGATTGGTTTGCTCGGTCTTGTATAAGGATGTAAGACCATGTGAAACATATTTATTAGTTGAACGTCGCTAGATCTAAATTGGCATTTAAGCCAGATGGATACAGAGTTTTCAGTTTGAAAATCCAATATGTTTCACGCTGTCTTAATTTGTTTAACCTGTTGTAGTCAGATGACTTTGGTAAAAATTCTATGGGGTGATATTTGTATATGTAAGGGTTACCATGATGTTTATGTAAACAATGGTTAGGAATACTATGTTTCATTGCATTTTTTTGCAATTCTTGTAATTAAGATAGTGTTCACCCCATCGGGTTCTGGCTTTCCTAGAAGTGTGTCCTACATATTGTAGGCCGCAAAGGCATTCTATTAGATAAACCACAAAAAGGGAGTCACAATTGAAGAAACCTTCAATTGGAAATGATTCCCCAGTGGTTGATGATTTGAAAGTTTTTGTGCCCGATTTGATGAATTTGCAAGAATTGCATCCTGTTTTTCCGCACCTATAAACTCCCTGAAGACCAAAGATACCTTTATTAAATGTGTTTGTTTCTTTGTTTTTAGATTTGACATGTTTGACTATTTTACTGGGAGCTAATTTATTTCTCAAAGTGGGTGCTCTTCTGTACACTATTCTTGGCTTATCCTTGACAAAACTTTTAAGTATGGGATCCCTTTGTATAATATCCCAATGTTTATTCAGAATTTTTTGCATTTTGTAAAAAATGTTGTTATATTGAGTGATGAACATGATATTCCCCTGGTTGTTCACTGACTCCAAAGGGGGACTAAGTCCCTTTTTATTTTGTAGAATGAAGTTACTATCCAGATTTTTAGCTCTATACAGGGCTTGGTCTAATAAACTATGTAGATATCCTTTTTCTATAAATCTACTGTATAAGATTTGACTCTGTTCTAGGAAAGTGTTAAGTTCTGTGCAATTTCTCCTTATTCGTCTAAACTGGCTATATGGGACGTTGTGTATCCAACTTCTATTATGGTTGCTGTTGTATTCTAAAAAACTGTTACTGCCTACATATTTAAAAAAGGTTTTGAATATTACCGTGTTGTTAGGGCCCCAACTAAGCACAAGATCCAAATATTCAATGGCATGTGTTTGAACAATAGCAGTGAAATTGATGCCCATATTGTTTTGGTTGAGATGTGTAATGAACCGTTCTGCTGACGGTCTGTCCCCATCCCAGATTAGAATAAGATTGCCTATGTATCAGCCACAGAAGACCAGGTTTGCCCCAAAGTCTGCATGATATATGTATCTTTCTTCAAATAAGTCCATGAAAAGATTTGCAAAACTAGGGGCGAACCTGGTCCCCATGGCCGTACCTTTGGTTTGTAAATAAAACCGGTCTTGATATAAAAAATAATTGTGTTGCAAAATATATAAAATAATTTCCAAAATAAATGTTTTCTGTGCATTAGGTATGTATGGGTCCTGTTCTAAAAAATGGGATACTGCAGAAACTCCTAAGCTATGTGTTTATTTTGGAAATTATTTTATATATTTTGCAACACAAAATAATTGAGTTGCAAAATATATAAAATAATTTCCAAAATAAATGTTTTCTCTGCATTAGGTATGTATGGGTCCTGTTCTAAAAAATGGGATACTGCAGAAACTCCTAAGCTATGTGTTATATTTGAATACAGAGAACTGACATCACATGTAATCCATAGTGTGTTTCTATCCATAATTGGAATATCATTAATTAGTTGTAGAAGATGAGTGCTATCCCTAATATATGAGGGCAATGAAATAACACATTTCTATAAGAACTGATCGATATAATATGATTGGTTATAAGTCAAATGACCAATTCCCGAATAATGATGTTAGGATTATTTTGTAAACTGTGTAATGCTTTTCTATTTCTATGAAATTAAATATAATTTTTCCAAGTTTTGGATTTGAACATCTTTTCCAGATCCTCTAAAACCAGATTTTGATATAATTCTATATATTTATTATCTGTGTTGGTGGGAGATTTATTTTTTATAGACGTGTGTATATAATCATCAAAAAGATGAGTGGTGAGATTATCAATGTTAGATATCACACATGGAGTTTGTCTATTTGCTGGCATAGTGTCTGTCAGTATCAACTGGGATTCTGTGATATTATCATTGCTGGTTTTCAATTTTTTGTTTGCAAAGTATTTTTGTAAAGTTAGCTTTCGAGTAAAATTGTTCACGTCTACAAATAAATCAAACATCTTGGGGGAATTTGGTGGACAAAAAGACAATCCCGTTTTAATTTCCTTTTTTCTTCATTGGATAATGGATAGGATGAAAGATTATATATGCCCTGATTTAGTCTGGATAGTTTCTCTTTCTTGGCGGCAATGGATCTGCCTCTAGCGCCTCGTTTTCTTGTATGTGTAGTCTTTTTATGGGTCCCACCGGAATAGCATCTATCCTTGTAGTTTGACCTATCCCTAAAAAAGGGGGAGGGGGGAGGGAATCATTGGTACTGGGACTCTCCAGATCTCTTGTTGATATGAGGGGAATAAATCTATTCTGGTGTTCATATTGTTCATAGTGTGTATTGGTATTTTGTATATTGTCTTGATTATATGTCCCATTGTGGTGTATTTGAGAATTGTAATTAAGTAATCTTTTTTTTTTGTTCGTATGGAATTGGACTCTTGTCCTGTAAGCGTGATCTCGTATAATTGGAGTGTCCCCATGAATTTTCATTCTGGGGAGGATAATGTGATCTGTTGTGTTGTTGTGCCTGAGTGGTTTGATATGATGTGGAAGGAATATGTGATTGATTATGATGTTGGTATGGCTGCTGGTCCCTGGATTGGTAGTTACAGTGATGTTCTGGCTTAGTTCCTATCCGTGATTGGTGTGTGTGATTTTTGAATATGTGAGTGCTGTTAGGATAGGTTTCGTGTTTGTGATCTGCCACCCGTGATGTTTTAGAATGTGAATCTCAAAGTAAGTGTCTGTCTTCAGGTGAATTTCTGAAATTGGAAAATTGATGAGACCTCTTATGTTGGTTATTTTTACCATATTGAACTGTTTTCCATCTTTGTGAATTTTGGTGGAAAGATGTATCTTTCTGATTTATATTATCTTTACAATTGAATGTATAAACGCAATCATTGATGTAATCTTCGTGATCCCTTTATAGTTTTTTATTTTTTATTTTGACAATGTTCTCTTGAAATCTGTCTGTGGGTTCATTAACGTCTTTCAATATTTTGCTGTAATCTGGATTTTGTTGGTAAACCCTAAGGTCTGTTTGAATTTTTTTAATTTTGGTACTGCTCTGGCTATACAAGTTCCGCCTATGGTCTATTGGAATCTTTATTAAACTGAATGAACATTCATTCAGGGCATCATACCACTTTTTTAATAAAGTGGGATCGTCCTTGAAAGAGCAGTGTTTGAAGATTCTTAATGCCCTAGGAATATAATTAACGCTTCTATAAAAAATAAATAAATTTAAATAAAACGTCAATCCCACCAACACAGATAATAAATATATAGAATTATATCAAAATATGGTTTTAGAGGATCTGGAAAAGATGTTCAAATCCAAAACTCGGAAAAATTATATTTTATTTCATAGACATAGAAAAGCATTACACAGTTTACAAAATAATCCTAACATCATTATTCGGGACGCGGACAAGGGAGGGGGGATCATTATACAGAACTCTGAGGATTATATTAGAGAAGCAGACAGAATTTTAGGGGACTTGAATTATTACAAAATCTTGTCCAAGAATCCAACTCCGCTATATTTACAGACATATCACACATTGGTTGACAAAGGTGCTTCCCTGGGTATTCTCAATAAGAATGAAAAAGATTTTTTTAAAATATCTAATCCAGGCATAGCTCACTATTACCATTTACCCAAAATACATAAAGATAAATTAAATCCCCCCGGACGACCAATTATTGCGGGAATTGGTAATTTGACTTATAACCTATCATATTATATCAATCAGTTCTTACAGAAATGTATTATTTCATTGCCCTCATATATTAGGGATAGCACTCATCTTCTACAACTAATTAATAATATTCCAATTATGGATAGAAACACACTATGGATTACATGTGATGTCAGTTCTCTGTATTCAAATATAACACATAGCTTAGGAGTTTCTGCAGTATCCAATTTTTTAGAACAGGACCCATACATACCTAATGCACAGAAAACATTTATTTTGGAAAGTATTTTATATATTTTGCAACACAATTATTTTTTATATCAAGACTGGTTTTATTTACAAACCAAAGGTACGGCCTTGGGGACCAGGTTCGCCCCTAGTTTTGCGAATCTTTTCATGGGCTTATTTGAAGAAAGATACATATATCATGCAGACTTTGGGGTGAACCTGGTCTTCTATGGCTGATACATAGACAATCTTTTTCTAATCTGGGATGGGGACAGACCGTCAGCAAATCGGTTCATTACACATCTCAACCCAAACAATATGAGCATCAATTTCACTGCTAATGTTCAAACACATGCCATTGAATATTTGGATCTTGTGCTTAGTTGGGACCCTAACAACACGGTAATATCCAAAACCTTTTTTAAAGATGTAGACAGTAACAGTTTCTTAGAATACAACAGCAACCATCATAGAAGTTGGATACACAACGTCCCATATAGCCAGTTTAGACGAATAAGGAGAAATTGCACAGAACTTAACACTTTCCTAGTACAGTGTCAAATCTTATACAGTAGATTTATAGAAAAAGGATATCTACCTAGTTTATTAGACCAAGCCCTGTATAGAGCTAAAAATCTGGATAGAAACTTAATTCTACAGAATAAAAAGGGACTTAGTCCCCCTTTGGAGTCAGTAAACAACCAGGGGAATATCATGTTCATCACTCAATATAACAAATTTTTTTACAAAATGCAACAAATTCTGAATAAACATTGATATATTATACAGAGGAATCCCATACTTAAAAGTATTGTCAAGGATAAGCCAAGAATAGTATATAGAAGAGCACCCACTTTGAGAAATAAATTAGCTCCCAGTAAAATAGTCAAACATGTCAAATCTAAAAACAAAGAAACAAACAAATTTAATAAAGGTATCTTTGGTCTTCAGGGAGTTTATAGGTGCGGAAAAACAGGATGCAATTCTTGCAAATTCATCAAATCGGGCACAAAAACTTTCAAATCATCAACCACTGGGGAATCATTTCCAATTGAAGGTTTCTTCAATTGTGACTCTCTTTGTGTGGTTTATCTAATAGAATGCCTTTGCGGCCTACAATATGTAGGTCGCACTTCTAGGAAAGCCAGAACCCGATGGGGTGAACACTATTGTAATTGCAAGAATTGCAAAAAAATTGCAATTAAACATAGTATTCCTAACCATTGCTTATCACCCCATAGCCTTTTTACCAAAGTCATATGACTACAACAGGTTAAACAAATTAAGACAGCGTGAAACATATTGGATTTTCAAACTGAAAGCTCTGTATCCATCTGGCTTATACGCCAATTTAGATCTAGCGGCATTTAACTAATAAATATGTTTCACATGGTCTTACATCCTTATACAAGACCGAGCAAACCAATCACAAGATTTTGCACATTCAAATAAACTTATCTATTTTGATATTGAGTAATACACCTTAGGTAGGGCCATTCACATACATCTATCAACAATAATCAGCTTCACTTTCTTAATAACACTTACATTCATCAATTACAGACTATATGAACACACTTCTTCTGGTCCCTTGAATACACCAACAGAAACAATCATATAATAGGAACATCATACTCACACATCATCATTTTCACCATCAGTACACATTCACTCTTTCTCACACTCTGACACAATCTTAAATATCAGAACAGTTCATTAACTCTCACACTGACATCACAGCTCATATATTTTCAGGCACACATCAAGAACACACCACTTTGAGGTCACAAAAGAGCTGATCACCGTTAGCAAGAATACACCAACAACACTCACTCACTTTTATCACACTTACAGACCTGCTCAAGCAGCAGAACACTTTTCCAATCCTTATACTCATCATAGTTCATACACTTTTAGGCACACACCCGGAGCACATCACTTTGATGACTTTTAGAGAGCTGCCAATTGTTATCATGAACATACCATCCACTTGTCACATTACCACATCACTTAGTACACTGATCTTGATATTATCAGCTTCACATCACTTATTTTATCCCCAAGTGGGTATATTTATATATACATATTATACATACACATATAAAAAAAAATATTGAGTTATTTTTTTTTAATTATATTTCATATATATATATTACGTTTTATCATTATTAATATTTTAGTTCATCTTCGATTGTTATAATTGAATGATACTGAAAAAGAAAAAAGAGTTTTGTGATCAAACAAAAAAGGTCCAATACAAGGACGATTTAGTCTGCATATATTTATATATGGACATTTTTATAATTGTAGAGGAGAGAGTATATTGTACTTCAAATTAAGTCCCCAACAGAATTATACTATATATAAACACAGGAAAAAAGGATTACTTGAGATATATATATATATATATATATATATATATATATATATATAATATATATATATATATATGTTAAACCTGTGTAGAGGGAATTATTCTCTTGCCAAATAGTAAGCTGGGGGGTGCTCAATATCCTGAGAAAACATAAGAAAATATATGTAGAAAAAAATGGATATAACAGAGCACACAGAAGCTACTGAATTAAGATAATTCAATGTATCAATGGACTTGCTGAGTTTGGGCTTATTGGATAATAAAACATAACTTTTAATTATATTAGAATAAAAAATATAAGTGGTGAGAAAACATTCTCTCATTCATAGTGTATATAAAAACAGTTAAAATTAGGTAAATAGTGAAAGCTACAATGCCAGGTATGAACCATATAGTGTGTGTTAAGTGGGTAGATCTGGCAGGGAAGCACCATAAAATGCTCACGGATTGCACAGAAACTGATCTACAAAAGAGGATTGACCTTGCACAATAATTTAATCTTACTAGTGCAATACTGGAGCGGTGCTCACAACTATCAGAGTCCCACACAATGTGTCTATTTGTCAGATTGAATATAGTAATCAGTTCCCATTAATATTAAAGTACCGGTCTATAGTGTGAGTCCACACAATGAGAAACAACCCGAGTATCAACAATAAGATATTGTATTAAACAATATATCAGTTTCCATCAGTTTCTATATGTAGGTATAGCACACACAAGGCAAGGTATTAAGGCTCTGACACACTGCAAGGGATGCGGTGCGAGGCAAAGCAGCTGCTTTGCTCTGCATCGCATCGCTTCTGAAGTTCAAATATTTCATCTCTGAGCGCTTAGCTACGCGACCTGACGCAGCAGAGTGCTCAGAGATGAAAAGGCAGGACACACTGAGCGCGCACAGCTGCATCTACACGCTGCGCGTCGCTCTGCTTGCAGTGTGTCACAGCCTTTAAGCATTCACACAGAGCGCCTGATGCACATTTCGCCATGTCTGTGGCTTTCTCAAAGGCTAACCCGACTTGCATTGTCCTAAGTCTTTAAATACTTGCTTAAACCAATCCGGGTTGAGTATCTATACACACCCCCATGAAGTTGGCCAATCATTAATGACCTACCCGATTGGGTAGCAGTCTGTCACGTGACTTAACACAGTTATGACATTTATAGGTGGGCGTGAGCTTTCACGCTAATGTAAATACATTTTTTACTCCTATATGTGAAAGGACCATATGAGAGATCTGAATGGATCATAGCGTATCACAACATTATTATAAGTGGCATTTATTTACTGCCGAGTATAGTGGCAGACTAGCATTGTTAATGTCTTTGCATATGTGCGCTTGTAAATATAGATCGGAGTTAGATAATTTAGTTTATTATGTCAATCCTGTTTTTAAATGTGCTCTACTAACATGGCATATCACGTAAATAATAATTAGTGGCATTCTTTTGTTGCCGGTTAAAACTGCAGACTAGCGCTATTAATATCTATGCGTGTATTATGTGTTGTAAATATGGGTCGCAGCTGCACATTTCAACCAATCATATTATTGGTGTTGTTCAATTTCTCCCGTGTGCATGTTTAGAGAACCCCTGCTATAAGGATGATGAAGCGGGGTAATTCACATCAGCCTCCTAATCGTATTTTATCTGTATGATGACATATAATACTGTTCCTCCTAAGGTCAGTTACGCTTCATTAGAATAGTCGTGGTTATTTACGTTATAATAGACTTTTAAATAAGCGGTCATCATATCCATCCCATTTATATTATAGGGGACATAAAACAAATCTATGCAGACTGGATAGTGTCATGAGATGCAGGACATATGCAGGACACAGCAATGATGGTACAACTCTATTTTATTACAGAGCATAGCAATACACATCCAGACAGGTTGATTGTACTAAACTAACTGCGACACAGACACCGGACCTAAGCCCCGCCCACCAGCTAGTGACATCACATCCTGCTATCATCACATCTTCCCCTTTTTCAAAGGCAAAGCATACATTTGCATATATTAAATAACAAGGTACACCAACAGGGTATACAACAACATTTTGTTTTAGAACATTATAAGAACAGATGGATTAGAAAACATGAACAAATAAATTACATCCTGACTTGGACATCGGGGTAGACTACCCTAGTCCACAGTGACCATGGGATTATTCTGCCCATACTTCCGGTCACTGTTCTAGCTAAAGTCAGTCCCTGTATCGGGCCGGAAGCCTCACCACTCTTCCGCTTGATGTAACTTTGCATGAACTGTCCTCTGATACAGAAGATGGTGAACAAGAGTCTGCTGGAGGCAAAGATATATCCCCGCTATGATCTTGCTGAGGGGAAGGCACCTCTCTTAGAACAGGAGATCCCACCGGCGGTGGTACTGAGGTATCTGGTTCCAGACTCTCAGGTACAGGCTGAAGATGTCTTCGGTTACGGCGTGTAACCGTCCCTCCCTCTGTAAGGACTGTGTAAGACCTTGGTTCTGGAGAGCGGCCCACTACCGTAGCAGGCGTCTTCCATTTCTTCTCATCATCCAGTTTAATTCTGACACTTTGGCCCGCTTTCAGTTCCTGTAAAGGCCTGACAGAATGTCTCCTGTCGTAGAAGAAACGATAACCCTTTTTGGCCTCTTCATCCCTCCTAAGGACTTCGTCCCGAGGAACAGGGCCAGGCGGCTTGAAGACACCCACTGAGGGTAAAGTGGTGCGAATCTGACGTCCTAGCATCAGCTGTGCCGGGCTAAACCCGGTGGCTTGAATGGGCGTCGCCCTGTATGACAAGAGGGCTAGGTACGGTTCAGATTGCTTTAGGATGAATTTTGTTGTTTGAACTGCCCTTTCAGCCATTCCGTTGGCTTGCGGATAATGTGGACTTGACGTGGAATGTACAAAATCATATTCCCTGCTGAAAGCACTGAACTCTGTAGAAGCGAACTGCATGCCATTATCACTCACCAGCTCCATTGGAATGCCCCAGCGGGCGAACAAGCTCTTCAGGCGAATGATAACGGCCTGACTTGTGATATCATTCAGGGGTGCTATTTCCAAATACCTGGAATAGTAGTCGATAACAACAAGAAACTTTTTCCCGTGCAGTTCGCACAAATCAGCAGCTATTTTCTGCCACGGCCCCGCAGGCAGCGGAGTAGACATTAAGGGCTCCCTTCTCTGAGTAGGCCGGCGTTCCCGGCAAAAAGCACATTTAGACACGTGATTTGCAATGTCGGAGCTGATCCCAGGCCACCACACAGCTGTAGCTGCTCTTTCTCTGCACTTTGTAATGCCTAAGTGGCCATCGTGAATCCTGTTTAACATCTCCTTCCTCATGCTGACAGGAATTACAATACGGTCTTGGAACAGTACCAACCCCTCCAGCTCCATGAGCTGTGACCTCTCTGGCTGGTAAGCATTTAAAGACATCCAGGCTGCCCGGCTCTCGGGCCAGCCATCTCTTATGTACCTTATAACTTCTTGCAGATCTGTGTCCAAATGTGTCTCTTTCTTTATCTCTTCCAGTTTCCTTGAAGAAATGGACTTAGAGGCCAGAACTGAATCAACATACACTTTTACATCCGACTCTGTGGAGGATTCTTCAGCAGCAGCCAGCGGGAGCCTGGACAGTGTATCTGCCACAACCAGCTGCTTCCCCGGCACATGCACTGCCTGAACATTGAACCTGAGCAGTCTCATTAAAAGTCTCTGGCATCTCAAGGGTGTTTTGTCGATGTCATAAGAATTGATAAGAGGGACTAGCGGTTTGTGGTCAGTTTCCAGACTAAATTTCTCCAAACCCACTAGATAACGCTGAAAGCGTTCACAGGCCCAAACTGCAGCCAGGCACTCTTTCTCAATTTGAGCGTATTTTGACTCCGCAGCCGTCAGTGTGCGGGAACAGTAGGCGATGGGCTGTAGTTTGTTGTCATTCAGCTGCAGGAGTGCAGCCCCCAACCCATAACTGCTTGCATCAGCACTAACCACAGTCTTTTTTGAAGGGTCGTAGAACCCCAGCACTGGGGCAGACCCCAGTAGGGACTTAGCATGCAGGAACGCCTTTTCTTGTGAGGGTCCCCAGACCCAGGCAACATCTTTCTTAAGCAACTCCGTAATAGGGTGCAAAACTGTAGATAAATCTGGAAGAAACTTGCCCACGTAATTTACTAGGCCCAATATCTGTCTCAGCTCATGTACATCAGAAGGGCTTTTCATCTGTTCGATAGCCCGAATTTTCTCGGGGTCCGGCTTGATGCCATCCCCGTTGATGATATGCCCAAAGTAGCATAATTCAGTTTTCCTAAAATGACATTTTTCTTTATTCAGCTTCAGCCCAGACTCTTTGATAGCCTGCAGCACACAACTCAAACGCTGATCATGCTCCTCCACTGTAGACCCATACACTAGAATGTCGTCCATGACGACTGCTGTGCCCACGTGGCCACTCAGGAGAGAACTCATTTCCCTCTGAAAGATCTCAGGAGCGGAGGATATCCCAAAAGGAAGTCTGCAGAAACAGAACCGACCTACCGGAGTGATAAAGGTAGTCAGTTTGCGGCACTTTGGATCCAGGGGGATCTGCCAAAAGCCGCTAGAAGCGTCTAATGTGGAAAAGAACTTCGCCCCAGCCAACTTCGGGGCTATATCTTCCAGTGTCGGCAGCACAAATCTCTCCCTCTTCACTGCCTCATTCAACCTTTTCAGGTCCACACAGATGCGCACCTTTCCGTTTTTCTTTGCAACTGGAACAATGGGGGCACACCAATCAGTTGCTTCAACAACCTCTTCAATAACCCCCATAGACTTCATGCGCATGAGCTCTTTCTCCACTTGAGGCATGAGCGGGAACGGAATTCTACGAGGAGTAGAAATACTGTACGGGACTGCGTCACTTTTAAGTGCTATACGGACAGGTTTGCAGCTCAGTAGGCCCAACTCGCCAAACATATCTTCAGAGATCTCATTCACTCTGGCCACGAGGCCCAAGTCACAGGCTGCTTTTCTGCTCAATAAACAGTTAACACACTGACCTCGGATCACATGCACCCACATGGTGAACTTCCTTTGTTTGTACTCACAGCTGGCAAGAAATTTCCCCACACAATCAATGCGGCCACCAGGACTATGAACATTTGTAGTAACCTTCGCCAGCTGGGGCTGTCGAGGCAGTCTCATAAATTCAGCAAAAGACATTACAGTGATATCTGCTCCTGTGTCAATCTTAAAATCAACATTGGCTCCCATTACAGTAAAGGTAACTTTCCAATCTTCCTCTGAGCTTGTCCGTTCCACAACAGACCCCACAAAAGACACTTCCTGACCCTCCTGGTCACTGTCCACCTGCATCTCCTTAATGTATTCAGTTTTACACACCACTTCAAAATGGCCTATTCTGTTACATTTTCTGCATCTTTTATCTCTGGCCGGGCATATAGCACTCTGATCATGAACCCGGTAGCACCGTGTGCATCGGCCATGTTGCGCCCATCCACTTCTAGGCCTTTCCAGTACTTTAGATCTACCGCTCACACTGTGCCTTTCACTAGTAATTTTCCTAGACTGTTGCACTTCATCCACAATACTCTCAGACCTCAGATCAGCACTTTGCTTTTTCACCAGTTCACTCTGGCGGGCCATCCTAATAGCCCCGTCTAATGTTAAATCAGGCTCTAACTGCAGCTTCAGGGAGACTTCAGCATCCGCAATTCCAATAACTATTCTGTCTCTGATTTGCTCTTCTTTAGCAACACCAAACTCACAGAATTCAGCTAATTCATACAGGCTGCGCAAAAATGACTCCACAGATTCTCCCACACGCTGATTACGTTTGTGAAAACAAGCTCTCTCATGAATCACATTTCTTTTGGGCACAAAGTGGGCACTGAGTTTATCCATAACTATATCAAAGTTAACTTCTTCCCCTTCTTGGAAAGTAAAAGCATTGAACACTGGCTCCACATCTTTCCCCATAGAGTATAAAAGAGAATTAACTTGTACTTCACCACTCTCCTTGTTCAGTTTGGATGCAATCCTGAAGCGCTGAAACCGCTGACGCCATGTGGGCCAAGCTGCAGGCTGAGAAAAGTCAAAAGGCTCAGGTGGGGTAAACTTTGACATCGTCATCATCAGAAACAGAAGCGTAGTCCAGAACTTCTGACACCATGTCATGAGATGCAGGACATATGCAGGACACAGCAATGATGGTACAACTCTATTTTATTACAGAGCATAGCAATACACATCCAGACAGGTTGATTGTACTAAACTAACTGCGACACAGACACCGGACCTAAGCCCCGCCCACCAGCTAGTGACATCACATCCTGCTATCATCACAGATAGATTGTGGTACAATTCTCAGCTATGCATAGGGCAGACTATGATCCATATATAACGGGTGTCACTAATATTAGCGAGCAGGTTTTGACATACCTATGTTCCCAATTGTATAACTGGGCATTTACAATACACATTTAATACCTTTTTTATTTTGACAATTTCATATTCCCACACCTTATACTGGAATATGTTGTTTCTGTTAATAATACTGAAATACTGATACCTCATAGTTTTATAATGTGTTAATTCAGACTATAAAGCAGAGAGCCTTTGTAATCTAAATATTTTGGTTTTCTGTACATGTATATTAAAGTTATTTATTAGTAATAGTTGTTTAATATTACTTATTACTTAGTAATTTTTGAGTGCAGATAAATCATAGTTATTACGTCTATTACATTGTTTGTGGATAATTTTGCTGATTAATCAATGCCCTATCTTAGATATAGATCTATATCTAAGATAGGGCATTGATTAATCAGTAATATTAAACAACAATTACTAATAAATAACTTTATCATACATGTACAGAAAACCAAAATATTTAGATAGAAATATGGATCTGACTATGTGCTTATCCCCTTATCACCAACTCCAATATCAAAACAGTCTTTACATTGTATAATTGAACATCTTAAATTCAACTATTTAATATACCAATTACTAAGATGTGTAGTAACTTATAAGATTACAAAGGCTCTCTGCTTTATAGTCTGAATTAACACATTATAAAACTATGAGGTATCAGTATTTCAGTATTATTAACAGAAACAACATATTCCATGGATCCTTTAAAGTGTGGGAATACGAAATTGTCAAAATAAAAAAGGTATTAATGTGTATTGTAAATGCCCAGTTATACAATTGGGAACATAGTTATATCAAAACCTGCTCGCTAATATTAGTGACACCCGTTATATATGGATCATAGTCTGCCCGATGCATAGCTGAGAATTGTACCACAATCTATCCAGTCTGCATAGATTTGTTTTATGTCCCCTATAATATAAATGGGATGGATATGATGACCGCTTATTTAAAAGTCTATTATAACGTAAATAACCACGACTATTCTAATGAAGCGTAACTGACCTTAGGAGGAACAGTATTATATGTCATCAAACAGATAAAATACGATTAGGAGGCTGATGTGAATTACCCTGCTTCATCATCCTTATAGCAGGGGTTCTCTAAACATGCACACGGGAGAAATTGAACAACACCAATAATATGATTGGTTGAAATGTGCAGCTGCGACCTATATCTACAACACATAATACACGCATAGATATTAATAGCGCTAGTCTGCAGTTTTAACTGGCAACAAAAGAATGCCACTAATTATTATTTACGTGATATGCCATGTTAGTAGAGCACATTTAAAAACAGGATTGACATAATAAACTAAATTATCTAGCTCTGATCTATATTTACAAGCGCACATATGCAAAGACATTAACAATGCTAGTCTGCCACTATACTCGGCAGTAAATAAATGCCACTTATAATAATGTTGTGATACGCTATGATCCATTCAGATCTCTCATATGGTCCTTTCACATATAGGAGTAAAAAATGTATTTACATTAGCGTGAAAGCTCACGCCCACCTATAAACGTCATAACTTTGTTAAGTCACGTGACGGACTGCTACCCAATCGGGTAGGTCATTAATGATTGGCCAACTTCATGGAGGTTTGTATAGATACTCACCCCGGATTGGTTTAAGCAAGTATTTAAAGACTTACGACAACACAAGTCGGGTTAGCCTTTGAGAAAGCCACGGACGTGGCAAAATGCGCATCAGGCGCTCTGTGTGAATGCTTAATACCTTGCCTTGTGTGTGCTATACCTACATATAGAAACTGATGGGATGAACATGGATCCGGAAGAAAGAAGATTGAAGATGCCATTGATAGAAGACTTCAGCCGGATCATGGACCTCTTCAGCTCCCGCTTGGATGAAGACTTCAGCCGGATCATGGACCTCTTCAGCTCCCGCTTGGATGAAGACTTCAGCCGGATCATGGACATCTTCAGCCCCCCGCTTGGGCTTGGATCAAGACATCGGAGGCTCTTCTGGATCGATCAGTGAACCTGGCATGGTGAAGACAAGGTAGGAAGATCTTCAGGGGCTTAGTGTTAGGTTTATTTAAGGGGGGTTTGGGTTAGATTAGGGGTATGTGGGTGGTGGGTTGTAATGTTGGGGGGGGTATTGTATGTTTTTTTTTACAGGCAAAAAGAGCTGAATTCTTTGGGCATTCCCCGCAAAGGGCCCTGTTCAGGGCTGGTAAGGTAAAAGAGCTTTGAACTTTTGTAATTTAGAATAGGGTAGGGCATTTTTTTATTTTGGGGGTCTTTGTTATTTTATTAGGGGGCTTAGAGTAGGTGTAATTAGTTTAAAATTGTCGTAATTTTTTCTAATGTTTGTAAATATTTTTGTATTTTTTGTAACTTAGTTCTTTTTTATTTTTTGTACTTTAGTTAATTTATTTAATTGTATTTATTTGTAGGAATTGTATTTAATTTATTTATTGATAGTGTAGTGTTAGGTTTAATTGTAGATAATTGTAGGTATTTTATTTAATTTATTTATTGATAGTGTAGTGTTAGGTTTAATTGTAGGTAATTGCAGGTATTTTATTTAATTTATTTATTGATAGTGTAGTGTTAGGTTTAATTGTAACTTAGGTTAGGATTTATTTTACAGGTAATTTTGTAATTATTTTAACTATTTTAGCTATTAAATAGTTCTTAACTATTTAATAGCTATTGTACCTGGTTAAAATAAATACAAAGTTGCCTGTAAAATAAATATAAATCCTAAAATAGCTATAATATAATTATAATTTATATTGTAGCTATATTAAGGTTTATTTTACAGGTAAGTATTTAGCTTTAAATAGGAATAATTTATTTAATAAGAGTTAATTTATTTTGTTAGATTTAAATTATATTTAACTTAGGGGGGTGTTAGTGTTAGGGTTAGACTTAGCTTTAGGGGTTAATCCATTTATTACAGTAGCGGCGAGATTCGGTCGGCAGATTAGGGGTTAATAAGTGTAGGCAGGTGGAGGCGACGTTGAGGGGGGCAGATTAGGGGTTAATAAATATAACATAGGGGTCGGCGGTGTTAGGGGCAGCAGATTAGGGGTACATAGCTATAATGTAGGTGGCGGCGCTTTGCGGTCGGCATATTAGGGGTTAATTATTGTAGGTAGCTGGCGGCGACGTTGTGGGGGGCAGGTTAGGGGTTAATAAATATAATATAGGGGGTCGGCGGTGTTAGGGGCAGCAGATTAAGGGTACATAAGGATAACGTAGGTGGCGGTTGGCAGATTAGGGGTTAATTATTGTAGGTAGCTGGCGGCGACGTTGTGGGGGGCAGGTTAGGGGTTAATAAATATAATATAGGGGTCGGCGGTGTAAGGGTCAGCAGATTAGGGGTACATAAGTGTAACGTAGGTGGCGGTCGGCAGATTAGGGGTTAAAAAATTTAATCGAGTGGCGGCGATGTGGGGGGACCTCGGTTTAAGGGTACATAGGTAGTTTATGGGTGTTAGTGTACTTTAGAGCACAGTAGTTAAGAGCTTTATAAACCGGCGTTAGCCAAGAAAGCTCTTAACTATTGACTTTTTTCTGCGGCTGGAGTTTTGTTGTTAGATTTCTAACGCTCACTTCAGCCACGACTCTAAATACCGGAGTTAGAAAGATCCCATTGAAAAGATAGGATATGCAATTGACGTAAGGGGATCTGCGGTATGGAAAAGTCGTGGCTGAAAAGTGAGCGTTAGACCCTTTAATGACTGACTCCAAATACCGGCGGTAGCCTAAAACCAGCGTTAGGAGCCTCTAAAGCTGGTTTTGACGGCTACCGCCAAACTCTAAATCTAGGCCTATGCTTGCATGCATTGCCGTACTTTAGAGAGCAATTCACATGTTCAAAGAGTCTAAACCATTAGAGACAATAGCTCCATGTGATATTTCCTTGTCTTGTATTTCATATTTAACACATATAGGGTTAAATCACTCCTAAAATACTGAATGAGGAACACCTAAGATGAAGTTCAATCAAATCATTCTCTTACGTATAGATACAACTAAAGTTATTATTGGTCTTTTTCAATTGTGACAACTTCCGTTTTGATACTTACACATGTATTTAATGATGATAACGATTACGCTGTTTATTCATTTGCATTGCCTGAGGAAATGACCAGTGCATACGGTCGAGAAACGCGTTGTAGTAACAAGAATAAAGTATTTTTTTTGTATTTAGATTTTTATTGAGGTTTCAAATAATATAATCACGTACATCCAATATAAGAAGTAACATATTGCTAACTGTTACATTGTAGAAATATCTTCACAATAAAAACAAAAAAATTAGAACAGCATTAATGTTGGATCATGTATTAAAGGTAGAAGCTCTTTTTTCAGAAAGTAACAAAAGAAAATACTAAACATTCTTGCTAAGTATGGGAGGGAAGATAGGGTCAATGTTATATTGTTTTGCAAAATATACTTATAAAAAGGGAAGTTAAGGTGCGGTATAGGCTAGATAAACCGTGTATTTAACCCTCCTGGTGTAGGAGGTATATTATAATGGGGGGGGAGGTGATAGCTTGCGGGTGGCAAGCAAAATTTATAAACAAAGCGCCATATCTATGCTGAAAGTTTTGAAGGGACATGGATTATCAGAGGATAAATAGGAATGGGCTAGTTGAATGCAGAGCCAACGCTATACCTTGCATAAAGAAATCGAGAAATCTATAGTAGTAATTTTGACACTAGTTGAGTAGCTCATTTACAAAATTATGAAGAGGGAGATTATACATAATAGCACTAGTGAAGGTCCAGCCTGCCTAGCGCTCTTTCCAATTCCTAACATTCTAGGCACCTGTTGTGAGAATTGCATATGTAAAAGCAAGTGTCTGGTACAGGCAAATAGATGGATAAAAAGGAAGTCTACTGTTCTATTAATCACTAGTGATGTCCCGAACTGTTCGCCTGCGAATGGTTCCCTGCGAACATAGCTTGTTTGCGTCGCCACTGCGGATGAACATATGCGATGTTCGATCTGCCCCCTATATGTCATCATTGAGGAAACTTTGACCCTGTATGTCACAGCCTTCTTACACATTAGAGCCAATCAGCAGCAGACACTCCCTCACAGACCCTCCCAGCTCCTTGGCAGCAGCCATTTTAGACTCATTACGATCTTGCTTTCTTAGTGAGAGGAGCTTTAGTGTTGCTGCTGCTGACATAATAGGGAAATAGATGGCTAGGATAGTGTATTTAGTGTCCACTACAGTCCTGAAGGACTCATCTCATCTCTGCTGCAAGGACAGCACCCCAAAAAGCCCTTTTTAGGGCTATAACTTCAGTCTTTTTTTTTTTTCTTTGTATTTTTATTTGCATTTGCCTGACTTTCAGCCTGTGTGTGAGGCTCACAGCATATACTGTGATTAGTGCCACCACTGATATCTGCTTAACATTAGTTTAAATTTAACCAACAAAAATGTGAAATTATTTTGCTAGTGTAATTTATTTTCATTTTCTATCAGGCCTGTGTCTCTCAGGATCACACAGCATATACTGTGGTTCATTGCTCTGTGCCAGCCACCACTCATATCTGTTTATAACATTATTTTAAATTTAAAAAAAAAACTTTAAAATCATTTTGCTAGTGTAATCTAATTTCATTTTCTATCAGGCCTGTGTGTTTGTCACTTACAGAGCATACTGTGGTTAATTGCTGCCCTACCTAGGCTATCAGCCAAGACTCATATGTGCTTAACCTTTTTTTAAATAAAAAAAAAAAAAACCTTTAAATCATTTTGCTAGTGTAATCTAATTTTATTTTCTATCAGGCCTGTGTGTTTGTGACTTACAGAGCATACTGTGGTTAATTGCTGCCCTACCTAGGCTATCAGCCAAGACTCATATGTGCTTAACCTTCTTATAAATTAAAAAAAAAAACCTTTAAATCATTTTGCTAGTGTAATCTAATTTTATTTTCTATCAGGCCTGTGTGTTTCTGACTTACAGAGCATACTGTGGTTAATTGCTGCCCTACGTAGCAGCCAGCCAGTGCCACCACTCATATCTGCTGAACATTATTTTAAAGTTAAAAAAAAAAACTTTTAAATTATTTTTCTAGTGTAATCTAATTTCATTTTCTATCAGGCCTGTGTGTTTAAGTTCTGACTTACACAGCATACTGCGGTGTGGTTAATTGCTGCCCTACCTACCAGCCACGACTCATATCTGCTTTACATTATTTTAAAGTAAAAAAAAAAAAAATTAAATCATTTTGCTAGTGTAATCTAATTTCTTTTTTCATCAGGCCTGTGTGTTTCTGGTCCACATCATATAGTGTGACACAGATAAATAGCTCTTTTTTCCACCACTTATATCAGGTGTAACAACATTAGTGTAAATTTAAAAAAAAAATTTTTTTACATCAGTCCTCTTCTAGTGTTATTTAATTGTAGTTGCCAGGCCAGCCAGGCTGCCATTAGTGCCAGCCTGTGTGTCAGGCTGCCAGCATATACTGTGCCTACTTCCATCCTCAGTGCCAGTCCACGACCCCTATCTGGTGTAACATTATATTCAATTTTGTAAAAGAAAACTTTTACATTAGTCTTCTAGTGTTATTTAATTTTACTTTACAGGCCAGCCTGCCATCACTAGTATACTAGCATACTGTGCCTGTTTCTATTCTGAGTGCTATTACTCCTATGTGTTGTAACATTTTTTTAACTTTTTAAAAACAAACTGTTACATCAGTCTGCTATTGTTATTTAATTGCAGTTGCCTGTCTGCCAGCGTGTGTGCCAGGCCCACTTTCCAACTAGTGCCACAAATCATATTTGTTATAACAGTAGTGTAAATATTTAAAATAAAATCTTTTTTGACTGTAAATCATCATCCTTTTACTCTGAAAGATCAGTCTGCTAGTGTAATCTAATTGCAGTTGCCTGCCTGCCAGCGTGTGTGCCAGGCCCACTTGGTGCCAACTATTGCCACCAATCATATTTGTTATAACAGTATAGTAAATATTTAAAATAAATAATTTTTTGCCTGTGAATCATCAGTCTGCTAGTGCCATTGAATTGCAGTTGCCTGCCTGCCAGCATGTGTGCCAGGCCACTTGCCAACTAGTTACGCCAATCATATTTGTTCTAACAGTATTGTAAATATTTAAAATAAAAAATTCTTAGATTGTGAATCATCAGTCTGCTAGTGCCATTGAATGGCAGTTGCCTGCCTGCCAGCGTGTGTGCCAGGCCCACTAGCCAACTATTGCCACCAATCATATTTGTTGTAACAGTATTGAAAATCTTTTAAATCATAACTTTTTGGACTGTGAATCATCAGTCTCCTAGTGCCATTGAATTGCAGTTGCCTGTGTGCCAGCGTGTGTGCCAGGCCCACTAGCCAACTACTGCCACCAATCATATTTGTTGTAACAGTATTAAAAATCTTTGAAATCATAACTTTTTTGACTGTGAATCATCAGTCTCCTAGTGCCATTGAATTGCAGTTGCCTGCCTGCCAGCGTGTGTGCCAGGACCACTAACCAACTACTGCCACCAATCATATTTGTTGTAACAGTATTGAAAATATTTTAAATCATAACTTTTTTGAATGTGAAGCTTCAGTCTCCTAGTGCCATTGAATTGCAGTTGCCTACCTGCCTGCCAGCGTGTGTGCCAGGCCCACTAGGCAACTACTGCCACCAATCATATTCGTTGTAATAGTATTGAAAATATTTTAAATCATAACTTTTTTGACTGTGAATCATCAGTCTCCTAGTGCCATTGAATTGCAGTTGCCTGCCTGCCAGCGTGTGTGCCAGGCCCACTAGGCAACTACTGCCACCAATCATATTTGTTGTAACAGTATTGAAAATATTTTAAATCATAAATTTTTTGACTGTGAATCATCAGTCTCCTAGTGACATTGAATTGCAGTTGCCTGCCTGCCAGCGTGTGTGCCAGGCCCACTAGCCAACTACTGCCACCAATCATATTTGTTGTAACAGTATTGAAAATATTTTAAATCATAACTTTTTGGACTGTGAATCATCAGTCTCCTAGTGCCATTGAATTGCAGTTGCCTGCCTGCCAGCGTGTGTGCCAGGCCCACTAGCCAACTAATGACACAAATCATATTTGTTGTAACAGTATTGAAAATCTTTGAAATCATAACTTTTTGGACTGTGAATCATCAGTCTCCTAGTGCCATTGAATTGCAGTTGCCTGCGTGCCAGCATGTGTGCCAGGCCACTCGCCCGCCTGTCGCCACCACCAACACTAGCACCACAGCCGCTTCACTTGATCTGTCACAGGAGTTATTGACACATCAGTTGGAAGAAATTAGTGATGCACAACCATCATTGACAGAGTTAGAAAGGTGTAACAGCTCACCCACTTGAAGGCGCTCTTGGCGTAAGATGGTGGTGCTATAAGGGAGACAAGAAATACGGGCACCACATGTGCAGACTATTAATGGTACAACCACAACAGATTCCTTAATGTGGAGGGTACTCACATATTCCCAGAGCACACCAATGTGCTTGTAGAAGCAGGCTGCAGATTGGTAGAGGTGTGGCAGCTCACCCAAACTCTAGGTATCTTGATATTTGTATGATAATGTGTTCCCTCAGGTGCTGGGCTGGTCTCTCATAGGTGAACAATGGCAGATGGTGGGTAGAAATGAATCCACTCAAAGGATAAAAGATATATCCAAATTTATTTAAAAAAGCATAAAAGTTTAAAAACAACAGCACAATGATTGCTGATGAGAGTGGATAACAGGGTGTCCAATAATCACCCAATCATGTGATTTTTTTGTCTCCCTTATAGCACCACCATCTTACGCCAAGAGCTCCTTCAAGTGGGTGAGCTGTTACACCTTTCTAATTCTGCAGCCCGCCCCTACCAGCACATAAGTGTGCTCTCCAAATTTGTGAGTACCCATTTGGCAATAGTTCTGTGACTCGTTGTTAATTAATAGATGATACCACACATGAGGCGCCCCTCCATTCTGTTTTATCTTATATAGTACCACCTGGACCATCCAGTGAGGAGGAGGCAGCCGCTACAGCAATCGTTATCCTTTGAAGAACATATAAAGGACTGTCTAATTTTTTCACAATTGCAAGTGTATTTTCACTACAGTATCTAATAATTTACTGTTTTCTGCCTTTATTGTGTATATACTCATCTATGATAGCTTAACATTGCCCCATCATATATACTTTTGTTCTAGATTAATGATTATACTGCATCTTGAGCGCCCCCTTCAGTGATTAGGTTTTTACAGTATAGTTATCTTCATTATTGACAGAGGATGTAGATAACAGTGATATGTCTCAGTCAGGCAGCATTACAGACATGGAGGTACGGTGTGATGATGATGATGTTGTACCCGTTGCCTGTTCCTTTCTTGATGTGTCAGATACAAGTGAGGCTGTCACAAGTGAGTGGATGTCACATGGGTGCCTGCTAGAAGAGAAGAAGAAGAGGGGGAAAGTTCAGATGGGGAGACAGAGAGGAGGAGACGAGTTGGAAGCAGGGGGAGGTCGTCGCAAGGAGCTAGTGACACAGTCAGACAGTATGCACCGGCACCCGGGGTCAGCCAAACAAAACGCTGACGACCATCAACGCATGCTGTTGCCACCATCAGTGTGGCATTTTTTTTGTGTGTCTGCCTCTGACAACAGCGATGCCATTTGCAACCTGTGCCAAAAGAAACTGAGTCGTGGGAAGTCCAACACCCACCTAGGTACAACAGCTTTGCGAAAGCACATGGTCTCACATCACAAACGCAGATGGGAAGAACACATGAGTAGAAGCCGCACACAAACTCAAAGCCGCCCTCCTCCTCCTGCTCCAGCATCTTCAGCCACGTCAACCACTGCTGTCCTCCTTTCCCCCTCTCAACCATCCTCCACTGAGTCTCTCTTACGTAGCAGTTCCTGGTCATCTGCCCACAGTCAGGTGTCTGTCAAGGACATGTTTGAGCGTAAGAAGCCAATTTCTCAAAGTCACCCCCTTGCCCGGGGTCTGACAGCTGGCTTGTCTGAACTCTTAGCCCGCCAGCTTTTACCATACAAGCTGGTGGAGTCTGATGCTTTCAAAAAATTTGTATCTATTGGGACACCGCAGTGGAAGGTACCTGGCAGAAATTTCTTTTCACAAAAGGCAATCCCAAACCTGTACTCTGTTGTGCGAAAGGAAGTTATGGCATGTCTGGCACACAGCGTTGGGGCAAGGGTCCATATGACCACGGATAGCTGGTCTGCAAAGCATGGTCAGGGCAGGTATATCACCTACACTGCGCATTGGGTAAACCTGCAGACGTCTGACAAGCATGGAATGCGTGGCTCTGCAGAAGAGTTGGTGTCACCGCCACGACTTGCAGGCAGGCCTGCTGCTACCTCCTCTACTCCTCCTACTCCATCCTCTTCCATAACCTCTTCCTTGGCTGAGTCTGCTTCTGCGTCTTGCTCCACATCAATGGCACCCTCCAGCTCCCCAGGTACTATTCCATATCCTGGATACGGCAGTGTCATGCCGTCTTGGGGTTGATTTGTCTGAAAGCGGAGAGTCACACTGCACCAGCACTCCTGACTGCCCTGAACGCACAGGTGGATCAGTGGCTGACTCCGCACCAACTGGAGATTGGCAAGGTTGTTTCTGACAATGGAAGTAATTTGTTGGCGGCATTGAAATTGGGCAAGTTGACACATGTGCCGTGCATGGCACATGTGTGTAATCTGATTGTACAATGCTTTGTGCATAAGTACCCAGGCTTACAGGACGTCCTGAAGCAGGCCAGGAAGGTGTGTGGCCATTTCAGACATTCCTACATGGCGATGGCGCACTTGTCCGATATCCAGCGTCGAAACAACCTGCCAGTGAGGCGCTTGATTTGCGACTGCCCGACACGGTGGAATTCAACACTCCTAATGTTCGACCGCCTGCTGCAACAAGAAAAAGCTGTTAATGAGTATTTGTATGACCTGAGTGCTAGGACAGCCTCTGGGGAGCTGGGGATTTTTTTGCCAAATTACTGGACGCTCATGCGCAATGCCTGTAGGCTCATGCGTCCTTTTGAGGAGGTGACAAACCTTGTCAGTCACACCGAAGGCACCATCAACGACATCATACCGTTTGTTTTCTTCCTGGAGCATGCCCTGCGAAGAGTGCTGGATCAGGCCATTGATGAGCGTGAAGAGGAAGAGTTGTGGTGTCCATCACCACCAGAAACAGTCTTATCAGCATCGCTTGCTGGACCTGCGGCAACGCAGGAAGAGGATTGTGAGGAAGAGGAGTCAGAGGAGGAATGTGGCTTTGAGGAGGAGGAGGAAGACCAAGCACAACAGGCATCCCAGGGTGCTCATTGTTGTCACCTCTCTGGTACCCATGGTGTTGTATGTGGCTGGGGGGAAGAAGATACCCTCAGTGACTTCAGTGAGGTCGAGGAATGGGACATGATTAGCTCGGCATTTAACCTTGTGCAAATGGGGTCTTTCATGCTGTCGTGCCTGTTGAGGGACCCTCGTATAAAAAAGCTGAAGGAGAACGACCTGTACTAGGTGTCCACGCTACTAGACCCCCAGTATAAGCATAAAGTGCCTGAAATGTTACCAAATTCCCACAAGTCGGAAAGGATGGAGCATTTTAAAAATAAATTAAAAACTATGCTTTACACAGCGTATAAGGGTGATGTCAAAGCACAATGGGAATCTAACAGGGGAAGAGATCTAAGTAATCCTCCTCCTCCCACGACCACGGCGGCAAGGACAGGACGCTTTCCTGACGTGTTGTTGATGGAGGACATGCGGACCTTTTTAACTCCTATGCATCGCCAGAGCCTTTCGGGATCCAGCCTCAGAGAAAGACTCAACCGACAGGTAGCAGACTACCTAGCTTTAACTGCGTATCTCGACACTCTGAGGAGCGATGGACCCCTTGACTACTGGGTGTGCAGGCTTGACCTGTGGCCTGAGCTATCCCAATTTGCAATTGAACTTCTGGCCTGCCCCGCTTCAAGTGTCCTGTCCGAAAGGACCTTCAGTGCAGCAGGAGGTTTTGTCACTGAGAAGAGAAGTCGCCTAGGTCAAAAAAGTTTTGACTATCTCACCTTTATTAAAATGAATGAGGGATTGATCCCGAAGGGACTGACATTGGGCGATACATTTGAATAAAAAAGGCCTGATGATGAGATGAGCTGCCTTGGGCTACAAATGGTACACACGCTGGCTTTTTTTTCTTATAATGCATGATGACTTGCTTGACTTATCCGCCAACAAGTAGTGTTCAAGCCGCAAGGTTTAAGGGCACTTTCTAACTGTTTTACAAACTTCAATTTTTCTTGCCGCTGCTACAGCAGTGGCTGCAACAATACCGAATTTTTAAGGCATTTGTACATGCCTAATTTTTCTGGCCTCTGCTGCTGCACTGTGGCTACAAAACTCAAAGCAAAAAAAACGCACATAACAGTGATTAAACTGTTAAGAATAGTACTACTTAACACACCACTCATATCTGGTGGCACAGTAGATTGCACGTGCAGTGCCCCAAATTTGAAGGAGGAGGACCGACCAAGCATCTTTATCCGTCTCTTGGTTCCTCTAAATTATCTCCGGGTTCCATCTATGCCATACCTATAGTCTATTGTGCAAAAGGATGGCATATGTGGTGTTTCATGCAGTTGTGCCTGTTGAGGGTCGTGGGCCATCTTATAAAAAGGCTGAAGGAGAACGACCTGTACTGGGTGTCCAAGCACGTTTTTTGTTCAATATTTCCGGTTCCTCTAAATTATCTCCGGGTTCCTCAAATCAATGCCATACCTGTACTCGATTGTGTAAAAGGATGGCATATGTGGTGTTTCATGCTGTTGTGGCTTTTGAGGGTCATGGGCCATCGTATAAAACGGCTGAAGGAGAACGACCTGTACTGCCTTGCTGCTCCTTTTAGGCAGGCCAGCTCTTTGCATACATGCCCACAGACTCTGTAACGGATGCCTCTTTTAGGGAGAGGTGCAGCCATAATGCAGGGTCAGAACCTCTGTCTGCAACTGGTATACTTGATTGTGCAAAAGGAAGTAACCTTACTATGGTTCCCTGACCGCACGTCTTGTTGTTATATTTTGGTGAGGGTAATCATGATGGCCATGTAGACCTCCCCCGAGAGGTCTGGAAGTAAAAGGGATGAAAGTGCTAAGAATAGTACTACTTTACACACCCAAGTTAGCCATGGGTCCCAGTCCAAGAACGCATGTCTTGTTGTTTTATTTGGTGTGACTAATCAAGCAGGCCATATAGACCTCCCACCATTAGGTGTTGTAACAGGTATTAAACTAATAAGAACAGTACTACTTAACACAACCTAGTTACCATGGGTCCCAGACCGCATGTTTTGTTGTTATATTTTGTAAGGTTAATCAGGCAGGCCATATAGACCTCCCACCATTAGGTGTTGTAACAGGTATTAAACTAAACAGAACAGTACTACCGAAATAAACCAAATTAACAGGGTTTCAAGAGCCCAGGTTTTATTGTTGTACTTTGTTAGGCTAATCATGATGGCCATGTAGACCTCCCCTGAGAGGCCTGGAAGTAACAGGGATGAAAGTGCTAAGAATAGTACTACTTTACACAACCGAGTTAGCCATGGGTCTTAGTCCAAGAACGCATGTCTTGTTTTTTTGTTTGGTGCGGCTAATCATGCAGGCCATATAGACCTCCCAAAATTAGGTGTTGTAACAGGTATTAAACTAATAAGAACAGTACTACTTAACACAACCTAGTTACCATGGGTCCCAGACTGCATGTCTTGTTCTTATATTTTGTAAGGGTAATCAGGCAGGCCATATAGACCTCCCACCATTAGGTGTTGTAACAGGTATTAAACTAATAAGAACAGTACTACTTAACACAACCTAGTTACCATGGGTCCCAGACCGCATGTCTTGTTATTATATTTTGTAAGGGTAATCAGGCAGGCCATATAGACCTCCACCATTAGGTGTTGTAACAGGTATTAAACTAATAAGAACAATACTACTTAACACAACCTAGTTACCATGGGTCCCAGACGCAAGTCTTGTTATTATATTTTGTAAGGGTAATCAGGCAGGCCATATAGACCTCCCCCGATAGGGGGTGAGTAACAGGTATTAAAATGCAAAAAACAGTACTACTTAACACAACCTTACCATGGCTCCCAGAGCATATGTCTTATTATTATATTTTGTAAGGGTAATCATGCAGGCCATATAGACCTCCCCCGATACGGTGAGTAACAGGTATTAAAATGCTAAGAAAAGTATTACTTAACAAAACCTTACCATGGGTCCCAGAGCATATGTCTTATTATTATATTTTGTAAGGGTAATCATGCAGGCCGTATAGACCTCCCCTGATAGGGGGAGTTACAGGGATTAAAGTGCTAAGAATAGTACTACTTAAAACAGAACCTAGTTACCATGGGTCCCAGACCGCATGTCTTATTATTATATTTTGTCAGGGTAATCAGGCAGGCCATATAGACCTCCCCCAATAGGGGTAGTAACAGGGATTAAAGTGCTAAGAAAAGTGCTACTTAACACAACCTAGTTACCATGGGTCCCAGACCGCGTGTCTTGTTGTTATACTTTGTCAGGGTAATCATGCAGGCCATATACACATCACCCGATAGGAGGAGTTACAGGGATGAAAGTGCTAAGAATAGTACTACTTAACACAACCTAGTTACCATGGGTTCCAGACCGCATGTTTAATTATTATACTTTGCCAGGGTAATTATATATCTAACAAATCTATCTATTTATCTTCTATCGATTCTATCTAACTATCAATCTATGTATATCTATCTATCCTTTCTATCTATCTTGTGTCCGGACTGTTTTGAGACAGCCAATTGTGTTTTTGACAATTTTGAAGTAGGAGGACAGACCAATCACAGGGATTAAACTGCTAAGAATAGTAATACTTAAGAAAACCTAGTTATACCAGAACCTCCATGGGTCCCATACCGCATGTTTGGTTGTTATACTTTGTCATGGTAATCATGCAGGCCATATAGACCTCCCCCGATAGGAGGAGTTACAGGGATGAAAGTGCTAAGAATAGTAGTGCTAAGACCGCATGTTTAATTATTATACTTTGTCAGGGTAGTTATATATTTAACAAATGTATCTATTTATCTTCTATCAATTCTATCTAACTATCAATCTATGTATATCTATCTATCCTATCTATCTATCTATCTTCTGTCCGGACTGTTTTGAGACAGCCACTTGTGTTTTTGACAAATTTGAAGTGGGAGGACAGACCAATCACAGGGATTAAACTGTGAAGAATATTAATACTTAAGAAAACCGAGTTATACCAGTACCACCATGGGTCCCAGAACGCATGTTTTGTTGTTATACTTTGTCAGGCTAATCATGCAGGCTATATAGACCTCCCTTGATAGGGGGAGTAACAGGGATTAAAGTGCTAAGAATAGTACAACTTAACACAACCTAGTTAACATTAACAGTGGTTCCCAGACAGCATGTCTTGTTGTTAGATTTTTTTCAGGATAATCAGGCAGGCCATATAGACCTCCCTCAATAGGGGGAGTAACAGGGATTAAAGTGCTAAGAATAGTAAAACTTAACACAACCTAGTTAACAGTGGTTCCAATCCCAGACCGCATGTCTTGTTGTTATATTTTGCCAGGATAATCAGGCACGCCATATAGAGCTCCCCCGATAGGGGGAGTAACAGGGATTAAAGTGCTAAGAATAGTACTACTTAACACAACCTAGTTACCATGGGTCCCAGCCCGCATGTTTTGCTATTATACTTTGTCAGGGTAATCATGCAGGCCATATAGACCTCCCTTGCTAGGGGGAGTAACAGGGATTACAGTTCTAAGAATAGTACTACTTAACACAACCTAATTACCATGGTCCCACATCGCATGTTTTGTTGTTATACTTTGTCAGGGTAATCATGAAGGCCATATAGACCTCCACCAAAAGGGGGAGTAAGAGGGATTAAACTGCTAAGAAAAGTTTTACTTAACACAACCTAGTTACCATGGGTCCCAGACAGCATGTCTTGTTGTTATATTTTGTCAGGGTAACCATGCAGGCCATATAGACCTCCCCCGATAGGAGGAGTTACAGGGATGAAAGTGCTAAGAATAGTAATACTTAACACAACTTAGTTACCATGGGTCCCACACCACATGTTTTGTTGTTATACTTTGTCAGGGTAATCATGCAGGCCATATAGACCTCCACCGAAAGGGGGAGTAAGAGGGATTAAACTGCTAAGAAAAGTTTTACTTAACACAACCTAGTTACCATGGGTCCCAGACCACGTGTATTGTTGTTATACTTTGTCATGGTAATCATGCAGGCCATATAAACCTCCCCCGATAGGAGGAGTTACAGGGATAAAAGTGCTAAGAATAGTACTACTTAACACAACCTACTTACCATGGGTCACAGACCGCATGTTTAATTATTATACTTTGTCAGGGTAATTATATATCTAACTAAACTATCTATTTATCTTCTATCGATTTTATCTAACTATCAATCTATCTATGTATATCTATCTATCCTATCTATCTATCTCATGTCCGGACTGTTTTGAGACAGCCACTTGTGTTTTTGAAAAATTTGAAGTAGGAGGACAGACCAATCATCTTATTCCATCTCCCTGTTCAAAAAATGCAGGCCATATAGACCTCCCCCGATAGGGGGAGTAACAGGTTGTAGTAAACTGCTAAGAATAGTACTACTTAACACACCACGGGTCCCAGACCGCATGTCTTATTGTTATACACTGTCAGGGAAGTTATATATCTTTCAAATCTATCTATTTATCTATCAAATCGATCTAACTATCAAACGTATCTATCAAATTTATATTGCATCTATTGATCGATGTAATTTGTATCTATAGAATGTATATTACATCTTTTGATTGATGTAATTCATATCTATCAAATGTATATTGCATCTTTGGATCGATAACATTCGTATCTATCAAATGGATATTGCATCTATTGATCGATGTAATTCGTATCTATCAAATGTATATTGCATCTATTGATCTATGTAATTTGTATCTATCATATGTATATTGCATCGATTGAGCTATGTAATCTATGTATCTATCTATCAAATCTATCTATCTCGCGGTTGTGCAAATGGACTGTTTGCGGTGCGTTACACTTGGAGTTTGGTCTGTCACTGTGAAGCGGGCGTAACCCTTACACTACCTGATCGATACGACATCATAACTGATGTTTTAAAGCACGTTAATGCAAACAATTTAGGAATGTTAGGTGATTTAGGCCCTTTATGGGTTAAAAGCAGACTCTGCATCAACTATGTAATTTTCCATGGGAGTTTTGACATGGATCCCCCTCCAGCATGCCACAGTCCAGATGTTAGTCCCCTTGAAACAAATTTTCAATCACTATTGTGGCCAGAAAAAGTCCTTGTAGGTTTTAAAGTTCGCCTGCCTATTGAAGTCAATGGCGGTTCGCGCGGTTCGCCGGTTCGCAAACAATACCGGAAGTTCGAGTCCGCCTTTCGCGAACCGAAATTTTTAAGTTCGCGACATCACTATTAATCACACCTTATATACACATTGCATAATGAACTAACATATAGCAAGCCCCAAGTTATTACTCATGGGTGTAGCTAATAAGAAAAGCATATGAATTGTAACTGTCAAAACTGAAATCTATAAGTTGTATGGGATCATATATGTGGTATTTTCATATACTCTCACACCCAGCTTTATGTTTTAGAAACATTTAAAGCAATCAAAAAATAAATATAAATTATCATAATGAGTGCAGTCTAGTGAGACTGGGTGCAGTAAACAATAACATTTACAATATAATAAAATTAAATATATTTCAAGAATGTAGGTCATGTTCTAAGACATTGTTGGTACTTATTAACTTTGGAATAACCTATGCAAGCATATCCAGATAAACAAAAGCTCCAAACAAACTCTCAAACCCATAGCTGCCTAGCTGTCTTAAATGTTTAAATGTCTGCAATAACATACTTAGTAAAATTATATGGGTCATATATTTATAGGACAACAACTAGGGAAAAAAATATTTTAACCTAAATGCTAGACATTTGCCCCAATCACACATCCCACTTATTTGAGGGTATGACAATAAATACCAAGTGTTGGTTAAAGGTGGCTGGGTAGGATTTCTGAGATGTCCAGCTATAACCCAAATATATACCTGCAAATTGTATATACGGGTAGCAAGTCTAGAATTACAGGGCGAGGAGTCCAAAGGGAAATAAGAACAGCAAGATCGCTTGAGTTTACTGTGTGGATCCAGCTAAAACTAGGCTGTGACTCCCCTCCCCTATTGAGAAATTGTGTTTTGAATCCTTGCTCTACAGTGCAATGTGTATATGAATGCTGCAGATAACATATGATTTGGAAGTAGATTAAACAGTAAATATTTTGCTTCAAATCCCCAATATCTCTCCAGTGTATCCATTGCTTAATGTAATAGCTAACTTAACTATAATATAAAACTCAGATATGCAAACAATGAAGCCCAAATAAAAATTAGGAATGCAGTAAATATCAATTACACATATCCAGTACAAACAAAAAAAAATGTCTCCATGGTTTAGCCACTTTAACAACAAGAATATAAGGTCTGCATTGAAAACATTCTAACATATGTCTGCCTATTTGTACCTTCAGAACAGCATTGTAGCTAAACACTTCAGGGGAGAACTAACACGCTCTATAAAACTCACCAAATCTTATAATAGTAGGACCTAAAATGACAAAGTATACTTGAAATGCAGGCTATCAACTCATGTTTCAACACCACCATCAGGAACAGTTGCACAATATAATAGATTTTTACTTGTGTCTTTCCGTGAACTGTAGCACTTCTAAAGGAGGTATATACCTTATAGTAGATTATGTTGTAATCTGTAAAGGGTAAATCTCCATTTTATCTACCGTGCCTGCTACTTATCCATAGTAAGCAAGGACTTAGAATAAATATATAATCCAAAAATGGGTGTAGATCGTACATGCAAGTCACTTCCTCTCAAACATCATATAGTGCAGAACAAGTGTGAGTAGCAAACAAAGCTAACATAACTATATAATGATTGTTTTAAAATATCTATGAACAAAGCAGTTTATGATCCTTACTATAATTTTCAGGCAGTAGGCTAACAGAATAATTAAGATAAACACTTAGGCCTAGATTTGGAGTTTGGCGGTAGCCGTGAAAACCAGAGTTAGAGGCTCCTAACGCTGGTTTTAGGCTACCGCCGGTATTTGGAGTCACTCAAAATAGGGTCTAACGCTCACTTTCCAGCCGCGACTTTTCCATACCGCAGATCCCCTTACGTAAATTGCGTATCCTATCTTTTCAATGGGATTTTTCTAACTCCGGTATTTAGAGTCGTTTCAGAAGTGAGCGTTAGACATCTAACGACAAAACTCCAGCCGCAGGAAAAAAGTCAGTAGTTAAGAGCTTTCTGGGCTAACGCCGGTTTATAAAGCTCTTAACTACTGTGCTCTAAAGTACACTAACACCCATAAACTACCTATGTACCCCTAAACCGAGGTCCCCCCACATCGCCGACACTCGGAATTTTTTTTTTAACCCCTAATCTGCCGACCGCCACCTACGTTATACTTATGTACCCCTAATCTGCTGCCCCTAACACCGCCGACCCCTGTATTATATTTATTAACCCCTAACCTGCCCCCCACAACGTCTTCTCCACCTGCCCACACTTATTAACCCCTAATCTGCCGACCGCAAAGCGCCGCCACCTACGTTATCCTTATGTACCCCTAATCTGCTGCCCCTAACACCGCCGACCCCTATATTATATTTATTAACCCCTAATCTGCCCCCCTCAACGTCGCCTCCACCTGCCTACACTTATTAACCCCTAATCTGCCGACCGGACCTGAGCGCTACTATAATAAAGTTATTAACCCCTAATCCGCCTCACTAACCCTATCATAAATAGTATTAACCCCTAATCTGCCCTCCCTAACATCGCCGACACCTAACTTCAATTATTAACCCCTATTCTGCCGACCGAATCTCGCCGCTATTCTAATAAATGTATTAACCCCTAAAGCTAAGTCTAACCCTAATACTAACACCCCCCTAAGTTAAATATAATTTAAATCTAACGAAATTAATTAACTCTTATTAAATAAATTATTCCTATTTAAAGCTAAATACTTACCTGTAAAATAAATCCTAATATAGCTACAATATAAATTATAATTATATTATAGCTATTTTAGGATTAATATTTATTTTACAGGTAACTTTGTATTTATTTTAACCATGTACAATAGCTATTAAATAGTTAAGAACTATTTAATAGCTAAAATAGTTAAAATAATTACAAATTTACCTGTAAAAGAAATCCTAACCTAAGTTACAATTAAACCTAACACTAGACTATCAATAAATTAATTAAATAAACTACCTACAATTATCTACAATTAACCTAACACTACACTATCAATAAATTAATTAAATACAATTGCTACAAATAAATACAATTAAATAAACTAGCTAAAGTACAAAAAATAAAAAAGAACTAAGTTACAAAAAATAAAAAAATATTTACAAACATAAGAAAAATATTACAACAATTTTAAACTAATTACAACTACTCTAAGCCCCCTAATAAAATAACAAAGCCCCCCAAAATAAAAAAATGCCCTACCCTATTCTAAATTACTAAAGTTCAAAGCTCTTTTACCTTACCAGCCCTGAACAGGGCCCTTTGCGGGGCATGCCCCAAGAAATACAGCTCTTTTGCCTGTAAAAAAAAACATACAATACCCAAGCCCCCCAACATTACAACCCACCACCCACATACCCCTAATCTAACCCAAACCCCCCTTAAATAAACCTAACACTAAGCCCCTGAAGATCTTCCTACCTTGTCTTCACCTCACCGGGTATCACACCGATCCGTCCAGAAGAGCTCCTCCGATGTCCTGATCCAAGCCCAAGCGGGGGGCTGAAGAGGTCCATGATCCGGCTGAAGTCTTCATCCAAGCGGGGCAGAAGAGGTCTTCCATCCGATTGAAGTCTTCATCCAAGCGGCATCCATCCGGAGCGAAGCGGCAGCATCCTGAAGACCTCCACCGCGGAACATCCATCCTGGCCGACGACTGAACGACGAATGACGGTTCCTTTAAATGACGTCATCCAAGATGGCGTCCCTCGAATTCCGATTGGCTGATAGGATTCTATCAGCCAATCGGAATTAAGGTAGGAATATTCTGATTGGCTGATGGAATCAGCCAATCAGAATCAAGTTCAATCCGATTGGCTGATCCGATTAGCCAATCAGATTGAGCTCGCATTCTATTGGCTGTTCCGATCAGCCAATAGAATGCAAGCTCAATCTGATTGGCTGATTGGATCAGCCAATCGGATTGAACTTGATTCTGATTGGCTGATTCCATGAGCCAATCAGAATATTCCTACCTTAATTCCGATTGGCTGATAGAATCCTATCAGCCAATCGGAATTAAGGTAGGAATATTCTGATTGGCTGATGGAATCAGCCAATCAGAATCAAGTTCAATCCGATTGGCTGATCCGATTAGCCAATCAGATTGAGCTCGCATTCTATTGGCTGTTCCGATCAGCCAATAGAATGCAAGCTCAATCTGATTGGCTGATTGGATCAGCCAATCGGATTGAACTTGATTCTGATTGGCTGATTCCATCAGCCAATCAGAATATTCCTACTTTAATTCCGATTGGCTGATAGAATCCTATCCTATCAGCCAATCGGAATTCGAGGGACGCCATCTTGGATGACGTCATTTAAAGGAACCGTCATTCGTCGTTCAGTCGTCGGCCAGGATGGATGTTCCGCGGTGGAGGTCTTCAGGATGCTGCCGCTTCGCTCCGGATGGATGCCGCTTGGATGAAGACTTCAATCGGATGGAAGACCTCTTCTGCCCCGCTTGGATGAAGACTTCAGCCGGATCATGGACCTCTTCAGCCCCCCGCTTGGGCTTGGATCAGGACATCGGAGGAGCTCTTCTGGACGGATCGGTGTGATACCCGGTGAGGTGAAGACAAGGTAGGATGATCTTCAGGGGCTAAGTGTTAGGTTTATTTAAGGGGGGTTTGGGTTAGATTAGGGGTATGTGGGTGGTCGGTTGTAATGTTGGGGGGCTTGGGTATTGTATGTTTTTTTTTACAGGCAAAAGAGCTGTATTTCTTGGGGCATGCCCCGCAAAGGGCCCTGTTCAGGGCTGGTAAGGTAAAAGAGCTTTGAACTTTAGTAATTTAGAATAGGGTAGGGCATTTTTTTATTTTGGGGGGCTTTGTTATTTTATTAGGGGGTTTAGAGTAGGTGTAATTAGTTTAAAATTGTTGTAATATTTTTCTTATGTTTGTAAATATTTTTTTATTTTTTGTAACTTAGTTCTTTTTTATTTTTTGTACTTTAGCTAGTTTATTTAATTGTATTTATTTGTAGCAATTGTATTTAATTAATTTATTGATAGTGTAGTGTTAGGTTAATTGTAGGTAATTGTAGGTAGTTTATTTAATTAATTTATTGATAGTCTAGTGTTAGGTTTATTTGTAACTTAGGTTAGGATTTCTTTTACAGGTAAATTTGTAATTATTTTAACTATTTTAGTTATTAAATAGTTCTTAACTATTTAATAGCTATTGTACCTGGTTAAAATAAATACAAAGTTACCTGTAAAATAAATATAAATCCTAAAATAGCTATAATATAATTATAATTTATATTGTAGCTATATTAGGATTTATTTTACAGGTAAGTATTTATCTTTAAATAGGAATAATTTATTTAATAAGATTTAATTAATTTCGTTAGATTTAAATTATATTTAAGTTAGGGGGGTGTTAGTGTTAGGGTTAGACTTAGCTTTAGGGGTTAATACATTTATTAGAATAGCGGTGAGCTCCAGTCGGCAGATTAGGGGTTAATGTTTGAAGTTAGGTGTCGGCGATGTTAGGGAGGGCAGATTAGGGGTTAATACTATTTATGATAGGGTTAGTGAGGCGGATTAGGGGTTAATAACTTTATTATAGTAGCGCTCAGGTCCGGTCGGCAGATTAGGGGTTAATAAGTGTAGGCAGGTGGAGGCGACGTTGTGGGGGGGCAGATTAGGGGTTAATAAATATAATATAGGGGTCGGCGATGTTAGGGCAGCAGATTAGGGGTACATAGGGATAATATAAGTAGCGGCGGTTTACGGAGCGGCAGATTAGGGGTTAATAATAATATGCAGGGGTCAGCGATAGCGGGGGCGGCAGATTAGGGGTTAATAAGTGTAAGGTTAGGGGTGTTTAGACTTGGGGTACATGTTAGAGTGTTAAGTGCAGACGTAGGAAGGGTTACCGCATAGCAAACAATGGGGCTGCGTTAGGAGCTGAACGCGGCTTTTTTGCAGGTGTTTGGTTTTTTTTCAGCTCAAACAGCCCCATTGTTTCCTATGGGGGAATCGTGCACGAGCACGTTTTTGAGGCTGGCCGCGTCCGTAAGCAACTCTGGTATCGAGAGTTGAAGCTGCGTTAAAAATGCTCTACGCTCCTTTTTTGGAGCCTAACGCAGCCTTTATGTGGACTCTCAATACCAGAGTTATTTTTATGGTGCGGCCAGAAAAAAGCCGGCGTTAGTTTTTCGGGTCGTTACCGACAAAACTCCAAATCTAGCGGTAAATATAAACATCATCTAAAACATTAAATCCTCAGTACAATTATGGGCTTAAAGCTTCAGTCCGCCAGGTCCTCATCGAAAGTTCCCAGTAGTAAGTGGGTATTATAGAAGGTCTCAGTTTTTGTGGAATCAGGGGTGTATAGGAAAATTAAAATCTCACCCTATTCCCTCTCTCCACACTTTGAGTCCCGTGTATGTGTTAGACAGTTGCTGCGAGAAATCACTGGTGTCCCAAGCAAGTGACCGTGGGTCTGAACAGTGGGGAGAGTTTAACTGCTGCGCAAGCAGTGTGAGGTATGTAGCTTGCAGCCATGTTTCTTCTTGTCCAGCGGGGTCCCCTCTTCTCAAAACGGGAGAGATTACATAGAGAGTTACATGTGTTTGTAGTGGAGCTAGCAAGGAAGGCGCTGAAGCGTGAAAGGTGGGTTCATATGGGTTCACTGCTGTCATAGAAGGGTGTGCGATGTGCAGCTTTAGATTTCCACAGCTGTGTTCACTTTTATGAGAAGGAATCGCTTGTAGATTATAGTCAGCATGCTCCCATCCGTGCAGCATAGATTTTCTGATTGATTCAAATGTGGTTGCACTAGCTGGAGGCATAGTTTTAAGGCTGTTGATAACTTTATCTGCTCTTCTGGCCGTCACTTCATCATGCTGTTCTAACTTCTTTGCTACACCAACATCCGATTTTTTATAGAAATGTAAAGGGCAGGGGGCAATCACCGGGGCCCCAAAGCGCCACCCCCAGGCCTTTCGATCAAAATGGGCTCATTTAAATCGGGTTGCTGGAAGTGACTTGTGCCTCAGCTGTTAGGCGATGCGTACAGCTTGTCTGCTAAGGCAGCGTGATGCCTCTCCAGCAGGGATCGTAGCTCCTCTAGCAAATAAGAAGCAATCCCCATGTTAGGAGCTTAATAGAAAGCATTGAGAGGGGATATATTTTCAGTTTCTCTTAAGCTATCTGGATGACTGAGAGTTCGTTGATAAAATGTGTTATCATCAAAATGACGGCCCCCTTCTTGTTAAGCTAGTGAGGCAGTTATGCTCTCCAGCGTGTTGGTACATCCAAAGTCTTACCAAAATATACAATCTACACTATTTGTAGTCCCTCAAGTACAAAACGTTGGCTCGGTTTTATGGTCACCTCATTGTCAGGGTTAAACTATGGGTTCCGCCTCTAATCACCATCCCTCCAATAACACACCAGCTGATCCTATTTAACCATTCTATCTAGTAGTAATCATTGCTTAGTGTTTTGTTCCCACTATTGGAGCTATCTCTGAGCCATCTCCTTCTCTGACAGGAGTTTACCTTTAACCAAATTCCTTCTTGCTTACAGATTCATTCTTAGTAGTGCTTTCTGAGAAGGGCTACATCTCATACCATCGTTCTGCTGTATTTCTCCACCATTGGATTACAACTCTGTTTTCCTGACTGCCTTCACCTACCAGCATAACGGATCAAGTAATTAACATCTACTTTTGTCCACTGGAGGATCAAGGTAAAAACTTTCCATAATTACACTCACAATTCGTTGATGTTAAAACTCCGGTTTTTCACTTCCCTGTGTTCTGGCAAGTAACGCTACTGTGTTTGACGTCACACGCCGCATGTAGAGACGTTCACACGCTCTCACGGCTGATTCATTCTGTGGGTTATTATCGAAGCTGCAGCCACGCCAAAGTCTTCTCTCCCTACTGAACAAGTAAGCCTTAAGGTGAAATAAACTGTGTGATATGCAAACTTTATATTCACATTGGAATCATTGATGTTATTTATAACTACTCCGTAACTGTCTATTACGTGAAGTACTAGGGTAAGTTCCTGAACTATATCAAGCTGTGTTTTCCTGTTCAAATGAGCTTAGGTTACGTTACTCATAGTCATAACTTGTACCTGCACATATATTAGTATGTCCCTATTAACAGGATGTTGTTATTCCTTAACTCTCTTATATTAGTCTAATGTTTGTCTACTTTAGTTAGAGTATTTCAAAGAGGTATTTAAATACTCTACCACCTTATCATAATTACTAATATAAATACACTGAATTATAAGATAACTTTTTAAGAATATTTGTTATCTAAACATTCGGTGTTACAATACAAATTTACATTTAAAGTGGGATTGTTAGCACATATATTTTCAATCTTAACATTCAGCCAAACTGCAGAGGTTGAATATTACATAATACTAAGCCATAAAAAGATTCTGCTAACATGGAGCCCACAGAACCACCCCAAGTTGATTTGCCTCAAATTGTGTATAATTTAAGTCAAAAGGTAGACCGTATGGGACAGGCAATATTGGATTTGCAAGTAGAGAATCAAGTTTTGAGAGAAATAATAAAAGACTTAAAAGAACAATTAACAACCTCTCCTGAACCACAGGTAAGCCTACCTGAACTTTTTTCTGGTGACAGAAGGTTGTATAGGCAGTTCAAAAATGCCTGTCATTTGCTGTTTAACCTTAAACCTAAAACCTACTCTACAGATAGGATTAGGGTGCTTTCTACCATTTCTTTCCTAAGGTCCGAACCAAGAATCTGGGCTGACCATTTATGCGAAACTAACAATCCACTACTACATTCCCTGACGGATTCCTTCGCAGCAATGGATGAACTCTACAGGGACTCAGATATTCAATTGTCTGCCAAACAAAAAATGAGGAGTCTGAAACAAGGGAAAAGATCCGTTGAAGAATATATTACCAACTTCAAATTATACGCCTCAGATTCCGCTTGGAGTTTGGTATCACTTAGGAACCAGTTCAGACTCAGCTTGGCTGAAGCAGTAAAGGATGAACTCGCAAGAATGGAACTACCAAGTACCCTTGAAGCACTCATGAAAGTCGCTACTCAGATAGATCGTAGGCTTAGAGAAAGGAAGGCTGAACGAACAGCCTCAGAAGGTACAACCAGAGGGTCTATAACCACTCAATCCTACATGAAAGCTGGAGCAGCAGAACAACCAATACCAATGGAGATTGGGGTTTTTCGTGGACCACTCACACCGGAAGAACGAATGAGAAGTAGGAATAACCGACTCTGCATGTATTGTGCTAACCCAAATCATCCAGTTACTGAATGTCCGATTTTAAAAAAGAATAAGAAATATAAGTCCACATTCCTTAATAATTCTGCTTGTACAGAAAACCCTATGTTTTACTGTAATTTGTCTCTTCTATTACAGTGGGACCTTAAGAGAATAACAACACACGCAATAGTAGATTCCGGGGCTTTCGGCAACTTCATAGACACAACCCTTGTACAGCAAAATAAAATACCTTTGGTGTTAAAAAAAAAACCTGTCTCACTGAAAGTTATTGATGGTTCCATAATTTCCAATGGACCCATTACTCATAAAACGATTCCCCTCCTGGTCACTACAAGGGAAGGCCATACTGAGTATATAGCTTTCGACGTCATAACATCCCCACATTTTCCAATAGTTTTAGGTTTATTTTGGTTGCAATTACATAATCCTGAAATAGATTGGGTACACTTTACTCTAAACTTCAAATCCTCCTACTGCACTTCAACTTGTTTCCCACACCCAGTTGTGTTACAAACACAAACTGAAGAGTTAAATATTCCAGAACCCTATAAAGATTTCAAAGAAGTATTCAGTAAAACTGAAGCTGACTCACTACCTCCTTACCGCATATATGATTGCCAAATCGAACTAATACCAGGTTCTACTTTACCAGTAGGGTATCTTTATCCATTAAATCAACCAGAGTTAAATCACTTAAAACAATATTTACAAGATAATTTGAAGAAAGGTTTTATTCGACCATCTTCCTCTCCCACTGCAGCCGGTATGTTGTTTGTCACTAACAAAGATTCCACCTTAAGGCCTATAATAGATTACTGTGAACTTAACAAACGGACAGTTAAAAACCGATACTGTTACGGTACCAACAGGATACCAAGGGTTAACACCAGATGAACAATGTCCTGCATAGGGAATCAGCAACTCACAACCCAGCCAGTTTTTCCCCTCAAACATGAGACCAGGCTTCACATCAGGTTTAAAACAGAATTACATTTATTAAAGGCTAGATGCCTAGTATTTATACAGGTTTGACCCCAGATGGGGGGGTTGAAAGACTGTTGTACATTAGATGGAGGGAACACGCCCTTTGACATAATACAATAGAATACCTTGCTCAAGCTGATAACAACTTGAACACAAGACACACACTTGGCTTCTCTTATCACTGAGGCGTCTGCTCTCTAGATGTGATTAAACAATGGAATGTTTATTACTTAAACGTAATTATAGCACACAATAGCTGAGGCCAGCAAACCTGTCTTTAGAAATTAGCTTCTTAAAGCTAAACACAGTTAACTCCTTCAGTCCTGACAGAAGGGTCTGTCACATAGCTCCCCCCTTGTGGAACACTCCGGCAGACCCGGCTTGACCCTTTGGCGGGTCAACCTGGGGATGACCGGACTAGGAGGTGGTAGGCATGTCAGTTTGCTGGGACAATCCATCTGCATTCCTGTTTAGCTTACCGGGCCGGTAGCTGATGGTGAAGTTATAGGGCTGGAGGGCTAAACTCCACCTCAGCAATCTACCATTGTCTCCTGAGACCCGGTTAAGCCAGACTAAGGGATTGTGGTCCGTTATGAGGGAAAATTCCTGTCCGTATAGATAAGGGTTCAACTTCTTCAGTGCCCAGACCAGGGCTAAACATTCCTTCTCTACTGCCGCATAACTCACTTCCCGAGGAAACAACTTTCTGCTTAGGTATGCGACAGGGTGCTCTCCTCCATCCTCCCCGACTTGACTCAGTACAGCCCCCAGTCCATACATGGAAGCATCTGTATGAATGAGAAAACGTTTGTTAGGGACTGGGGCAGCCAAGACAGGGGCATTCACAAGGGCCTGCTTCAGTGCCTGAAACGCGGCTTCACAAGCTGGAGACCACAGGACCTGTTTGGGGAGGTTCTTTTTAGTCAGGTCAGTCAGGGGCTTGGCGATAGTACTGTAGTCTGGGACAAAACGTCGGTAATACCCGGCCGTCCCCAGGAAGGCTAGCACTTGGGTCTTAGTGATAGGTGTGGGCCAGTTAGCCACAGCCTCTACCTTGGCTGGCTCCGGTCTCTGTCTCCCACACCCCACTCGGTGACCCAAGTACTGTACTTCAGCCATACCTAGATGGCACTTGTCTGGTTTCAAGGTCAGGCCAGCGGCCCGAATCTTGTCCAGAACCACCCCTACATGGGTAAGGTGTTCTTCCCAGGGCTCACTGTAAACCGCAATGTCGTCCAGGTATGCACAAGCAAATTCCTGGAAGCCATCGAGGAGTCTATCCACCATACGCTGGAAGGTAGCCGGAGCATTCTTCATCCCAAAGGGCATGAACTTAAACTGTTACAGGCCGAATGGGGTGACGAATGCCGACTTGGGGATAGCATCCTCGGCCAGGGGAATCTGCCAATAGCCTTTACACAAGTCTATGGTTGTCAGATAGCGTCCCCTAGCAATACGGTCTAGTAATTCATCTACCCGGGGCATCGGGTAAGCGTCAGTGGTGGTCCTCTCGTTGAGCCGCCTGTAGTCCACACAGAACCGGGTGGTTCCATCTTTCTTAGGTACCAGGACTACAGGTGAAGCCCAAGGACTATCGGAGTGCTCGATCACTCCCATCTGAGCCATCTCCTGTATCTCCTTCCGCATTCCTTCTCGGACTGCTTCGGGTATACGGTAGGGAGGCTGTCGCAGGGGATTCTGTCCAGGTGTCTCTACCTTATGTACAGCTAGAGTAGTGTAGCCCGGCTCTTGGTAGAACGTCGCCTGCTTCTCCCACAGGAGCTGTCTTGCCTGTACCCTCTCGGTAGGGTTTAACCGGTCCCCTAGCTGCACAAGACTAGTGAGGTCAGTCTGGGGGTCCTTCTCTAATAAGTCGGGTAGGGGTAAATTCTCTGGGTTGTCTGCAGCAGGGGCACATACTGCAGCTACATCCTCTGGCCTCTCCTGATACTCCTTCAGCATGTTCACATGAAAGGATAGCTGGATCCTCTCATCTGCACAGCTGGATATAATATAGGTAGTATCACACACCTGAGATAACACCTTATACGGGCCCTGCCAAGATGCTTGCATCTTGTTGGTCTTCACAGGCTTGAGCACCAAAACCTTCTGTCCAACCTGGAAGACCCGCTGCCGGGCACCCTGATCGTACCACCCCTTCTGTCTCCCCTGGGCCACCTGGAGATTCTCTCTTACCATCAGAGACAGTTTATCCATGCGGTCCCAGAGTTCCAGAACATATGGCACGATGGGGGTTCCCTCCTGCTCTATCTCTCCCTCCCAGTGTCCTCTAATGAGATCCAGGGGGCCGCGGACCCTTCTCCCATAGAGTAACTCAAAGGGAGAGAACCCAGTAGATTCCTGGGGTACCTCTCTGTACGCAAATAGCAGATGAGGCAGGAATCGTTTCCAGTCTCTGCAAGTGTCCATGAAGGTCCTCAGCATCTGCTTGAGGGTGCCATTAAAGCGCTCGCAGAGACCGTTAGTCTGTGGGTGATAAGGCGAACTGAGCAACGGTTTAATGCCGCACACCTTCCACAGCTGCTGGGTGAGCACAGCAGTAAACTGGGTCCCCTGATCAGAGAGAATCTCCTTAGGGAACCCGACCCTAGTAAAAACCTTAACTAGGGCATCAGCGACGGTCTCTGCCTCTATATTCGACAGTGCTACTGCCTCTGGGTAACGAGTGGCATAGTCCACCACAGTGAGAATATACTTCTTACCTGATGGACTAGCCCTGGCCAGTGGACCCACAATGTCAATGGCTATGCGGGAAAAGGGTTCCCCAATGACAGGCATAGACATAAGCCTAGCTTTTGGGTGATCCCCCCGCTTACCCACCCGTTGACAGGTGTCACAAGTACTACAATATACCCGCACATCTCGGTTATAATTGGGCCTGAAGAAATTCTGGGTGATCCTATGAGCGGTGCGGCGGGACCCTAGATGTCCAGCTAATGGTACATCGTGCCCAATCCGCAGAATCTCTTGCCGGTATTTCGCAGGCATCACCAGCTGCCGATTCTGTGGAGGGGCAGTACTTTTCTGGGCAGGTTTGGGGATTCTATATAGCCGATCCCCCACCCACTCATAACATTCCCCATCTACCCCCTCTTCTCCAGCATCTGCCCTAGCCCTGTATTTCTGAAGGGTCGGATCCTCCCGGGTTTCCCTCCCGTACGTCTCTGGGGTATCCCAGCTTAAGGGGGTCTGGTCTAAGGTACAAGTCGGAGGAGAGAGTCTTACCTGGGTCTCAGCAGCAGGTGGGTCGGTCTCGGTGGCACGGGTCTGGGCACGGGTAGTGACAGGGTTAACATCAGCGGGACCCATGGGAGCATAGGCAGAAACAAGGGGGGCCAAGTCATTTCCAAGAAGAACATCATCAGGTAAGTCCTTCTTGACCCCCACATTCACAGGTCTAGCGCCCACTCCCCAATCCAAATGTACCCTGGCCACAGGTAGGCGGAACACTTCGCCCCCTGCTACCCTCACAGCCACAGTGTCTCCAGTGTGCTGTTTCTCAGACACCAAGTTCTTTTGAAGCAAGGTCATGGTAGCACCAGTATCCCGTAGACCACTGACCTCCTTCCCATTCACTTTAACCAGTTGCTGGTTATTCCGGTGGGCAGCTTGCACAAGGTCTGCCTCATGTAGCATGCCCCAGCATTCTTGTGCCTCTACGTAGCGGGCCGCAGGCTGAGGATTACGTGGGATTCCGCCGGCGGGTCTTCTCCAGGACTGCGCTAGGTTCGCTGCGTTTAGGGGACACTCTGGTCTTTTGTGCCCTAGTTGCTTACATCTAAAGCACCGAATAGGTTGTGAGTAGCACTGCAAATTGAACCGGGCTCTCTGAGGGTAGTTCGTGGTCGGAGGCCGTGTGGTATAGCGGTGCGCCGGGGTTTGGTAACTGGCAGCTGCTGGGGTGACTGGGGGTCTGTACTCCACTCTAGCAGGGGGCTTAGTGGTAGCAGTGTCCAGTTTGCGGGCATCCGTATACTCATCTGCCAAGCGAGCCGCTTCCTACAGGGTGGAGGGTTTACGGTCCCGAACCCACTCTCGAACTCCTGCGGGTAACTTGTCGAAGCAATGTTCCAACAGGAATAGCTGCAGCACCTCTTCCCCAGATACGGCTTGGCACCCCGCTATCCAGTGAGCTGCTGTGCGGTGCACCTTACATGCCCACTCAAGGTAGGAATCTCCAGCTAATTTAACAGTGTCTCTGAACCGCCTCCGGTATGCCTCCGGTGTAACCGCATACGTGGAGAGCAGAGCCTCTTTTACAGTATTATAATCCCCGACTTCCTCATCTGGAATGGCCCGAACAGCCTCACTGGCCCGGCCGGATAATTTTCTAGATAATATCGTGACCCAGTCCTCTGTGGGTACCTTGTGTCGTGCACATTGCCTCTATAAAATCCGCAAGGTACCCATCAATCTCTCCTTCTGTTTCCAGGAAGTTTTTAAAAGCTGCAAAATTTACTTTTCTCTTTTCCACTGGGTTTGCTGCGGCGCCGCTTTGGCGAAATAGGTTGGGGCCATAATATGCCAGTCTTATTTTTACCGTCCGATCAAAGCTTGCTTCTTCAGGGGTTCTGTCTGATATGCTGGGCCCATTGGTTCCTTCTGTCCCTGGTACTCTTTCCATCTTAGTCAGAATTGTAATAATCCCCCTCTTCCTGAGGTTACTGGCTTGTGTAGTTGCTCTTCTGGGCGATAAGGTTCATTCCGTCGCTTGCCACTAATTGTTACGGTACCAACAGGATACCAAGGGTTAACACCAGATGAACAATGTCCAGCATAGGGAATCAGCAACTCACAACCCAGCCAGTTTTTCCCCTCAAACATGAGACCAGGCTTCACATCAGGTTTAAAACAGAATGACATTTATTAAAGGCTAGATGCCTAGTATTTATACAGGTTTGACCCCAGATGGGGGGGTTGAAAGACTGTTGTACATTAGATGGAGGGAACACGCCCTTTGACATGATACAATAGAATACCTTGCTCAAGCTGATAACAACTTGAACACAAGACACACACTTGGCTTCTCTTATCACTGAGGCGTCTGCTCTCTAGATGTGATTAAACAATGGAATGTTTATTACTTAAACGTAATTATAGCACACAATAGCTGAGGCCAGCAAACCTGTCTTTAGAAATTAGCTTCTTAAAGCTAAACACAGTTAACTCCTTCAGTCCTGACAGAAGGGTCTGTCACAGATACCCACTCCCTCTGATTCCTGAACTGATCGAAACATTGTCTAATGCCACTATATTCACTAAGCTGGATTTAAGAGGGGCTTACAACCTCATCCGAATTAGGGAAGGTGACGAATGGCTCACAGCTTTTAGAACTAGGCATGGGCATTACGAATACCTTGTGATGCCATTCGGCCTTTGTAATGCCCCCGCAGCTTTCAAGCACTTTATAAATGATATCTTTCGAGACTTGTTGGATATATATATTGTAGTATACTTAGATGATATACTAATCTATTCTCACAATCTAACAGAACATATTAAACATGTCCGATGGGTGTTAGCTCGTCTAAAGATACATAAACTATACGCTAAACTAGAAAAATGCTCATTTCACAACACCACTGTCTCATTTCTTGGTTATACTATTTCACCTAGGGGCATTCAAATGCAAGCTGAAAAGGTGGAGTCAGTTAAAGATTGGCCAATACCAAAAGACAGGGAATCCCTACAAAGATTCTTAGGGTTCTCAAATTACTATCGTAAATTTATAAAAAAAAAATTCCTCCATTGTCAGACCACTAACTCAACTGTCAGGTACTACACATCCATATGTTTGGAACGATACACATTCTAAGGTTTTTAACTACCTCAAACAGGCTTTCACTGAAGCCCCAATATTACGTTTTCCTAACAATGATTTACAGTTTATCTTAGAAGTTGATTCATCAGATTACGCTATAGGAGCAGTTCTCTCACAACAAGACGGACCAAAGACACCTTTGCACCCCATTTCCTTTTACTCAAAAATTATGACATCTGCTGAAAGGAATTATTCAATTGGGGATAAGGAGTTACTAGCTATTCGAAGATCTTTGGAGTTCTGGAGGCACCTCCTCGAGGGAGCAAAGACACCCTTTATCATATTTACTGATCACAAGAACCTTCAGTATCTTCAAAATAATAAAACTTTATCCACCAGACAGGTTAGGTGGAGTCTCTATTTTGCTAGATTTGACTTTCAAATAGTATACCAACCGGCACACAAAATGGAAAAGCAGATGCCCTCTCTCGCCAATTTTATGCTCCTCAAAATACTCAAAACCCCATAACCATCATTCCAAAGGAACGATTCATTGGGGTCACTTCACAATATCTCATAGAAATTAAAAACAATTCTACAACAATACCTGAGTATCTACTTAATGAATTAAAAGAAAAAGATGGCATTTTCTACAAAGAAGATAAAATATATGTTCCAGAAACCTTACAGAATCAAATCATCAAACAACACCATGATCCCCCTCTCGCAGGTCACCCTGGAGAAAATCGTACTATGGAACTCATTAAAAGGACATACTGGTGGCCACTGCTCAAAGATTCTGTCTCGGATTATATAAAGGGTTGTGTCATTTGCCAAACCTGCAAGACCGAAAGGAAACTGCCTTATGGTCTCCTGACCTCCATACCAGTTTCTGACAGACCTTGGAAACAAATTGGAATTGACTTTATAGTCGATCTACACGTATCCAACAATCAAACAACTATAATGGTTGTGGTAGATAGTTTTACAAAAATGGCACATTTCATACCATTCCATAAGCTTCCAACATCAGCTGAAACTGCCACCCTTTTTATTCAACAAATTCTCCGACTCCATGGTGTTCCTTCTACTATAATTTCAGACCGCGGATCCCAGTTCACCTCACATTTCTGGAAAAACTTATGTAAATCTCTTAATATATCTCACCAATATACGACTTCATTTCACCCACAAGCAAATGGACAAGTGGAGAGGATCAATCAATGGCTGGATGAATACTTGCGATGCTTCTGTTCTTATCAACAAAACCAATGGTTCACTTATCTCCCTTTTGCAGAATTTTCTTAGAATAATTTAACCAATTCCTCAACAAAATTGTCTCCTTTCTTCGCGAACTATGGTTATCACCCGACCACTACCACGATTTCACCTGAAGCATCTGAGTCACCTTTGATTGATGAACTGAATAACACCTTACTGGATAATTTTAGGTTCATAAAAGAAAACATTATGAAAGCCCAATGTTCTCAAAAACATTACTATGATTTACGTAGGAGAGCACCACCACATTATCAAATTGGTGATCAAGTCTGGTTAGCTACCAAAAATCTAAGACTACAAGTTCCCAGTAGGAAATTAACTCAGAAATTCTGTGGACCCTTCCGCATAAAGAAAGTAGTTAACGAGAATGCCGTTACTCTGGAATTACCTCCCAGCATGCTAGTGCACCCTACATTCCATGTTTCTCTCCTGAAACCTTATACGCCTACTCGGACCACTGCTTCTCTTCCTTCATCAATTAAGGATTCAGATTTCTACGAAGTACAAGAGTTGCTTGACTCACGACATTTTAAAGGTGTTTTACATTATCTTGTCAGATGGAAAAATTTCTCTGAAGAGGACGACACTTGGGAACCAGCTTCCAACCTTCGGGCACCACGTCTGGTTTCTCAGTTTCACCGGATGTTTCCGGACCGTCCTCGACCTCAAGCTGAGGATCAGCTTGCTTGAGGGGGGAGTCATGTCAGGGTTAAACTATGGGTTCCGCCTCTAATCACCATCCTTCCAATAACACACCAGCTGATCCTTTTTAACCATTCTATCTAGTAGCAATCATTGCTTAGTATTTTGTTCCCACTATTGGAGCTATCTCTGAGCCATCTCCTTCTCTGACAGGAGTTTACCTTTAACCAAATTCCTTCTTGCTTACAGATTCATTCTGAGTAGTGCTTTCTGAGAAGGGCTACATCTCATACCATCGTTCTGCTGTATTTCTCCACCATTGGATTACAACTCTGTTTTCCTGACTGCCTTCACCTACCAGCATAACGGATCAAGTAATTAACATCTACTTTTGTCCACTGGAGGATCAAGGTAAAAACTTTCCATAATTACACTCACAATTCGTTGATGTTAAAACTCCGGTTTCTCACTTCCCTGTGTTCTGGCAAGTAACGCTACTGTGTGTGACATCACATGCCGCATGTAGAGACGTTCACACGCTCTCACGGCTGATTCATTCTGTGGGTTAGCATCGAAGCTGCAGCCACGCCAAAGTCTTCTCTCCCTACTGAACAAGTAAGCCTTAAGGTGAAATAAACTGTGTGATATGCAAACTTTATATTCACATTAAAATCATTGATGTTATTTATAACTATTCAGTAACTGTCTATTACGTGAAGTACTAGGGCAAGTTCCTGAACTATATCAAGCTGTGTTTTCCTGTTCAAATGAGCTTAGGTTACGTTACTCATTGTCATAACTTGTACCTGCACATATATTAGTATGTCCCTATTAACAGGATGCTGTTATTCCTTAACTCTCTTATATTAGTCTAATGTTTGTCTACTTTAGTTAGAGTATTTCAAAGAGGTATTTAAATACTCTACCACCTTATCATAATTACTAATATAAATACACTGAATTATAAGATAACTTTTTAAGAATATTTGTTATCTAAACATTCGGTGTTACAATAAAAATTTACATTTAAAGTGGGATTGTTAGCACATATATTTTCAATCTTAACATTCAGCCAAACTGAAGAGGTTGAATATTACACTCATTCACATCGTCGCTATAGGGTAGGACAGCAGTGATGCCGCAATCTCTCCGGTCCCTTACAAAACTCATATCGGCGATATGTCAGTTCTTGGGTCCCTCCTCATAGATGTTGGTTAAAAAGTAGCTGTAAGGGGGCGGAGCCAACTGCCAAGCAGACCAGTCGAACAGGAGAGGCGCTCCACATATTTGAATGTTTATAACTACATTTTTTGCAGACAACTAATTTAAAACGTGCTTAAATATAGCCTAAATGTGATAATCTACCATGTACGGCAGTCTTGGGAGCTAATTTGGGCTCTAGGACTAATCAGGCAGTGTTGTGCTTAAGGCCTGGGGTGGCATGCCAAAACATACGGACAAGACACTACATTTGTAACTATGCAATACTCTTTGGCCAGTCTTAGTTGAATGTGGCATTGATATGGTACAGGAGAAGCTGACTTAACTCCCTAGGAGATATGGGCGACTATCCGGAGTCCAAGCTGCAGTACTGATGATTTGAGGATCCTACAACAGCTAAGCAACAGCGCCATCTTGACTCCAGCTTGGGCGGCCTTAACTCTGTGGTGGACGTCTCCACACAATAACGGCACAAAGCCCCACCAAAATACAGAAATAGCTAGAGTGCACTGCTTACCTGTCTTCTCCCTCAGAGCATGGAGGTGGAGTTTGTTACTGTCCGGGGACTACTGCTGGAGCTAGATCGAAAGCTCAATGCCGATTTTTATTAGAGGTGTGCATATAGCGCCGGTCATCCCTACACTCGAGTCGTCCTCTGAGTCCAAAGAACAAAAAGAAGGTGCCCAAATAAAAGTATACCCACCTGGCAATGGAGATAATCTACTCTGCATTAGGGGGAGCACATCAGTGAGCCACACGTCCTCTCCTTTAGACCCAGCTATGAAGGATATGATCAACAACAAGAAGGAGATTACTGACATTGCGGCACAAGTAGTTGGGAACACTCACGATATGGAGTCGCATAATCTCTACCTTGCCGGTCCCTCAAAGCCCATTAAGTCTGAGCAGCTTCCAGGAGATTTTACAGACCTTGATGTGCAGACCCACGAGTTTGAGGTTTACCGATATGCCCAGGCAGACTTCAGAACTGGTGTAGGGTAAAGAAAATACTCACCCATTTCCCCTACATTAGAGAACTCTTGCCTCTATACATCTGGAACAAAGTTTTAGTTCATGTCCAAGATGTTAGTTGAAGTTTACCAAAGCTTGTTGTCCATTTAGTTTTTTTTTTTGTTGGGGGGGTGGGCATTTATGCTTCACAGTAGCTTATAGATATTTAACTTCTAGTTCAATTGCCATTAATAGCAGTGTTTCTGAATCCTAGCTCAGATATCCCTTTTAACTGGACACACAGTCGTTATACTATACTAACCAATTATTTTTCTATTTTCTCTCTCTTTTTCTTGATGTTTATGTTTGATGTACTTTTGCAGTAATCTGTTCCACCAAGTTTTAATTTATATATATAAGTTATTTTTAAATGTGGTACTAAGTTAGGCAGGAGGTTGGTTTGAAGTGCAGTCCATGTGTGTATCCCCCTATAGTGGTATTATTATGCATTGTTACTCTCTGCTTTAGGGCTCATATAGAGGATAGATGATCTGTCTTTGTTATTTAAGGTTTGTGCAGGTTAGAACTTGTAGTAACCCTCACTATACCCTTATATGGTACTCTAATGGTGCCCATAGCCTACAACACCAAAACACCCAACTCGTGTTTATTCTTAGTTCCTTTATAAGACCTATTTTTTTTTATTAGGGTGACATGAGGTGCATAAACTGAATCTTTAAGCTATCTACACACATACCAGCCTAATCGAAATATACTTGTACTTTTTATATGTATTTCTCCTAAGGGCTAGATTGGAGTAATCTTTGCATTCCATTACAATTATATGCTAATAATATATCCACTGGTTAAGCTATTATATTAGGCAATGAGTATGCGTTGTACTGTATAGATACTGTTCTGCACCAATAATACTTTTAACTGTGTGCTATAGCAGGTATCTCTTGTCTACCCCTTATACTTTTCCATTTAAATTTTAAACAAATCATTTTATCAGGGCTGCTTTTCCCCTTTAAGTCTCGTAACTAGCTCAATATGTATTTATTATCACCCAATTGATTATTAAATATTGCTATCATTGTTTATTGATATATGTTGACTTTGCTTTCAAGTATGTTCCACAACTATCCATTTAGTTAGCTCAGGCACCTTGCAAATAGCCCAAACTACCTCTGATGTTTTATTAAATTTGAAAAGTTTTCATAGGAGAGGTATAGACTAGCTTTGTGAGAAATACTATATTATGTGATACCTTCTACTTTACTAGTTACCTTTTCCTCTTGGCTCCTGACTGTGCCTACACAACAAGCTGTACAATGCTGATACAATAGTTTTCTCTAAGTTGCTCCGTGCACTGTCTATCTCTCCCTAGCTTGATTCAGGGTAAATCACTTCAAAACAGTAATTCTTCCCTGCCAAGTTTTGTGGTCTATGTTGGTGCAAAGGTCTACATGCCCCACATATATAATGCTAAATCAAGCCCAAGAACGAGATTTTCCCTTAATGTTATGGTATATGCCCCATCTATGATAAATGTACTTGTATGCACAGCATAAATCCCTTCATAGAATATTTTCATTTATATACTTATAAATCTCAAGATCCCCAAATGTTACATGGATCTCACTGTTATCTGGCCCTATAATAACCCCTTTGATAACTGTTCTAGCTGTCTAGTCACACTCCTCATAATACTTTGCCATATGGCAATTGAGTTCCATACGCTTCCCGCAGAGGTAGGTTGGAAAAATGAAGCCCCTGTTGCTGCCTTATTCCATGGGCTATCTGATGCGATTAAAGATGAAGTTGCTGCCAGAGATTTACCAGAGGGAGAGGCCCTCTTTCAAGGAGCGCTTGCGGAAGCCTCCTGTTCCGTTGTCTCCTACGTGTTCATTCCCACCCATGCCTCCCTCTCCTCCCATGCCTCCTGCTCCTGAGTCACCAGGTACTGCTGTGTCGATGCAGTTGGGATTCACGCGTCTCTCCGTGGCGGAGAGGGCCTTTAGGAGGAGGGAGGGGCTCTGCCTCTATTGTGGGTTACAGGGCCACCTTTGAAGCCTTGTCCTACACGGCCGGAAAAACGTTAACACCTAAGCTCCTGTTGGGGGGGCAGACCTTGGGTGGTTTATCCTCATCCGTGGACCCCTCAAGGAGAAACCTTTGGTCATCGTTTTTCTTTCCTGGGTGGACTCCTCCATAGTCAACCAGGCTCTTGTTGACTCTGGTGCTGCAGGCTATTTAATTGACAGTGCTTTTGCATCAAAGCACTCCATTCCTGTTTTGCCTCGGTCCGTTCCGCTTGCTATTGAGGCCATTTATTGGCAGGCCCCTTCAGCCCACACTCGTTACTCACGAGACCGCTCCATTATCCATGGCTGTTGGGGCTCTCCATTTTGAAACTCTCCAGTTCCAGGTGATAAATTCTCCGCATTTTCCAGTTGTTCTGGGTTATCTCTGGCTCCAAAAGCACAATCCCAGTCTCGACTGGCGCAGGTCCGAAATTTTGTCGTGGTCTCCGCATTGTATTTCCATTTGTCTTCAGAAACCAATTAAAGTCTTGTGCACTTCTTTGGTATCTCAATTGCCAGAGGAGTACCGGGAGTTCCTAGATGTTTTTGACAAGGTGCGTGCTGGTACGTTGCCTCCTCACCGGTCTTACGATTGTGCCATAGACCTGCAACTCGGAGCCATTCCTCCTTGGGCCGAGTTTACCCTCTGTCTGTTGTGGAGAATTATTCTATGGAGGAGTATGTTGCCGATGCTCTGTCGTGGGGGATAATACGCAAATCCTGCTCTCCTGCAGGGGCTGGCTTCTTCTTTGTGATGAAAAAGGGTGCTGAGTTAAGACCATGCATCAATTATAGGGGTCTTAATCATCTTACTATTAAGAATGTTTACCCTATTACGCTCATTACGGAACTCTTTAACCGCCTCAAGGAAGCTATGGTCTTTTCTAAACTGGATTTGAGAGGAGCGCACAATCTTGTTAGGATCAAGGAGGGCCACGAGTGGAAAACAGCATTTAACACCAGGAATTGGCATTTTGAGTATCTTGTAATGCCCTTTGGCCTATGTAATGCTCCTGCTGTTTTCCAGGAATTTATTAATGATGTCCTATGAGTTATGTTGCAACAGTGTGCTGTGGTGTATTTAGACAACATCCTCATACACTCACCCACGCTTGAGGCTCATCGTTCTGATGTTACACAGGTTTTTCAGAGACTACGTGAGAATGGCCTGTTTTGTAAACTCGAGAAATGTGAGTTCCATCAGACTCAAGTAATCTTCCTAGGTTATGTTATCTCCGTTGCATGGATCTCCATGGATCCTGAGAAGTTGTCTGCAGTTCTGTAGTGGCCTCGCCCAGTTGGTCTTCAGTCTATTCAACATTTTTTGGGGTTCGCCAATTACTATAAAAAGTTTATTAAAAACTTTTCTTCCTTGGTCAAACCTATTACAGCCATGACCCGTAAAGAGAATGATCCACTCCCATTGTCACCTACTGCCATTAAGGCCTTTGATGCCGCTCCAGTTCTGGCTCATCCTAACCCTGCCCTGCCTTTCGTTCTTGAGGTTGATGCATCTGAGACTGGAGTAGGTGCCCTCTTGTCTCAATGTCCTATGCCTGACGGTTCCTTGCCTCCGTGCAGTTTCTTCTTTAAGAAATTGTCTCCAGCAGAGTGCAATTATGAAATTGGTGACAGGGAATTACTGGCCATAATTTTAGCACTCAAGGAATGGAGACATCTTCTCGAGGGTACTAGCGTACCAGTGCTCATTCTTACTGACCACAAGAATTTAACTTATCTATCTGAAGCAAAACGTTTTTCGCCCCCGACAGGCCAGATGGGTGCTATGTTTGTCTCGGTTTAATTATGTTGTCTCCTACCTGCCTGTTAGTAAGAATGTTAGGGCTGATGCCCTCTCTCGACAATTTTTGCCTCTGTCCAAGGAGGAGTCTGTACCTACTCCAGTTATACCTCCTGACTATATTTTGGCTACCATACATAATAATTGGACTTCTCCCTTGAGGAAGGAGATCCTGGCTGCACAAACCAATGCACCTCCTGAGAAACCTAGTGGTAAGTGTTTTGTTCCTGAGAATCTTCAAACTAAACTTTTGCAAACTTACCACTATCCTAAAGCTGCAGGTCATCCAGGCAAGAACAAAATGCTTTGGTCTGTCACTCGACAATTCTGGTGGCCAGGTCTTCGTTCTGATGTTGATGCGTATGTTGCCTCCTGCTCAGTTTGTGCACAGAATAAGACTTCTCAACGTCTTCCTCTGGGTCTTCTTCAACCTATTGCTAATGGTGAGTGTCCTTGGACACATCTTTCCATGGACTTCATTGTCGAGCTCCCTGTTTCCAATGACAATACTGTTATCCTTATGGTGGTTGACCGTTTTTCTAAAATGTCACATTGCATTCCCTTGAAGAAGCTGTCTACCGCTTAGGAGCTTGCTTCAATTTTTGCCCGTGAGGTCTTCCGTTTACATGGGTTACCCAAGGAAATAGTGTCGGACCGAGGTAGCCAGTTTGTCTCCAGATTTTGGTGTTCCTTTTTGTGCTCAAATGGAGATCCAGCTTTCCTTCTCCTCGGCATATCACCCTCAATCTAATAGGGCTGTGGAACGGTCTAATCAAGCTCTGGAACAGTTCCTCCATTGCTATGTCTCAGATCACCACAATAATTGGTCTGAACTGTTACCTTGGGCAGAGTTTGCTCATAATAGTGCTATTAATGTTTCCTCCAAGTTATCCCCGTTCATGGCGAATTATGGGTTACAACCATCCTTGTTGCCCGATTCATTCATATCTCAGGGTATTCCGGCTTTGGAGGAGCATCTCCAGCAACTCTGTTCCACGTGGGTGCAGATTCAGGATTGCCTTCATCGTTCTTTACAGCGCCATAAGTTCCAGGCTGATCGTAGGCGTCTGCCCGCACCTTCCTACCAGGTTGGTGACAGGGTTTGGCTGTCCTCCCGCAACTTGAACCTTCATGTGCCTTCCAATAAACTGACTCCCTGTTATGTTGGTCCTTTTTGAATACTCAGACGGGTCAATCCTGTGGCCTACGTTCTTGACCTTCCTTCTGCAAAGTGCATCTTCAATGTTTTTTATGCCTCCCTCTTGAAACCATTGGTTTGTAATCGGTTTACTCCACGGTCCGGAGTGTTCATGGGTTCCCTCCTCTGATGTTCATGCTCCCGGCCTCCTCCATGCCTTCCATGCCCGTTTCCCCAATAAGCCTTTTGTCCAGCCGCAGGGGAGGGGTCGTTGAGGGGAGTGTACTGTCAGGGTTTTTTCCCTGCTTTGTTTGCCATGTGCTGCTGGCAGCCATTTTGCTCACCTCTCTTGCTGACTCTTGTGCATAGCGTGTGATGCTGCTCATTTCCTGCATGCCCTTTTATGGCCAGACTGGTGTACATCATTCATGTGAGACAGGTTGCAGTCTCAGAATTGTGATGTCATCACATATTATTTAAAGGGCCTCTGTTTAGTATGCTTTGCCCTTGTGTTGTCTCAGACCTGTTTGTGAGAGTTCCTGTTCCTGTCTATTACTTGGCTGTCTGACGTCCCTCCTGGTTCCTGATCCCTGGCTTGTTCCTGACTCTGCTGTTCTCCTTGTTCCTTATTCCGGCTCATCTGACTACTCGATTTGGCTCCTGACTCGGCTCGTCTGACTATTCGCTTTGGCTCCTGACTCAGCTCGTCTGACTACCAGCTCTGGTTTTGACTCCTGGCTTGTTATTTGACTTGTGGACTTTTTATTATTTTTTGCTATTAATAAAGGTGTGATTATTTTTGCACTTCTCGTCTTAGTCTGATTCCTGGCACCCTGACAGGGATAGAGCTAGGACTCTTCTGCAATGTGAATCTAGATAGATCTATACTCTGGATACTCTTAGACCCAGGGCCTAAACACACACCTTGACTGGCACTGCTTCATGTAGCAGGATATTGACATTCTGAAGGTTTAACCCCTTAACGACCAAGGATGTGAATCGAATGTCCTACAAAAACTGGCAATTAATGATCAAGGACATACCCTGCATGTGTTCAGGGGTTTAAAGTGCTGGAAGCGATTGTGATTGCTTCCGGCCACTTTCAGGGTATTGCAGTAATGCCTCGATATTGCATCAGCCATGTTGCCAATTGTTGGTCGGTGGGGGGGATAGGAGGTAGGCGGGCAGCCCATCGCTGGAGGAGTTCCGGTTTGAGGTCAGTGAGCATGCGCGAGGGGGGCGGAAGCGCGCGATTGGGCAGAAGCAGGTGTGACTGCTACACTATAGAACAGCTCCAGTGAAGGAGAGTGCTATAATAAAGATTTGTGAAAGGGATCTGGGAGGGGGGAGGGTATTGAGGGGGGCAGCAACACTATGGAAAAAATGGGTTTAATACATTTAATAAAACAAATCAGCCTAATTTTACTGTAAACTGGGTACTGGGGATCAGGGAGGTTGGGGTATAAGGGGGGATCCTATATTGCAGAAACTTTATTTAAAAAAAGGCTTTTATTTTAGTACTGGCAGGCTTTCTGCCAGTACTTAAGTAGGGTTGCCATCCAGCCAGTATTTTACCAGTACAGTCGGTAATCGGTGAATAGGAGCCGGTGCCGGAATGGGTATAATACCGGCAATATAAAAGCTGGGTTTTTTTTGTTTTTTTTTAAATAAGTTTTTTATTGAGGTAATAAACAATAACATAGCAACAGTACATATGTCCAGATACAGATCAAATTTGAAAAAAAAAAACATCTTTACCATCCTAACGTAGTAAATAGGCTAAGTCTAAAGCGATAAGGTGCCAGTAATATAGTCATAAGTGCCATGTCAAACCCAGAACTATACTAAGTACCTGCGAATGAGAGCTTGAACTGTGCAAAGTAACAAAACAGCAATTCTAGCAACGAGAATATAGGTTCTGGCAGAGATTATAGAAGTATATCTGGGGTGTGAATTATAAGATATAGAAGTATATCTGGGGTGTGAATTATAAGATGTATAATATATATGGTTGAAAGTAAAAAGTAAAGACTTGCATATGGTAAAGATAACTAACTGGAAATATATTACAAAAACCTCTTTTTATAACCTTTAACTTAATATAGGTAAGAATGATCCCCAACTTACTGTGGAAACCATAGAGCAATTTATCTATTCAGAGTGTTTTTTGGTAAGATGGGGGTTAGTATCTTGGTTTTATTTTGAGGGGGGGATTCAGCGGACAAGAGGCACTCTGGTTAATAGAAAAAGGGGAAAGAGGGGACGTGTCCGGGTGTTAGGGGGGTATAGTTTTGTCGCTATGATATGGTTTAGTAGGATCTCTATTGAGCTAATTATAAACTTAATGGGATGGGCTGAAGGACAGCTAAAGCATAAATTCCTCCTAAAGTATCTAAGGACACTCTTAGGTCTTGCCAAACTTATGAACTAAATGAGGGGGGCTTAGCATATGAAGAGGTCATTATGTTAACCAGGGAGGGATTGGCTGGAGATTAGTTACTGAGAGAATAGAGCAGAATATATAGTAGGTGGTATATAGTGTTTACGAACTAGATACTGGTAAACATTCAACAAAATATATGTGTCAAACAACTAGAGTTCAATGTTATGAAGAGGGGGGGCAGTGCTAGACTCTTGTTGTTAGGGCTGCAGTATCGTTCCTGTGAGATCAAAATGAGCAGGAAGTAATGTTATGAAATTAGAAGGGATTATACCTATTAGTGAGAGGACATATGGGGAACCTAGGTTTATTATTCAGTACATGTTAAATATACCACCAATACCTTACCAAGGTTTATATAATCTAAGGTAAAGCTGTGTACTGAATGATGAGATGTTAATAAGTACATTTGTATTGGCTTCTCCTATGGGCTCAGCAAGTGTTGGCTAAATCCCTAATAACTCTAGAAAGAAAAAGTTAAAACCAACAAGGTACACTTCCCTCTAACAACAACACTGTTGTAAACAGGGGGGGACCCCTCAAAATATCTTCATAGTCCCAGAATCATCCCTCATCTAGGTTGGTTAGTTGTCTTACAGTGGACAGATTAGGCTTATGCTGTGGGGTCGTAGTAATGAGCTACAATAGGAAAAATAACTTAAAGTATATATGAGGGACTAAACATTAAACAGAATATAAACAGGGTAACAGTACATCTAGATCCACTGAATTACATATGTTGGCACAAATCCTCAAATTATGTTAGGTAAGCTTTGTGGGTGTGTAAAATTGACCTAGATGTAGGTTTCTATAATTGGTACCATGAAGAATTCTGCAGTGTAAGACAGTTAGGAGGGCAAGTGAGGAACGTCAAAATACAAACTGGAACATTATAATATCTCAAAGAGCCCTATAGCTATATATAGTAAAGGTGTAACAATATAAACAAGGTAAACATTGCCTAGTGAGGGTAATGAGATAAAATAGCAGATGTGAATGTCACTTTCAGACAATAGAAATTACTACAGCTTATAATATTTTGAAGGGGTTGTATGTCTCTAGTGAGGCAGAGCTGCCGATACAATATGACCGTGAATATGAAATAGGCAATGGGATAATAAATCAATACCTCCCGGCTGGGAATTTAAAGTAACCTTAAACTGGTTATTTGTGCCTCATATTATAAAATGCAAAACTTGGCAACTTTGAATAAGGATATTAGCAAGTTTATATAGTAAAAGAATCTTATTCAAAATTAATGTCAAGTGAAGTGGGGAGAGGCTAAAAGATTAGATGTGATGTTTGAGCTTTTAGGATTTTATGGTAGTTGTTATGATAGACTGTTGAATAAAAAGATGCATAAGAGCCAGGCACTACCTTCTTACCGGACTGAAGCCAGATGTGTATGGAAGCAGAAAAGTTATCATAAAACTTTCAAAGCTGTTATTTTTTTAATTCCAACTCCGCCAGCGCAGTAGTGCTGGGCTCCGCCAGCGCAGTAGTGCCGGGTGCCCGGCTGCCAGTGACGTGACTGCTGTAATTTCTACCGGGCTGTGTAAAATTCCATGCTGAGGTTGACTGTGTCTGAATCTGATGCCTCTGACGCTGTCTGCCCCGGCTGTACAGTTCAGTGCTGCAAGAGAACTTGGTGGGTAAGGATGCATCATGCCTTGCCGGAGCCTGTTGCTGAGCCAGAGCCTGGTTAACTTAAAAGTAGAGAATGATTGAGAATCACATCACAACTATCTCTTGTTGTAGAATATTGCTGCCTGTAATCATTTTTTTTAAGAGGGGTGCACAATTTTAGTGTGATTAATGGCGTGATGACCGTGATGCTTCCTCATCCATCCAAAAATTAAACAACATCACTTTCACCACTGTGTGTCACAGCCTCAGGACAAAACAAAGACATTGTACTGTTACACAATACACTTTTCATGCTGGTGCTTCACAATTTCAAACTTGTTTTCTGTTTGTTCTATGTTGAATACTCTGATTCTGTTTTCCTTTGTGTGTGTATTTACATGCTTTGTGTATATTTACAATGCTTGTTTGCTCTTCTGCTGTGACTTAGTGCACCTGTATTTCTATTCACATGTCAATACATCAATTGTAATGCTTGAATGCAGTAAAAGCCACAGGTTACCTCATTTTTATAAAGTGAGTTTATGGACACACTTCTCTGCATAGCTTTTGAAATAAATCTTAAAGTGAAGGTAAATTTTGATGAATTAGTGCCCGGTTTTTAATAATGCTATTAAAAAAAAGGGCACTTTAATTAATCAAAATTGACATTTCAAGTGTTTTCTTAAAAAACTTACCTTTTAATCCTGAGAGCCGCTGCAGCGCTTCCTCCGCCTGTCGCAAGCCCTTGTCGCTGATCCAAAATAACGAATCCGGCTTCCTCCAATCACGGCATTCCCTCAGGCCATGATCCCCCCCGGGGGAACGCCATGATTGCAGGGAGCCAGATTCATCATTTCTGACATAAGCAGAGGCTTATGACGGCCTGGGGAATCGATGGAGCAGCTTTCAGGATTAAAAGTTAAGTTTTTGAAGAAAACGCTTGAAATGGCAGTTTTGATTAATTAAAGTGCCCTTGTTTTTAATAAGATTATTAAAAACTGGGCACTAATTCATCAAAATTGACCTTCACTTTAACAAATGTTTGAATATTAGAGAAGTTAAAGGCACAGTAAAAAATATCAAACTTTATTGTGCCTTTAATTGTTAGAGTCTGAAATCCCTGTAAAAAAGTCATAATAGATTTGCCTGTGATAGTTTGTGTAATGTGCCGAAAGAAAAAATAATATTTAAAGAGATATTCTGTAATATACATCAGCAATAAGAAACAAGTTGCAAAATATCTGCATTAAAATATGTTTTATAAGCATTTAAAAATGCCCATGTATTAGTACAATTTTCAAAGTTTTACCATCAAGGATAAATTGCTGAGATTAACTTACAAATCTTACTAGCAATGTGACTGAGTGTAAAACCAAATAGGATAATAAGATTTTTGTTAATTAGGATCTTTGGAGTATGTGCAGTCTCTGAGCTCTCACTGCTACTAAAGTAAAAGCCAGGGAATTTAAACAGGACAAGTAAATACAGTAGATTTGCATAATCAACACATGCATAATAAAAAGACAACGCAATAGCACATAGGGGCCTACCTATCAAGCTCAGAAAGGAGCTTGATGGCCAGTGTTTCTGGCGAGTCTTCAGACTCGCCAGAAAAAGCAGTTATGAAGCAGCGATCACAAAGACCACTGCTCCATAACCCTGTCCGCCTGCTCTGAGCAGGCGGAGAGGAATCGCAACAATTCAACCCGATCGAGTACGATCGGGTTGATTGACAGCTCCCTGCTGGCGGCCCATTGGACGCGAGTCTGCAGGGGGCGGCGTTGCACCAGCAGCTCTTGTGAGCTGCTGGTGCAATGTTAAATGCGGAGAGCGTATTGCTCTCTGCATTCAGAAATGTCTTGCGGACCTGATCCGCACTGTCGGATCAGGTCCACAAGACAGTTCTTAAATATGCCTCTTAGAGGCCTAGTTATCAATGTGTCTACTTACCTGCCTTCGCCGGCCCAATACGCCCGCCTAAGCTCGCCTACCATCGCCGCCACGGACCTGAATAATCTTGCCAAAGTTATCAATAAAGCTGTCAAAAAGCAGCGCACCAAGTATGGGGTGATGAGCAGCGGACTGTGATAGTTATCACTCATTCGATCTCGCTGCTCTTCGGCTTTTTCCCAGCTTTATTGCTAGCCTGTCACTAAGCACCCACACTAAACTACACTGTTCTACCCCCTATACCAGCGCCCCCGGAGCCCCCCGCAACTAAATAAAGTTATTAACCCCTAAACCACCGCTCCTAGACCCTGCCGCAACTATAATAAATGTATTAACCCCTTTCCTGCCCCCCCTATACCGCCGCCACCTATAATAAATGTATTAACCCCTATCCTGCCGATCCCGGACCCCGCCACAACTAAATACATTGTTTAACCCCTAAACCGCCGCACCCGGACCCCGCCACCACCTATATTAAACTTATTAACCCCTAATCTGCCCCCCCCCTACACCATCGCCACCTATAATACATTTATTAACCCCTATCCTGCCCCCCCTACACCGCCGCCACTATAATAAAATTATTAACCCCTAAACTTAAGTCTAACCATAACCCTAACACCCTCCTAACTTAAATATTAATTAAATACATCTAAATATTATAACTCTTATTAACTAGATTAATCCTATTTAAAACTAAATACTTACCTTTAAAATAAACCCTAATATAGCTACAATATAAATAATAATTATATTGTAGCTATCTTAGGATTTATTTTTATTTTACAGGCAAATTTCAATTTATTTTAACTAGGTACAATAGCTATTAAATAGTTATTAATTATTTAATAGCTACCTAGTTAAAATAAAGATAAATTTACCTGTAAACTAAAAACTAACCTAAGTTACAATTACACCTAACATTACACTATCATTAACTAAATTATTCCTATTTAAAACTAAATACTTACCTGTAAAATAAACCCTAAGATAGCTACAATGTAATTTATAATTACATTGTTGCTATTTTAGGATTTATATTTATTTTACAGGTAACTTTGTATTTATTTTAGCTAGTTAGAATAGTTATTAAATAGTTATTAACTATGTAATAACTACCTAGCTAAAAGAAATACAAAATTACCTGTAAAATAAATCCTAACCTAAGTTAAAATTAACACTGCACTATCATTAAATTAATTAAATAAATTACCTACAAATAACTACAATTAAATGCAATTAAATAAACTAACTAAAGTACCAAAAATAAAAATAAACTAAGTTACAAAAAATAAAAAAAATAAGTTACAAACATTTCAAAAATATTACAACAATTTTAAGCTACTTACACCTAATCTAAGCCCCCTAATAAAATAACAAAGCCTCCCAAAAATAAAAAAATGCCCTACCCTATTCTACATTAAAAATTTAACAGCTCTATTACCTTACCAGCCCTTAAAAGGGCCTTTTGCGGGGCATGTCCCAAAGAAATCAGCTCTTTTGCTTGTAAAATAAATATACAACCCCCCAACATTAAAACCCACCACCCACATACCCCTACTCTAACCCAAACCCCCCTTAAATAAACCTAACACTAACCCCCTGAAGATCATCCTACCTTTAGCCGTCTTCAGCCAGCCGACCACCGATGGAACAGAAGAGGACATCCGCAGCGGCTGAAGTCATCATCCAAGGGGCGCTGAAGAAGTCTTCCATCCGATTGAAGTCATCATCCAAGCGGCATCTTCAATCTTCATCCATCCGGAGCGGAGCGGAGCCATCTTCAGACGAGCCGACGCAGAGCCATCCTCTTCTACCGACGGACTAACGACGAATGACGGTTCCTTTAAGTGACGTCATCCAAGATGGCTTCCCTCGAATTCCGATTGGCTGATAGGATTCTATCAGCCAATCGGAATTAAGGTAGGAAAAATTTGATTGCCTGATTTAATCAGCCAATCAGATTGAGCTCGCATTCTATTGGCTGTTCCGATCAACCAATAGAATGCGAGCTCAATCTGATTGGCTGATTGGATCAGCCAATCAGATTGAACTTCAATCTGATTGGCTGATTAAATCAGCCAATCAGATTTTTCCTATCTTAATTCCGATTGGCTGATAGAATCCTATCAGCCAATCAGAATTCGATGGGCGCCATCTTGGATGACGTCACTTAAAGGAACCGTCATTCATCGTTAGTCCGTCGGTAGAAGAGGATGGCTCAGCGTCGGCTCGTCTGAAGATGGCTCCGCTCCGCTCCGGATGGATGAAGATTGAAGACGCCTCCTCGATGATGACTTCAATCGGATGAAAGACTTCTTCAGCGCCCCTTGGATGATGACTTCAATCGGATTGAAGACTTCTTCAGTAGTGATGTCCCAAACTGTTCGCCCGCGAACGGTTCACGGCGAACTCAGCTTGTTCGCGTTCGCCGCTGTCATCATTGAGGAAACTTTGATCCTGTATGTCACAGCCTTCTGACACATTAGAGCCAATCAGCATCAGACACTCTATATATATATATATATCACAGACCCTCCCAGCTCTTGGGCAGCAGCCATTTTAGACTCATAACGACCTTGCTTTCTTAGTGAGAGGACGTTTTGTGTTGCTGCTGCTGACATTATAGGGAAATAGATAGCTAGGCTAGTGTATTTAGTGTCCACTACAGTCCTGAAGGACTCATCTCATCTCTGCTGCAAGGACAGCACCCCAAAAAGCCCTTTTTAGGGCTATAACTTCAGCGGGTTTTTTTTTTTTTTCTTCTTACATTTGCCTGGCTTTCAGCCTGTGTGTGAGGTTCACAGCATATGCTGTGATTAGTGCCACAACTGATATCTGCCTAACAAAATTAGTTTAAATTTAACCAACAAAAATCTTAAATTATTTTGCTAGTGTAATTTATTTTCATTTTCTATCAGGCCTGTGTCACACAGCATATACTCTGGTTCATTGCTCTGTGCAAGCCACCAGTGGTCATATCCGCTTATAAAATTATTTTAAATTTTAAAAAAAAAACTTTTAAATTATTTTGCTAGTGTAATCTAATTTCATTTTCTATCAGGCCTGTGTCTGTCAGGCTCACACAACATATACTTCAGTTTTTTTCAGTCTTTTGGTAAATAGCTCTATTCCAGCCACCACTCATATCTGCTTCACCTTATTTTAAATTTTAAAAAAAAACTTTTAAATTATTTTGTTAGTGTAATCTAATATCATTTTCTATTAGGCCTGTGTGTTTTGCTGACTTACAGAGCATACTGTGTTTAATTGCTGCCCTCCCTAGTCTATGAGCCACGACTCATATGTGTTTAACCTTTTTTTAAATTCCCAAAGAAAAAACTTTAAATCATTTTGCTAGTGTAATCTAATTGTATTTTATATCAGGCCTGTGTGTATCTGACTTACAGAGCCTACTGTTTTTGATTGCTGCCCTTCCAAGGCTATCAGCCACGACCCCTATGTGTTTAACCTTTTTCTTTAAAAAAAAAAAAAAAATCTTTAAATTATTATGCTAGTGTAATCTAATTTTATTTTCTATCAGGCCTGTGTCTAACTGTCTATCTGACTTACAGAGCATACTGTTGTTAATTGCTGCCCTACGTAGCAGCCAGCCAGTGCCACCACTCATATCTGCTTAACATTATTTTAATATTAAAATATAAACTTTTAAATTATTTTGCTAGTGTAATCTAACTTTTTTTCTATCAGCCCTGTGTTTTTCTCACTTACACAGCATACTGTGTTAAATTGCTGCCCTACCTACCAGCCACGACTCATATCTGCTTTACATTATTTTAAAGTAAAAAAATTTTTTTAATCATTTTACTAGTGTAATTTAATTTCTTTTTCCATCAGACCTGTGTGTTTCTGGCCCACATCATATAGTGTTACACAGTTAATTTTATTTTATTTTTTTCCACCACTTATATCTGTTGTAACAACATTAGTGTAAATTTTATTTACATTTTTTTTTAACATCAGTCCTCTTCTAGTGTTATTAAATTTTAGTAGCCATTAGTGAAAGCCTATGTATCAGGCTGCCAGCATATACTGTGCCTACTTCCATCCTCAGTGCCAGTCCACAACTCGTATCTGTTGTAACATAACATTAAATGTTTTAAAAAAAAAACTTTTACATCACTTTTCGAGTGTTATTTCATATTAGTTCAAAGGCCAGCCTGCCACCACTAGTGCCAGCCTGTGTGCCAGGCCCACTTGCCAACTAGTTACACCAATCACAGTTGTTGTAACAGTATTGTTAATATTTAAAATTAAAAATTGTTCGATTGTGAATCATCAGTTTGCTTGTGCCATTGAATTGCACTTTCCTCCTGCCTGCCAGCCTGTGTGCCAGGCCCACTTGCCAACTTGTTACACCAATCATAGTTGTTGTAACAGTATTGTTAATCTTTAAAATTAAAAATTGTTCGATTGTGAATCATCAGTTTGCTCGTGCCATTGAATTGCACTTTCCTCCTGCCTGCCAGCCTGTGTGCCAGGCCCAACTAGCCAATTAGTTACACCAATCATAGTTGTTGTAACAGTATTGTTAATCTTTAAAATTAACAATTGTGTGCCAGACCCAACTAGCCAATTAGTGGCACCAATCATATTTCTTGTAACAGTATAGAAAAAAATTAAAATCATAAGTTTTTTGACTGCAAATCTTCAGTCTCCTATTGCCATTGAATTGCAGTTTCCTCCTGCCTGCCAGCCTGTGGGCCAGGCCCAACTAGCCAATTAGTGCCACCAATAATAGATGTTGTAACAGTATTGTTAATATTTAAAATTAAACATTGTTCGATTGTGAATCATCAGTTTGCTTGTGCCATTGAATTGCACTTTCCTCCTGCCTGCCAGCCTGTGTGCCAGGCCCAACTAGCCAATTAGTGCCACAATCATATTTCTTGTAACAGTAAAGAAAAAAAAATTAAATTATAAGTTTTTTGACTGCAAATCTTCAGTCTCCTAGTGCAATTGAATTGCAGTTTCCTCCTGCCTGCCAGCCTGTGTGCCAGGCCCACTTGCCAACTAGTTACACCAATCATAGTTGTTGTAACAGTATTGTTAATATTTAAAATTAAACATTGTTCGATTGTGAATCATCAGTTTGCTCATGCCATTGAATTGCACTTTCCTCCTGCCTGCCAGCCTGTGTGCTAGACCCAACTAGCCAATTAGTGCCACCAATCATATTTCTTGTAACAGTATAGAAAAAATTGTAAATCATCACTTTTTTTACTGTGAATCTGCAGTCTCCTAGTGCCATTGAATTGCATTTTCCTCCTGCCTGCCAGCCTGTGTGCTAGTTACACCAACCATATTTCTTGTAACATTAGTGTTAATATTTAAAATTAAAAATTCCTAGATTGTGATTGTGAATCATCAGTTTGCTCGTGCCATTGAATTGCACTTTCCTCCTGCCTGCCAGCCTGTGTGCCAGGCCCAACTAGCCAATTAGTGCCACCAATCATATTTCTTGTAACAGTATTGAAAAAATTGTAAATCATCACTTTTTTGACTGTGAATCTGCAGTCTCCTAGTGCCATTGAATTGCATTTTCCACCTGCCTGCCAGCCTGTGTGCTAGTTACACCAACCATATTTCTTGTAACATTATTGTTAATATTTAAAATAAAAAATTCCTATATTGTGAATCATCAGTTTGCTCGTGCTATTGAATTGCAGTTTCCTCCTGCAAGCCATCGTGTGTGCCAGGCCCACTAGCCAACTAGTGCCAACAATCATATTTCTTGTAACTGTATTGAAAAACATTTAAATCATAAGTTTTTTTACTGTGAATCTTCAGTCTCCTAGTGCCATTGAATTGCAGTCACCTCCTGCCTGCCATCCTGTGTGCCAGACCCACTTGCCAACTAGTTACACAAATCATATTTGTTGTAACAGTATTGTTAATATTTAAAATTAAAAATTGTTAGATTGTGAATCATCAGTTTGCTCGTGCCATTGAATTGCACTTTCCACCTGCCTGCCAGCCTGTGTGCCAGGCCCACTAGACAACTACTGCCACCAATCATATTTCTTGTAACAGTATTGAAAAAAAATGAAATCATAACTTTTTGGATTGTGAATCTTCAGTCTCCTAGTGCCATTGAATTACAGTTGCCTGCCTGCCAGCGTGTGTGCCAGGCCCACTTGCTGTTTCCAACAAGTGCCACCAATCATATTTGTTCTAACAGTATTGTCAATTTTTGGTAAAAACAATTTTTGGACTAAGAAGCATGACTCAGCTAGTTTAATCTATTTGCAGTTGCCTTCCTCCCAGTGTGTGTGCCAGACAGGCCCATTTGCCAACTAGTGCCAACAATCATATTTGTTGTCACAGTACTTCTAATATTTAAAAAATAAACATTTTTGACTTTGAAACATCAGTCTTTTTGTTGTTGTCAGTCTCACAGCGTATACTGTGCCCACTTGCCCAGTGCCACCACTCATAATTTAAGTAATAGTATTGTAATTGTCCATTTTAAAAAAAATGACAGGCAGAGGCAGGCCACCCCGCAGGTTCCGTGGTCGTGGTCGTGGTGCTGTGATTCCTTTAGACCCTACAAATATGCACATTGTTCAGACGCCGGGTGCCAGGGGGGAAGCGAAAAGTTCTGAGGAGGACCTAGTTGAATGGCTAACACAGGACACCCAATCTTCTACAGCTTCAGCTCCTAGTCCTCCTAACCTTGACGCACCATCTACATCCAGCTGTGCTTTGGGCACGTCTCAAGTGACCAGTGCCACTCGCCCGCCTGTCGCCACCACCAACACTAGCACCACAGCCGCTTCACTTGATCTGTCACAGGAGTTATTGACATATCAGTTGACAGAAGATGTAGATAACAGAGATATGTCTCAGTCAGGCAGCATTGCAGACATGGAGGTATGGTGTGATGATGATGATGATGTTGTACCCGCTGCTGCTTCCTTTCTTGATGTGTCAGATACAAGTGAAGCGGTTGATGATGATGTGTCGGTGGATGTCACGTGGGTGCCTGCTAGAAGAGAAGAAGAAGAGGGGGAAAGTTCAGATGGGGAGACAGAGAGGAGGAGGAGGAGGAGATGAGTTGGAAGCAGGGGGAGGTCGTCGCAAGGAGCTAGTGGCACAGTCAGACAGCATGCATCGGCACCCGGGGTCAGCCAGACAGCACGCCGACACCCATCAACGCATGCTGTTGCCACTACCAGAATGCCTTCATCGCAGAGCTCAGCAGTGTGGCATTTTTTTGTGTGTCTGCCTCTGACAACAGCAATGCCATTTGCAACCTGTGCCAAAAGAAACTGAGTCATGGGAAGTAAAACACCCACCTAGGTACAACTGCTTTGCGAAGGCACATGGTCTCCCATCACAAACGCTGATGGGAAAAACACATGAGTAGAAGCAGCACACAAACTGAAAGCTACCCTCCTCCTCCTGCTCCAGCATCTTCAGCCACGTCAACCACTGCTGTCCTCCTTGCCCCCTCTCAACCATCCTCCACTGAGTCTCTCTTACATAGCAGTTCCTGGTCATCTGCCCACAGTCAGCTGTTTGTCAAGGACATGCTTGAGCGTAAGAAGCCAATTTCTCAAAGTCACCCCCTTGCCCGGCGTCTGACAGCTGGCTTGTCTGAACTCTTAGCCCGCCAGCTTTTACCATACAAGCTGGTGGAGTCTGATGCTTTCAAAAAATTTGTATCTATTGGGACACCGCAGTGGAAGGTACCTGGCAGAAATTTATTTTCACAAAAGGCAATCCCAAACCTGTACTCTGTTGTTCGAAAGGAAGTTATGGCATGTCTGGCACACAGCATTGGGGCAAGGGTCCATATGACAACGGATAGCTGGTCTGCAAAGCATGGTCAGGGCAGGTATATCACCTACACTGCGCATTGGGTAAACCTGCTGACGTCTTACAAGCATGGAATGCGTGGCTCTGCAGAAGAGTTGGTGACACCGCCACGACTTGCAGGCAGGCCTGCTGCTACCTCCTCTACTCCTCCTACTCCATCCTCTTCCATAACCTCTTCCATAACCTCTTCCTCGACTGAGTCCTCTTCTGCTTCTGCGTCTTGCTCCACATCAATGGCACCCCCCCAGCTCCCCAGGTACTATTCCACATCCTGGGTATGGCAGTGTCACGCTGTCTTGGGGTTGACTTGCCTGAAAGCGGAGAGTCACACCGCACCAGCACTCCTGACCGCCCTGAACGCACAGGTGGATCAGTGGCTGACACCGCACCAACTGGAGATTGGCAAGGTTGTTTCTGACAATGGAAGTAATTTGGTGGCGTCATTGAAATTGGGCAAGTTGACACATGTGCCGTGCATGGCACATGTGTGTAATCTGATTGTACAACGATTTGTCCATAAGTACCCAGGCTTACAGGACGTCCTGAAGCAGGCCAGGAAGGTGTGTGGCCATTTCAGGCGTTCCTACACGGCCATGGCACACTTGTCCGATATCCAGCATCGAAACAACCTGCCAGTGAGGCGCTTGATTTGCGACAGCCCGACACGGTGGAATTCAACACTCCTAATGTTTGACCGCCTGCTCCAACAAGAAAAAGCTGTTAATGAGTATTTGTATGACCGGGGTGCTAGGACAGCCTCTGGGGAGCTGGGGATTTTTTTGCCAAATTACTGGACACTCATGCGCAATGCCTGTAGGCTCATGCGTCCTTTTGAGGAGGTGACAAACCTTGTCAGTCGCACCGAACGCGCCATCAGAGACATCATACCATTTGTTTTCTTCCTGGAGCGTGCCCTGCGAAGAGTGCTGGATCAGGCCATAGATGAGCGTGAAGAGGAAGAGTTGTGGTGTCCATCACCCCCACAAACAGCCTTATCAGCATCGCTTGCTGGACCTGCGGCAACGCAGGAAGAGGATTATGAGGAAGAGGAGTCAGAGGAGGAATGTGACTTTGAGGAGGAGGAAGAGGAAGACCGAGCACAACAGGCATCCCAGGGTGCTCGTTGTCACCTCTCTGGTACCCGTGGTGTTGTACGTGGCTGGGGGGAAGAAGATACCCTCAGTGAGATCAGTGAGGAGGAAGAACGGGACATGATTAGCTCGGCATCCAACCTTGTTCAAATGGGTTTTTTCATGCTGTTGTGCCTGTTGAGGGACCCTCGTATAAAAAAGAAGAAGGAGAACTACCTGTACTGGGTGTCCACGCTCCTAGACCCCCGGTATAAGCATAAAGTGCCTGAAATGTTACCAAATTCCTGCAAGTCGGAAAGGATGGAGCATTTTAAAAATAAATTAAAAACTATGCTTTACACAGCGTATAAGGGTGATGTCACAGCACAACGGGAATGTAACAGGAGAAGAACTGAAAGTAAGCCTCCTCCTCCCACGACCACGGTGGCAAGGACAGGACGCTTCCTGACGTCTTGTTGATGGAGGACATGCGTACCTTTTTAACTCCCATGCATCGCCAGAGCCTTTCGGGATCCAGCCTCAGAGAAAGACTCAACCGACAGGTAGCAGACTACCTAGCATTAACTGCAGATCTCGACACTCTGAGGAGCGATGGACCCCTTGACTACTGGGTGTACAGGCTTGGCCTGTGGCCTGAGCTATCCCAATTTGCAATGGAACTTCTGGCCTGCCCCTTATAATGCAGGATGTCTTGCGTGACTTATCCGCCAATAACTATTGTGCAAGACGCAAGGTTTTAGGGCACTTTCTAACTGTTTTACAAACATCAATTTTTCTGGCCGCTGCTACAGCTGTGGCTACAACAATACCCAATGTTTCATTCATTTGTACATGCCTAATGTTTCTGTCCTCTGCTGCTGCTCTTAGGGTACAAAACTCAAAGGAAAAAATGAGGCACATAACAGTGATTAAACTTTTAAGAATAGTACAACTTAACACACCACTCATATCTGGTGGACCATTAAATTGCACGCGCAGTGCCCCAAATTTGAAGGAGGAGGACCGACAAAGCATCTTTATCCTGCTCTTGGTTGCTCTAAATTATCTCCGGGTTCCATCTATGCCATACCTGTACTCTATTGTGCAAAAGGGTGGCATATGTGGTGTTTCATGCTGTTGTGCCTGTTGAGGGTCGTGGCCCATGGTATAAAAAGGCTGAAGGAGAACGACCTGTAATGGGTGTCCAAGCACATTTTTTGTTAAATGTTCCCGGTTCCTCTCAATTATCTCAGAGGTTCCGAAAATCAATGCCATACCTGTACTCGATTGTGCAACAGGATGGCATATGTCCTCTTTCCTGCTGTTGTTTCTGTTGAGTGTCCTGGACACTCTTATAAAAAGGCTGAAGGAGAACGACCTGTACTGGGTGTCCAATCATTTTTTTTGTTCAATTTCCCGGTTCATAAAAATTATCTCCGGGTTTCTAAAATCAATGCCGTACCTGTACTCTATTGTTCAAAAGGATGCAAAATGTCCGCTTTCCAGCTGTTGTTTCTGTTGAGGGTCCTGGACCCTCTTATAAAAAGGCTGAAGGAGAAAGAAGTGTACTGGGTGTCCAATCATTTTTTTCGTTCAATTTCCCGTTTCCTAAACATTCTCTCTGGGTTTCTAAAATCAATGCTGTACCTGTACTCTATTGTTCAAAAGGATGCCATATGTCCTCTTTCCTGCTGTTGTTTTTGTTGAGGGTCCTGGACCCTCTTTTAAAAAAGGCTGAAGTAGAAAGAATTGTACTGGGTGTCCAATAATTTTTTTGCTTCAATTTCCTGGTTGCAACAAATTATCTCCGGGTTTCTAAAATCAATGCCTTACCTGTAATCTATTGTTCAAAAAGATGCCATATGTCCTTTTTCCTGCTGTTGTTTTTGTTGAGGGTCTGGGACCCTCTTATAAAATGGTTGAAGTCGAACGACCTGTACTGTACTGGGTGTCCATGCATGGTTTTTAGTTCAATTTCCCGTTTCCTAAAAATTATCTCATGGTTTCTAAAATCAATGCCTTACCTGTAATCTATTGTTCAAAAGGATGCCATATGTCCTCTTTCCTGCTGTTGTTTCTGTTGAGGGTCCTGGACCCTCTTATAAAAAGGCAGAAAGAGAAAGAAGTGTACTGGGTGTCCAATCAATGTTTTTTTCTATTTCCTGTTTCCTAAAAATTATCTCCGGGTTTCTAAAATCAAGGCCTTACCTGTAATCTATTGTTCAAAAGGATGCCATATGTCCTTTTTCCTGCTGTTGTTTTTGTTGAGGGTCCGGGACCCTCTTATAAAATGGTCGAAGGCGAACAACCTGTACTGTACTGGGTGTCCAAGCATGGTTTTTAGTTCAATTTCACGGTTTCTAAAAAATATCTCCGTGTTCCTAAAATCAATGCCATACCTGTACTCTGTTGTTCAAAAGGATGGCATAGGTGGTGTTTCCTGCTGTTGTGGCTGTTTAGGTTCGTGGGCCATCATATAAAATGGCTGAAGGAGAACGACCTTGCTGCTCCTTTTAGGCAGGCCATCTCTTTGCATACATGCCCACAGATTCTGTAATGGATGCCTCTTTTAGGGAGAGGTGCAGCCATAATGCAGGGTCAGAACCTCTGCCTGCAACTGTTATAGTCGATTTTGCGAAAGGAAGTAACCTTACCATGGTTCCCTGACCGCACGTCTTGTTGTTTTATTTTGTTGAGGGTAATCATGATGGCCATGTAGACCACCCCCGAGAGGCCTGGAAGTAACAGGGATGAAAGTGCTAAGAATAGAACTACTTTAAACAACCAAGTTAGTCATGGGTCTTAGTCCAAGACCGCATGGCTTTTTTTGGGTTGGGTGCGGCTAACCATGCAGGCCATATAGACCTGCCACCATTCAGTGTTGTATCAGGTATTAAACTAATAAGAACAGTACTACCAAAATAAAGCCAATTAACAGGCTTTGAAGAGCCAAGGTTTTATTGTTGTACTATGTTAGGCTAAACATGATGGCCATGTAGACCACCCCCGAGAGGCCTGGAAGTAACAGGGATGAAAGTGCTAAGAATAGTACTACTTGAAACAACCGAGTTAGCCATGGGTCTTAGTCCAAGACCGCTTGGCTATTTTTTGGGTTGGGTGCGGCTAATCATGCAGGCCATATAGACCTGCCACCATTCGGTGTTGTATCAGGTATTAAACTAATAAGAACAGTACTACCAAAATAAAGCCAATTAACAGGCTTTGAAGAGCCAAGGTTTTATTGTTGTACTATGTTAGGCTAAACATGATGGCCATGTAGACCACCACCGAGAGGCCTGGAAATAACAGGGATGAAAGTGCTAAGAATAGTACTAATTGAAACAACCGAGTTAGCCATGGGTCTTAGTCCAAGACCGCATGGCTTTTTTTGGGTTGGGTGCGGCTAATCATGCAGGCCATATAGACCTGCCACCATTCGGTGTTGTATCAGGTATTAAACTAATAAGAACAGTACTACCAAAATAAAGCCAATTAACAGGCTTTGAAGAGCCAAGGTTTTATTGTTGTACTATGTTAGGCTAAACATGATGGCCATGTAGACCACCCCCGAGAGGCCTGGAAGTAACAGGGATGAAAGTGCTAAGAATAGTACTACTTGAAACAACCGAGTTAGCCATGGGTCTTAGTCCAGGACCGCTTGGCTTTTTTTTGGGTTGGGTGCGGCTAATCATGCAGGCCATATAGACCTGCCACCATTCGGTGTTGTATCAGGTATTAAACTAATAAGAACAGTACTACCAAAATAAAGCCAATTAACAGGCTTTGAAGAGCCAAGGTTTTATTGTTGTACTATGTTAGGCTAAACATGATGGCCATGTAGACCACCACCGAGAGGCCTGGAAGTAACAGGGATGAAAGTGCTAAGTATAGTACTACTTGAAACAACCGAGTTAGCCATGGGTCTTAGTCCAAGACCGCTTGGCTTTTTTTTGGGTTGGGTGCGGCTAATCATGCACGCCATATAGACCTGCCACCATTCGGTGTTGTATCAGGTATTAAACTAATAAGAACAGTACTACCAAAATAAAGCCAATTAACAGGCTTTGAAGAGCCAAGATTTTATTGTTGTACTATGTTAGGCTAAACATGATGGCCATGTAGACCACCCCCTGGAGGCCTGGAAGTAACAGGGATGAAAGTGCTAAAAATAGTACTACTTGAAACAACCGAGTTAGCCATGGGTCTTAGTCCAAGACCGCTTGGCTTTTTTTTTGGGTTGGGTGTGGCTAATCATGCAGGCCATATAGACCTGCCACCATTCGGTGTTGTATCAGGTATTAAACTAATAAGAACAGTACTACCAAAATACAGCCAATTAACAGGCTTTGAAGAGCCAAGGTTTTATTGTTGTACTATGTTAGGCTAAACATGATGGCCATGTAGACCACCCCCTGGAGGCCTGGAAGTAACAGGGATAAAAGTGCTAAGAATAGTACTACTTGAAACAACCGAGTTAGCCATGGGTCTTAGTCCAAGACCGCTTGGCTTTTTTTTGGGTTGGGTGCGGCTAATCATGCAGGCCATATAGACCTGCCACCATTCGGTGTTGTATCAGGTATTAGACTAATAAGAACAGTACTACCAAAATAAAGCCAATTAACAGGCTTTGAAGAGCCAAGGTTTTATTGTTGTACTATGTTAGGCTAAACATGATGGCCATGTAGACCACCCCCGAGAGGCCTGGAAGTAACAGGGATGAAAGTGCTAAGAATAGTACTACTTGAAACATCCGAGTTACCCATAGGTCTTAGTCAAAGACCGCTTGGCTTTTTTTTGGGTTGGGTGCGGCTAATCATGCAGGCCATATAGACCTGCCGCCATTCGGTGTTGTATCAGGTATTAAACTAATAAGAACAGTACTACCAAAATAAAGCCAATTAACAGGCTTTGAAGAGCCAAGGTTTTATTGTTGTACTATGTTAGGCTAAACATGATGGCCATGTAGACCACCACAGAGAGGCCTGGAAGTAACAGGGATGAAAGTGCTAAGAATAGTACTACTTGAAACAACCGAGTTAGCCATGGGTCTTAGTCCAAGACCGCTTGGCTTTTTTTTGGGTTGGGTGCGGCTAATCATGCAGGCCATATAGACCTGCCACCATTCTGTGTTGTATCAGGTATTAAACTAATAAGAACAGTACTACCAAAATAAAGCCAATTAACAGGATTTGAAGAGCTAAGGTTTTATTGTTGTACTATGTTAGGCTAAACATGATGGCCATGTAGACCACCCCCGAGAGGCCTGGAAGTAACAGGGATGAAAGTGCTAAGAATAGTACTACTTGAAACAACCGAGTTAGCCATGGGTCTTAGTCCAAGACCGCTTGGCTTTTTTTGTGGGTTGGGTGCGGCTAATCATTCAGGCCATACAGACCTTCCACCATTCGGTGTTGTATCAGGTATTAAACTAATAAGAACAGTACTACCAAAATAAAGCCAATTAACAGGCTTTGAAGAGCCAAGGTTTTATTGTTGTACTATGTTAGGCTAAACATGATGGCCATGTAGACCACCCCCTGGAGGCCTGGAAGTAACAGGGATGAAAGTGCTAAGAATAGTACTACTTGAAACAACCGAGTTAGCCATGGGTCTTAGTCCAAGACCGCTTGTCTTTTTTTGGGGTTGGGTGCGGCTAATCATGCAGGCCATATAGACCTGCCACCATTCGGTGTTGTATCAGGTATTAGACTAATAAGAACAGTACTACCAAAATAAACCCAATTAACAGGCTTTGAAGAGCCAAGGTTTTATTGTTGTACTATGTTAGGCTAAACATGATGGCCATGTAGACCACGCCTGAGAGGCCTGGAAGTAACAGGGGTGAAAGTGCTAAGAATAGTACTACTTGAAACAACCGAGTTAGCCATGGGTCTTAGTCCAAGACCGCTTGGCTTTTTTTTGGGTTGGGTGCGGCTAATCATGCAGGCCATATAGACCTGCCACCATTCGGTGTTGTATCAAGTATTAAACTAATAAGAACAGTACTACCAAAATACAGCCAATTAACGGGCTATCAAGAGCCAAGGTTTTATTGTTGTATTTTGTTAGGATAATCATGATGGCCATGTAGACCACCCCTGAGAGGCCTGGAAGTAACAGGGATGAAAGTGCTAAGAATAGTACTACTTTTTAAACAACCAAGTTAGCCATGGGTCTTAGTCCAAGACCGCATGGCTTTTTTTTTGGGTTGGATGCGGCTAATCATGCAGGCCATATAGACCTCCCACCATTCGGTGTTGTAACAGGTATTAAACTAATAACAACAGTACTAATTAACACAACCTAGTTACCATGGGTCCCAGAGCATATGTTTTATTATTATATTTTGCTAGGGTAATCATGCAGGCCATATAGACCTCCCCCGATAGGGTGAGTAACAGGTATTAAAATGCTAAGAAGAGTACTACTTAACACAACCTAGTTACCATGGGTCCCAGACCGCATGTCTTGTTACTATATTTTGTAAGGGTAATCATGCAGGCCATGTAGACCTCCCCCGATAGGGTGAGAAACAGGTTTTGAAATGCTAAGAACAGTACTACTTAACACAAACTTACCATGGGTCCATGAGCATATATCTTATTATTATATTTTGTTAGGGTAATCATGCAGGCCATATAGACCTCCCCCGATAGGGTGAGTAACAGGTATTAAAATGCTAAGAAGAGTACTACTTAACACAACCTAGTTACCATGGGTCCCAGACAGCATATCTTGTTACTATATTTTGTAAGGGTAATCATGCAGGCCATATAGACCTCCCCCGATAGGGTGAGTAACATGTTTTGAAATGCTAAGAACAGTACTACTTAACACAACCTTACCATGGGTCCCAGAGCATATGTTTTATTATTATATTTTGTTAGGGTAATCATGCAGGCCATATAGACCTCCTCCGATAGGGTGAGTAACAGGTATTAAAATGCTAAGAACAGTACTACTTAACACAACCTTACCATGGGTCCCAGAACCAGAGCAGATGTCGTATTATTATATTTTGTATGGGTAATTATGCAGGCCGTATAGACCTCCCCCGATAGGGGGAGTTACAGAGATTAAAGTGCTAAGAATAATACTACTTAAAACACAATCTAGTTACCATGGGTCCCAGAACGCATGTCTTATTATTATATTTTGTCAGGGTAATCATGCAGGCCATATAGAACTCCCACGATAAGGGAAGTTACAGGGCTGAAAGTGCTAAGAATAGTACTACTTAACACAACCTAGTTACCATGGGTCCATGACCGCATGTTTTCTTATTATACTTTGTCAGGGTAATCATGCAGGCCATATAGACCTCCCTTGATAGGGGGAGTAACAGGGATTACAGTTCTAAGAATAGTACTACTTAACACAACCTAGTTACCATGGGTCCCAGACCAGATGTTTTGTTGTTATACTTTGTCAGGGTAATCATGCAGGCCATATAGAACTCCACCGAAAGGGGGAGTAAGAGGGATTAAAGTGCTAAGAAAATTTTTACTTAACACAACCGAATTACCATGGGTCCCAGACCACGTGTCTTGTTGTTATACTTTGTCAGGGTAATCATACACGCCATATAGACCTCCACCGATAGGAGGAGTTACAGGGCTGAAAGTGCTAAGAATAGTACTACTTAACACAACCTAGTTACCATGGGTCCAAGACCGCATGTTTAATTATTATACTTTGTCAGGGTAATTATATAACTAACAAATCTATCTCTCTTCTATCGATTCTATCTAACTATCAATCTATGTATATCTATCTATCCTATCTATCTATCTATCTATCTATCTATCTATCTATCTATCTATCTATCTTGTGTCCGGACTGTTTTGAGACAGCCACTTGTGTTTTTGACAAATTTGAAGTAGGAGGACAGACCAATCATCTTCTTCCATCTCCCGGTTCCAAAAATGAAGGCCATATAGACCTCCCCCAATAGGGGGAGTAACAGGTTGTAGTAAACTGCTAAGAATAGTACTACTTAACACACCACGGGTCACAGACCGCATGTCTTATTGTTATACTCTGTCAGGGAAATATATATATTTCAAATCTATTTATTTATCTATCAAATCGATCAAACTATCAAACGTATCTATCAAATGTAGATTGCATCTATTGATCAATGTAATTCGGATCAATAAAATGTATATTACATATTTTGGTTGATGTAATTCATATCTATCAAATGTATATTGCATCTTTGGATCGATAACATTCATATCTATCAAATGGATATTGCATCTATTGATCTATGTAATCCGTATCTATCAAATGTATATTGCATCTATTGTAATTTGTATCGATCATATGTATATTGCATCTATTGAGCTATGTAATTTATGTATCTATCTATCAAATCTATCTATCTCGTGGTTGTGCAAATGGACTGTTTGCGGTTGTTTGCGGTGCGTTACACTTGGAGTTTGCTCTGTCACTGTGAAGCGGCCGTAACACTTACACTACCTGATAGATACAACATCATAACTGATGTTTTAAAGCACGTTATTGCAAACAATTTGGGGATGTTAGGTGATTTAGGCCCTTTATGGGTTAAAAGCAGACTCTGCATCAACTATGTAATTTTCCATGGGAGTTTTGCCAGGGATCCCCCTCCAGCATGCCACAGTCCCGGTGTTAGTCCACTTGAAACAACTTTTAGTCCTTGTAGGTTTTAAAGTTCGCCTGCCTATTGAAGTCAACGCCGGTTCGCGAACAATACCGGAAGTTCGAGTCCGCCGTTCGCGAACAGAAATTTTTAAGTTTGCGACATCACTATTCTTCAGCGACTTCGTCCGCTGCGGATGTCCTCTTCGGTTTCATCAGTGGTCGGTTGGCTGAAGACGGCTAAAGGTAGGATGATCTTCAGGGGGGTAGTGTTAGGTTTATTTAAGGGGGGTTTGGGTTGGAGTAGGTGTATGTGGGTGGTGGGTTTTAATGTTGGAGTGGGTTGTATTTTTATTTTACAGGCAAAAGAGCTGATTTCTTTGGGGCATGCCCCGCAAAAGGCCCTTTTAAGGGCTGGTAAGGTAAAAGAGCTGTTAACTTTTTAATGTAGAATAGGGTAGGGAATTTTTTTATTTTGGGGGGCTTTGTTATTTTATTAGGGGGCTTAGATTAGGTGTAAGTAGCTTAAAATTGTTGTAATATTTTTTAAATGTTTGTAACTTAGTTTTTTTTATTTTTTGTACTTTAGTTAATTTAATTGTATTTAATTGTAGTTATTTGTAGCTAATTTATTTAATTAATTTAATGATAGTGCAATGTTAGGTTTAATTGTAACAGGTTAGGATTTATTTTACAGGTAATTTTGTATTTCTGTTAGCTAGGTAGTTCTTAAATAGTTAATAACTATTTAATAACTATTCTAACTAGCTAAAATAAATACAAAGTTACCTGAAAAATAAATATAAATCCTAAAATAGCTACAATATAATTATTAATTACATTGTAGCTATCTTAGGGTTTATTTTACAAGTAAGTATTTAGTTTTAAATAGGAATACTTTATTTAAGTATAGTGTAGTGTTAGGTGTAATTGTAACTTAGGTTTTTATTTTACAGGTAAATTATTTCTATTTATTTTAACTAGGTAGCTATTAAATAGTTAATAACTATTTAATAGCTATTGTAGCTAGTTAAAATAAATTGAAATTTGCCTGTAAAATAAAAATAAGTCCTAAGATAGCTACAATATAATTATTATTTATATTGTAGCTATATTAGGGTTTATTTTAAAGGTAAGTATTTAGTTTTAAATAGGATTAATTTAGTTAATAAGAGTTATAATATTTAGATGTATTTAATTAATATTTAAGTTAGGGCGGTGTTAGGGTTAGACTTAGGTTTAGGGGTTAATAATTTTATTATAGTGGCGGTGGTGTAGGGGGGGCAGGATAGGGGTTAATAAATTTATTATAGTGGCGGCGGTGTAGGGGGGGCAGGATAGGGGTTAATAGGTATTATGAAGGTAGCGGTGGGGTCCGGGAGCGGCGTTTTAGGGGTTAACATATTTATTGTAGTGGCTGCGGGGTCCGGGAGCGGTAGTTTAGCGGTTAACATATTTTTTATAGTGGCGGCGGGGTCCGGGAGCAGCAGTTTAGGGGTTAATCGGTTTATTATAGTTGCGTCGGGGTCCGGGAGCGGCGGTTTAGGGGGTAATACATTTATTTAGTTGTGGCGGTGTAGGGGGGGCAGATTAGGGGTGTTTAGACTCGGGGTACATGTTAGGGTGTTAGGTGTAGACAGCTCCCATAGGAATCAATGGGATGTCTGGCAGCAGCGAACATGAATTGGTTGATGTAATTCATATCTATCAAATGTATATTGCATCTTTGGATCGATAACATTCATATCTATCAAATGGATATTGCATCTATTGATTTATGTAATCCGTATCTATCAAATGTATATTGCATCTATTGTAATTTGTATCGATCATATGTATATTGCATCTATTGAGCTATGTAATCTATGTATCTATCTATCAAATCTATCTATCTCGTGGTTGTGCAAATGGACTGTTTGCGGTTGTTTGCGGTGCGTTACACTTGGAGTTTGCTCTGTCACTGTGAAGCGGCCGTAACCCTTACACTACCTGATAGATACGACATCATAACTGTTTTTTTAAAGCACGTTATTGCAAACAATTTGGGGATGTTAGGTGATTTAGGCCCTTTATGGGTTAAAAGCAGACTCTGCATCAACTATGTAATTTTCCATGGGAGTTTTGCCAGGGATCCCCCTCCTTGCCAGGGATCCCCCTAAACTGATTAACCCCTAAACTGCTGCTCCCGGACCCCGCCGCCACTATAAAAAATATGTTAGGTGTAGGTGTAGACAGCTCCCATAGGAATCAATGGGATGTCGGGCAGCAGCGAACATGAATTTCGCTATGGTCAGACTCCCATTGATTCCTATTGGATCCGCCACCTCCAGGGCGGCGGATTGAAAACCAGGTACGCTGGGCCGGAAAAGTGCCTAGCGTACCTGCTAGTTCTTTGATAACTAGCAAAAGTAGTCAGATTGTGCAAAACTTTTGTTCGGAACATCTGGAGTGACGTAAGAATCGATCTGTGTCGGACTGAGTCCGGTGGATCGAAACTTACGTCACTACATTCTACTTGATATCTACAGCGGATCAGCCTCGCCACAAATACGCTGCAGAATTCCAGCGTATTTGAGGTTGACGGCTTGATAACTAGGGAACTATGTCTCAACTTCAAATGAGTTGTAGATATTTTTCTGACAAATTTCAAAGTTATGTTTATTTCCATTTCTCCTATATCATGTGACAGCCATCAGCCAATCACAAATGCATATACATATATTCTGTGAATTTTTGCACATGCTCAGTAGGAGCTGGTCACTCAAAAAGTGTAAATAAAAATAAATTGCACATTGTGTTGAAGGTAGTGTATTGGAAAGTTGTTTAAAAGTGCTGCTTTATCTGAATCATGAAAGTTTATTTTGACATGAGTAGACCAGAATGAAGGAGGGGGACTCTGAAAACTAGCTACTGGTGCATTCTGAAACAAACTTTCCAGGCTGTCTCTTTGGGGAATATGTAACCTTAGCTGTATGTCTGAGTTTTATTAAATCAGAGCTATAGTTATTGGGGCAATCTTGTGTTCCCTGTTATTCCCCTTCATTCATGAAGCACACCCTGTTGCTTATTGTTAGACAACTTTACTACCAGATATTTTCTTTTTCACCTTAGTCAATATTTATTTAGTATAGCAGCTGAAAAAAAATACTTTTCTTTACTAGGTTTAAAAAGCATTCTTTTGTTCTTTTACTAGGTGTAAATAAAGCATTATTCACTCTTGCTAAACTATATTAGGATGTACATATGTTAATGGACACACTTCTCTGCATAGATCAATTTTGATGAATTAGGTTTAAAGAAACACACGGCTAGATTTAGAGTTTTGTCGTTAACGACCCGCGTAGCTAACGCATGCTTTTTTTGCCCCGCACCTTTTAAATACCGCTGGTATTTAGAGTTCACAGAATGGCTGCGTTTTCAGTGCGTTAGGCTCCAAAAAGGGAGCGTAGAGCATAATTTATCGCCACTGAACTCTCAATACTAGCGGTGCTTACGGACGCGGCCAGCTTCAAAACCATGCTCGTGCACGATTCCCCCATAGAAAACAATGGGGCATTTTGAGCTGAAAAAAAACCTTACACCTGCAAAAAAGCAGCGTTCAGCTCTTAACGCAGCCCCATTGTTTCCTATGGGGAAACAGTTTCTATGTCTGCACCTAACACCCTAACATGTACCCCGAGTCTAAACACCCCTAAACTTACACTTATTAACCCCTAATCTGCCGCCCCCGCTATCGCTGACCCCTGCATATTATTATTAACCCCTAATCTGCCACTCCGTACACCGCCGCCACCTACGTTATCCCTATGTACCCTTATCTGCTGCCCCTAACACCGCCGACCCCTATATTATATTTATTAACCCCTAATCTGCCCCCCACAACGTCGCCTCCACCTACCTACAATTATTAACCCCTAATCTGACGACCGGACCTCACCGCTACTATAATAAATGTATTAACCGCTAATCCACCTCACTCCCGCCTCAATAACCCTATAATAAATAGTATTAACCCCTAATCTGCCCTCCCTAACATCGCCGACACCTAACTTCAAGTATTAACCCCTAATCTGCCGACCGGACCTCACCACATCTCTAATAAATGTATTAACCCCTAAAGCTAAGTCTAACCTTAACACTAACACCCCCCTAAATTAAATATAATTTAAATCTAACGAAATAAATTAACTCTTATTAAATAACTTATTCCTATTTAAAGCTAAATACTTACCTGTAAAATAAACCCTAATATAGCTACAAGATAAATTATAATTATATTGTAGCTATTTTAGGATTAATATTTATTTTACAGGCAACTTTGTATTTATTTTAACCAGGTACAATAGCTATTAAATAGTTAAGAACTATTTAATAGCTACCTAGTTAAAATAATTACAAAATTATCTGTAAAATAAATCCTAACCTAAGTTACAATTAAACCTAACACTACACTATCAATAAATTAATTAAATAAAATACCTACAATTATCTACAATTAAACCTAACACTACACTATCAATAAATTAATTAAATACAATACCTACAAATAAATACAATGAAATAAACTAACTAAAGTACAAAAAATAAAAAAGAACTAATGCGAGCTCAATCTGATTGGCTGATCCAATCAGCCAATCGGATTGAACTTGAATCTGATTGGCTGATTCCATCAGCCAATCAGAATTTTCCTACCTTAATTCCGATTGTCTGATAGAATCCTATCAGCCAATCGGAATTTTAGGGACGCCATCTTGGATGACGTCCCTTAAAGGAGCCTTCATTAGTCGGTAGTCCATCGGGCCAGCAGGATGTTCCGCGTCGGTAGTCTGCAAGATGGATCCTGAAGAAAGAAGATTGAAGACCCCGCTTGGAAGATGACATCGCCTGGATGGAAGATGTCTTCAGCGCCGCTTGGAAGATCACTTCATTGGATGGAAGATTTCTTCAGCGCCCCTTGGAGGATCACTTCTGCCGCTTCGGATCTCCTTTTCAGTTCCATCGGTGGCTCGGCTGAGTGAAGACGACTCAAGGTAGGATGATCTTCAGGGGGGTAGTGTTAGGTTTTTTTAAGGGGGGTTTGGGTTAGATTAGGGGTATGTGGGTGGTGGGTTTTAATGTTGGGGGGGTTGTATTTTTCTTTTACAGGCAAAAGAGCAGTTTTCTTTGGGGCATGCCCCGCAAAAGGCCCTTTTGAGGGCTGCTAAGGTAAAAGAGCTTTGAACTTTTTTAATTTAGAATAGGGTAGGGCATTTTTTTATTTTGGGGGTCTTTGTTATTTTATTAGGGGGCTTAATGTTAGGTTTATTTAAGGGGGGTTTGGGTTAGATTAGGGGTATGTGGGTGGTGGGTTGTAATGTTGGGGGGGGGTATTGTATGTTTTTTTTTACAGGCAAAAGAGCTGAACTTCTAGGGGCATGCCCCGCAAAGGGCCCTGTTCAGGGCTGGTAAGGTAAAAGAGCTTTTAACTTTAGTAATTTAGAATAGGGTAGGGCATTTTTTATTTTGGGGGGCTTTGTTGTTTTATTAGGGGGCTTAGAGTAGGTGTAATTAGTTTAAAATTGTTGTAATATTTTTCTTATGTTTGTAGATATTTTTTTATTTTTTGTAACTTAGTTCTTTTTTATTTTTTGTACTTTAGTTAGTTTATTTCATTGTAGTTATTTGTAGATATTGTATTTAATTAATTTATTGATAGTGTAGTGTTAGGTTAATTGTAGGTAATTGTAGGTAGTTTATTTAATTAATTTATTGATAGTGTAGTGTTAGGTTTAATTGTAACTTAGGTTAGTATTTATTTTACAGGTAATTTTGTAATTATTTTAACTATTTTAGCTATTAAATAGTTCTTAACTATTTAATAGCTATTGTACCTGGTTAAAATAAATACAAAGTTGCCTGTAAAATAAATATTAATCCTAAAATAGCTACAATGTAATTATAATTTATCTTGTAGCTATATTAGGGTTTATTTTACAGGTAAGTATTTAGCTTTAAATAGGAATAAGTTATTTAATAAGAGTTAATTTATTTCGTTAGATTTAAATTATATTTAATTTAGGGGGGTGTTAGTGTTAGGGTTAGACTTAGCTTTAGGGGTTAATACATTTATTAGAGAAGCGGTGAGGTCTGGTCGGCAGATTAGGGGTTAATACTTGAAGTTAGGTGTCGGCGATGTTAGGGAGGGCAGATTAGGGGTTAATACTATTTATTATAGGGTTATTGAGGCGGTAGTGAGGCGGATTAGGGGTTAATAACTTTATTATAGTAGCGGTGAGGTACGGTCGGCAGATTAGGGGCAGATTAGGGGTTAATAATTGTAGGTAGGTGGCGGCGATGTTGGGGGTGGCAGATTAGGGGTTAATAAATATAATATAGGGGTCGGCGGTGTTAGGGGCAGCAGATTAGGGGTACATAGGGATAACGTAGGTGGGGGCGGTGTGCGGTCGGCAGATTAGGGGTTAAAAATTTTGAATAGAGTGGCAGCGATGTGGGGGGGCCTCGGTTTAGGGGTACATAGGTAGTTTATGGGTGTTAGTGTACTTTAGAGCACAGTAGTTAAGAGCTTTATGAACCGGCGTTAGCCCAGAAAGCTCTTAACTCCTGACTTTTCTCTGCGGCTGGAGTTTTGTCGGTAGATTTCTAACGCTCACTTCAGCCACGACTCTAAATACCGGCGTTAGAAAGATCCCATTGAAAAGATAGGATACGCAATTGACGTAAGGGGATCTGCGGTATGGAAAAGTCACGGCTGGAAAGTGAGCGTTAGACCCTTTCCTGGCTGACTCCAAATACCAGCGGGCGGTAAAAACCAGCGTTAGGAGCCTCTAAATCTAGGCGACAGTTAATAGTATACTTAGGCCTATTTCTTCACCCTTTTTTGCAATGATTACAGAGCTGCTATTTTTCATCAGTTCCCTAGCTGAAGTTTGCTCTCTGTAACTTAATGCTGACCTTTTATTCAGTTATTTCTGCACATATGGGGCGAGATTATATATGCAGCGCAGGCTTCAGCGTAACTCCTGAAACCTGCACCACCCGTAATTTCACCTTGCACATCTGGGTATCACATATACGGCGCTGGCAGTTCATAAAGTGCTGTAAGTCGGATAAACTAGCGATGTACAGAAAAGTGCTTAAATACAAATTTCTGTAGTCGCCAGTGACTTACGGCACTTTAGGAAAATAAAAAAAAAATATCAAATCTCCTGTAAAAGTATAACATGCCTCCCAAAAATAAACCTGACATCAAACCCACATCGGAACTAATGATAAAAGTATTAACCACTAAACTGACAACCCCCACAACGCAATATGACTAATTAAACTATTAACCCCTAATCTTCCATTCACACACATCACAATCTACCTAAAAGTATTAACCCCTAAATCTGCCAACCCCAACATCAGAAAATATCTAATAAATATATTTAAACATAATCTGTCATTAACCCACATCACAATAAACCTTATAAAACTATTAACCCCTATATTGCCAAATCCACACAACATAATATTCCTAATAAAACTATTAACTCTTAATCTGCCAAACCCCCTCAATGCAAGTACCCTAATTAACCTATTAACCCCTAATCCACCAAACAACCACAATGCAAATAACTAACGCCTACGATTACGATTACGATTTTTGAGCGCTATAGAGAAATTAATGAAAGCAACAAAAGTGGCATTATTTAATCCCCTATAGCGCTGCCATGACAAGTTTTAAAAAACCCGGCTTGTGCATGTGATATGGTACTTTTAAGCTCCATACCGCACCAAAAACAAGCGCTGTTTTGACGTGCACGCTTCCCCCATAGACATCAATGGGGAGAGCGGGTCAGAAAAAAGTCTAACACCTGCGATCGCTCCGTAACACAGCCCCATTGATGTCTATGGGGAAAAAGAAAATACTGTTCAAACCTAACATAAGCCCCACGTCTAAACACCCCTAATCTGCACCCCACTGACATCACCACCACCTACATAAAGTTATTAACCCCTAATCTGCCACTCCAGATATCGTTGCCACTTTAATAAAGTTATTAACCGCTAATGTGCCGCTCCCGATATAGTTGCCACTATACTAAAGTTATTAACCCCTAAACCTCTGGCCTCCCACATGACTACCACTAATTAAACCTATTAACCCCTAAACCGCCAGCCCCCCACATCGCAACAACCTAAATTAAACTATTAACCCCTAAACCTAACCCTAACCCTACCCCTAAACCTAACCCTAACGTAACCCTAACCCTAACACCCCCGAACTTTAACATAATTAAAATATAGCTAATTTAAACTTACAGTTATTAACTAAATAATACCTTGTTAAAACTAAATACATACCTGTGAAATAAAAGCTAAGCTAGCTACAATATAACTAATAGATATATTGTAGCTAGCTTAGGTTTTATTTTTATTTCACCGGTAAGTTTGTATTTATTTTAACTAGGTAGACTAGTTAGGAAATAGTTATTAACTATTTACTAACTACCTAGTTAAAATAAATACAAAATTACCTGTCAAATAAAACCTAAGCTACCTTACACTAAAACCTAAAATTACAAAAAAATAAAAAAAAAATAATGAAATTATCCAAAAAAATAAAAATATTCCTATTATAATACCCTTAAAAAAAACAAACACCCCAAAATAAAAAAGCCTAATCTATAATAAACTACCAAGGGCCCTTAAAAGGGCCTTTTGGGAGCCCTGAAAAAGGGCCTCCTAAGTTAAACAGCTCTTTTGCTACAAAAACAAACACCCCCTAAAAAATACATTACACAAAATAAACAAATTATCAAAAATAATAAAAAATAATCCTATTCTAATACCCATTAAAAAAAAAAACACCCCAAAATAAAAAAACCTAATCTAGAATAAAAAACCAATGGAACCTTTGTAGGTCATTGCCCTAAAGAAATCAGCTCTATTTATGGAAAAAAAAATTACAAACCCCCACTAACATTACAAACCCCCACCCTCCCAAACCCACAAAATAAAAAAAAAACTATCTAAAAAAACCTAAGCTATCCATTGCCCTGAAAAGGGTATTTGGATGGGCTTTGCCCTAAAAAGGGCATTTAGCTTCCACCCAAAAAACCCGTAATAAAACCTAACACTAACCCCCGACGATCCCCTTGCAGTTTTCGATCTTCATCCCGGCGGATAAGTCAATGGGTAACTTAAGTTTTTGTTAGAGTTAGGCTTTTTATTTTGGGGGGTTAGTTGGTTGGTGGGTTTTACTGTTGGGGGGGTCTTTGTATTTTTTTTAGAGGTAAAAGAGCTGTTTAACTTAGGGCAATGCCCTACAAAATGCCCTTTTAAGGGCCATTGGTAGTTTATTGTAGGCTAGGGGGTGTTTTTATTTTGGGTTGGCTTTTTTATTTTGATAGGCATATTAGATTAGGTGTTATTCTTTTTTATGTTTGATAATTTAATTTGTTGTTTTTTGTACTTTAGTGTTTGTTATTTTTTGTAATTTGGTCTTTTATATTTTTTGTTTTTAGGTTGTTTGTAATTTTTAGAGTAGTGTTAGGATTTTTTTTAATGTGTAGTTTATTTTAATTTGATTGGTAGTTAATTTAATTTTAGTTTAATAATTATATTAGTTTAATTGTTAGTTTAAACTTAGTTTTTCTTAATTTGACAGGTAAGTTTTAATTTAATTTAAGATAGGGAAATTGTAATTTTAATCTAAAGTTAGGGTTATGGTTAGGTTTAGGGGTTACTAGTTTAATTTAGTTTATTGCAATGTGGGGGCTTTCGGTTTAGGGGCTAATATTTTAATTTATTAAATTTCATTGTGGGGGGCTAGCGGTTTAGGGGATAAAAGGTTTATTATAGTGGTGTCGTTGTAGGGCTTAATAACTTTAGTATTGTGGGGGCTATGTGGGCGGACGGCAGATTAGGAGTTAATTATATTTAAATAGTGTTTGCGATGCGGGAAAACGGCGGTTTAGGGGTTAATAAGTTTATTATAGCGGTGACAATGTCGGGGAGTGGCGAAATAGGGGTTAATAAAAAAAATTAGTGGTGGCAATGTCGGGAGCAGCAGATTAAGGGTTAATACAGTTATTATAGTATTTGCGATGTGGGAGGGCCTTGGTATAGGGGTTAATAGGTAGTTTATGTGTGTTTAGTATACTTTGTAACACTTTAGTTATGAGTTTTATGTTACAGATTTGTATTGTAAAACTCATAACTACTGATTTTAGATGGTGTTACGGTTCTTGTCGTTTTAGGCTGTAACACTAAAAAATCCTAAGCTACCCATTGACCCTAAAGGGGCATTTGTATAGGCATTGCCCTTAAAAGGGCATTCATCTCTTTTACTGCCCTTAAAAGGGCATTCAGCTCTTTTAAGAGTGCCCAATAAATCCATAATCTAAAAAAAAAAACGTAAAAAATCTAAATCTAACCCCCAAATAGGTACTCGCCATTCCTGAAGTCCGGCGGAGAAGGTCCTGTTCCAAGCAATGGTGAAGTCTTCCTTCTTCATCCAGGACCAATCCGGATTTTTTTTTTTTAAGATTAGGGATTTATTGGGCACTCTTAAAAGAGCTGAATGCCATTTTAAGGGCAATGCCCATGCAAATGCCCCTTTTACGGGCAATGGGTAGTTTAGTATTTTTTAGTGTTAGTTTTTTTTATTTTGGGGGGTGGGGGTTTTACTGTTAGGGGGAGACTTAGTGTTTTTTTAAGGTAAAGGAGCTGTTTAACTTAGGGTAATGCCCTACAAAAAACACTTTTAAGGGCTATTGGTAGTTTAGCATTAGATTAGGGGGTGTTTTTATTTTGGGGGGTCTTTTTTATTTTTATAGGGATTGGGTTTATTTTTTTATTTTTGATCATTTGGTTTATTATTTTATGTAATGTTAGACTTCTTGTTTATTCCCTCGCTCGCCTTGCCCTAAGGCCGGCCCTGTTTGGTCCCAGCGGTCCGGACAGGTTGACAGGTGAGTCACTGTGACAGCATGATACAGCATACAGGTAGAATGATCATTACAGACCTCAAAACAGTCCTGCACGGTGCTGCGCACATTTATCCCCACAGATCTTGATCTGCACATCACATCAGAGAATGGTAAGTTCCTCCGGCTCCCAACTAGTCCTCTTTCTGTCCTGTCTCCCAGAGCTGCCGCCTGTCTCCAGTCCCGGCTCATGAGTTTTGTTGCTGTACATGAGTTAAATGTATTCTGCAGACTGCAGTAAGGCAATGAGCAAGGCTTATAGTGTGAAGACGATTGAAAAATGCAGAATGTCTCTCTGCTATCTTTTTGGAAGTTGTCAAAGTCAAACAGCTATAAAATGGTATTTTAAAATATATCTTTAAAAATAGTTGTTTTATAATTATAAAAATATTTCTTGCGGGGGCGGAGCTTGGCCGAGCAGGGAAATGGCCGCAAAATAGAACAGCTCAGAAGCTTCAATCCTCCCTTTGGGGTAATATAAGATCTTCCTTGGCCAAAATTAATCTAACAGCAGCTTGCGACAGCTGAAGAAACCTACGGACTCCACATACCCGCTGACAACCTCAAGTACACTGCCTGCAAGTGATGCCGTTCCCTGGAGCGGTGCTGGCCCGGGCTGAGCCGGCTGGAGTTAAAGTGGCGATCGACCTCTTAGGAGACAGTGACCCTCAGCTGTCTATTTGGCTCACACTGCCTGGCGGTTATCCCTGCGCACAGCTACAAGTAAACAGGTCTGAGACATACCCATACGGAGACCCGGGACTGGCCCACGTGGGTTGTCGGCCCGGTCCACACTGACGGCAGCAAAGGCGGGAGGCGAGAGGAGGTGAGCTGAGCAGTGGGGGCATTAAACCTTAAGCAAAAAAAAAAATTCACCAGAAGAGGCCCTAGCACCCTATATTTGCCGGTGACAGACTCACTTAAACTGTCCCAGCATAGAAACAGAACAGCATAGACTGTGGGGTAGAGACAGGATCTAAGGGATTTTTACTAACCCACGCACTAAGTCACCCCGCACCTGCAGTGGCCCGCACCCATTCACCTTAGCTGACCCTGGCCAGTGTTAGTGGGATATAATTAAAAGCTGAACTTATTATATAAAGGAGATTCATTATAGCGATCTCTATTTCTTTTACAAATTGCCTCCAGTGTATCTCCTGCATTCATTGTTTGCCCCTTGTTATATCTAAAATCATACACTCTGTAATGCCCTGCAAAAAAAGCGCAAAAATGGATAAACCCCTTAAATCAACCACCTTGAATCAATACTTAAAGGTAGTTGATTCGCAGACAGAAACCATACCAATCTCAAATAAGGGACATTCACACCCACAATCACAGGAGCCCAACACAGATGAGGAATCCCCACTTACCAAGAGCGACCTTAAATCTTTATCATCCAAAGAGGACATTAAAGAAGTTCTGAAAGAGGTCAAGGGCCTGTTCGGGGAACTGCGCAAAGACATCACACAAGTTAAACACAGAGTGGCTAAACTAGAAGGGACACAATTAACTATGTGTGATGAAATGCATCAGACTTCCAAACAGCTCCACAAACTTGAAGAGACAATAGAGCTTTTACTTGATAAAGTCGAGGACCTTGACAATCGTAATAGGAGGAATAACCTCAGAATTAGAGGTATTCCCGAATCCATCAACCCAATGGCCCTGCCGGGCTGTCTGCAAGATTTATTTAGACCCATCAAAGGTACTCCAACAGCACCAGAAGTGATTCTTGAAAGGGCTCACTGAGCATTACGGCCCAAACCTTCAGCAAAGGCTCCCCTAGGGATGTCATAGTGAGATTCCTGAACTTCCTGGACAAGGAGGAGGTGTTGAGGAATGCAAGAGCTTAATCACCTATAACTCACGCAGGGGTCCCTATACGAATTTTCTTGGACATTAGTCCCACTACTCTTCAAAAGAGGCGAGATCTCCGCTTCATCACTGATACTCTTCGCTCAGCTGGGATTCAATATCGCTGGGGCTTTCCAGTGAGCATCATCACCTCAAAAAATGGAGAGACTGTGATATATCTCACACCTGAGGATCTCTATAAAATGAATGAAAAATGGGGTTTAAAAATCAACCCCCCGGAATTGGACACTGACTCTACAGGTTCCTCTCAGCCAGCTTCTCAAGAGGGCACACAACCGTGCTCGCGCCCGCCGGAGTGAGGTATCGTATATATATATATATATATATATATATAGGGACTAAGAAGTGATGGCTTTGCTATACCGGGTCCGGGCTTTACTGCAACCCTCTTCCATAGACTCTAACAACTGCAATACACCTTTATTTGACTGCTATATTACTGTTAGCTTGTTTGTAATTATTGTGTTTTCACATGTTTATTATCATAGAACTCTAACAATGTGAACATAATCTACTTGCAGGGTACTCTCCACACCTAAATACTCTAATAAAGAAGACCTTTATCCCATAATTTAAACTAGCGACCTGATAGGGTCCACTTTACCCCCCCCCCCCCCCCGGGTGACACATGGTGATAATACCACTACCTCTAGGACCTTTTGTCCGTTCTGTCGTGCCATAGGCTATTTACCACGATCACCATGATAGTTCAATCTATCCATAAAAATTTAAACCACTTCACCCGGCAACAATGTCCCAACCTTTAGGCCTATTTAACACAGTGTGGGTGATATACCGTCCCACAGTGAATTTTACCCCTCCCCCTGGTTGATGTAAAAATGTTTCTCTATGTTGTTGCCAATATATATAAATATGCCTATTAACATGTTATAAGCTCTCAATATAACAAAGTCTCATCACTGAGAAGTGATGGCTCAGCTACAATAGGTTCATGCTATGCTGTGGCTTTCTGTCATGGATTTTCATGATTGTATTACAATTATATTTGACTGCTATATTACTGTTGTCTTATTTTTAATCATCTTGTTATTACCTGCTTAGCATTATAGAACACTAACAATGGAATATAATCTACCGGGCCATAGGCTATTTACAACGATCTTCATGATCGGTCACTCTATCCATACAATTTAAGCCACACCACCAAGTAACAAGTCCCAACCCCTTATTATGTTCTTCGGGCCCATTCTTCTCACCGATTTAACAACAATTGGGTGTGGGTGGTGTGCGGTACTACAGTGAGTGTTACCATTATCCCTGGTTGATGTTAGCTTTCATTTTCATTTTGCATTACCGCCAAAGTATATAATTGTGTCTATTAATATGTTATATGCTTAAGACATTAGTAACAGAGTCTCATATGTAATATTTATAGTGGCTTGATTCAGGCCTGCACTTCTGTTCATGTTATTGTTTATTGTTTATTATAATGCACTCTCGCACTGATTGTAATTCAAATCTCTTTAACTTTTTGGCCGACCGGGAGATGGTTTGTGAGGGCTTTCCATCCCCCCTAAGTACATATACTTTTACAACCCCATAAGGAGGAGGAGCTCTTTCCTCTTCCCACACTCTTCTTTTTGAATTCTCTCCACTCTCCTTTTCTCTTTATTCACATAACCTCTTTAATCGTTACCCACTTGTTTCTCCAATCCCCCCCTCTCCCTTTCTCGTGCTCCTTGGAGCAATTCCTAGACAGCATCCAACTACCATTCACAACTAATCTCTTTCTCTGTGTTTCTCTTACTCTTCCTTGGTTCCCTCTTCCTCATTACATCCTCTTACCCCCCTCCCCCCCTTTCTTTTTTTTTTTTTTTTCCTCCCACCCCTATATACCCCTCATTCCCCTTAAACATGTCTTCTAAACCAATCAAATTTGTAACCATAAACACCAAAGGGTTGAATAGCCCTGTAAAACGTAACATCATTCTGAAAGACTTTAAAAGAATAGGGGGCAATATTATTCTGATCCAGGAATCACATTTTAGGAGGGGCCGTGAACCAAGATGAAGTCATAGGGACTTCCCCTTGGTATATTTTGCATCTGGTCCTAGCAAGAAAAACAGAGTGGGGGTGCTTTTCAAGCACACCATCTCCTTCCAATTGACACAAATAGACAGGGACCCAGAGGGCAGATTTATCATTCTTCAGGGCTTACTGTTTGGCAGACCTATCACAATAGCCAACACTTACTTCCCAAATAAACTACAGGGAACCTTTATGAGAAAGTTATCCAATCACATAATAGACAATAAAAAGGGCTCACTCATTATAGGTGGGGACTTCAACACACCCTTAGACCCGACCCTGGATACTTCAGTGGGGACCTCTTGTATGTCAAAAAGAGACATTAAGATTATCAATTCTACATTGAGAGATATGACCACACATGACGTGTGGCGCCTAGCGCACCCGACCAGGAGGGACTACACGTTTTTCTCGCATCCTCACCACGTCTATTCTAGAATAGATTATTTTTTTGCTGACCCCACGCTCCTGTCTAATATTAAATCGGCTGCGATTTTGCCCATAACATGGTCTGGCCACGCCCCGTTGGTGTGCTTAGTGGAATGGTCAAAGACTTCCCCGGTCCCATTTCAATGGCGACTTGACAAACACCTTTTTGGACGATCCCCTGATAAAAATAGAACTAGAGGCATCCATCACTGAATATTTTAGTCTTAATGACCCCAAAGACACTTCAACTCTGACGGTATGGGAAGCGCAGAAATGCGTTATCAGGGGACTTTTAATTAAACATCAGGCTAGACTTAACAAACTACATAGGGAGAAATACAATCTCCTACTGACGACACTCTCCAAAGCTGAACACTGTCCAAAGCAAAAACCGGCTGACTCCGCACTACTAGACTCTCTGACCTTGGCCCGTACCAACTTGAGAGATTTTCTACAGATAGACCACCAAAAACAGGCCCTTGCTCTAAAACAATACTACTATACATATGGGAACAAATCCGTCCGACTCCTTGCAAGAGCCTTGCGCCTCAAACGTCTAAAGTCTTACATCCATTCAATACAAGACACATTAGGCAATTCTAAATCAGACAGCTCAGCTATCGCAGAGATCTTCCGAACTTACTATGAATCCCTATACAATCTATACCCCCCGACCACCCTTGTCAGGATGGACAGTACAGACACTGAACCTCCTGATTTACATAGCTATCTATCCAACCTTCACTTACCCCAATTGGATATCTATGACTCTGCAGTACTTGATAACCCCATTACAACAGAGGAACTGGTACAAGCTATTAAAAACACCCCATCTGGGAGGAGCCCCGGGCCAGACGGCTTCGGAATTAAGTATTACAAAACATTTACAACACTTTTGGCCCCCCATCTCGTGCAACTCTTTAACAATATTGAAGATGTTGGGGGATTCTCTAAACAGATGCTGGAAGCTTACATAACCATCTTGCCCAAACCAGGGAAAACTCCCATAAAACCTGAGAATTTTAGTCCTATATCTTTGTTAAATGTAGATGTTAAGCTGTACGCCAAGATTCTGGCGGACAGGCTTAACAAAATCTTAACTAAACTAGTTGCCCTTGATCAAGTAGGCTTTGTTCCAGGTAGGGAGGCGAAAGATAACACCCTTTGAATCTTACAACTCATCTGTTACGCACGTACCAATAACATCCCTATGATACTAACCTCCACGGATGCCGAAAAGGCTTTTGATAGGGTGAACTGGGGGTTCCTGACCTCGGTCATGAGACAAATGAACATTAGCAAGGACTTCATTTCTAGAGTGTTCGCCCTATACTCCAAGCCTACTGCCAGAGTACGGGTTAATGACATCCTGTCTGATCCGTTCGCTATTACGAATGGAACTAGACAGGGGTGCCCAAAAGGCCCTGGCCCAAAAGATTAGACTTAACCCTCACATTTCTGGCATTAAAATTAATCACACTGAACACAAATTAGCCTTATACGCTGACGATATCAATTTCTCCCTGACGGACCCTCTCCAATCATTGACTGCACTACTAGATGAATTTAGGGATTTCGGAGCTCTCTCCTACTTTCATCTCAATGTCTCCAAGTCGGAAGTCTTAAACATCAATTTGCCATTGGAGACCATGGCCCCCTTGAGGGCTTCCACCTCCCTGATGGTACAGCCCATCAGAATGAAATATCTTGGCATATACCTCACTGCAGATCCTCAAGATTTGTTCCAAACCAACTACATACCCCTTAAAGCTAGCATCTCCAACGACATGTCCAGTTGGAGCAACAAACAGATCTCTTGGGTTGGTAGAACGTAGGTAGTTAAGATGAACGTCCTTCCAGTGGCGTAGCGTGGGTTGTCAGCGCCCAGGGCAAGGTAAGAATTGCGCCCCCCTAACCCATTAGCACACATACATACATACATACACACACAATCACACATACATACACACACACACAATCACACATACATACATACACACAATCACACATACATACATACACATGCAGTCACACAGACATACATACACACACATGCAATCACACAGACATACATACACATACATACAATCACACAGGCATACATACACATACATACACACAGACATACACACACATACAATCACACAGACATACATACACATACATACATACACACAGACATACACACCCACACACCCACACAATCACACATAAGACACATTACTTTGGTATGAAAATATTTTTTCACATTAATTCCACAGAATTATACTTATTGTTCATTTACCGGACAATAACAATCTTTTCTTTTCATGAACTTTCATGGCAAAAGTAATATATTATTATAAGGAGACATCATATCATTTTAAAGAGAATAATTTAAACAGAAGGTCAAAATGGAAAGTCAGTATTTACTAGATTCTATATTTGTTTTTATCTATAGCACAATCATTAGTTAGCTGTCTTAAACAAAACATTATGGAGTACTACATTAAATATTATTTAATATTTAGAAGTAAGTAGATAAGCACACATTACAGTACTATAGTTTAACTATTTGTGCTTCTGCAACAGAAATAAATGCATCCCAATGTTTTATGGTCCTTAAAACTACAGCATGAACCTAAGTTATGTTGTTTTTTTTATCTGTGAATTTACTCAGCCATACAGGAGACATATCACTCTACTGATTCATTGGAATTGATATATTTATGTCACACTCACAACAGATTAAAATGTCAAGAAAGCTGAAATGAAAGGCTGATCGTTCCTTCCACAGTTCATTCATTCATTGAAAATTCCAGCTTGGCTGTGGAAACTAAGATACGGTTTAGAGGGGATAAAAAAAATTACAAAGAGGATAAATTTAAAACAAATTCTTTAGCTCAGAGTGGATTATCAATTCTAAAACTCATTATTACATTGTAAAATGAACACCCCTTCATAATCAGAGGATAGAAGTATTGTTGCAAATATTGTACTAAAAGAATTTCATTTTCCTGTAGCCATGCTGATATTTTACCATGAGTTTCCTCCATGTCATTGCTGCTACCCAGACCACTGCTATATATGTATCTTTCACACAAGAGTGATTACTTTTGAAAATATGTGTAGCATGCCCTTTGACTTCTTCCTTCACCTTGTCTGAACTGAGTCTGTCGTTATGCCGCCACTATCACTCACACACGTGTCCACACGCTGGCTGCTGCTATACCCTCCTTCTGCCTGCTGCCTCGGCTGACCACCTCTAACTGTGCACTGCGCAGACAAAATTGCATCATGCCTGGATGGGCAGGGCAGAGCTGGAGCCGGCTGGTGATCTGTAATATGTGGACCAGAGTTATCCGCATCCGGTTCACATATTGCAGGAGCAGGGACACCCGGCTATGCCAGGCCATGACTTACCGTTACTGGCTCCTTCCACTCCACTCTATCCCACACTCTGCACCACCGCATAAATGTAAGAGGGCCCCCCCAAGCCGCCATGCCCATTGCCAATAATAAAAAATTATAGAATTTAACTCCTTATATTATAAATAGTACTAAGTACTTACAAATATAAAATAAAAAATATTGATTCTGCTGCAGCATGACACATGCCTGCAGTGCAGTGGGCCCTCTAAGGTGTGGGGCCCTCGGGCAAGGGCCGATTTGCCCGACTTGTCAGTCCGCCCCTGGTTATACATAAAAAATGCTTTCCATGTTTAACAGTCCTCACCTCAGGCAGGCAGCAGCTCTTCCCCTCCACTTCTTGCACTCTCGGTCCCTCTTGAACTGTGCGCGCTGGGAGTGGGAGGAGTCAGGACCCGGCGTGCTGTGCTAGTGGCATAAACTGTAAACAGACAGCAGCACAGCAGGGGTAACGTTCAGACTAGAGAGAGTTGATTACAGGAGGCGACCAGACCATGACGAGTCAGACAGACGACACACTGACAAACAATTAAAGAAGTTTACACTTGCGTTGACTAATGACTGAGAGTGAGACTTTTGCGCCCCCCATAATTATGCGCCCCGGGGCAACAGCCCCTCTGGCCCCCCCCCACGCTACGCCACTGCGTCCTTCCCAGGATTCTTTACTTATTCCAGACTCTTCCTATACCACTTCCCAGACACTATATACCCAGTATCCAGAACATTATAGGACAATACATATGGCAAAAAGCTAAACCCCGTATCCCGAGATCCACCATGCATCTCCCTAGACTCAGAGGAGGCCTGGGAGTGTCGAACGTTGAAGTTTATAGGCAGGCCACAATTCTACAACACCTGATCGACTGGTGTCATAACCCACTAGATAAGAAATGGGTTCAATTAGATAGAGCAATATTACACATAGATAACATGGGTACATTAGCTTGGACCCCACCTAAGGACAGACCCTTTGGGGATCTCCACCTACCCTCTCTGGACAGAGTTTTTTGCAGTGTGGGACAGAGTCTTGAGGACATCTCCTCAGGTATCTTCGCAGTTTGCACCTATGACTCCTTACAGAATTAAACAGGGGAGGCTCCCTAGCCTTCACTCTCAGACACATAATCTCTCCCCACATATCAAACCTCTGACTGTGGGTGGCATGTTGGCTGGAACAAAACTTCTATCAAAAGAGGAAATAGAGGAGAGGTGTGGGGTGCACTTTGCATCCTGGCTGGAATACACACGTTTGGCCCATTACATACAATCACATAAAAACAGAAACGATTTTGCTAGACCTCTCACGGCATTTGAAAGCCTATGTACACAACAGACACAACCTAGACACACCATCTCCAAGATCTATTCCATTCTCTCTACTAATGCAGGCACGATGTACCCATCATTTATACACAGATGGACAGTGGACTTTGACAGACAGATTGACCTTAAAGAGTGGGATGGGGCTTTTAAACACATGAAAGAAGCCTCCATCTCCTCAAGCATTATAGAAATGAATTACAAATGAATGGCCAGATGGTACCTGCCACCCGCTAGAATTTGTCAGATTTACGGGAAGGGAGGCGGGAGATGCTGGAGAGGATGTGGTGAAGAGGCCGATATGCTCCATATCTGGTGGTCCTGCGGGAGGCTGGGTTCTCTGTGGTTGGATGTGTTGACATAAATAAATGAAAAACTAGGACTTCAGATTCCGGAGGATCCAGGAATCTTGGTCTTCCTGAGCTTGCCCAGAATAGGGAGTAAACCCAAGAGGTCCCTACTATATCTTATGCTGAATAGTGCCAAAGCCCTCATCCCGAGAAAATGGAGGTCTAGGGAGGTCCCCTCACTAATAGATTGGAGAGTTCAGGTTTCCTTATTATTAGGACTCGAGAGATACCATTACTTAAAAAGCGGAAACTTAGACATCCATGAAGCCATGATGGAACTCTGTAACCCACCCGTTGATGGCCAGAGTGGCCATTAGGGGGGAAGTTTGTTTTTGTTCCGGGCCGGTTCTCTCCTATTCTCGCCCAGTACCCCAATCCACCGGTAGCCCTTCCCCAACCCCTCTCCTCCCCCCCCCCCTTTTTTTTCCCTTCTCTACTTTTTCTTCTCTAATTTTCCTTTTCACAGACTCTTTACTTACCCACTTTAGCTCTAATTTTCTTCTGTACTATACACTCTTATACTATCTTTTCCTTTGGATATTTGCTGAAAAGAAATATGATGTTTTTTCCAGGTCCCCCGTTGGGACTTTTCTTATTAAACCAACCCTTATTATTAAAATGGAGCATTACTTTATTCATGTGGACCTACAAAATGGACTGTTTGATATCCTTTTGATGAGGAGCATTAACTCCCCACTTTGCTTCATTAATGTAGGCTTGGTTATAACTGTTTTTGGCAAGTGTATGTATATGTCACTAATTTTTGTAACATTGTGAACACTTGTTGTATTTACTTGTTAAATGCTCAATAAAAATCTTTAAACAAAAAAAAAATATTACTTGCTTGTTTTTATATTTGTGGAGGCTTAGCAATGACAACTTACTGAGCCGTCTTTATTAGCTAGTGAGCAATCGTGATTTCAGTGTTAGTTGTGCACAAACCTGCATTTCCTTATAGTCTCATTGGTTTCTACTAATCCTTTTCCTGCAAAAATATAATAATATTTTTTAACTTTATTATGCATGATACATTTTTTTTCCATTTCACATTTAATTTTTTAGGAGTACACCCACTTGTATGCCACACCAATCCTTCTATGCAAACAATATGCACAAACCTCAGAACAGATGTAAACACCAGTACTGCATGCTATTATACTACATTATATTTCAACAATTCCAAAATACCAGCTGCATTTCCAAACATGCACTCTCAGAGTAGATGTGCTTCCCCAAAAACACCTGCATGCCAATTGTATTCCTAAAAGTCTGCCCTGAGACCAAGTGCATGTCACAACAACCATTGTAAGCCAAAACATTAGCTTTCAGATGATCAGATGCAAATACACAGCATTTACGCTCTCATGTATGTCAGCAGTACGCCCAAGCACTGGACTTTAGACCAGACATCTGTCTTTGCAGCCCCTGTATGCAGCTTTGTAACCAAACATGTCATCAAACAGTATGCATATCCTCAGTACAGTCTGTGTGCAAACCTTATTCCCTGTCATGACTTAGCACTCCCACACACACACAAGGACCAATCCACTGCAAGATTTATCTACCTACTAGCATGTGAAAGTTAGGGAGTTCATATGACCTTTTGAGTCGTCAATTACCGGCCTACCTTTAAATGACCACCTAATCCCAACACAACTTATTAACCCTTTTAAATAAAGACACCAGACAATGTTCTTGGTATAATAAACTGGCCGCAGCTCCTTTATTAAAAATATAAATAAAACCTTTTAAATATTTAAATAACCATTTTAAATAAGTGAAAATAACATATTGCAATAACACCAACATCTGTAAATATATGATCAATCGGTGCTAGTTCAAATATTTCACCAGTATGGCCGTCAAACCCCTGTACACAACCTTATCAAGGATTGAGTCCATTACACCTCTTTAAAAAATCTGACTCTAATAGACCCCTTTGTCCCTTGAGACGTTTTCCGTAAGCATTCCACCATGTGGGAATACAAAAGTAGTTAACACCTTCCACTTGGCCATAACCCACTGTCTTGCAGCAAACTAGCACCCCTGCCAACGACTGTTCTGAACCCGATCAGCCCAGTCTCGCCAAAACCCCAACAGTATTGAAAGCCTCCTTGAAATCAAGGAGGAAGAGCTGCAGGCCAAACTGATTGAGATGCACACCATCAGGAAGATAAAACTCCCCACGCCCAACCTCCTCCAAATCAGAATGATGAATCATGGATCCCCCAAGCATCCGAACAAAAGATCCAACCAATTTATTAACATTACGCCTACTCTTATCCAGCTTGAGAGGATCCCAAGCTACCTTCCATACCAGGCGTGGCACCATATCAGACCAAATAACCTTTAAGGATGGATACAAATTCGAAAACCAAATCAGATCCCCTCAGACCTCCTTAATCATCTGAACCAATTCCCTCTGGGGCATGAAACCAAAATCATTACCCCCAGCATGGACCACCAAGACATCAGGGTGCGGAAACCGTTTACAGTAATCCACAATCATCAACAGCAACCGGTCCCAACGAAGACCACGCACCCAGAACCACTGCACATCCCAATCAGATCTGAAAAGACTCAACTGCAGACCATCAACCCTCTGCGAAGCTGCCCTCCGGGCCCAATAAAAGAATTAATGGCCAAAAATCCACATCCATTTAAAACCTACAATACAAAGAACAGGAGAAATATAACAACACTTTACACCTTCAGATCGGGACAAACATACAATTGATAACAACGAGACCCCCACCTCCCAATGTTCTTAACCACACTCTCATGTAAACCCAAAGCCGCCGCCTCTGTAGCAGCCCCAATCCGAAAGGAATGGGACCCAAAATCCAGAGGGGACAAACATAAGCGCCCCAATGCTTTGGTTAAAACAGCCCGAAATTGAAAATGAGACAAAGTGCTGCCATCCAAATGCATCAATGAAGAACCCTCAAGCAAAGGATGACAGTGCAAATATTTCCCCAAACAAACCCAAGGACAAGCTTCCAACCCACTAGGAAACAAAACAACCAATCTGCTCTTTCCCACCTGATCAGTCTTACTACATATCAGGAAAAACTCAACTCGCGACGATGATAGCACAACGTCAGATAAACCCAAACCACCAGAGAACCACCTACTCCTACTCACCAGTTCCAAGATACGAAATGCCCTGAAAAAAGCTAAAACAAACGCCAAACAAAAAAAGGTATACCTCAAAAACAGAGGAACAAATATCAGGCAAAACCCTGCAAATATGCAACAACAGCGCAAAAGTAATAGGTCTCCTATGATCAAAACTCCTCCCACCTTTTTTCAAACCCTTCAAAACCTGGCAAACACAAAATTTCTGAGTAACATCCGACAGGCCTAACAACTTAAAATGGAAAGCCAAAGTAGCTAACCTCCTGTCCATCCCAGAAGGGGAAACACTGCAGCACCTCCAAGACCACATCCATTCCAACAAACAGTCAAGGACCTCAGGAGAACCCTCCCGAATACCACGTTCCGACAACAGAAACACCCAATCCCGCCAAACTCTATCATAAGATGCCCAAGTACCTGGAGCCAAAGAATCCATCACCACTCCAGCCAGTCCTCCGTCCCAAGCTTCCACAGATGGGTGGGGAACTGGCGCCCAACAGGATCTGCCCCCGGAGCTAGTTCTCAGAACCTGCGCCACTGAAAACTAGAGAGGGAATCAGCTATAGAATTATCCACACCAGGAATATGTTTAACTCAAACAAAAACAACCATCCTCAGACATTTCAACACCAATAAGCGCTACAGCCGCAACATTAGACGTGAGGAAGAAAACAGGGTATTCAGCGCAGAAACAATCCCCATGTTATCTGTAAAGAAAACCACAGACCTGTTAACCAAGGATTCCTCCCACACAAAAAGTGACACAACAATCTGAAACAATTCTAGAAAAACCAGATTTCGTACCAGCTTACCATCAAACCACGAATCTGGCCAAGCAGCTTACCCCTGAAAATAAGCTCCGAAACCATGGCCCCCAGCAGCATCAGTCACCAAACCCAATTCACCATTAGAAATCTTAACCTCCTGGATCAAGCTAGACCCAAAAAGAAAATGCTTCCACACCACCAAGTCATCTTTTAAGTCACGAGATAAACACACAAAACAATGCGTCTGCTGAACCCCAGCCATGGCCAAAGAGAGCCATCTGCAAAAAAACATACCTATCGGTATAATGCGACAGGCAAAATTCAATTTGCCCAACAAGGACTGGAGTTCCTTCAAAGTCACCTTTTTAGCGAGCAAAAACCGGCTAATTAACAAAATCAAGTCCTAAACTTTATCAATCGGAAGCCTGCACTCCATGCGCCCCAAATCTATTGTAATGCCAAGAAAACTGAGGACCATTACCGGACCCTCGGACTTCTCCCAAGCGATGAGAACACCAAAATCTTTTATTCATGTGGACCTACAAAATGGACTGTTTGATATCCTTTTGATGAGGAGCATTAACTCCCCACTTTGCTTCATTAATGCAGGCTTGGTTATAACTGTTTTTGGCAAGTGTATGTATATGTCACTAATTTTTGTAACATTGTGAACACTTGTTGTATTTACTTGTTAAATGCTCAATAAAAATCTTTAAACAAAAAAAAAAAAATATTACTTGCTTGTTTTTATATTTGTGGAGGCTTAGCAATGACAACTTACTGAGCCGTCTTTATTAGCTAGTGAGCAATCGTGATTTCAGTGTTAGTTGTGCACAAACCTGCATTTCCTTATAGTCTCATTGGTTTCTACTAATCCTTTTCCTGCAAAAATATAATAATATTTTTTAACTTTATTATGCATGATACATTTTTTTTCCATTTCACATTTAATTTTTTAGGAGTACACCCACTTGTATGCCACACCAATCCTTTTATGCAAACAATATGCACAAACCTCAGAACAGATGTAAACACCAGTACTGCATGCTATTATACTACATTATATTTCAACAATTCCAAAATACCAGCTGCATTTCCAAACATGCACTCTCAGAGTAGATGTGCTTCCCCAAAAACACCTGCATGCCAATTGTATTCCTAAAAGTCTGCCCTGAGACCAAGTGCATGTCACAACAACCATTGTAAGCCAAAACATTAGCTTTCAGATGATCAGATGCAAATACACAGCATTTACGCTCTCATGTATGTCAGCAGTATGCCCAAGCACTGGACTTTAGACCAGACATCTGTCTTTGCAGCCCCTGTATGCCAGCTTTGTAACCAAACATAAGTCATCAAACAGTATGCATATCTTCAGTACAGTCTGTGTGCAAACCTTATTCCCTGTCATGACTTAGCACTCCCACACACACACAAGGACCAATCCACTGCAAGATTTATCTACCTACTAGCATGTGAAAGTTAGGGAGTTCATATGAACTTTTGAGTCATCAATTACCGGCCTACCTTTAAATGACCACCTAATCCCAACACAACTTATTAACCCTTTTAAATAAAGACACCAGACAATGTTCTTGGTATAATAAACTGGCCGCAGCTCCTTTATTAAATATATAAATAAAACCTTTTAAATATTTAAATAACCATTTTAAATAAGTGAAAATAACATATTGCTACAACACCAACATCTGTAAATATATGATCAATCGGTGCTAGTTCAAATATTTCACCAGTATGGCCGTCAAACCCCTGTACAAACCTTATTAAGGATTGAGTCCATTACCCCTCTTTAAAAAATCTGACTCTAAGAGACCCCTTTGTCCCTTGAGACGTTTTCCGTAAGCATTCCACCATGTGGGAATACAAAAGTAGTTAACACCTTCCAATTGGCCATAACCCACTGTCTTGCAGCAAACTAGCACCCCTGCCAACGACTGTTCTGAACCCGATCAGCCCAGTCTCGCCAAAACCCCAACAGTATTGAAAGCCTCCTTGAAATCAAGGAAGAAGAGCTGCAGGCCAAACTGATTGAGATGCACACCATCAGGAAGATAAAACTCCCCACGCCCAACCTCCTCCAAATCAGAATGATGAATCATGGATCCCCCAAGCATCCGAACAAAAGATCCAACCAATTTATTAACATTACGCCTACTCTTATCCAGCTTGAGAGGATCCCAAGCCACCTTCCATACCAGGCGTGGCACCATAACAGACCAAATAACCTTTAAGGATGGATAGAAATTCGAAAACCAAATCAGATCCCCTCAGACCTCCTTAATCATCTGAACCAATTCCCTCTGGGGCATGAAACCAAAATCATTACCCCCAGCATGGACCACCAAGACATCAGGGTGCGGAAACCGTTTACAGTAATCCACAATCATCAACAGCAACCGATCCCAATGAAGACCACGCACCCCGAACCACTGCACATCCCAATCAGATCTGAAAAGACTCAACTGCAGACCATCAACCCTCTGCGAAGCTGCCCTCCGGGCCCAATAAAAGAATGAGTGGCCAAAAATCCACATCCATTTAAAACCTACAATACACAGAACAGGAGAAATATAACAACACTTTACACCTTCAGATCGGGACAAACATACAATTGATAACAACGAGACCCCCACCTCCCAATGTTCTTAACCACACTCTCATGTAAACCCAAAGCCGCCGCCTCTGTAGCAGCCCCAATCCGAAAGGAATGCGACCCAAAATCCAGAGGGGACAAACATAAGCGCCCCAATGCTTTGGTTAAAACAACCCGAAATTGAAAATGAGACAAAGTGCTGCCATCCAAATTCATCATTGAAGAACCCTCAAGCAAAGGATGACAGCGCAAATATTTCCCCAAACAAACCCAAGGACAAGCTTCCAACCCACTAGGAAACAAAACAACCAATCTGCTCTTTCCCACCTGATCAGTCTTACTACGTATCAGGAAAAGCTCAACTTGCGACAATGATAGCACAACGTCAGATAAACCCAAACCACCAGAGGACCACCTACTCCTACTCACCAGTTCCGAGATACGGAATGCCCTGAAAAAAGCTAAAACAAACGCCAAACAAAAAAAGGTATACCTCAAAAACAGAGGAACAAATATCAGGCAAAACCCTGCAAATATGCAACAACAGCGCAAAAGTAATAGGTCTCCTATGATCAAAACTCCTCCCACCTTTTTTCAAACCCTTCAAAACCTGGCAAACACAAAATTTCTGAGTAACATCCGACAGGCCTAACAACTTAAAATGGAAAGCCAAAGTAGCTAACCTCCTGTCCATCCCAGAAGGGGAAATACTGCAGCACCTTTAAGACCACATCCATTCCAACAAACAGTCAAGGACCTCAGGAGAACCCTCCCGAATACCACGTTTCGACAACAGAAACACCCAATCCCGCCAAACTCTATCATAAGATGCCCAAGTACCTGGAGCCAAAGAATCCATCACCACTCCAGCCAGTCCTCCGTCCCAAGCTTCCACAGATGGGTGGGGAACTGGCGCCCAACAGGATCTGCCCCCGGAGCTAGTTCTCAGAACCTGCGCCACTGAAAACTAGAGAGGGAATCAGCTATAGAATTATCCACACCAGGAATATGTTTAACTCAAACAAAAACAACCATCCTCAGACATTTCAACACCAATAAGCGCTACAGCCGCAACATTAGACTTGAGGAAGAAAACAGGGTATTCAGCGCAGAAACAATCCCCATGTTATCCGTAAAGAAAACCACAGACCTGTTAACCAAGGATTCCTCCCACACAAAAAGTGACACAACAATCTGAAACAATTCTAGAAAAACCAGATTTCGTACCAGCTTACCATCAAACCACGAATCTGGCCAAGCAGCTTACCCCTGAAAATAAGCTCCGAAACCATGGCCCCCAGCAGCATCAGTCACCAAACCCAATTCACCATTAGAAATCTTAACCTCCTGGATCAAGCTAGACCCAAAAAGAAAATGCTTCCATACCACCAAGTCATCTTTTAAGTCACGAGATAAACACACAAAACGATGCGTCTGCTGAACCCCAGCCATGGCCAAAGAGAGCCATCTGCAAAAAAACATACCTATCGGTATAATGCGACAGGCAAAATTCAATTTGCCCAACAAGGACTGGAGTTCCTTCAAAGTCATCTTTTTAGCGAGCAAAAACCGGCTAATTAACAAAATCAAGTCCTAAACTTTATCAATCGGAAGCCTGCACTCCATGCGCCCCAAATCTATTGTAATGCCAAGAAAACTGAGGACCATTACCGGACCCTCAGACTTCTCCCAAGCGATGAGAACACCAAAATCTTTTGCCACTTAATAACAAACATCCCGCATATGCCTACATATCTCAGACCCAGCCGGGCCAACAAACAGGAAGTCGTCAAGATAATGCACGACCGCACCAAAGCCCGACCGGACACGAATCACCCATTCCAGAAAAGTTCTGAAACACTCAAAGAGGGAGCAGGATATGGAGCAGCCCATAGGCAGACAAAGGTCCACAAAATAGGAACCGTCAGCATAGCAACCAAGCAAATGATGAGAGAAAGGGTGAACAGGCAAAAACCAAAACACTGCCTCAATATCAATCTTGGCCAGCAACGCAGACCTACCAGCCACCCTAACCAAGCTAACAGCGTGATCAAAAGAGGCATACTTAACTGAAGCCAATTCCTCTGGAATTCCATCATTAACTGATCCCCCTTTGGGGAAAGATAGATGATGGATCAAACGGAAATTCCCATGCTCTCGCTTCGGAACTACTCCCAAAGGCGAAATCCTCAAATCGGGCAAAGAAGACTCAGGAAATGGGCCTGCCATGTGGCCCAACGCAACCTCCTTCAAAAAATTTCAGTTACCACCCCTGGCCACTGTTGAGCCGATTTTAGATTACCCCTAAAAACACACTGACCCCCTTGAGAAGGGATAACAAAGCCAAAGCTTAAACCATGGAGAAACAATTCTGCCTTCTCCCCACAACCTTTCTTCCTAGACAAGCAACAGCTCCATCACGCTTACCCTCACCGGGGTTACCCCCTTTGTCAACCGACTCAAGACTCCCACCGGACTTCCCTTTTCAGAAACATTTGAAAAGTGGTGGAAACCCCCACATCCCAAGCATTCATGCCAGAATTTACAGGTAGCTCGCCACTTATAAAACTTATCATTAAAGGAAAAACAGTAGCCCTTTTTACCACCAACTGGTGCCCCCCCCCCCGAAGGTTGACTTCCTGCTCCAGCTCGAAAGGGCTGGGAAGTCCTCAATGGAGTCATGATCTTCAACCACAACCCCATATCAAGATCGTCTCAATTCATAGAGGGCTTAACTGATAAATGCTGCCAAAACTGCTCATCATAAGACCACCAGGCCATACCCCCATAAGTTCTCTGAGCAGACACAATTTCATCAAGGTAGCAGAACATTGCCACACCCTGCTCGGGAAACTTCCCCGACATGAAACTGGCATAAATCATGAAAGCCTGGAACCAGTTAGTAAATGTTTTCGGTAACTTCCGATAACATTTTTACGCTCCCCTACTCCTCATTTTTTTTACCAAATCTTTCTTAGAATCCTTAGGAATTTAAAAAGACTGGTCCAGAGGCAGAAGGGAGAAAAGTTCAATAAATTTCCTAAGCTGTCCCCAAGTTGTCCCTAAGCTCAGCCGTCAAGTGCATACCTAAAGGCCCAATTGAACAGAGGCAGGACCGTGACATTGCTGTGTCCGCTACCTTAAACTCCACTCCGCTAGCCACATTGTCCCCTACCCCACCAACCGTGACCACAGAACCAGATACCTGGCTACAGACAGGACCACCCGCCAAGGGGCCACTCACTGGAGCACTTACTGTAGTCTCCTTCACCAACTAGGAGGCCGAGGAACCCACACCCTTGCCACTGCCAGCAACACTGGCCTTCCAGCTTCGCCAACAATTCCCGCAATCCCACTAACAAAGACCCCGACACAGAAAGGACCCTCAGGCCTATGCAGCCATCGATCAAGTGACCAGGCATCTTTAGAAGTGGTCGTAGACATCAACCCCCCACTACACACAGGCCCCTCGGTACCTCCACCTTCTGTACCCAACAGTCGAACGTGACCAGAGGGACCAGGACCCCCAGACCAAGGGACTCTGTCATCCGGCTCAAGGCGATTGGACTCCGTCCAAGAACCCTGTAGGCCAAAGGATTCCTCCTCCCGGTCGTCAACGACATCCAGAACTCCACGAGAAAGGCCAGCTGGATTCACAGGAAATTTACACCTCTGCTCTACTTCTGCCAAAGAAACAGTTGCACGTGACAAATGCCCCCCCCTCTCCCCCCTCCAAAACCATGAACGCTCCTGCCAGAAATATCAAGGGAGGCCACACCCCTGTGGGCAGAAAAACCTGAATACCCCAACCCAGAGGAGTGAATATGGGACCTAGATCAGTGGGCCTCCAGAGAGGGAGGAACATAATCCTTGCAAGAGGAAGGGGACAAATATAAGGCCATGTCACCCTGAGGAGGAGGCTCCTCTTGTACACCCCTGAACATCTCTTACAGCTCACCCTCAGAATATATCTCCTCATCATCCCCCTAAAACCCTAAAGCTTGGCCTTTTTCTCTACCGGAGCCTACCACATAAACTTGGCCCTCATCTGTGGAATTAGATAAAACCGGAAGACCCTGCTTCCCCCCACAGGCCTTATCCCCCATGGCCTCCACACCCACAAAACAGGACCCAACTTCCACAGCAGGCCCAGCTGGGCCGTCATACCGCTCCCAAGCCTGATAATCACCTGATATAGCCTCCCCAGCTCCCACTTGGCCATGAGCACCAAACCCCTTGAAGACTTACCAGCAGGAGCCATAATTGGGGGAGCGGACTGCTCCGGATCCCTGACGCACACATCGCTGCTAGGCCCTGCCTCCACCGACACCAGGAGACTCACCACTGCTGAGGACCCAGCAGGAGACGAACTTCGATGGACAGGAACGGAACTGCCTCTCTTCACTCCTGACAACTGACCAGCAGGCTCTGGACTCAACCAGACAGGACGGGACTTGGGTCTCACCAATGCAGCATCCGCAACCGGGACCCGCTCATCGAAGATGGGCTGGAACTGCTCCTCCCACCAGGTAGGTCCTTTTACCACAGCAGCCTCCCGGATGCGACCTAACAGCTCCTCCAAGGAAGCCATAACTCAAAAGGCCGGAGCGGGAAAAAACAAACCGGATGAAGGGATGATTTTCCAAAAATGTTATAATGGTCTGGCACTTTTTCCCGCTCTGGCCCCTAAAGTAGTGCCTTCCTTGGTCCACCCCTTCTTTCTCTACACCCACCAAATACCTATTCCTCTGCAGGTCTGTTGCCTATGCCTGCCTCTAGGGGCCCCATATACGTTTGTTTAACTGTTTGCGGTTGTGGCTAATAGTGGGGGGATCTTTACTGATGGCAGGGGGAGGGAGATTATAACTATAGGGGGTTCAGTTGTGGCAGATACAGCTGAATTACAGGGGGATATTTATATTAGGTGCACTGGCAGAGGTTAATAGCAAAGCAGGCTGTGGTGTGTATGTGTGGGTTGGCTGTGTGTGTGGGCTGGCTGTGTGTGTATGTGGGTTGGCTGTGTGTGTGCTGGCTGTGTGTGTGTGTCTTTGTGTGTGTGCGCTTGCTGTGTGTGGGCTGTGTGTGTGTGGGCTGTGTGTGTGGGGGGGGGCAGTGTGTGTGGGGGCAGTGTGTGTGTGGGTTCGGTGTGTGGGCTGTGTGTGTGTGGGCTGTGTGTGTGGGGGGGGCTGTGTGTGTCTGTGGGCTGTGTGTGTGTGGGCTGTGTGTATGTGTGTGGGCTGTGTGTGTGTGTGCGTGCTGGGTGTTTGTGGATGCTGTGTGTGTGGGGGGGCTGTGTGTTTGTAGGCTGTGTGTGTGTGGGCTGTGTGTGTGTATGTGGGCTGTGTGTGTGTATGGGTTGTATGTGTGTGGGGGGGCTGTGTGTGTGGGGGAGGCTGTGTGTGGGGGGGCTGTGTGTGTGTGGGCTGTGTATGTGTGTGGGTTGTGTGTGTGTGGTGGGGCTGTGTGTGTGTGTGTGGACTGTGGACTTTGTGTGTGGGCTGTGGGCTGTGTATGTGGGCTGTGGGTCTTTAAGGGCCTGGGACTTCATCTGAGACTACCACAACTGATGGATCCTTCCACCCATGGCTCTACAAACCGTCAGGATGGAAAATATCAAAAGGCCCAAGGACTACAATGGCATAAGGTCCAATCTAAGAAACGCAAGGACAACACATGAACTACTCATTGAAGGCCATGCCATTTCCTCGATTCCTCTGTTGGGTGAGACCAATAAGTTCTTATTCTGTAATTTTGGTCAATATCTTCTCTATGCTCTTATTTTGATAACACTGCTTAAGAATAATGTTGTTAGAAGATAGCTGATGTTATCACACACTACGTCCAGGTCATAGTGATATTGTTTGTTGTTGCTTTTTCTTCCCCCAGGTAGCAACGTAGTTCACACAACGTTCCTTTTCCTTTTGTTATCAAAATATGTTATCTCTGCAGCTAATTCACACTAATGTATCGCTGTGATTGTTTTATATATAAACATAATGTTAAAGTTCGGGTCACAGTACTCTGCAAACCCACAGTTATATTGGAGTGATCCTCAATCGCTCTAAAGTTATTTATTTTGAAATTATTCTTACTATTTCAGTCAGAAATTTGTATGTTATTGTTATCATTTTTTTACCTTGTTTGCTCTTCTTTGCATTGTGTGTTATTGCCTCTTTACAAATGTTATTATATTGCAACCGACTGCTCCCTTGTCACTAGCAACCCTGAACATCACGCTCACTACTGTTTTGCACAGCCCTTACATATACTCATAACTTGCCCACTGACCACTGTCCCTCTTATTAATGGAGCAGACTAACGCATCCTTGAACATAATTTCCATTAATGCCAAAGGTCTTAATAACCCTAACAAATGGAGTATATCTATCAAATACCTTAATAATAATAAAGGGGGAATACAAGAAATACATTTCCTCCATGGCAGGAAACCCAAGACATTTCAGTACAAATTTGGGAGCGCCTATTATGCTTCAAACCGCACCAAGACCAATGGGGTGGGCATATTTATCAGACGAGGGATCCCATTTACCCTGATTGATTCAGTTAAAGACCAAGAGGGTAGATTCCTTATTCTAGTAGGTAAGTTGTATAACACCATGGTGACTTTGGTATGTGCTTATGCCCCTAATAATAATCAGGATAAGTTTTTTTAAATTCCTTGGGAACTCTGTTCTGGAGGTAACAAAGGGTTTGCTTCTTGTTGGCGGCGACTTTAATATTTCCTTAAATCCACGGATGGATAATTTGACTGGGATATCTTCCGCCCCACATAGAGTAATAAATAGCATTAAGCATTCAATGAAAGACTTAGCTATCCATGATGTGTGGAGGGTTCAGCACCCAGAGGATCATCAGTATACATTTTTCTCCTTCCCCCACTCATGATTCTCCCAGATTGACTAGATTTTCTTAGATGCAACTTGTATCTCACTAGCCTGTAGATCAGGGATACTGCCGGTGGGATGGACAGACCATTCTATGATCCTCTGCTCACTTGAGTGGCCTTCGGCTCCAATGACCAATTACTCCTGGAAACTGGACAATGATCTCTTGGACCACCCGCTATATGGGAAAAAAAAATTGAAAAGGCTTTGCAGGAATATTTCCTGATAAATGTGGGCACAGTTTCAGACTTTCGGCTTATATGGGAGGCACATAAAGGGACACTGAGGGGGAAGCTCCTTAACATTAGGGCACATTACCGTAAGCAGCAACAAGCTGCTCTCCAAATAGCTCTTGACTCATTGACTGACTTAGAATCCCAACTTATACTCCATCCATCTGACGAGGCCCTTAAGACGCAACTCCAAACACAGAGGGATACAGTAAACTCTTTTCTCAATAAAGAATGTAAACAATTGGCCCTTAAACTACAACAGGCATATTACGAAGGGGATAACAAGTGTAGTAGAGTTTTTGCCCGTAAACTTAAACATAAAACCAACAGATCCTATATCTTGTCTATTACGAAACCTGACCACCCTGTAGCCTATTCTACAAAAGATATCACTGAGGCCTTCCGTAGTTACTATGAAACCTTATATAACAGATTGGGTCAAGGGGCTCACCAAGAACATATTGCTGACAGTACTAAAAGTGACATTATTGAGTCCTTCTTGCGGGATATAGGCATCCCGACAATTTCCCTTGAGCTACATACCATATTGAATAATCCCTTTACCAGTGAGGAACTGCAATCAGTTCTAAAAGATCTACCATTAAACAAGCCACCCGGGCCAGATGGGTTTACTAATTATTATTATAAGAAATATGTCGTTATTCTAATTCCACACATACTAACCCTTTATAGCTCTATTTTTGACTCAAATCCGTTCCTGACACAGTCACTAACAGCACATATCACTCTTATTCCCAAGGAGGGTAAAGACACCTCTAGGGTTGAAAACTATAGACCCATCTCTCTGTTGAATACCGACATAAAAATATATGCAAAGCTATTGGCAAATAGGCTGAATACCCTCCTCCTGGAACTGATCCATACGATCAGGTCGGATTTATATTGACAAGAGAGGCGAGAGATAACACGGTTTGGGCCATTGATTTAATTGATTATGCCACTACCCAACAGGTGCCTTTGATGATCCTTTCAATGGACGCGGAGAAGGCCTTTGACCGCGTCTGTTGGCAGTTTTAAAGAATGGTACTGCTTAAATTGGGTTTGGGGTCCACGTTCATATCCAGAGTTTTTGCCATGTATGAATCCCCCACAGTTAATATACGCATAAATTGTTGTCTTTCCACACCTTTCTCCATCAGATATGGGACCAGACCATGCCCTTTGTCCCCATTATTGTTTGCATGTGCCATTGAGACCCTAGCGCTGAAAATTTGATCACTCTCGGGGATAACAGGCCTGCAAATCAATAACTTCCATCATAAACTCTCCCTTTACGCGGATGATGTCTTATTCTCTCTAACTAACCCAAAGCACTCTATTCCTATCCTATTAGGGCAACTCAAGGAGTTCGGTCAAGCCTCTAATTTTGTTATAAACAAACAGCTAACTATACAGCCTTACAGACCTCTATTGTTACTACTCGGTCTTCATGGAGATGAAAACAAATTACTTGGATAGGAAGAATAAACGCCTTTAAAATGACCATTCTACCAAAAATCCTTTACCTATTTCAGACGCTCCCAATCCCCCTTCCACATTCATTCATCTCCTTCCTACAAATAAAATATTTGAATTCTTATGGAATAAATAGCATGCTAGAATTAATAGGAGAATTATGTGTCAGACCTTGAATAGTGGTGGACTTGGAGTGCCAGACCTGGAGACATATAGGAATGCCACACACCTTCAGAGAGTAGTGGACTGGTTTACAAATTACAACACTAAAATATGGGTGAGACTCGAACATGAGATAGTACGTTCTAAACACATAGGAGCTCAATGTTGGACACCGAGGGCCACTCCAACAACTCATACTTCTCGCACTATACAGGAGAACCTTATGATTTGGGGAAAAGTTCTGGTTTACTATCCCAATATTTCCTCAAAATACTCCCTCTTGACATCACTAATTGATAACATAGAGTTTCTCCCAGGACTTCATAAACCACCGAGAATGGTTAAAGCGTTAGATAGAACGCTGATGGTCTGCAACCTGGGAAATGATAATTTATTACAGCCAAGACTGACACTGGTGGAGGATGGCTTCCTGATGTTTCATAACTGTTTTTTCTACCACCAATGCAATACTTACCTTTCCTCGCACCCCCAGAAACGTAAAATGCTTAGATCACTGACCCCATATGAGTCTTTATGTCACAAAACCACGCCATCAAGACATATCCTATCCCTTATCTACTCATTGTTGAAACAGACCACAATTGGCTCAACACAATTCTACATAGACAGATGGAATGATGAACTGAATATAAGCATTTCCCATGTGGACACATCTCAGATTTTCCAGTCTGTGAGGAAATCCTCAATCTCCAGTAAATATTTAGAAATGAATTTGAAGATTCTTCACAGATGGTATTTGACACCAGCTAGATGTGGTAAAATATATAAGCTTCCTTCTGTAACCTGCTCGAGATGTAATGGTACAGTAGCCCATATGGCCCACATATGGTGGCAATGCCCTAAAATTGTAACAATGTGGACCACAATCTCAAAGGAAACTTCCAAATTGATAGGGATCCCTCTTCCACTAGACCCCTGTCTATGGTTATTTAATAAGACGCCAAAAAAGTCTCCCCTACACAGCGTAAACTTATCAATATCACAAGTAACAGCTTTAAAATCCTTATTGCTAGATATTGGAAAAGCACTGCTGCCCCAACTACTGCCCAATGGCTACAAGAATGTCACTGTTCGATTCGAATGGAAGAATACTTTTATATAGTACACCATGACAGCGATACTTACACATTGATATCTGCAACCTGGGAGGAATACCAGTCAGCCAAGTTTAAAACATAGCCTGCACTGGTCTATACCTCTTAGTTAGGCCTAATGGCCACCTTAACATGCTGGACACCCCGCCTGAAGAGCAGTGAGTGGTAATTAGAGACATGACCTCCTGGGTGCCCTTTTAAACAGAGCTCTCCCAGACTAAGGGTGATATTACAAGTATAGTGAGTACTTATTAGCTAGAAAAGGACTAATCGAGGCATTTGACATAAATATCTATATTGGACAAGACACACAATGACTGTTTTGTTTAATAGGTTTTGTTGTATTTTTCTTTCATTATAAAGCTCACAAATGTACGGGCATGTAAAATTGTTTTACCTGTTTTGTATTTATTTTTGTACATGCCTCAATAAAAATATAAAAAAAAAAATACACCACCAATGGGAGGAAAACAACTCTACCTGTCTGACCACTCTGTCTGTTTAACCCTTGAACCATTGGATTGCTATACTGGTACCAAACTCTGCCTGACTGACCATTCTATTGGTTTATTCCTGAACTGTAATAATCAGATTCCCTTTGTTGCCCATTCCTGCCTGCTTCCAGTCCTTCTATTGGTTTACCCTTAAACTGCCATACCACTGGAATACCTACCTGTTGCCGCCAAAGACTACCCTGAATATTGTGAGTACCGCCTACCTAATTTTATGAATTGTCTCTGCTCTGGGATATTCCCTGTCATTCCAGCTTGGTGCTGGGATAGGAAGACTACTGGCCAAGTTTGGTCTGATAGTGGAATATCCCATGAGAATTGCATTATACTTGGGCCATGGAGCAAATGAGGTAGCAAGAGCAGTCTATCTTTAAGGACAGATGTTGGGAACCCATACCGTACAGTTGCAGAGGGTGGATTCCAAACTAGAGGCTATAACCACTCAACTCTCCTCACTAGTTGCAGTGAAGGATCCTGCTCCTGTTGTTGTACCACCAGTCTCTGCTCCTAGTACTGCAACTTCTTCCCCTGCTTCTGGAAGTATACCCAGGATACCATTCCCTGACAAATATGAAGGTACTACTGATTGTAGGAGTTTTCTTGACCAGTTCAGGCTGCTATTTTGCAATGATCCTCATACCTTCCAGTCTCATCAGTCAAGGGTCACCTTTATCATTTCCTTACTGAAGGACAAGGCCCTAGCCTGGGTCTCCCCCCTTTTTGGAACAGAACGCTCCTTTCTTAAACGATGCTAAGGCTTTCATTTCTGCATTATCTTCTGTGTACTCTCTCCTTGATCTTTACCAGAGCAATAAAACTGTGGTACAATATGCCACCAACTTCCGCACCTTGGCATTTGAGACCAGCTTGGATGGCAGTGCTCTCGAGGCAGCCTTTGGGAGAGGTCTGCATGAACGCATCAAAGATAAACTTACTTATCGTGATGTACCTTCTTCCTTGGATGACTTTATAACACTTTGTATCAGTCTAGACTCTCAATTCCAGGAGAGACAAGCTGAGAGAGACAGAACTCAGAGAATCCTTCACTCCCGTCCTTCTGTTCATCCGGTGTCTGCACTATCCTCTAACCCTTCAACACCTCCAGTTACTTCAGTAGAGGAACCCATGGTTCTCTCCTCCTTCAAACCCACAGAGTCTGAAAAACAGAGAAGAAGTAGATTGAGACTATGCTTTTACTGTGGTTCTAACTCCCACCAACTAAAGAATTGTGACATTCGACCGGGAAAAGCCAATGCTTAGAGGATAACACTGGGGTACCTCTAAGCATGATCACTACTAAATCCCCTCACTCCTTTAAGATCCTGGTACCTGTTACCCTTACCTTCCTTCAGAATTCAGTCCACACTCAAGCCTTAATTGATTCAGGGGCAGCTGGAAACTTTCTGGATCACCATTTTATGATTCTGGGTGGGTTGCCTCTTCTGCATAAAAGACATTGGGGCATATCTATCAAGCTCCGTATGGAGCTTGAGGCCCTGTGTTTCTGGCGAGCCTTCAGACTGGCCAGAAACACAAGTTATGGAGCAGCGGTCTAAAGACAGCTGCTCCATAACCTTTCAACCTGCTCTGCTGAGGTGGACAGAGATCATCACAATTCAACCCAATCGAGTACGATCAGTTTGATTGACACCCCCTGCTGGTGGCCGATTGGCCCCGAGTCTGCAGGGGGCGGCGTTGCACCAACAGCTCACAAGAGCTGCTGGTACAATACTGAATACGGAGAGCGTATTGCTCTCTGCATTTAGCAAGGTCTGTCGGACCTGATCCGCACAGTCGAATCAGGTCTGACAGACCTATGTTAAAAAGGCCTGGATAGCACTCCCTTGGTTCAGGGTTAATCCATTTAGAGTCAGCACCCCTGACCCTGACTGTGGGAGTCCTTCATACGAGATACAGATGCAGTTTGAGGTCATTCATTCCCCAGAACAGCATGTCATCCTTGGTCTTCCTTGGCTTCATATACACAATCCACAGTTTGACTGGGCTGAGGGACATTTGGCCTCCTGGGGTACCTCCTGCTTCCACTCCTGCCTTGCTAAGGTTACTCCTCTGCTCTGCATCGCCATAGCCAGTCTACAAACCCCTTCAAGACTTCCCTCAGTATATGCAGATTTTACAAATGTGTTTGAAAAGAAAGCAGCAGATGTACTGCCACCCCACTGTCTTCCTTACCACTGCAAAATTGACCACTTTACCGGAGCCCCACTTCCTAATGGGAGGATTTATCCTCTCTCCAAATCTGAAACCAAGTCCATGGAGGAGTACCTCCAAGAGAACCTAGCTAAAGGTTTTATTCACCCTTCCTCCTCTCCTGCTGGGGCTGGCTTCTTTTTCGACAGTAATAAGGATGGTGGTCTACAGGTCCTTAAACAGCATCACTATCAAGAATCACTATCCCATTCCTTTGATCACTGAACTGTATGATTCACTTCAGAATGCTTGCTACTTCACCAAGCTGGACCTACGTGGGGCATACAATCTGATTCGTATCTTCACAGGGCACAAATGGAAGATGGCCTTAAGCACAAGATCAGGGCATTATGAATACCTCGTAATGCCCTTTGGGCTGTGTAATGACCCTGCAGTCTTCCAGGCATTTGTCAACAATGTCTTCCTTGACCTCCTCAATCGCACTGTCATCGTTAACTTGGATGATATCCTTATTTTCTCCTGCACCCTGGAGGAGCATCATAAACATGTGAGAAAGGTACTTCTACATTTTAGAGACAATTATCTGGTAGCCAAACTAGAAAAATGTGAGTTTGATCAAGTTCAGATCCATTTCTTTGGTTATGTCATCTCAAAGGTGGGTTTTGCCATGGATCCTGCTAAGCTCACCGCAGTTCTGCAATGACCTCAACTCACTTCATTAAAGGAACTACAGAGATTCTTGGGGTTCTCCAACTATTATAAAGAATTTTTCCCAAACCGTTGCTCCACTCACTGAACTGACAAAATGGAACTAAGACTTTAAACATTGGCCTCCTGAAGCCATAAATGCCTTCTCTCATCTGAAAAAAAGCCTTTTGTTCTGCTCCTGTGCTCTGCCATCCTTATCCTGACCTATGGTTCACTTTATAAGTTGATTACTCCTAGATAGGGGTTGGAGCAGTTCTAACCCAAAGGGATCCTTTAACCTCCAAGTTGCACCCTGTAGCCTTTTTCTCTAAATGCTTTACTCCTTCAGAGAGGAATTCCTTGAACTCATGAACTCTTGACCATTAAGATGGCCTTGACTGAACGGTGTCATTGGCTAGCGGGCACCGCCAATCCCATTCAGATTCTCACTGACCACAAGAATTTATAACACATTGGCCTCTAGTTATCAAGCCGCCTACTTACCTGCCTTCGCCGGCCCCAATACGCTCACCTAAGCTCTCTTCACATCGCCGCCACGGACCTGAAGAGCAGCGAGATCAGATGAGTGATAACTATCACAGTCCGCTGCTCATCGCCCCATATTTGGTGCGCGGCTTTTTGACAGCTTTTTTGATAACTTTCCTTTGAAAGTTATCAAAAAAGCTGTCAAAAAGCCGTGCACCAAGTACGGGGCGATGAGCAGCGGACTGTGATAGTTATCATTCATCCAATCTCGCTGCTCTTCGGCTTTTTCCCAGCTTTATTGATAAGCTGTCACTAAGCACCCACACTATACTATACTGTTCTACCCTCTATACCGGCACCCCCGGAGACCATCGCAACTAAATAAATTTTTATTAACCCCTAAACCGCCGCTCCTAGACCCCGCTGCAACTATAATAAATGTATTAACCCCTAAACCTCCGCTCCTGGACCCCGCCGCCACCTACATAATACCTATTAACCCCTATCCTGCCCCCCTATACCGCTGCCACCTATAATAAATGTATTAACCCCTATCCTGCGGATCCCAGACCCCGCCTCAACTAAATAAATAGTTTAACCCCTAAACCGCCGCTCCCGGACCCTGCCACCACCTATATTAAACTTATTAACCCCTAATCTGCCCCCTACACCGTTGCCACCTATAATAAATTTATCAACCCCTATCCTGCCCCCCCTACACAGCCGCAATCTATAATAAAATTATTAACCCCTAAACCTAAGTCTAACACTAACCCTAACACCCCCTATCTTAAATATTAATTAAATAATTCTAAATAAATATTACTCTTATTAAATTAATTATTCCTATTTAAAACTAAATACTTACCTATAAAATAAACCCTAATATAGCTACAATATTACTAATAATTATATTGTAGCTATTTTAGGATTTATTTTTATTTTACAGGCAAATTTAAATTTATTTTAACTAGGTACAATAGCTATTAAATAGTTATTAACTATTTAATAGCTACCTAGATAAAATAAAGTCAAATTTACCTGTAAAATAAAAACTAACCTAAGTTTCAATTACACCTAACACTACACTATCATTAAATAAATTATTCCTATTTAAAACTAAATACTTACCTGTAAAATAAACCCTAAGGTAGCTACAATGTAATTAATAATTACATTGTAGCTATCTTAGGATTTATATTTATTTTACAGGCAACTTTGTATTTATTTTAACTAGGTACAATAGTTATTAAATAGGTATTAACTATTTAATAACGACCTAGCTAAAAGAAATACAAAATTACCTGTAAAATAAATCCTAACCTAAATTACAATTAAACCTAACACTACACTATCATTAAATAAAATAAATTAATTAACTACAAGTAGCTACAATTAAATAAACTAACTAAAGTACAAAAACGCCCCACTAAATTACAGAAAATAAAAAAAAGATTATCTTCATCCATCTGGAACGGAGTGGAGCCATCTTCAAAGCAGCCGACGTGGAGCCATCTTCTTTCACTGATGCCTACTCACCGAATGAATATTCCTTTAAGTGATGTCATCCAAGATGGCGTCCCTCGAATTCCGATTGGCTGATAGGATTCTATCAGCCAATCGGAATTAAGGTAGGATCGGAACAGCCAATAGAATGCAAGCTCAATCTGATTGGCTGATTGGATCAGCCAATCGGATTGAACTTCAATCTGATTGGTTGATTGAATCAGCCAATCAGATTTTTCCTACCTTAATTCCGATTGGCTGAATTCGAGGGACGCCATCTTGGATGACATCACTTAAGTGAATATTCATTCGGCGAGTAGGCGTCGGTGGAAGAAGATGGCTCCACGTCGGCTGCTTTGAAGATGGCTCCGATCCGCTCCGGATGGATGAAGATTGAAGACGCCGCCTGGATGAAGACTTCTATCGGATGGAAGACCTCTTCAGCGCCCCTTGGATGAAGACTTCTATCGGATGGAATACATCTTCAGCACCCCTTGGATGAAGACTTCTATCGGATGGAATACATCTTCAGCGCCCCTTGAATGATGAATTTGGCCCGGCTGGGTGAACACGACTCAAGGTAGGGAGATCTTCAGGGGGGTGGTGTTAGGTTTATTAAAGGGGGGTTTGGGTTAGAGCAGGGGTATGTGGGTGGTGGGTTGTAATGTTGGGGGGTGGTATTGTGTTTTTTTTACAGGCAAAAGAGCTGATTACTTTGGTTCATGCCCCGCAAAAAGCCCTTTTAAGGGCTGGTAATAGAGCTGTTAACTTTTGTAATTTAGATTAGGGTAGGAATTTTTTTTTATTTTGGGGGGCTTTGTTATTTTATTAGGGGGCTTAGAATAGGTGTAATTAGTTTAAAATTCTTGTAATCTTTTTTTATTTTCTGTAATTTAGTGGTTTTTTTGTACTTTAGTTAGTTTATTTAATTGTATTTACTTGTAGCTACTTGTAGTTAATTTATTTTATTTAATGATAGTGTAGTGTTAGGTTTAATTGTAACTTAGGTTAGGATTTATTTTACAGGTAATTTTGTAATTATTTTAACTAGGTAGCTATTAAATAGTTAACTATTTAATAACTATTGTACCTAGGTAAACTATTTAATAACTGGGGGCGGAGCCAACTACCGAAAGAACTAGACGTGTTTCTATGAAGCTCCTGGCCCTTGGATATAAGAATATAATTTAATATATTCATAAAGGGCTTAAACTTTTGCCTGCTATATCAGGGAATAACTATGAACTATTGTACCTCTAAAGACCCTCAAGACAAGTTGATGGCTGAATGTTTAGCGCCACGTGGATTTTTCCGACGCCATCTGCTATTAATAACATGGCTGTTATGGAGGCCCTAAACTCATGGGAACACAGCACTCTACAACTCCTAAAGAAGCATTTATCAGTGCTTTAAAGAAGATTTAAGGCTGCTACTTTCCGCCTGCGCCCCACCGCCAGAATGCCTAACTACGGACACTGACCCCGTGCATTACAGAAGAACCCACACTGCATCCACATCCAAGGCCCAGGAAAAACCATGGAAACCCTCTAGCCAACTTGCATTGCCCTCCCGGCATTGTAAACTAAGTCAAATATCGGACCAGTTCCCTGAGATGACTCAGCGGTCGGAATTAGGAGCTACGGCGACATCGCACTCTAATGCTGTGTACTCACAGGCTGACATACTAACTAAGAAGATATCGGCTTCTTTCATCCTCACAGCCCAGCCTCAATTTAGGATTTCTCCAGACTACTGTGAACCACGAGAGGAGATCTTATCACTCCTGGAGGAGAATGAACGCAGTAACAGTCAACCTAAGGCAGAAGCGGCGCATCTCCTTCCATTAGTGACAAGTGCTGATTTTGGGGTTATATTACCGGAGCCTAAGATGTATGTAGGGGATGATGTCGATAAGGCTGGGGTCGGCTAACTTCCTTTACCAACCACCCCACTCACATTTACTTAATGAAAGGGCTGGAAATCGATTTGAGTACTGTTTTTCACGCTGAACTGTCCACCCCAGTGTAATTAATTTCACGATTGTGACTTTAACCTGGGTAATTTACCTATTTGATACTATTAAGATGCTACATGGTATAATAATTCCTCCTCTTTATTTGCTTTTCTTGTGCACAAAATACTACATATAGAGCTCTCTAATTTTAACTAAGGGTCTGAACCAGTTCACACATTGTTTTATATATATTATAGAATTTAAGGTTCCTGTCAGATGCATGATAAGTTAATTGTTCCTTAAGGATGTTTTTCCGCTAGTATTGTTTATGCAGAACTCCACATACCAAATATAAGTGCATATGTTGGGTCCCTGGCTATTCTATATGTATACTTAGGGATTCAAGCTAAGGTTATTCTGCATCATTGTACATATTACCTTAAATAGCCCCACAAGGAGCAGAGATTTAGAATTAGTTTTGTGAGCAACTCAGTAAGGCATGTCTCTTGATATATATATCATAACTGGTTACCCTGTATAATATTATAATATGTAAGGTCAGCATATGTTTGGTGTATTACTTATCTTGTCCTTTACAGTTCGTGGGAGGGGTATCTAATAGTGCGCCAATATGCTGTTATTTATATATCTTTTATTGTGCTATGGCTATGTATTTTGAGAGGATATAGTTAACTGTACAGTTTATGTATCCTTATGCACCTAGGTCTAGGCACTGGCTTATATGTAACTGCAGCACTGACAGTATGTTTTTAGCAATGTATTAGATATATGGAGCACGCAGGAAGTATCATACCAGGGCTGCCTAAAATTTTAAGCCTCCTTTATATTCTACTATATGCTAAAAAGCGATTAGCTAAATATAAAATCCTTATCATATTTGAAAAAAATGTTATGCAAAGTCTAATATCGTGTTTTTACACCTGATTGATAGGGAAATACCAGACTATAGTGATTTAGACACAGCCAACCAACCTATCTTACTGCTTATTTCTCTCATTAAAAGAGGAGTGGGCTAGCAGTTATGGACTCTGCTGATGTATGCTGCACCGTTATGAGCAACCACTCTCCTCCGGAAAAGGAACATTTAAACAGTGTCTTCTGGCTCACCATATATAGACTGGACTTTATTCATCAAATATAGTATTGTTCGTGTACTACATTATAAGTATTGAGTTGAGGTTTTGTGTACATAAATAGTAATATGCATGTTTTGCTAGCCCATACGCTCCCTTAAATGCAGAGGTCTTTTAGTTAACCCTGTGATAGAACGCAACAGCTACATATCTTCAGAGTGTCAGCTAGCTAAATTACTATAACATCACACATTAGTCTACACCGCTCTCATTCAGACAGAGACCTTGACATAATTAAATTATTTGTAAGGCCCCTCCCCTCCCGTAAAAGTCAACATTGATATGAAGTTGTCCCCATATTATTACTACATACCCTAACTTTACTACCTTTGTTAATCCTCCTGGCTACCCTGGTTGGCTCCGCCCCCCCATCCCCCCAATAATAAGAATGGCTTTTGCCCATTGTATTCCCCCTCCCCTTTTTGCAAGCTTTGGCCGAGAGACGCCACCTCAAATACTACCTCCTCCATTAATAATTTCATTAGCATTTATGGGCTCATGAGTAGCCCCTATGGTACTATGAGGAGACACTGAAATATGATTATACAAAAATGAAGTCTCATCTTTCCTAATCCAGACACTCCTACCACACAGCAGTTAAGGTAGTCAGATGGCTCCATTCCTTCATGCCTACCTCTCATAGCAGATTTTGCCATTTTTCTACAAACAATCACATTGCCAGCCATGGGCTTGCACACCATATTGTTGGCTTTATAGTAGTTGAAGCGACACTTTTCTTCATTGCCAAATGACATTGCAGCCTACGTTCTTTTTGTTCAGAGTTGTGTGATAGCAATATGTACTATATTACGATGTATTACAGTTTATGGATGATCCCTGTTTGTATCATTTTGTGCAAGACTTCAATAAAAAAACAAATAAAAAAAAAAAAAAAAAAACTATTTAATAACTATTGTACCTAGTTAAAATAAATACAAAGTTGCCTGTAAAATAAATATAAATCCTAAGATAGCTACAATGTAATTATTAATTACATTGTAGCTAGCTTAGGGTTTATTTTACAGGTAAGTATTTAGTTTTAGATAGGAATAATTTACTTAATGATAGTGTAGTGTTAGGTGTAATAGAAACTTAGGTAAGTTTTTATTTTACAGGTACATTTGACTTTATTTTATCTAGGTAGCTATTAAATAGTTAATAACCATTTAATAGCTATTGTACCTAGTTAAAATAAATTTAAATTTGCCTGTAAAATAAAAATAAATCCTAAAATAGCTACAATATAATTGTTAGTAATATTGTAGCTATATTAGGGTTTATTTTATAGGTAAGTATTTAGTTTTAAATAGGAATAATTCATTTAATAAGAGTAATATTTATTTAGATTTATTTAATTAATATTTAAAATGGGGGGTGTTAGGGTTAGTGTTAGACTTAGGTTTAGGGGTTAATCATTTTATTATAGGTTGCAAGGGTGTAGGGGGGGGGCGGGGGGAAGGATAGGGGTTGATAAATTTATTATAGGTGGCGACGGTGTAGGGGGGCAGATTAGGGGTTAATGCGTTTAATATAGTGGTGGCGGGGTCCAGGAGCGGCAGTTTAGGGGTTAAACAATTTATTTAGTTGCGGCGGGGTCCGGGATCCGCAGGATAGGGGTTAATAAATTTATTATAGGTGGCGGCGGTATAGGGGGGCAGGATAGGGGTTAATAGGTATTATGTAGGTGGCGGCGGGGTCCGGGAGCGGCGGTTTAGGGGTTAATATAATTATTATAGTTGCGGCGGGGTCCGGAAGCGGCGGTTTAGGGGTTAATAAGTTTATTAGAGTGGCGGTGGGCTCCGGGAGTGGCGGTTTAGGGGTTAACATGTTTAATATAGGTGGCGGCAGTGTAGGGGGGCAGATTAGGGGTTTTTAGACTCGGGGTACATGTTAGGGTGTTAGGTGCAGACGTTTCCCATAGGAATCAATGGGATATCGGGCAGCAGCGAACATGAACTTTCGCTATGGTCAGACTCCCATTGATTCCTATGGGATCCGCCGCCTCCAGGGCGGCGGATTGAAAACCAGGTACGCTGGGTCGGAAAAGTGCTGAGCATACCTGCTAGTTCTTTGATAACTCCCAAAAGTAGTCAGATTGTGCCGAACTTGCGTTTGAAACATCTGGAGTGACGTAAGAATCGATCTGTGTCGGACTGAGTCTGGCGGATCGAAGCTTACGTCACTATATTCTACTTTTGCCGGTGTGTAGGGCTTGATAACTTAGGCGAATCAGCCTCGCCACAAATACGCTGCGGAATTCCAGCATATTTGAGGTTGACGGCTTGATAACTAGAGGCCTTTGTATCAGTCTAGACTCTCGCTTCCAGGAGAGACAAGCTGAGAGAGACAGAACTCAGAGAATCCTTCCCTCCTGTCCTTATGTTCGTCCGGTCTCTGCACTATCCTCTAACCCTTCAACACCTCCAGTTACCTCAGTAGAGGAACCCATGGATCTCTCCTCCTTCAAACCCACAGAGTCTGAAAAACAGAGAAGAAGTAGATTGAGACTATGCTTTTATTGTGGTTCTAACTCCCACCAACTAAAGAATTGTGACATTCGACCGGGAAAAGACAATGCTTAGAGGATAACACTGGGGTACCTCTAAGCATGATCACTACTAAATCCCCTCACTCTTCTAAGATCCCAGTACCTGTTAACCTTACCTTCCTTCAGAATTCAGTCCACACTCAAGCCTTAATTGATTCAGGGGCAGCTGGAAACTTTCTGGATCACCATTTTATGATTCAGGCTGGGTTGCCTCTTCTGCATAAAAGACATTGGGGCATATCTATCAAGCTCCGTATGGAGCTTGAGGCCCTGTGTTTCTGGCGAGCCTTCAGACTGGCCAGAAACACAAGTTATGGAGCAGCGGTCTAAAGACATCTGCTCCATAACCTTTCTACCTGCTCTGCTGAGGTGGACAGAGATCATCACAATTCAACCCAATCGAGTACGATCAGGTTGATTGACACCCCTGCTGGCGGTAATAAGTATTGGAATACTTAGAACTGAACTCAGAGAAAGTTTTATTTTTAACCACTCTGAAAAATCTTCCACAGATTAGCTGCTGCCAGGAATTAAACTTTTATTGGAGTATTAATCCAGATACTCAGTGGAATATTTGTAAGCAAAATAAGTGAATTTCAGGATTAAATAATGAGTGTGACTAGTTTCAAGTTACATATACATTCTTCAGGCAATTGAAAGCAGTACCTTATGAGATGGAATCCCAAATGGACAGGAAAAATTTAGAGCGACTCAGCACAAGCTCCGGTTGTAGTAAAAGTAAAAGTAGGAAGAGTTTTACTCACACTCGAAAAGATCCATCTCTATAGCTTCAGCGTGACATCAGAGGCAAACAGTAAACGGATACAAACAATCCATGGAAATACTGAAAAGAAAATAGTTTATCTCAGGTAAGTACAGAATTATCATTAATTACAGAGTATCTTTAATTACTGCATGAGGTGGTGGTTATTCCTGTTAAGAAGTGCAGGTGGAAATAATGGAGCCAGTCTGGAAGTGGTTAAACTCAGAAACAGAAAGTTACCAAACAACGGGTGGAAGTCCAGAGGCAAATATCGATACAAAGTTGCAAATCCTATCGGGAGTAACAAGAGAATGTTGCATTAATTTGAGAAGTAGATCAATTGGTCATTGTAATCCAAATGTAGTTTAGGATATCACAGAGGCTGCTAGGAACAGCAGCAACAAAATACTAAGCATTGGTTTAAGAGTGGGCAGTCTATTTGAAGGAGATGTGGGCAAGGCTGTATGATACACATAGAAAATTATTAAAGGTGCAGAGTCCCAATACACATGGATCCTGACACTGTCCAAGTATAGGTGTTACTTAGTGTGCTCCTGGGTGTGATTGTTACTCTGAATTGCCATAATTGCCATAATGTTATTGAACTCTGCCTGTCTGACTTCTCTGCTTGCTTAACCCCTAAAGTACTGGATTGCCATACTGTTATTGAACTCTGCCTGTCTGACTACACTGCTTGCTTAACCCCTAAAGTACTGGATTGCCATACTGTTATTGAACTCTGCCTGTCTGACTACTCTGCTTACTTAACCCTAAAATACTGGATTGCCATACAGGTGCTGAACTCTGCCTACCTGACCACTCTGCCTGTTTAACCCTTGAACCATTGGATTGCTAAACTGTTACTGAACTCTGCCTGCCTGACCATTCTATTGGCTTATTCGTGAACTGTAATCATCAAATTCCCTTTGTTGCCCATTTTTGCCTGTTTCCGGTCCTTCTATTGGTTTACCCTTGAACTGCCATACCACAATTGTGAGTACCGCTTATCTCATTTTACAAACTTTCTCTGCTCTGGGATCTTCCCTATCATTCTAGCTTGACGCCGGGATAAGAAGACTACTGGCCAAGTTTGACCTGATAGTTTAATATCCCACGAGCATTACAGATCTCTTTTAATGGCAGCTGAAAACTATTTCATGGTGGGTAGAATTAATACTTACAAGATGAATATTCAAAACAGCTTCTTTTTTCTTTAAAGATTTACCAATTCCACGTCCTTCTAGGGGCGCGATCACATATAAGGCGCAGATTTCAGCGCAAGCGTGGGAACCTGCTCCGCCCGTAATTTGACCTCGCACATCGGGGTATTACATATACCCTGCCTGCAGTTCATAAAGTGCCATAAGTCTGATAAACTAGCGATGTCCAGAAATGAGCGTAAGTACAAATTTCTGGAGTCGCTAGTGACTTACTGCACTTTAAAAACTGCCGACGCCAAAGAAAAGTAAATAATCTCCCTTATAAGTCTAACATGCCTCCCAAAAATAGCCCAACACGTAAAACCCCTATATCCGCAATCCTCCCTCTCACTACTAATAACAAATGTATTAACCCCTAGACCGACAACCCCCCACAACGCAATATGTCTATTTAAACTATTAACCCCTATATCCGCCATCAAACCCACACCGCAAGTAATAACTAAATTATTAACCCCTAAACCGCCATAGCCCATAACGCAATTAACCTAGTCTAGTATTAACCCCTAAACCGCCATAGCCCACATAGCCTATTAAATGTATTAACCCCTAATCTGCCGCCGCCGCCAACGTCGCTGCCACTATAATAAAGTTATTAACCCCTAAACCTAAGTCTAACCCTAACCCTAACACCCCCCTAACAAATATTATTTAAATAAATCTAAATAATATTACTATTATTTACTAAATTATTCCTATTTAAAACTAAATACTTAACTATAAAATAAACCCTAAGATAGCCACAACATAATTAATAATTACATTGTAGCTATTTTAGGATTTATTTTTATTTTACAGGCAACTTTGTATTTATTTTAACTAGGTACAATAGCTATTAAATAGTTATTAACTATTTAATAGCTACCTCGTTAAAATAACTACAAATTTACCTGTAAAATAAATCCTAACCTAAGTTACAATTACACCTAACACTACACTATCATTAAATAAATTAAATTAATTAACTACAATTACCTAAAATAAATACAATTAAATAAAATAAACTATAGTACAAAAAAACAAACACTAAATTACAGAAAATAAAAAAATATTACAAGAAGTTTAAACTAATTACACCTAATCTAAGCCCCCTAATAAAATAAAAAAGCCCCCCAAAATAATAAAATTCCCTACCCTATACTAAATTGCAAATAGCCCTTAAAAGGGCCTTTTGCGGGGCATTGCCCCAAAGTAATCAGCTCTTTTACCTGTAAAAAAAGAAATACAACCCCCCCAACATTAAAACCCACCACCCACACACCCAACCTTACTCTAAAATCCACCCAATCCCCCCTTAAAAAAACCTAACACTACCCCCTTGAAGATCACCCTATCTTGAGCCGTCTTCACCCAGCCGGGCAGAAGTCTTCATCTGATCCGGCCAGAAGTCTTCATCGCATCCGGGCAGAAGAGGTCCTCCAGCCGGGCAGAAGTCTTCATCCAAGTGGCATCTTCTATCTTCTTCCATCCAACGAGGAGCGGTTCCATCTTGAAGACATCATGCGCGGAGCATCCTCTTCTTGCGACGTCCTAACGAAGAATGAAGGTTTATTTAAATGACGTCATCCAAGATGGCGTCCCTTCAATTCCGATTGGCTGATAGAATTCTATCAACCAATCTGAATTAAGGTAGGAAAAATCCTATTGGCTGATGCAATCAGCCAATTTGATTGAAGTTCAATCTGATTGGCTGATCCAATCAGCCAATAGGATTGACCTCACATTCTATTGGCTGTTCCAATCAGCCAATAGAATGCAAGCTCAATCCTATTGGCTGATTGCATCAGCCAATAGGATTTTTCCAACCTTAATTCCGATTGGCTGATAGAATTCTATAAGCCAATCAGAATTGAAGGGACAACATCTTGGATGACGTTATTTAAAGGAACCTTCATTCTTCATTAGGACATCGTTAGAAGAGGATGCTCCACGCCGGATGTCTTCAAGATGGAGCCGCTCCTCTTCGGATGGAAGAAGATAGAAGATGCCGCTTGGATGAAGAATTCTGTCCGGCTGGAGGACTTATTCTGGCCGGATTCGATGAAAACTTCTGCCCGGCTCAAGGTAGGGTGATCTTCAAGGGAGTAGTGTTAGTTTTTTTTAAGGGGGGATTGGGTGGGTTTTAGAGTAAGGTTGGGTGTGTGGGTGGTGGGTTTTAATGTTGGGGGGGTTGTATTTCTTTTTTTACAGGTAAAAGAGCTGATTACTTTGAGGCAATGCCCAGCAAAAGGCCCTTTTAAGGGCTATTTGTAATTTAGTATAGGGTAGGGAATTTTTTTATTTTGCGGGGCTTTTTTATTTTATTATGGGGCTTAGATTAGGTGTAATTAGTTTAAACTTCTTGTAATTTTTTTTATTGTTTGTAATTTAGTGTTTTTTTTGTACTATAGTTTATTTTATTTTATTGTATTTAATTTTTAGGTAATTGTAGTTAATTAATTTAATTTATTTAATGATAGTGTAGTGTTAGGTGTAATTGTAACTTAGGTTAGGATTTATTTTACAGGTAAATTTGTAGTTATTTTAACTTGGTAGCTATTAAATAGTTAATAACTATTTAATAGCTATTGTACCTAGTTAAAATAAATACAAAGTTGCCTGTAAAATAAAAATAAATCCTAAAATAGCTACATTGTAATTATTAATTATATTGTAGCTATCTTAGGGCTTATTTTATAGGTAAGTATTTAGTTTTAAATAGGAATAATTTAGTTAATAATGGTAATATTATTTAGATTTTTTTAAATAATATTTAAGTTAGTGGGGTGTTAGGGTTAGACTTAGGATTAGGAGTTAATAACTTTATTATAGTGGCAGCAACGTTGGCGGCGGCAGATTAGGGGTTAATACATTTAATAGGCTATGTGGGCTATAGCGGTTTAGGGGTTAATAATTTAGTTATTACTTGCAGTGTGGGCTATGGCGGTTTAGGGGTTAATAGAGCAAAACTCATATTTGAGATGGGCACTCTGTACCCTAAATGCCTGAACAGTGAACTTGACCTCAACGCTATACTCTAATGAACACAATCAGAATGTATGGAAATACAAACCCTATAACTTCTATAGCAACTATAATCAATATGTAGTAGTGATGTCGCAAACATAAAATTTTCCGTTCGCGAACGCGAACTTCCGTAAATGTTCGCGAACGGGCGAATCGGGCGAACCGCCATAGACTTCAATAGGCAGGTGAATTTTAAAACCCACAGGGACTCTTTCTGGCCACAATAGTGATGGAAAAGTTGTTTCAAGGGGACTGACACCTGGACTGTGGCATGCCGGAGGGGGATCCATGGCAAAACTCCCATGGAAAACTACATAGTTGATGCAGAGTCTGGTTTTAATCCATAAAGGGCATAAATCACCTAACATTCCTAAATTGTTTGGAATAACGTGCTTTAAAACATCAGGTATGATGTTGTATTGATCAGGTAGTGTAAGGGTTACGCCCACTTCACAGTGACAGACCAAACTCCTGCAGCGGGTACATCATCATCATCACACCGTACGTCCATGTGTGTAATGCTGCCTGACTGAGACATATCCCTGTTATCTACATCCTCTGGCAATAATGGTTGTGCATCACTCATTTCTTCCAACTGATGTGTAAATAACTCCTCTGACAGATCAAGTGAAGCGGCTGTGGTGCTAGTGTTGGCGGTGGCGGCAGGCGGGCGAGTGGTAACTTGAGAGGTGCCCGAAACTAAGCTGGAGGAGGATGGTGCGTCAAGGTTCCGAGCGGAAGCTGTAGAAGATTGGGTGTCCTGTGTTAGCCAGTCAACTATGTCCTCCGAACTTTTCGAGTTCAGGATACGTGGCCTCTGAACACTGGGCATTATTCTAGGGCCAAAGGGAATCACAGCACCACGACCACGACGGCCCCTGCGGGGTGGCCTGCCTCTGCCTGTCATTTTTTTTTCGATTAGTGGTACTATGCATGCAAGCTACTGTGACAACAGATATGAGTGGCATTGTGCACTAGCAGAAGTTGGCAGAGTAGACGCTGTAGGCCTGACACACACACTTGCAGACAACTAACTGCTATTCAATCTATTACAGTCAAAATTGTATTTTTTTTTTAATGTACACTACTGTTACACCAGATATGAGTTGCACTGGTGTGACACTGTGCCCTGGCAGGCCCTGAAATGCACACGCATGAAGGAAACTGACTGCTATTATTTCACAGTCAAATTTCTAGTTTTTTTTAACCCCTTAAGGACCAAGGCCATTTTTCGATTTCTTTTCTTTAAGGACCAGGGCTATTTTTACATTTCTGCGTTGTTTATGTTTAGCTGTAATTTTCCTCTTACTCATTTACTGTACCCACACATATTATATACCGTTTTTCTCGCCACTAAATGGACTTTCTAAAGATACCATTATTTTCATCACATCTTATAATTTATTATTAAAAATATTATAAAATATGAGGAAAAAATGGAAAAAAACACACTTTTTCTAACTTTGACCCCCAAAATCTGTTACACATCTACAACCACCAAAAAACAACCATGCTAAATAGTTTCTAAATTTTGTCCTGAGTTTAGAAATACCCAATGTTAACATGTTCTTTTTTTTGCAAGTTATAGGGAAATAAATACAAGAAGCACTTTGCTATTTCAAAACCACTTTTTTTTTCAAAATGAGCGCTAGTTACATTGGAACCCTGATATCTGTCAGGAATACCTGAATATCCCTTGACATGTATATATATTTTTTTATAAGACATCCCAAAGTATTGATATAGGCCCATTTTGGTATATTTAATGCCACCATTTCACCACCAAATGCGATCAAATTTAAAAAAAACTTTGGCGTTGCTTTCTGGTAATTAGAAGGCCGATAAATGCTGCTGCGCATCACACGTGTATTATGGCTAGCAGTGAAGGGGTTAATTAGGTAGCTTGTAGGGAGCTTGCAGGGTTAATTTTAGCTTTAGTGTAGAGATCAGCCTCCCACCTGACACATCAGACCCCTTGATCCCTCCCAAACAGCTCCCTTCCCTCCCCCACCCCACAATTGTCCCCGCCATCTTAAGTACTGGCAGAAAGTCTGCCAGTACTAAAATAAAAGGTTTTTAAATTTTTTATTTTTTTTTAGCATATTTACATATGCTGTGGTGTAGCATCCCCCCTTAGCCCCCAACTACCCTGATCCCCCCCAAAACCGCTCTCTAACCCTCCCCATCTGCCTTATTGGCAAGTTTGCAAAAAAAAGTAGTTTTTTCTGTTTTTATTATTTTTTTTTGTAGTGTAGCTTCCCCCCCCCCCCCACCGGGACCAACCCCCACCCCCTGCCTGATCTTTTTTTTTTTTTTTTTTTTATTCCTTTTTTTTTTTAATTTTACACCAACTTTTTCTGTAGTGTAGCGGTTCGCACCCCCGGACATCCCCGCCCACGATCCCGCCCCCCTCCACTGACTGCTATTATTTCACAGTCAAAAAAGTGTTTTTTTTTTTTTAAATGTACACTACTGTTACACCAGATATGAGTGGTGGCACTGGGCAAGTGGGCACAGTATACGCTGTGAGTCTGACACACATGCTGGCATGCAGGCAACTGCAATTAGATTACACAGGAAAGAAAAAAAAAAGCAGACTGATGTTCTAGCCCTAAAAAGGGCTTTTTGGGGTGCTGTCCTTACAGCAGAGATCAGATGAGTCATTCAGGACTGTAGTGGACACTGAATACACTAGCCTAGCTATCAATTTCCCTATTAAATCAGCAGCAGATACACTGTCTCTCCTCTCACTAAGAATGCAGCTTCCGAATGAATCTAAAATGGATGCTGTCCAGGAGGTGGGAGGGTCTGGGAGGGAGGGTCTGCTGCTGATTGGCTGGAATGTGTCTGCTGACTGTGAGGTACAGGGTCAAAGTTTACTCAATGATGACGAACAGGGGGCGGTCCGAACATCACTAATCTGTAGAAATGATTTATCACATTACACAAATAGGATAAAAAAACTATTCATTATTATTATTTCAAAAATATATTTACCAATATATTTTTATTTATTAGAATTTTTTACTAACATATTCATCAGCATTTTTGATTTTGGGGCCGTAATCAGAACTCAACAAGAAATTAAGTTGATGCATCTTAAACAAAGAAGGGCAAATTAACCCCTTAATGACAGAGGACGTACCAGGTACGTCATAGGAAAAACTCCCCTTAGTGACAATTGACGTACCTGGTACGTCCTCTGCCTTTTGAAGTGCTGGGAGCGATCATGATCGCTTCCAGCTGCTTACAAGGGATTGTAGTGATGTCTCAATATTGAGACATCACTGCAATCCCCTATATTGCCCACCGATGCAGAAAGGGCATTGATTGCTTAACATTTGTTCACGTTGGTGGGTGGGAGCAGCTTCCATCGGCACTGTTTGCCGTTGTAATATGCTGCCTCTCTTACCGATCTTGTCGGCGATTGTGGGCTGGTGCGGCCGGGGGGGGGGGCGGGGGGTGCGGGAGGTGGCGTGTGCGCGTGTGCGCGCGCGCACGCAAAATGTGCATTTAAAAAAAAAAAACAATACAGATGAATGCTGATCTCTGTATTTTAGTAAGGGATCTGGGAGGGGGAGGGATGTAGATTGTTGAGGGGGGCCAGCTACACTACAGAAAACAAATGATTTACATAAAAAAGTTAAAAAAAAAAACAAATTTGGGGGGCAAATTGGGTACTGGCAGACAGCTGCCAGTACCCAAGATGGAGGCATATATGTAGAGCGGGTCCAGGGGAGTGTTAGAGAAATGTATGGGGGATCAGGGAGGTTGTGGGGTAAGGGGGTATCCATCACTGCAGACAGTATAAAAAAAAAAAAAAAAAAGCTTTTTATTTCAGTACTGGCAGACTTTCTGCCAGTACTTAAGATGGCGGTGACAATTGTGAGGTGGGGGAGGGAAGAGAGCTGTTTGAGGGGGGTCAGGGGGGATCAGGGGGTGGGATGTGTCAGGTGGGAGGCTGATCTCTACAATAGAGCTAAAAATTAACCCTACAAGCTACCTAATTAACCCCTAACTGCTGGGCATATTACAAGTGTGCTGAGCAGCAGCATTTAACAGCCTTATTATTACCAAAAAGCAACGCCAAAGCCATATATGTCTGCTATTTCTGAACAAAGGGGATCCTAGAGAAGTATTTACAACCATTTGTGCCATAATTGCACAAGCTGTTTGTAAATAATTTCAGTGAGAAACCTAAAATTGTGATAAATTTAACAGTCTTTTTTTTATTTGATCGTATTTGGCGGTGAAATGGTGGCATGAAATATACCAAAATGGGCCTAGATCAATAATTTGGGTTGTCTACTACACTACACTACACTAAAATTAAACCTGCAAGCTCCCTACAAGCTCCCTAATTAACCCCTTCACTGCTGGGCATAATACACACGTGGTGTGCAGCGGCATTTAGCGGCTTTCTAATTACCAAAAAGCAACGCCAAAGCCATATATGTCTGCTATTTCTGAACAAAGGGGATCCCAGAAAGGTATTTACAACCATGTATGCCATAATTGCATAAGTTGTTTGTAAATAAATTCAGCGAGAAACCTAAAGTTTGTGAAAAAAATTGTGAAAAAGTAAACAATTTATTTTATTTGATCGCATTTGGCAGTGAAATGGTGGCATGGAATATACCAAAATGGGCCTAGATCAATACTTTGGGATGTCTTCTAAATAAATATATATACATGTCAATGGATATTCAGGGATTCCAGACAGATATCAGTGTTCCAATGTAACTAGCGCTAATTTTGAAAAAAAGTGGTTTGGAAATAGCAAAGTGCTACTTGTATTTTTTGCCCTATAACTTGGAAAAAAAGCAAAGAACATGTAAACATTAGGTATTTCTAAATTCAGGACAAAATTTAGAAACTATTTAGCATGGGTGTTTTTTGGTGGTTGTAGATGTGTAACAGATTTTGGGGGTCAAAGTTAGAAAAAGTGTGTTTTTTTCAATTTTTTCCTCATATTTTATATATTTTTTTATAGTAAATTATAAGATATGATGAAAATAATGGTATCTTTAGAAAGTCCATTTAATGGCGAGAAAAACGGTATATAATATGTGTGGGTACAGTAAATGAGTAAGAGGAAAATTACAGCTAAACACAAACACTGCAGAAATGTAAAAATAGCCATTGTCATTAAGGGTAAGAAAATTGAAAAATGGTCCGGTCATTAAGGGGTTAATATATAGTGCCAAGATACACACATATATCTATATATTTATATATTCCTTTTGATAATTTTCACAAATGTGCTCAGTAAGCAAAAATAACTCGATTTCACTAATTATGACAGATTAAAATGCAATATGATATGATAAGAATGTCTATATTTGATGTACTATAAATCACAGCAGAAGAAAATAAACAATCAACCACAGCAGAACAAAACAACGAATAATTATGAAAATAAAGCAACATAAGCTTCGAAATTAAGACCAGTAATGCAAGAGTTAACCATTAGGCTTTAAATAGCCAAAAAATCCATCTTACCGGTATCTTGAGAAAGGCTGCCAAGCCGAAATGCGTAGATACCAGAGCAACAACCACACGGATTTTGGTGTTAAAGACCAAACAGCAAACGAAACTTTCAAACGGAACTTTCAAGAATCCTTTTTCCACAAGCTCTCGCTTTTAAGAGAGCCCGGCAAGGTCTATCGCTATTTACACCACCTAGCGCTATACCCATTTGCCTGTATTAAAGACCTTCACAGGAAACCTCATAAGAAAGCGGCTCTAATTTATCCGCATGGAACAGACTTCAAAAGAACCCAGCAGGAGGAGTGGCTACACTGTAGCAAGCCATCGGTCACTGACCGAAAGAAGAACCATACACACAACAACTAGCCTCCTGGATTGGAGTCCGGTCAAAGACTAACCCCACATCTACTTACCGAGGCACCGCAAGAAGTCACGATATAAAGATCACCACCAAATTAGCACAGAAGAAAGTTTGAATCATGGACCGCATATCAACTTTACTCAGAAGTCATCTCAAAATACCAACTCACAAATGGTCACTGACCGTAGGAGGATAACCTTAGAATCCTTTTTGGAAAGAACACATTTTCATCACAGACCTACTAATATAGTGTGATCAACCGACACACTGTAAGGTAAAAAAGGAATTATTCCATTTACTTACAAAATAAGAAATCAGCAGAGGGGGGGGGGAACTTCCGGGTGGCGGCCATGATAGGTCGCAAGATTATCTACTTCTTCAAACCTTAACACAAACTTGCACACTACCTTCTATCTTACACCTCATCGAATATTGATTCTTGCAAAATATTGTGTGGCAAATGCAGCACTCTTGAATACTACCATTTATCCTAGGTTTGACATCAGAATCAGCTCACCGGATTGCTTCGAAGGTTGCGGCCTACTAACTAAGCCCCCGGCGGGACACTTATGTGTTCCTGTCGTTAAAAGGCAGTGTTATTCTGCAAGACACTGCAGAACCTTTTCCTAGCTACATTACCTGCACAGACACTACCACAGAAGTTTAAAATGGAGGCTGCCACGTTTATCTTGCTGGAAGTACACTGTCTGCTTGACCACTACCAAGTTGAATTTGACAAGAAGCTACGCATGGCATTTACTCACACTGGCGATTGTACCTCTACACAGCTTGCTCATGTGGAGCACACTCAACTATCGGGCATGGAGGAGGACATAACGCTGGCTGAACAGGCACCGTACGGTGCTACTAATCCTCAATGGGACCCTGAGATAGCTCTAACAGAGCACGAGGAGAAGGGGAACAAAGTTGATTAGGAGACCTTCAGAAGCAGGGTGGAGAGATCTACTGTCTTACCGATGGCTTGCGACTGCTGGATGGTGACAAGCCGACCCACTCCCTCTCCTAAACAGATATCTGTAGCAGCTGCTGCAGATGAGAGCGAAGAAAAAGTTGCTCCCCAAACCGCAGGTAAACAGCTATCAACGTTAGCCACGACGGAGTCCAAAGCAGCTCTAACCAGTAAGTGGTTTTTAACTGATGCATTGTGCATCGTGCAGCCAGATGCAGTTCTGCTATATGTGGACTCTGGGACCCTGTCTCTGGGCTTTGCAAGTGTACTATATCAGTGGACGGCGATGTCTGAGGGAGAGAGTGTTTGGAGCACTGCCTTTTTGCTTGACCAGCTACTTTATGACTTACCAAAACCCACTACACCCCACTATGGTCTGTACCGGAAGATCGCCTGGATACTCCGCATTGGAGTAGGTTAGATTTGCTATAGCGTGAGGTGGAGGCCACTGAGCCTGCTTGCTATTTTCCAATGTGGCTTTGATCTCACCCGCCTGACAAACAGACCTTGTAGTTTGCTTAAGCATGCAGACCTAATCTGAAGTTCTATAGCTATGTTTAAATAAGTTGTGTTTATTTCCCTGTTAACCCATTGTTAATGGCCTGTTTAGTTGGTTGCTGATTCTTACCCACTCCTAGCATTATAGGAGATTAATGTTGAGACATCTTTGATGATAGATATATATAAAGTGGTTTTTGTACTATAGTATTCTACAGATCAGCTTTAATCTAGTTGGGAAAGACCACTTTTACTTACCCTTTATTTTATATTAGTCTGATCCAAGCACACACTATTACTTGATAGTTTATGTGACCCCCAGTAATATATAGAATATAGTGAATTTAGCATTCCCTGAGATGCCAGGTTTCTGTCTCACCTTATATTGTAAAGGTTTCCATATAGAGGCTTCATTAATATCTCTACATGTGGTCCTCACTCTCCCCTTATCTTTAAAAACTAAACGTGCAATTTTTATTTTATAAGTCTGCCTGTAAATAGCCATGTACAATTTAATGTTGGGACATCTTTGATGATAGATATATATAAAGTGGTTTTTTGTACTATAGTATTCTACAGATCAGCTTTAATCTAGTTGGGAAAGACCACTTTTACTTACCCTTTATTCTATACTAGCGTGATCCAAGCACACACTATTACTAGATAGTTTATGTGACCCCCAGTAATATATAGAATATAGTGAATTTAGCATTCCCTGAGATGGCAGGTTTCTGCCTCACCCTATATTATAAAGGTTTCCATATATAGAGGCTTCATTAATATCTCTACAAGTGGTCCTCACTCTCCCCTTATCTTTCAACACTAAACTTGCAATTTTTATTTTATAAGTCTGCCTGTAAATACCCATGTACAATTATATATGTACCTCCCTGATTTATAACTACAGTTCGTATTATATTGTCTTATATGTGGTCACCATATGCCAACTCAATATTTTTTTTATTTTTTATTTTTTTTTTCCTTTTATCACTCTTAATGTTCTGTATTATCCCCAAATAACTCTGCTATTTCCTTATAAGGTAGTTGCCCAGGGTCGGCAGCCGAGACAGCTGGGCTTATCTTGTTTATCCTCCTCCGGATGTATATAGCGGATAAAAGATAGTGGAAATATGAGTAAATCTTTACTTTTTGAGTTGGAATTAGGAGTAACATATTTGCCCCTCTACCTATTTATTATAAGTTTATTCTAATTTGCATTATATTCCCAACGATGGGGCACTTGGTACCAGCGAGCCACTAGATGCGGGGGTTGCAAGACTTAGATTTTATACAACTCACAAGGTTATATATTAAACTGCACATCATACGGTTGCTGCTTACCTACACTACATACAGATTATTACATTCTTAGGGGAGCTCTAACTCAGGACAGCATGATACTTGCATTTAGCACTTCTAATCTCCCCCTTAATGATCACCCAGTAAGTCTCTCATACTTGAGTATTAGAATTAGGTTTGCAACCCATTGAGTTACATGACTAGCTTATAAGAATGTGATATTAGATTCCCTATATTTCAGAACTCATCATAAGCTAGGTATCTGTACTACTTCTTTATTAGACAGCCTTATATAGCAGTCTCCAATTCTTTTACCTAGCAGGGGTTTGTGTTCTTTAAATTTAACAATAAAGGTATAAAACTTAAAATAGAGGTTTACCAGTTGGGACACAAAAGTGGTCCCCTATTAATTATAACCGTCTTCTGTAGCTCCTTGTCCTATGTAACACAGTGAGGTCCAAAAGTGGCCTCTGATGTCATTTAGAAGACATACCATCATATAAACAAGCTTGATATGTACTGATCTCATCTAAATAATGCGATATAGCTATTTCCTGTATATTATGGTTCTATTACTTCTGACTGTATTACTTGAAACAATTTTGTATATTGACTGTATTGAAAGGCATTGATTCTGTACTTTGAACTAAACCTCAATAAAAATTATAAAAAAAAAAAAAAAAAGAAATCAGCAGAGTATCCTCTCACGGCATCTAATCTGCCACCATTACTACAAATTGACTCGTGAGACTATAATATAATATCTAATTATTGGCAGATAAATCCATTGCTTATTTGTACATATAGAATTGTATAGATAAATCCATATATTGGATGAACTAGTTCATTTCTTATTGTATATATATCAAATTGCATAGTCACTTTGTATGAGATTTTAGATACGTTGTATGTATATAACTATATAAATCTTTAGATACATTTGATGTTTTATAACGCAAAATAGCCAATTTAATCGACACCGGTGTCAAACTTTTTTTAGAAATTATTTGTATAACTGTTTTATATTTGTTACAAACTGCTATTTGTGACTGGCCCTTTAAATGGAAGGTTGCCCTGCTTCCCTGGATTTTGGAGAAGCCTATTTGCCAGCCTCCTTCCTCATGACTATGGCCCCTGGAAGATTGTGCCCCTGAGAGTATATTGACTTTTGTTGGGTGTGTGTGGCCCTTTGGGAAACGTCTGGGGACATATTGTGACTCTGGTGAACAATGCCCCCTTTAAGACTATGTCCCCAGACCTGTGAAATGACGTGTCCCTGGCTTTCTCCCACTTGGTTCAGTTTCATTGTGTGCCATTAAGAGTTAAATTTTGTTCAGCTTCAAGAAACCTATTCTAAATACAAGTCTGCTGGGATTAGCTCTAATTAGGTTTAGTGATCAACTTTCCCATTGTCTAATCAGACTAGTATTGATAAGGTGGACTGCATTGTTTTATTGTGTGTAATATTATCTGCTGAAGTAAATGTTGTGGCCTGTCAAAGGGAGTGTCTCTCTATCTAATATCAAATGTGTGATGGGGGATTTTATGCCTCCCCCTGAGAGTGTCCTGTTTTGCATGTAACCTCAATAAAAGCAGGCTGTGTGCTCCAGCACATCAGACCTATGTTGACCCTCTAACTTGAAGCTTTGACTCATGTTTGTAGGGGACAGCTTATAATCACTACAGGGATTGCTATGTTTTTCATACTCCCTTAGCTACAGGGATTGCTACAGAAGGAAGAGGTTTGCCTACTGGAGCCTGGTCGTAGGTCCAGGGCGCAGAGCAGACGGCGAGATACCAGCCCAGCAGCGGTGGTTCATAGAGTCTGCATTACTTATGGTGGCTACGCAGCAGTTATAGTGTCCACGGTGCTGCTGCTCCTTTGGTGAGCGCTAGGCGCATCCTTTTCTACGGTCCAACTTCCAGCCAGCCTGGAGGCAACCGTAACATTTGGCGGCAGCGGTGGGATTGGCGTCCTAGCGCAAGGAGCAGCACCACAACAGCACTGGTATCGTAGGAGAGTAATTGAGGGCAACGCTAGCCACTGCGCAGCGTCCCTACCTACAGCAGCATGGAGCTGACAAGATACTGGTCAGAACCATGTGAAGAGCACCTCAACCGGATCCGTCGCTATGAGGGCGCGGATTTCGTTCCAGAGGTAAAGAGGCGGCTAGTCCGATATGGTCCAGACCCTGCGCAGGAGGTAGTCAGTCGCATCATCCGGGAATTGGATACGGAGAACAAAGCGGCACGAGCCTTTGAGCGCCAACTGTGGAGTTTGAGGGTATGGACACCTGGTCTCTCTCCCCAGCCGCAGCATGTTCCACAGGGAGAGGAGAGCAGCGACCTCCCTCCCCAGCGGCAGTATACTGTGCAGAGGGAAGAGACAACCGGTCTCCTTCCCCAACCCCAACCAGAGATACCAGAGGCAGCAGGCCTCATAGACTGGTCCTGGGAGGACCCCCAGCAGGCAGGTGGAGATGGGACCGCAGTCTCTCTACCGGCCCTACAGGGATGCTGGGCAGGCGGCCCAGATCCCCAGCGACAGACCCAGCTACAGGGAGGGGAGAGCATCGACCTCCCTCCCCAGCCGGAGTGTGCCTTCCAGGGAGAGGAGACAACCGGTCTCTCTCCCCAGCCGCAGCATGTTCCACAGGAAGAGGAGAGCATCGACCTCCCTTCCCAACGGCCGCCGGAGTATCAGGAGGAGGAGGTAAGCCAATCTCCCCCTCCCCAGCTAACTCCTAACTTGGGCCCAGGGTTAACAGTGGAGATGTTAACCCCCACTGACCCCCACGTTCCCTTTGCCACCGGGCAGGACTATGCCCCAATTCCCCCAGCAGAAGAGCTGGCATCAGAACAGAGCGCTGCTGGCCTCTGCCCCCCAAGTACCATCAGCTATTTGCACAGCTGCGCCAGGAAGGCAGAGGATGCTACACTTTCATCCTATAACCTGGAACCTACAGGCCAGTGCTACTTGTTGTGGGGGGGCTGCTTTGCTGCTAGTGTTTATTTGTGGGTGGGTTGCGAGACTAACTTAGGCACTGACCGACAGAAGGTCAGGTGCCTTGTTAGTCTCCCTCCAAAAGGGGAGATATGTTACAAACTGCTATTTGTGACTGGCCCTTTAAATGGAAGGTGCCCTGCTTCCCTGGATTTTGGAGAAGCCTATTTGCCAGCCTCCTTCCTCATGACTATGGCCCCTGGAAGATTGTGCCCCTGAGAGTATATTGACTTTTGTTGGGTGTGTGTGGCCCTTTGGGAAACGTCTGGGGACATATTGTGACTCTGGTGAACAATGCCCCCTTTAAGACTATGTCCCCAGACCTGTGAAATGACTTGTCCCTGGCTTTCTCCCACTTGGTTCAGTTTCATTGTGTGCCATTAAGAGTTAAATTTTGTTCAGCTTCAAGAAACCTATTCTAAATACAAGTTTGCTGGGATCAGCTCTAATTAGGTTTAGTGATCAACTTTCCCATTGTCTAATCAGACTAGTATTGATAAGGTGGACTGCATTGTTTTATTGTGTGTAATATTATCTGCTGAAGTAAATGTTGTGGCCTGTCAAAGGGAGTGTCTCTCTATCTAATATCAAATGTGTGATGGGGGATTTTATGCCTCCCCCTGAGAGTGTCCTGTTTTGCATGTAACCTCAATAAAAGCAGGCTGTGTGCTCCAGCACATCAGACCTATGTTGACCCTCTAACTTGAAGCTTTGACTCATGTTTGTAGGGGACAGCTTATAATCACTACAGGGATTGCTATGTTTTTCATACTCCCTTAGCTACAGGGATTGCTACAGAAGGAAGAGGTTTGCCTACTGGAGCCTGGTCGTAGGTCCAGGGCGCAGAGCAGACGGCGAGATACCAGCCCAGCAGCGGTGGTTCATAGAGTCTGCATTACTTATGGTGGCTACGCAGCAGTTATAGTGTCCACGGTGCTGCTGCTCCTTTGGTGAGCGCTAGGAGCATCCTTTTCTACGGTCCAACTTCCTGCCAGCCTGGAGGCAACCGTAACAATATTGTTTTATCATTTTTCATAAAATACAAATAAATCTGTTTTAAATTTACTATTTGTATAGTGCTCATTCTAAAAGGAATATATAGATAGAGGGGTACACAATGACCCACCAATTTTTATAAAATATCACATTGGGAATAGCAACTACCATTGCGCCACCTTACTCTACAATACGGCTGCTTTTTATGGCGAGGTAAAAATGGAGTAAGATTTCTCCATTTTCACCACGTAAGGCATTGCGCTGGATATTGGATACCGATTTACGACGCGGTCCCATGTTAGCCTATGGGAGTAAAAATTGCGAGCGACGGGTGAAATATACGGGCGTAACCTGTATGCTATGCCGTATATGTAATACCAAAACAGTGCAAAAACCGGCGCTGCTGGCTTTTGCGGGCGATGCTGCATAGGTAATGGGGCCCTGTATTTTTACTTAATTTACAAAAACTGTGTTTGAGTATATATTGTATAATACAAATTCTAGAATCAATAGAAAATGAATGTGTTTTCCTCTGCTCTCTAGTGGACTGGAACATGACCTAGTTAGTGTCTCCTACATAGGTTCTATATGTTGGACACCACTGAGCAGATCCTCATTAGGGCATACTGTAATTATGATTACCTTTAGAGACATTTCCAATGTGGGAAAAATTCTAGTTGAGCACCCAAATAGGTTAGATTACAAGTGGAGCAATTAGTTTTTATCACTCATAAGCTCTACCTGCGCTCAAGTTAACATTAGCACTCCCAATTTAGCTTTGGTATTACAATTTGTAGGAAAAAAGCTAACGAGAAAGACAGGTGCGCTTACTTCAGGACTTCAGCTATCCTAACCATGCTAATTCTCTCTCCCCTTAAACTTCTATGGAATGCGCTAAAGAAAGCCTTTTCATTTTATCAATCGCACCATAACCTGTGCTAGACCAACTGTGTTTTAAGAATACTTCACATTACTATGTTCTTTTTATTACCCAGCACACACTTAATTCAAACAATTACCAAGGTGCGCATATAGAGCTAGATTACAAGTGGCATGGTATATTTTATTTTTCGCAATTGCGAAAACTCCTCAAGGATTTTCATTTTTGCGCTTGTCGGGTTGCGTTCGTATTACAAGTTCCAAAAAAACTTTTTGCACTAGCGTTAACCCAAATAGCGCAAAAAACCTAACAAGTCTTCACGTGTGTGTGCATGTATCTCACATAGAAATCAATGTAGAAAAAAGGGAGAAAAACACCCGAGATAACGCAAATGCCATAGTATTTTCACATTCCCCATAGAAGTGAATGGAGAAAAAAACACCCATCGCACAAAAAACATAGCATATTCGCATTCGAAAATGTGAAATATTTACAGTAAATACATAGTTAAAATCTTTATTAAATATTGCATAAATATGTTTTATCCTGCTTTCATCTACTTAAAGGAATAGGTAATTAGGTAAATCAAAAATAAACTTGCATGATTCAGATAGAGCATGTAATTTAAGACACTTTTAAATTCACTTGTATTTTCAAATGTGCTTTGTTCACTTGGTGTTGCTTGTTGAAAACTAATTCGCACATATCCTATACTAGTGGGAGCTGCTGTTGATTGGTGCCTGCACCCATTTGTCTCTTGTGATTGGCTAACTAGTGATGATCCTTGTGCAATGGATAACAATAGAATGAAGCAAATTTGATAAAAGAAGTAAATTGGAAAGTTATTTGAAAAGGTATGTTCTATCTGAATCATGAAACACATTTTTGGGTTTCCTGTCCCTTTAATAGCAATGGGATATAATGTACTTATATATGTGTACATTATATATGACTGTAAATACATATATACACATATTAATACATTAATATATATATATATATATATATATATATATATATATATATATATATATATATATATACAAATACATCTTTAGCAATGTGTCTGTATGTGTCTTAATGTTATAGCCATTTGCCTGCCTATTTTTTTTTATTACACTATATCTTTGAGCCATTATAACTTTTTTGTGCAATATTTTAATTAACCAATTAACGACCAGGACCGTACCATGTACGTCGCTGCAGTCCTGGGCTTCTCTCTGCCACAATCTCGCTCAAAATAGCAAGATCGTGCTATTTCTGCATTCCCATCCCCGAGTGTGGCATTGCAGAAATAGATTTGCAGAGTTACTGATGGTGGGTGTAAGGGTAAGGAGGGAGGTGGTGGGTGGTCCATCGCTGGAGGAGGCGGAAGGAGGGCGGGAGTGGGTGGGACCGCAAGACCATGCTACAGGGACTAAAAACACACACCAAAAACTGTGTCATTAAGGGGAGAAGGAGGGAGGAGGGAGTAGGGGCAATGAGGGGGATCCCATGTGGGATCCGTTAACAAAAAGGGATCTGGGAGGGGGGGCAGCTACACTACAATATGAGTGTATTGAGGGGGGGCAGCTACACTACAGAAAAAAAGTAAATTTATGCTTACCTGATAAATTAATTTCTTCTACGATACGATGAGACCACGGATTTCATCCTTACTTGTGGGATATTAACCTCCTGCTAACAGGAAGTGGCAAAGAGCACCACAGCAGAGCTGTATATATAGCTTCTCCCTTCCCTCCACCCCCAGTCATTCGACTGAAGGTTTAGGAAGAGAAAGGAAAAGCTAAAGGTGCAGAGGTGAATGAAGTTATAAAAAATAAAATATAATCTAAATCTGTCTGAAAAATGACAGGGAGGGCCGTGGACTCGTCGTATCATAGAAGAAATTAATTTATCAGGTAAGCATAAATTTACTTTTCTTTTACATGATACGACGAGTCCACGAATTTCATCCTTACTTGTGGGATACAATACCAAAGCTACAGAACACGGATGAAATGGGAGGGACAAGACAGAGAACTAAATGGAAAGGACCACTGCTTGAAGAACTTTTCTCCCAAAAACAGCCTCAGATGAAGCAAAAGTATCAAATTTGTAAAATTTAGAAAAAGTATGAAGAGATGACCAAGTCGCAGCCTTGCAAATCTGTTCAACAGAAGCCACAGCCCTAGTAGAATGAGCCGTAATTCTTTCAGGAGGCTGCTGTCCAGCAGACTCATATGCCAGGTGGATGATACTCTTCAGCCAAAAAGAAAGAGAGGTAGCCGTAGCTTTCTGACCCCTACGCTTTCCAGAATAAACAATGAATAATGAAGATGAGTGATGGAAATCCTTAGTCGCCTGCAAGTAAAACTTCAAGGCACAGACCACGTCCTGATTATGTAACAGACACTCCTTCTTAGAAGAAGGATTAGGACACAAGGAAGGAACAACAATTTCCTGATTAATATTCTTATTTGAAACAACCTTAGGAATGAATCCAGGTTTGGTACGCAAAACCACCTTATCAGAATGAAAGATAAGATAAGGCAAATCACATTGTAACGCTGAAAGCTCAGAAACTCTATGAGCAGAAGAAATAGCAACCAAAAACAAAACTTTCCAAGATAATTTAATATCTATGGAATGCATGGGTTCAAACGGAACCCCTTGAAGAACTCTAAGAACTAAATTCAAACTCCAAGGTGGAGCAATTGTTCTAAATAAAGGCTTAATTCTGGTTAAAGCCTGACAAAAAGACTGAACATATGGAACATCTGTCAAACGTTTGTGTAGCAAAATTGACAAAGCAGAAATCTGTCCCTTTAAGGAACTCGCTGATAACCCTTTCTCCAATCCTTCTTGGAGAAAAGACAGAATCCTGGGAATCCTAACTTTACTCCATGAGTAGCCCTTGGATTCACACCAAAAAAGATATTTAAGCCATATCTTATGATAGATCTTTCTAGTGACAGGCTTACGTGCCAGTATCAAAGTATCAATGACCGAATCTGAGAATCCCCGCTTAGATAAAATCAAGCGTTCAATCTCCAAGCAGTCAGCTGGAGAGAACTTAGATTTGGATGTTGGAAAAGTCCTTGAATGAGAAGGTTCTGTCTCAATGGAAGTTTCCACGGTGGCAGAGAGGACATGTCCACTAGATCCACATACCAAGTCCTGCGTGACCACGCAGGCTCGATCAGAATTACCGACGCTCTCTCCTGTTTGATCCGAGCAATCACGCGTGGAAGGAGAGGAAATGGTGGGAACACATAAGCTAGGCTGAACGACCAAGGCACTGCCAAGGCATCTATCATTTCAGCCTGAGAATCCCTCGACCTGGATCCGTATCTTGGAAGCTTGGCATTCTGTCGAGATGCCATCAGATCCAATTCCGGTCTGCCCCATTGGAGAATCAGTGAGGCAAACACCTCCGAGTGGAGTTCCCACTCCTCCGATGAAAAGTCTGTCGACTTAGAAAATCTGCTTCCCAGTTCTCTACTCCTGGGATGTAGATTGCCGACAGATAACAAGAGTGGGCCTCCACCCATCAAATTATCTTGGATACTTCTATCATCGCCAAGGAACTCCTCACCCCCCCCTGATGATTGATATAAGCCACAGTCGTGATATTGTCTGACTGGAATCTGATTAATTTGGCCGAAGCCAACTGAGGCCATGCCTGAAGTGCATTTAATATTGCTCTAAATTCCAGACTATTGATTGGAAGTAGAGACTCCACTTGAGTCCATACACCCTGAGCCTTCAGGGAATTCCAGACTGCACCCCAGCCCAGTAGGCTGGCGTCCGTTGTCACTATCACCCATGAGGGTCTGCGGAAACACGTCCCCTGGGACAGATGATCTGGCGACAACCACCAAAGAAGAGAGTCTCTGGTCTCTTGATTCAGATTTATCTGAGGAGATAAATTTGCATAGTCCCCATTCCAATGTCCAAGCATGCACAGCTGCAGTGGTCTGAGATAAAAACGAGCAAACGGAATGATGTCCATTGCCGCTACCATTAATCCAATTACCTCCATACACTGAGCCACTGATGGCCGAGGATTGGACTGAAGGGCTCTGCAAGTATTTAGAATTTTTCTGAATTTTCTGATCTTCATGGCTACCGAGTCTATCAGAGTTCCCAAGAAGGGAACCCTTGTCCGTGGAACTAGTGAACTCTTTTCTAGGTTCACCTTCCATCCATGAGTTCTCAGAAAAGAAAACACTGTGTCAGTATGAGATTTCGTCAGATGATAATTTGACGCCTGAATCAGAATATCATCCAGATAAGGCACCACTGCTATACCCTGCAGCCTGAGAACCACCAGAAGGGACCCTAGAACCTTTGTGAAGATCCTGGGTGCTGTGGCCAACCCAAAAGGAAGAGCCACAAACTGAAAATGTTTGTTCAGGAAGGCAAACCTTAGGAACTGATGATGATCCTTGTGGATAGGAATATGAAGGTATGCATCCTTCAAGTCCACGGTAGTCATATATTGACCCTCCTGGATCATTGGTAAAATTGTTTGGATGGTCTCCATCTTGAAGGATGGAACTCTGAGAAACTTGTTTAGACTCTTGAGGTCTAAAATAGGTCTGAACGTTCCCTCTTTTTTGGGAACTACGAAAAGATTTGAGTAAAATCCCTGTCCCTGTTCTAGTCTTGAAACGGGACAAATTACTCCCATAGTGGAGAGGTCTTTTACGCAAAGTAAAAACGCCTCTCTTTTTATCTGGTCTACAGACAATCGTGAAAGAAGAAATCGCCCTTTTGGGAGAAAATCCTTGAATTCCAGTTGATACCCGTGGGTCACAATTTCCAGTGCCCAGGGGTCCTGAACATCTCTTGCCAAGCCTGGGCAAAGAAATAAAGTCTGCCCCTACTAGATCCAGTCCCGGATCGGGGGACGCCCCTTCATGCTGTCTTTGTAGCAGCAGCAGGCTTCTTGGGTTGTTTATCCTTGTTCCAAGCCTGGTTTGGTCTCCAGACGGACTTGGACTGAGCAAAATTTCCTTCCTGCTTTGTGGAGGAAGAGGAAGCAGAGAGTGCTCCTTTAAAATTTCGAAAGGAACGAAAATTATTTTGTTTACCCCTCATCTTAACAGACTTATCCTGAGGTAGAGCATGACCTTTACCTCCAGTAATGTCAGAAATTATTTCCTTCAACTCAGGCCCGAATAGGGTCTTCCCTTTGAAAGGAATAGCTAAGAGCTTTGATTTAGATGATACATCAGCAGACCACGATTTTAACCATAACGCTCTACGCGCCAAAATGGCAAATCCTGCATTTTTCGCCGTCAAGTTAGCAATTTGAAAGGCGGCATCTGTAATAAAAGAATTAGCTAGCTTGAGAGCCTTAATTCTATCTAAAATGTCCTCTAAAGGGGTCTCAACTTTCAGAGACTCTTCTAGAGCATTAAATCAAAACGTTGCTGCAGTAGTAACTGGAACAATGCAAGCTGTTGGTTGTAAAAGGAAACCCTGATGAATAAATAATTTCTTTAGAAGACCCTCTAACTTCTTATCCATAGGGTCTTTGAAAGCACAACTGTCTTGCATAGGTATAGTTGTATGCTTAGCCAGGGTAGAAATAGCTCCCTCCACCTTAGGGACCGACTGCCAAGAGTCCCGAATGGTGTCTGATATGGGATACATTTTCTTGAAATTAGGAGGAGGAGAGAACGGTATACCCGGTCTGTCCCATTCCTTTTTTATAATTTCCAAAATTCTTTTAGGAACCGGAAAAACATCAGTGTAAGTAGGTACATCTAGATATTTGTCCATCTTACACAATTTCTCTGGTGGTATTACAATAGGGTCACAATCATCCAGAGTCGCTAAAACCTCCCAAAGTAACAGGCAGAGGTGATCAAGCTTAAATTTAAAAGACATGACGTCTGAATCTGTCTGAGGTAACATACTTCCTGGGTCTGAAAGTTCTCCCTCAGACAACAATTCCCTGACCCCCAACTCAGAGCCCTGTGAGGGTACATTGGAAATAGCCAACAAAGCATCAGAGGATTCAGTATTCACATTACCCGGTAATACCTGACCTACTGCGTTTACCCTGTAACACTGGTAACTTAGATAATACCTCTGTAAGGGTAGTTGACATAACTGCAGCCATATCCTGCAGAGTAAAAGAATTAGACACACTTGAGGTACTTGGCGTCGCTTGTGTGGGCGTTAAAGGTTGTGACACTTGGGGAGAATTAGATCGCATATCCTGATTCTCTTCAGACTGAGATTCATCCTTAGGCACACTTACTTTATTTAAAATACGCTTTTTACATTGTAAGCCCTTTCAGTACAAGAGGTACACAAAGTAAGAGGGGATACCACAATGGCTTCTAAACACATAGAACAATTAGTTTCCTCAATGTCAGACATGTTGAACAGACTAGTAATAACCACAATAGTCGTAGATCACCTTATTTATTGATTTAAACAACTTTTAGAAAAATGTGTACTGCGCCTTTAAGAAATAAAAAGGGCACAATTTTTTCTCAGACTGCCTAAAATGTTATATATATATATATATATATATATATATATTGATTCAATTGGCCCAAAAATGATTGCACCCTATAAGTAAAAGGTGAATTTACCCTCTAAGAGACATTTTAACCAAAAAATATATTTTAACAGAAAAAATGACCCCTGCACCTCGCCACAGCTCTGCTGTGGTGCCTACCTGCCCCCAGGGTACTGCAAAATGACTCGACAACGATTCGGTGAACAGAACACAAGTTTAGGCCCCACCGGAGCTCAGGGACGTGCACTCATAGGAGGCAGGGGAGACAGTGCCTACCCTGCCATATGTGGCCAAAGCTTAATTCAATTTTAATTAAAACAAAAAAAATGTCCAAAAAAAAATATTTTCCCCCCATGTAATGCTATGGAGAGGCAGGTACAGGAACGCTTCTCTCCATTGCAGTACATGGGTCAAAGGAAAAGCTGTGCTGCAGCGCCACCTTGGGACCAATAGGAGGCACCCCTCTTGATGCCTCCTAGCAATTCAAGGATATATAGATTAATCAGGAGGATGCAGTGAGCAGGGTCATGTGACACAACTGGAAGCTGAGGTAACCTAAGAACAGATGACACCAAGCAGAAGAGTAAAGTAGTATTCTATATCTCTTGTGATTCACAAATTGTGTTCAGATACAGCTCATTAACAGGGGGGCAGTAAGTGAGCATAACCCAATACTGTCAGGAAGTCAAAGGGTCAATTCAAATTTAAATCCATAATTTAAAACCCAGAGTTTGAAGTTAAGTGTGCAGTGTCCACATTATTTAAATTAAAGTTTTTGACACTGAATATTGCTAAGCCTCCCTTTTTATGGTTATTTGATTTAATTAGGTACAAACTCCATATATGTTATGTCTGTTCAGTCAGAGGATGCAGTATCTATTTTTATTTTTCTGTGTCTCCATTTATTTAAAGACTGCTGTTAACTTGTAATTCACAAATCAAATAAAAAAAAAATGAAAGCTGTTGCATTGCGTTTTTAATATGTGCTGCTTTTATACAAGTTTATATGAATACAAAGGAGATAATGAGTCATTTAAAAAATATATGTAATTATTGCAGTTAAATGTTTTTAGAAATAATGTCACTGTAAAGTAACTGGTTAAACACATAGTCAAAGGGAGACATTTTAAATTAAACTTTCATGATTGAGGTAGAGCATACTATTTTAATAGACTTTTCTAGTTATTTATATTTTGAGAATTAGCATCAACTGTTACTGGCCCCATGTCAGCAAATCAAATTAGTTTTTGAAAGGAACATGAAAGTTATAATTACATTTCCATCATTCAGATAGAAATTGCACAAAAAATAACAACAACTTTCTATTTTACTTCTATTATGTACTTCATTATTTTGGTATCCTTTGGTGTCCTTTGTTGAAGAGCATACCTAAGTGGGATGTGCACGTGCGTTTCTTGAACACCATATTGCAGCAGCTGTGTTGGCAGTATTGATAACTTGTGCTTTGTGTAAAACTTGTATGGTAAATTATTTCTATTTTTACAATACAGTAGTGAGTAGAGAAGAGATTGTGGATCATTCTAATTGCTTAGTAACTGGCACTGTGCCACAGAATTGTGTGAGTGTGTATGGGAGCAGAGTGTGTGTGGGTGTCAGTGAGCAGAGTATGTGTGCTTTATTCTCCAGGTAATCAATACATTTCCGATGAGCTGGTGCTTTACTGCAGTGTTTCTCAACAATGGTCCTCAAGTACCCCCAACAGGCCAGGTTTTCATTATAGCTGTATCAGTGCACAGGTGAAGTAATCAGCTGATCAGTAACTCAGTGGTTACTAACTTGCTCTCACCCATCACCTGATTATGTCACCTTTGCACTGGTTCAGCTATCATTTAAACCTGCCCTGTTGGGGGTACTTGCGGCCCTCTGTAAATGTGTTTCTCCGGTGTTTCATATATAGTGCCTCACCAGCCTCTGACCTCACTGCACGTCACTGCCGGAGCTAATGCCTGCTGCCTTCTCAGTCAGAGTAAACTGCGCGTCTGAGCATGCGAACCGCATGGGAAGCGGTTTGAAAAATAAGCCATGTGGTCCTCTTATAATTTTTTTTTTTTTTTTTTAATTTTCAAAGGGCTTTATTTTGAAACATTAGACATACACTTCATAGGTTGAATGTACACATCATACATCAAAGTTATTACAGTAAAATGCGTTGTCACAATAAACCTCTGTAGAAACTGTAAAAAGGTGAGAGGCACGCTTATGAACATTCATTTTATCACTGGAAGGAACCATTTAAATTCAGTGTATGTCTTCGCTGTTCCCCAATGTCTAGTTATGTGGACCACTCTTGGGCCCGTAACATATTCATAAGTGAACGATATTGGGTATCAATAGAGACATGGGGGGAAAAGGAAGCCAACAATTATAGTATGAAAACCATAGAACATATTGTTTTAAGTTTAAATCAGACTTATACATTTTAAAGCTGAGCCACATATATGTAAGCGATGTAGCTTGTTATGGTGTAAGAATAGGTTATGGGGGATAGCTGGGTTATTCCAAATAATCATGGGAATATTATGTAAGATCTGAGGTCAGGGGACTGAAATTATATATATTAATTCTTATTTAAGCAGTGTTTCATTATATAGTAATAATTCTATCTCACTGGCTAAACTATGCTTAGATGAGTGGAAATGAGATTAGGAAGCATTAGTTATACACTACAAGAGGGGCATAGGGGTTATAGATCCTCTGTAAATGCTTTCTGGGGTGTATATAACTAATCTTTTAAGGAGAGTGGGAAGAGACGTGTGACAGATGTCTTGAAGGCCAGAGTTGAGGGAAATATGGGTTAGGTATTAGTAGATTAGATCTGCAGGAAATGGGCACAGGTTGCCACTATAGTTTCAACTAAAGTAGGTATACACATTGTAGCTCATACAACCAATCAAAAACACCTTATAAAATATTTAAACAAAAACAATCCCAGTACATTTCTAAAACTATCATCCTGAAATTGAACATCTCCATCTTATTTTTATTATCGTTCATTTAAGATGGCCTTAGATAACAATGTTCATCAACAATTCCCAAGTCCTGTTAGTTTTACTCCGTTCATCTAACAGACCGACAAGCTGCTTGATGGAAGTACTGATGCTTATGTGTCCCCAAGTAAAAAAAAAAGTAACAAATAAGGAAAAATAAGGAACAATAAGGAGTGTATCTTTAAATTATGGTGGAAAAAAAAAAAAGTCAAACCCTCACAGTACACAGCCCACAAAACAAAGTTGGTCATGAATCTTTTAAACTTTACCGCAGTCCATTGTATACAGTGATAGCTGGGGGTATCTGTTACTCCGATGAACAAAACCACCCCTCTCCTTTCTTGGGGATAGGATCACTGCGGTATGGGCAGAAGGTGTTATGTCCATTGCCTGCTTGGGCCATGATCTCGGATCTCCTCTCCATTTCGTCTGGCTGCGTTGCTGATGTTAAGAAGGTATTTTGAACTGCTAATCTTCCCGCCATAATGCATGTCATCTTCTTCTCGCCTACCCGGAGCCCCGGGGTTTCTAACGAAAGCTTCTGTTGAAACTGAATGACGAGATTGTAGTGATTCTTTGTAACGCCAGCAGGAGAAGGCAGTAGCGGCGTGGAAGGTCTCATGTGAGGTTCTCTGTGAGTTTTTTTGCTGCGCTCTGTGAGGGCTTTCTGTAATGGTGGGTAGCCATGCTGGATCTCCGGCAAACCCCTTTGAATCGGAGGTGCTACGCCAACAAGGTTCTCCTCTCCTGAGGGCTGCTGTGGGCTCGCTTGCATGCGTTGAAGTAGATAGTCGTACGGTGCCCTGTCTATTAATTTTTGCATTAGGAGCTCAATTTTTGTTTGTTGAGTATCGGGCTGCTGTATAGGACACACTTCAGCCATATTGGATGTCTTCCGGGTGCAACCGGAGAAAGAAAAAGTTCCAATACTGCTGTCCCCAAGTACAGCTTTCTTTCCCGTTAATGTTATGCAGTTAAGAAAATTCAGCAAGTCGGGTTATATTGACGGTGCCGATACCCCGTTTCTTCTCGGGGGGGGGAAGTGTATGCCAAACAGTGGGCCGCTGCCCTAGGCCTCTTTGTTCCGATCTGGTTCCCCGGGGTCATAAAAACAGACAAGAGATCAATTGCCATGTCACAAGCAGTGACTTTGTGTTATCGTAATGTATTGAGATATTAGTCTTGCTGTTTGTTAATAATAATCGGCGGATTATTAATATTTCTGCAGGAGCCTTCAGAAGATGCGTCCTAGCCAGAACACTACACGGACATGACCCCCTCTTATAATCTTTTAATAAAAATTGCAGGCTTACTGACTTTGAAATAAAATATAAAATGTCAAGCTGCCTCTCCCAGTGTCTTCAGCCCAATACAGTGACAAACCAATATGCATAAACACCGGATCTTCAGTAACACCCTCAGTGTACAGGTCTACTGCTTACCCCTTCCCTTGCAGGGAAAATTCTCAGCCAGTTCTGATATACAAAGTCTCCTCAGAAATAAAAGACTTAACATACCTCAATGATGCTTGTAGCATGACACCGTTCTCCACACTGAAGATTTCCCTTGCACTACCTTCAGAAGCTCTGTGGGAACCAACATGGATCTTAGTTACATCTGCTAAGATCATCAACCTCAGGGCAGAAATCTTCTTCATTTCATATCTCCCTGAGGAAAATAGTACCATTTAAAATAAAAAACTTCTTGATTGAAGAATCTAAAACTAACACCTCACTTTACCTCTTCCTATTACTAACACAGGCAAAGAGAATGACTGGGGGTGGAGGGAAGGGAGGAGCTATATATACAGCTCTGCTGTGGTGCTCTTTGCCACTTCCTGTTAGCAGGAGGTTAATATCCCACAAGTAAGGATGAAATCCGTGGACTCGTCGTATCTTGTAGAAGAAATGGGATTATATATATATATATATATATATATATATAATCCATTATAGAAGAGGACTGCACTCACTGGATTTGGTATATAAAATAAAAAATTTTATTAAGGTGATGTTTCGGGGTACGCAAACCCCTTCCTCAGACCAGGCAACAGTGCAAATGAACAGTGTGCAATATAAAGCAACATAGCCCCTCCCATCAAACAATTAGTGAAATTGCGCCAAAACCTATGTAACCATGACAACAGGTGAATCACCTAATTAACAATATTCCTACCTTTACTAATGTGATAGTTAAAAACAGTATAATTGTGCAAACCATATAAGTGTATCTTAAAACTATTCTCAAACAATAAATGACATGGTTTGCACAATTATACTGTTTTTAACTATCACATTAGTAAAGGTAGGAATATTGTTAATTTGGTGATTCTCCTGTTGTCATGGTTACATAGGTTTTGGCGCAATTTCACTAATTGTTTGATGGGAGGGGCTATGTTGCTTTATATTGCACACTGTTCATTTGCACGTTTGCCTGGTCTGAGGAAGGGGTCTGCGTACCCCGAAACGTCACCTTAATAAAATTTTGTATTTTATATACCAAATCCAGTGAGTGCAGTCCTCTTCTATAATGGATTATTGATATACCTGACTTGGCACCCTGGTTGATGTCCCTATTGCATTGTGAGTGCAGACACACATGGAAGTTATATATATATATATATATTATATATATATATATATATATATATATATATATATATATATATGAAATAAATTAGATTCTAAAGGTGGACTCAACTAGTGGATCTCACCTTTAAAAAGTAATAAAGAGTTGCGCACACTTATATGAACTAGTTGCAATGGTTATAATTAAACACAATGTATCTAGTGAAATAAAAAATGGTATCTTATTATATTATAGTGAACTACCTAATATAGATTAAACACTGTTGTTAGTAATGATTAAACCTATATCAATATCAATATAGAGATACTAGATATACGTATAACATAAGCATAAGAATTTAAGCATGAAGATAAGTAAATTGTTAGTGAAATAAAATATATCAAAAACAGTCTTATCCTTCTGTTGGTATTCCAGGGGTAAGTTTGCAGATAGATGGTTTCAGTGCAGCTCGTCAGGGAAACACCCAAGGTTCTGATTGAGTGATGTGGTACAGCTGTTGATATCTAAAAAAACAAGCGCACAGAGACACCTCTCATAGTGCAAATCAATTGGACTTATTACAAAAACATATAAAATACATAAAAACTGTGGAAGGTAATCCTTACTCACAAATATAACCTCAATCGAATGAGGTAAGATTAGGCAACTGGATTCTCAAAGTGTCCCCACTTATAACCTGGAAAGCGCTGAGTTGTGAAGTCAGTCTCAAAATCTTGAATTCGTTGGTAATACTTGTCGTATATACCTCTCTTGTCTAAAGGGCTGTCACTAAATGAGTGTTTAGCAACAGATGTATATGTATGATTCTCGCAAAAGAAGATAAAAATTAGATGCTTGTAAGAATTATTCTTATATGACTTTATATGCCTTGGCTAGACAAAACCCTAACTATAGACAAATATTTAATCTGGGTTATCTAACAGATTAAATTAATAATCATATTTATCAAATATTAGTTGACATAAACTATTTATTAATCACAGAAAGATGAATACATACCCCGAGATCTGGAGGCTGAAGATAACAATAGCCTTATACAAAGGCAAAGCTTATATACACATTTTAAGGCAATGAAATCAAAGCATACCATAAATGAAAATGCTATCTTTGTATATTTTAACTTCCTTAAAAGACTTTATAATTTTGGCTGACATATAGAAAATACTATTTTAACTTGTTCATGCGCAGTGCATTAGAGTGTTAATAATACTATGTGTCTAGCTAGCAGTATAGGTGTTTTGATTGGCAACAGCAACTGAATGTAAATGTCACAGTTTAAAATACATTGTCTTTAAAACACTATTTAACCCATTACTAACTAAACTGACTAATCCTAAATTAATTTAATTTATAACTCTTCCATATTCTATATCTTAATTTATATCTAAATGTTTTATCTATGAATAACATATTTAATGTGTAATTCTTCTTTGAAATTGTATATTTTTCTAATCATGATTTTATAATTTATTCTAATCATGATTTTATAATTTATTCTAATCATGATTTTATAATTTATTCTAATCATGATTTTATAACTCCACATTCCCCCACTTTCTTTTCTTTATGTCAGACACAATCCCAATGATTAAACACTAAGGGCCAACACAGAAGAAACTACCAGACATATACCAGACATATTTCAAACAATAGACAGTGGATTTGACGTCATACACTACAATAAAGAATGTTCCAATAATTACATAGTTCATAAGTAAAGTTGTTCAAGTCTTGATTGAAGGAATCAAATCCATAGCAGCGTCATTGCAGAGAAAGTTCAGTTCATAACTACCTTAGTAGTAAGATACATTTGTTGCAGAATTAAAAGCAATAAAGTCTGTAGGAGCAGTTCCATCAAGAAATACATGTGTAATCTTCATAGTGCTTACAAACAGGAACAATAGTGTATATAACCACTGAAAAGGCCAAGGAAGAACCATAGGGTGAAACAAGTAGACGACACAGTTAGTTGCAGGTAACGATTGCAGCAAACCATAGGTAAACTTGTCACAAGGCCTCAGCATGTCTAGTAGTAGTCAGGCAGATCAATTCAGAAGAGCCCAAGTGCAAATCAAAAGAATTCCATCCAAACACCAAGAAAAGAGAGAGATAGGAGTATCCTAAAAAAATAAATAAATAAAGTATAAGTATACAATACTGATATCAAATTATTCTATATGTCAGTCAAATTGGATTAGGAAGCCTAGTTGTATCAAGCGAAACTGAATAAGCAGAATATAACGGTACATAACGTTTTTGTTGTGAATTAAGATGTTCCAGGGTTGTAAGTTGTCTAACTAATTTTTTGTTTAAATGCTTTTGATAACAAATACAACCACACATAAAAATAAACATAAAAATTTGAACAATAGTTAAAACAATAACAGGGTGTAACATAATATTAAAAAATTGAGTAGCTGTACTACTATATCCAAATACAGATTCCCACCAAGATATATTTGCATCCTGTAAAATACTAGAAGTAGCTGATTTTAAAATTCCTTGTTCATGTTCAACTGTAATTTTAGTATCTACGGAAATATGTTTTAAATTTTGTAACAAGGAAGAAATTATAGTAGAATCAGTTAACCATTTCTTCATTTGTGATCCCATACCCAAAGGTAAATTATAAACAGAAAAATTCATAACATGGTCCCATGTTAAATTTAAAGTAATATTAAGAGTTTGGGGCATGGTAAAATTCCAATTAGATGATGCAATATATTGAAGTGGAATAGTATTACACCAGGTACCAGGTAATAAATGAGAACTAGTAAATATATTATCCTGTGTTTGGAATATAATAGTATCAGAATTAAATAAATGAAAACAAACTCTGTCAGATCCTAAATAAAATACCGGTCTAAGTACATTAAAATGACTTTGTAAGGTACAAGACTTTTGATTTTCCCAACATGTTTCATTGGTTGTATGGAATTGTGAAAGGGAACAGATAAACGAATTTGCATTGGAATGACACAATGATACATCAACAAGTGTCCATTTTGATTCATCAATGTTATGCGACACCCATTGATGTGACAATACTGGAAACAGTAATGAACCATTAGCAGGAAGACCAATTGTCGCTAAGTGATAAATAATAGTATCTTTACCAGACCAAGGAATTAATGTATGAATCATACAAAATTCAGTGGTGCAGTCAGATAAAATTACTTCCCACCATAAAAGATGTGTCATAGCAAAATTAGTGACTGACTTAGATGCAGCTAAACTTAAAGAAGCTGGCCACTTTCCAGACCATAAACTTTGAAGTTGAATCTTTAAGTCAGTAGATAGATCAGATTGTACTTGAGAGCATAACATAGCCCAGGCTGTCTCATGTGTAAAATTATATAATTCATTTACTAAAACATTAAATTTATTTTTAATAATATTAGTAATATCCACCATAACATAAGTTTGATGTTGCTGGAGATTAGCAATATTATTGTTAATTCCATATTGAGTATCTAAGCCTGTAGCTGCATGAGAGGCAAGATTTGCTAATTTATATCTTAATATTTCAGAATTTATTTGTGCAGTAGAGCCAATCATACTACCATATGCTCCCAAGCCAGTCGCAAGTATATCTCTCCTAGGTCTATGATTAGATCGAAGAGAAACATTTTGCAGTAAACTTTCATGAAACCACCATTGGAATGATTTTTCTTGTACAGACACAAAGGGAGTGCAGTTTGAATATTGTGTAGAAACCATCCACCTTGACAATTGAAGATGCCAAGTAACTAAACGATATTCAACATCATAAGCAACTTGTGTCGCAGAATCTAAACGTACCTGAATAGGATCACCTTCATGAAAAGGTTTTTCTAAAGAGGTAGGAATAGGTTTAGACAAAGGAAGTGAAGTAGTAGTATGTACAAATATACTAATATGAACAGAAAATTGGGAAATACCATGGTCCATACATTGCCATAGTCCTACAGAATCAAAAGGATTCAAATGATTAATTAATAAAGTAGCAGGTATATAAGAAACATTAAATAAATCTACTGTGCTACTTGTATCACAAGATAAAATATTATCTGACATAACCAAAGGAACTTGTTTATCATCATGTAGAATTCCTGCAGGAAAAGAAAGTAAATCAATACTGCATAGGAGACAGATGTTCACTCCTGTATGGGGTATGCCACCAAATCCTGGAATAATAAGTTGAGAAGTATTAATATACCATTCTTGTAAATAATCAAACTTTTTCACACTAGCAACAAAAAGTGCAACAAACTGAGGAGAAATAGAAGGATGGGAAATATGATAAATAGGTCTTGAAGGTGAAAGGACAAGACGATTAAAATTTGATAACATCAGAGTCATTAAACTAGTATCAGCTGTGGAGTGAGATTTAAGAAACATAGGCTGATAATCAAATTTTTAGTAGAATTATCATTCTGTGTTATACTCCTTATTTTATTATGAATTATTTGGGAAACAAATATATTAGAATAGCAAAAACAGATAAGCATTACAGTCAAAAAACAACATGCACATGCTTTTAAAGAAAACATATTAAATGGTTAGAATAAACTATGTGGCAATAATATAATAAAAATATAATATGGCTTAAATATGTCAGGTAACCTTATAGTCCAAGAAAATATATTAACAACTAAAATAAAATATATATGTATTTTCTTATACAACTTAACAATTATATGAAAGCTATAAGTATAAATATAACAGGCATAATATGAGGTAGTCTTAGATTTTAAGATGTTTCTTTTTTTTTTTTTCTCAAATAAATAAACTGTTCCTAAAACTGGTTGTTTTGATCCTCTATAGCTGTGTTTCTTTCTTTTTTTTTTTATCAAAAAGAAACTATATGTTGTTTCTCAGTATTCATGCTGTCTTAGTTTTCACACAACGTATATTGCATAGCGTGCTTATTTACATATATACAAACCACTGTAGTCTTAAGAAAAAATATGTTAAAATCACTTTGTTGTTCCTGAAATAGACTACAAAAAATAATTTAGGAAGAGAATCAATGTAAGGGATTCATTTTGTAACTTAAAAGGACCGTCAAGTCCAAAAAAAAAACTTTCATGATTTAAATAGGGTATGCAATTTTAAACAACTTCCCAATTTACTTTTATCACCAATTTTGCTTTGTTCTCTTGGTATTCTTAGTTGAAAGCTAAAATTAGGAGGTTCATATGCTAATTTCTTAGACCTTGAAGACTGCCTCTAATCTGAATACATTTTGACCACTAGAGGGCATTAGTTCACATGACCTAGGACTGAGCACTGATTGGCCAAACTGCATGTCTGTCAAAAGAACTGAAACAAGGGGGCAGTCAGCAGAAGCTTAGATACAAGATAATTACAGAGGTAAAAAGTATATTAATATAACTGTGTTGGTTGTGCAAAACTGGGGAATGGGCAACAAAGGGATTATCTTTCTCTTTAAACAACAAAAATTCTGGTGTTGATTGTCCCTTTAAAACCTATGTCACAGCAAACTGCTTTTTACAGCATCTATCAATCAACTGTGAAAAGGGAACTATGAGCAGCTGTTCCTTTAAAAATCTGTCAGTATTTCCTATTTCAGCATTAGAAACATTTCTTAGGTTAGAAAACTCAGTTTTATAGTTTTCATTTACAGATTTAACAAAAGATAGTCCTTGAGATAAATAATTTAATTTACTATCTAAGTCTGATTTAGCATTAATTTCCTGACCTAGAGACCCTTTTGCCTTATGCAAAGCAATCTCCATATCATCAAAATCTTTACATATTTTATCATAATGGGCCATTAGAGATTGTAACTTTTCAGCTGAGATTACCTCATTTTCTGATAAAGCAGGAGGGCGTGATAGAGGAAATACTGGAATAGTCTCAGAACTGTGAAAGTCTGAATAAGTGTTTTTATACAAGGGAGGAGCAGATGGTGTAACACATGCATCTGAATTGTCTAAAAACACATTCCCATTTTGTTTCAGACTATGGGGAAGGTCAGTATTTAAAGTACCAATTTTAATAAAACCATTTTGTTTAGTACAATACATAAAATACCACTGCCATATGTACTATCAGAGAATTTAACATTTGCAGAGGTTTGTCGCAAATTTTGCAAAGATTCAACAACTTCTTCAAGTGAAGTATTAGTATTTTCTAATGTAGAAAGTTTATCATTCAGAAGACCACATGTATGTGCTGATAACATACTCTGTTTCCTACAGTCTTCTAACTGTATATTTAAGGAATCTAAAAGAGATGCCTGCAGATTATAATTAATATGTAATTGCTCATTTAAACACAAAGACTGCAGTAAGGTGTCTATTAGACCCTGCAATATTTTTCCTTTCTTAATTCTTTTGTCTTTGATATCTACAATATCACTTAAAGAATTCAACCATTCATGCAAAGCAGGCTCTGAAGCATCTTGCATTTTAAAAGGACCACCGTGTTTTTTTATACTAGCAATTACACAATCTTGAAACACATGAGGGAGATTATACAATACAGGGGTTAATCTCTGATCTATGTCAATTAAGTCAAAATTCATGGTGTGCACAGCCATAATTTAACTCTATTTGATAAAAAAGAATAAGTTACTTACAGAGCATCAGTAGACACACACAGTGTTCAAAGTCCAGCTTAAATATGCACTATGGTCCAAGGGTTTCAAATTCCAACAGGACGATGCCCCAAAAGTGTCGTATATACCTCTCTTGTCTAAAGGGCTGTCACTAAATGAGTGTTTAGCAACAGATGTATATGTACGATTCTCGCAAAAGAAGATAAAAATTAGATGCTTGTATGAATTATTCTTATATGACTTTATATGCCTTGGCTAGACAAAACCCTAACTATAGACAAATATTTAATCTGGGTTATCTAACAGATTAAATTAATAATCATATTTATCAAATATTAGTTGACATAAACTATTTATTAATCACAGAAAGATGAATACATACCCCGAGATCTGGAGGCTGAAGATAACAATAGCCTTATACAAAGGCAAAGCTTATATACACATTTTAAGCCAATGAAATCAAAGCATACCATAAATGAAAATGCTATCTTTGTATATTTTAACTTCCTTAAAAGACTTTATAATTTTGGCTGACATATAGAAAATTCTATTTTAACTTGTTCATGCGCAGTGCATTAGAGTGTTAATAATACTATGTGTCTAGCTAGCAGTATAGGTGTTTTGATTGACAACAGCAACTGAATGTAAATGTCACAGTTTAAAATACATTGGCCTAGATTTGGAGTTCGGCGGTAGCCGTCAAAACCAGCGTTAGAGGCTCCTAACGCTGGTTTTGGCCGCCCGCTGGTATTTGGAGTCAGTGATTAAAGGGTCTAACGCTCACTTTACAGCCGCGACTTTTCCATACCGCAGATCCCCCTACGCCATTTGCGTAGCCTATCTTTTCAATGGGATCTTTCTAACGCCGGTATTTAGAGTCGTTTGTGAAGTGAGCGTTAGAGCTCTAACGACAAAATTCCAGCCGCCTGAAAATAGCAGGAGTTAAGAGCTTTCTGGCTAACGCCGGTTTATAAAGCTCTTAACTACTGTACCCTAAAGTACACTAACACCCATAAACTACCTATGTACCCCTAAACCAAGCTCCCCCCACATCGCCGCCACTCGATTAAAATTTTTAACCCCTAATCTGCCGACCGCCACCTACGTTATACTTATGTACCCCTAATCTGCTGCCCCTAACCCCGCCGACCCCTATATTATATTTATTAACCCCTAATCTGCCCCCCACAACATCGCCGCCAGCTACTTAAAATAATTAACCCCTAATCTTCCGACCGCAAAGCGCCGCCACCTACGTTATCCCTATGTACCCCTAATCTGCTGCCCCTAACACCGCCGACCCCTATATTATATTTATTAACCCCTAATCTGCCCCCCTCAACGTCGCCGACACCTACCTACACTTATTAACTCCTAATCTGCCGAGCGGACCTGAGCGCTACTATAATAAAGTTATTAGCCCCTAATCCGCCTCACTAACCCTATAATAAATAGTATTAACCCCCTAATCTGCCCTCCCTAACATCGCCGACACCTACCTTCAATTATTAACCCCTAATCTTCCGATCGGAGCTCACCGCTACTATAATAAATGTATTAACCCCTAAAGCTAAGTCTAACCCTAACACCCCCCTAACTTAAATATAATTTACATCTAACGAAATAAATTAACTCTTATTAAATAAATTATTCCTATTTAAAGCTAAATACTTACCTGTAAAATACATCCTAATATAGCTACAATATAAATTATAATTATATTATAGCTATTTTAGGATTAATATTTATTTTACAGGTAACTTTGTATTTATTTTAACCAGGTACAATAGCTATTAAATAGTTAAGAACTATTTAATAGCTACCTAGTTAAAATAATAACAAAATTACCTGTAAAATAAATCCTAACCTAAGTTATAATTAAACCTAACACTACCCTATCAATAAATTAATTAAATAAACTACCTACAATTACCTACAATTAACCTAACACTACACTATCAATAAATTAATTAAACACAATTGCTACAAATAAATACAATTAAATAAACTATCTAAAGTACAAAAAATAAAAAAGAACTAAGTTACAAAAAATAAAAAAATATTTACAAACATAAGAAAAATATTACAACAATTTTAAACTAATTACACCTACTCTAAGCCCCCTAATAAAATAACAAAGCCCCCCAAAATAACAAATTCCCTACCCTATTCTAAATTAAAAAAGTTACAAGCTCTTTAACCTTACCAGCCCTGAACAGGGCCCTTTGCGGGGCATGCCCCAAGAAGTTCAGCTCTTTTGCCTGTAAAAAAAAACATACAATACCCCCCCCCCCCAACATTACAACCCACCACCCACATACCCCTAATCTAACCCAAACCCCCCTTAAATAAACCTAACACTAAGCCCCTGAAGATCTTCCTACCTTGTCTTCACCATCCAGGTATCACCGATCCGTCCTGGCTCCAAGATCTTCATCCAACCCAAGCGGGGGTTGGCGATCCATAATCCGGTGCTGAAGAGGTCCAGAAGAGGCTCCAAAGTCTTCCTCCTATCCGGCAAGAAGAGGACATCCGGACCGGCAAACATCTTCTCCAAGCGGCATCTTCGATCTTCTTCCATCCGGAGCGAAGCGGCAGGATCCTGAAGACCTCCAGCGCGGAACATCCATCCGGACCGACGACTGAACGACGAATGACTGTTCCTTTAAGGGACGTCATCCAAGATGGCGTCCCTCGAATTCCGATTGGCTGATAGGATTCTATCAGCCAATCGGAATTAAGGTAGGAATTTTCTGATTGGCTGATGGAATCAGCCAATCAGAATCTAGTTCAATCCGATTGGCCGATCCAATCAGCCAATCAGATTGAGCTCGCATTCTATTGGCTGATCGGAACAGCCAATAGAATGCGAGCTCAATCTGATTGGCTGATTGGATCAGCCAATCGGATTGAACTTGATTCTGATTGGCTGATTCCATCAGCCAATCAGAAAATTCCTACCTTAATTCCGATTGGCTGATAGAATCCTATCAGCCAATCGGAATTCGAGGGACGCCATCTTGGATGACGTCCCTTAAAGGAACAGTCATTCGTCGTTCAGTCGTCGGTCCGGATGGATGTTCCGCGCTGGAGGTCTTCAGGATCCTGCCGCTTCGCTCCGGATGGAAGAAGATCGAAGGTGCCGCTTGGAGAAGATGTTTGCCGGTCCGGATGTCCTCTTCTTGCCGGATAGGAGGAAGACTTTGGAGCCTCTTCTGGACCTCTTCAGCACCGGATTATGGATCGCCAACCCCCGCTTGGGTTGGATGAAGATCTTGGAGCCAGGACGGATCGGTGATACCTGGATGGTGAAGACAAGGTAGGAAGATCTTCAGGGGATTAGTGTTAGGTTTATTTAAGGGGGGTTTGGGTTAGATTAGGGGTATGTGGGTGGTGGGTTGTAATGTTGGGGGGGGGTATTGTATGTTTTTTTTTACAGGCAAAAGAGCTGAACTTCTTGGGGCATGCCCCGCAAAGGGCCCTGTTCAGGGCTGGTAAGGTAAAAGAGCTTGTAACTTTTTTAATTTAGAATAGGGTAGGGAATTTGTTATTTTGGGGGGCTTTGTTATTTTATTAGGGGGCTTAGAGTAGGTGTAATTAGTTTAAAATTGTTGTAATATTTTTCTTATGTTTGTAAATATTTTTTTATTTTCTGTAACTTAGTTCTTTTTTATTTTTTGTACTTTAGCTAGTTTATTTAATTGTATTTATTTGTAGGAATTGTGTTTAATTAATTTATTGATAGTGTAGTGTTAGGTTAATTGTAGGTAATTGTAGGTAGTTTATTTAATTATTTTATTGATAGGGTAGTGTTAGGTTTAATTATATCTTAGGTTAGGATTTATTTTACAGGTAAATTTGTTATTATTTTAACTAGGTAACTATTAAATAGTTCTTAACTATTTAATAGCTATTGTACCTGGTTAAAATAAATACAAAGTTGCCTGTAAAATAAATATTAATCCTAAAATAGCTATAATATAATTATAATTTATATTGTAGCTATATTAGGTTTTTTTTTACAGGTAAGTATTTAGCTTTAAATAGGAATCATTTATTTAATAAGAGTTAATTTATTTCGTTAGATGTAAATTATATTTAAGTTAGGGGGGTGTTAGGGTTAGGGTTAGACTTAGCTTTAGGGGTTAATCCATTTATTATAGTAGCGGTGAGCTCCAGTCGGCAGATTAGGGGTTAATAATTGAAGGTAGGTGTCGGCGATGTTAGGGAGGGCAGATTAGGGGTTAATACTATTTATTATAGGGTTAGTGAGGCGGATTAGGGGTTAATAACTTTATTATAGTAGCGCTCAGGTCCGCTCGGCAGATTAGGGGTTAATAAGTGTAGGCAGGTGTCGGCGACGTTGAGGGGGGCAGATTAGGGGTTAATAAATATAATATAGGGGTCGGCGATGTTAGGGCAGCAGATTAGGGGTACATAGGGATAACGTAGGTTGCGGCGGTTTACGGAGCGGCAGATTAGGGGTTAAAAAAAATATGCAGGGGTCAGCGATAGCGGGGCGGCAGATTAGGGGTTAATAAGTGTAAGGCTAGGGGTGTTTAGACTCGGGGTACATGTTAGAGTGTTAGGTGCAGACATAGGAAGTGTTTCCCCATAGCAAACAATGGGGCTGCATTAGGAGCTGAACGCTGCTTTTTTGCAGGTGTTAGGTTTTTTTTCAGCTCAAACAGCCCCATTGTTTCCTATGGGGGAATCGTGCACGAGCACGTTTTTGAAGCCGGCCGCGTCCGTAAGCAACTCTGGTATCGAGAGTTGCATTTGCGGTAAAAATGCTCTACGCTCCTTTTTTGGAGCCTAACGCAGCATTTGTTTGAACTCTCAATACCAGAGTTAATTTTATGGTGCGGCCAGAAAAAAGCCCGCGGAGCGTTAACAGCCCTTTTACCGCCAAACTCCAAATCTAGGCCATTGTCTTTAAAACACTATTTAACCCATTACTAACTAAACTGACTAATCCTAAATTAATTTAATTTATAACTCTTCCATATTCTATATCTTAATTTATATCTAAATGTTTTATCTATGAATAACATATTTAATGTGTAATTCTTCTTTGAAATTGTATATTTTTCTAATCATGATTTTATAATTTATTCTAATCATGATTTTATAATTTATTCTAATCATGATTTTATAACTCCACAATACTTATTTGCTTTCTTTCCGGTAAGCTGAGCTAATAGTCCTCATGTGCTTAGTGGAGATCCAAAGTTCACTTCGTGAAGTTGCAAAGAAACGCTCTATTCAGAGCTTGAAGTAACCGCTGTGGCTCTCTTTGTGATGCTCAGAGTAGCTCTTCAGCGTGTCTGTCGGCAATGACGTAAGGTGGGCGTGGCCTTACGCGTTTCACGGTAAACAACCGCTTCGTCAGAGGCTTGATGACGCCCACCTTACCAGCTGAACATTTGTAGTCAGCGTAGAGGTACACTCCCACCTTACGTCATGAAAACGGAATTGCAAAGGAGAATAGACACCTGTCATTTAGGCACCGTATATGTTTACATATGTACTCCTTAGAAACCTATTTGACAACACACGCCTGCCTATAAACAAATACTATGCTTAGAGTGATACCATGTTAAAATATTTGTTTGAACAGTGTTAAAATGATAAGATTGATTAAATTGAAAAAAACACACACAAACTAACGAACAAATAGTGCGAGCATAAGATAATAAAAACTTAAGCAATTATGTTGAACTATATTGTACTAAACTAAATCTAATTCAACAATTTATTTTATATTGAATTGGCCCTAAAGGTGTGTGTTACATGAATATTTAAAAGTCTGTCTTAACACTTCCTAACTTGTTCCTTATTATTGGTATATTAGATAAAATACTGAAACATTTAATTTATTGGTTTGTGATATTTGGATATGACTAATTGCACATTATAAAGTTTATCTATAAACTAAAACTTTTATATATATATTTATTTATATTGACAATTTTGCAGCAAACTGGGTACTGGCAGACAGCTGCCAGTACCTTAGATGGTGGCAAATAGGTAGAGGGGGTAGGGTTAGAGAGCTTTTATGGGGGGATCAGGGAGTTTGAGGGGGTTAGGGGGGAACCTACACTGCAGCATATATATTTAAAAAAATAAATAAAAAAAAAATGCTTTTATTTTCATTCTGGCAGAATTTTTGCCAATACTTAAGATGCCGGTGACAATTGTAAGGTGGATGAGGGAATAGAGCTGTTTGAAGGGGGTCAGAGAGAGATCAGGGGGTGGGATGTGTCAGGTGGGAGGTGATCTCTACAATAAAGCTAAAATTAACCCTACAAGCTACCTAATTAACCCCTTCACTGCTGGACATAATACAAGTGTGGTGCACAGCAGCATTTAGCGGCCTTCTAATTACCAAAAAGCACTGCCAAAGCATATATGTCTGCTATTTCTGAACAAAGGGGATCCCAGAGAAGCATTTACAACCATTTGTGTCATAATTGCACAAGCTGTTTGTAAATAATTTCAGTGAGAAACCTAAAATTGTGAAAAAGTTTATTTATTTATTTTAATTTGATCGCATCTGGCGGTGAAATGGTGGCGTGAAATATACCAAAATGGGCCTAGATCAATACTTTGGGTTGTCTACTAAAACAATATATAGTTTTGATAGGTAAATATAAAAAAAAAGCTCTATTTCTGTTTAAATGTAGTGAAGGCAAAAATGCTAAAAATGCTCTGGTCTTTTTAAGTTTTTGTCTGAAAGTTTTGTCTGAAATGTAACTGTACAATGTAATGTATTTTTGAAGTGTTTTGTGCAACATTTTTATTTCAGAAGACAGTTAACCACAGCTCTGAGATTGCAGAAGAGATTGAAGCGTAAACGGCAATCAGGATTTCGCTCCACTTGTAAATGAAAATGTCTCTCAAAAACACGATTGTGCTAGCATAAAACCATTTGTACCTCACTTGTAATCTAATCCTACATCTGTTAATAAGCACAATTAAGAAGAATGGAACTGTCCAGTTTAAAAACAAAATCCCTTTTATTGTGTTACAATTTTGTGTATACACATACAGATAGAGAGAGCGAGAGATATAGATAGATAGATAGATAGATAGATAGATAGATAGTCTATTGTATATACTGTACAGATATGTAGCAAAATACATATTTTAAAATAAAAAGAACATTTTCTTCAACATGAAGAACATAGGAATTTAAAGTATTTCTATTACAAATATTAAATTTGATAAGAAAAGCTATATTGTAGATTTCAAGGTATTTGATTGGTATAGATACACATAAATATATAAATATATATATATATATACACATATATAATTATATACTGTATATATATATATATATATATATATATATATATATATATATACATACACATATATATATACATATATATATATATATATATATATATATATACACACATACACATTCATATATAAATACATATATAAATAAATAAATATATACATATACATATACACACACACACATATATATATACATACATGCATATATATATATATATATATATATATATATATATATATATATATATACACACACATACATATATATATATATATATATATATATATATATATATATGCATAAACAAGAAAATTCAATCAATTCCTGTGCTACACTGTAATTAGCAAACATGAAATATCAGATATAGGTAATGGTTCAGAACTGCTAAAAATATATAGAAGAGGAAAAATGTATAGAAAAAAGTATAATAAAAGTCCCAATATAATGTATTAAAGAAACAATGCAACTACAAATAAACAATGTTGCTAGAAGAAATCCCACACAATGGAAATTCAACCTGAATACTCACAAAAAGTACCCTAAATCGTATGAGGTAAGGAAGTTGCATTTGGAGTAGAGAAAATCAGTTTCCACATCCGCAGGTCATACCATTCAAAAACAGAGATGTTGCTGGTTGAATATCTCAAAAGCGTAGAGCTGGAGGGAAAATGTCCTCATATATTTAAGAGAAAAAGAGAGATGCCGACATAGTGTTTACTGTTTTAATGATGACTAAAAAATACACAAATGCCCATACACTCACATGATATACTCTCAACTATTATGAGGTATCAGTAATGCTTGATATATCCACACATATTCAAAAGACAAAACAGCAGTATCAAAGCTCTGCAGCCGTTAAAATATAAAAACTAATAGAAATAAAAGCACTGTAGTTCAATGTGTTAAACCACCAGGTAAAGCCACTCAGTCCTTACTCGTTTCGAAGTAAAGTAACTTCTTCATCAGAGGTGAGTGGATGAATGTACCCGGCATAAATTTAAAAACTTTTTTACTCCTACATTACAGAGTGGGTGTGTACCTGGCGTCGAATCTGATTGGACCAAATTTGATGGCATCCTTATTGGGGCATATAGACGGACTACTCCCTCCCAGTTGACAAGATAACCCGCTGTTTCTCAAATATTTAAAAATCCGATAACAACATTTTGGAGAATATTATATATATTGCGATTGAGACCAGTGTGCAGACATACGAAAAAATTAATCCAGTAGGTCTCTCTTTGTCTAAGGATTCTCCTTCTGTCCCCCCCCATACTTGGGAGGTGGCATGAATTCTAAAACCGTACCCTTTAGACAGGCTGGATTTTGGCTATGAAATTATTTCATAGTGATCGGAAAGATTATGTCCTTTAAACCCTATTTCAATATTTTTAATATATTTGAATAGCCTGGTTTTATATGTACATTTTGAGCAACCTATATATTGGAGATTGCAACTACACTCTAATAAATATACAGGTAGCCCTCAGTTTACGCCGGGTTTAGGTTTCAGAAGGAATGGTTGTAAATTGAAACCATTGTAAATTGAAACCCAGTTTATAATGTAAGTCAATGGGAAGTGAGGGAGTTAGGTTCCAGGCCCCTCTCAAAATTGTCATAAGTAACACCTAATACATTATTTTTAAAGCTTTGAAATGAAGACTTTAAATGGTAAACAGCATTATAAACCTAAAAATATACTGTAGATTGTATCATCATCAAACTAAGTTTAATAAACAAAAACATTTGCTAAACCGCACCTAATGAAATTATCACACAAACACAGACTGTATCATCATCAATCTAAGTTTAATGAACAGAAAACAAAATCACACAACAGACTGTATCATCATCAAACTAAGTTTAATGTAGAAAAACGTTTTTTTACTTGCATTTTTCTGCAGCTAAGGGAAGTGGCTGCTAGATCTTGTTCCTTTAAAAACGGATCCATTGCTCAGGTCTGGTTATACACTGATTAGCCTGCCTGTGTTTAATCACACAACAGACTGCATCATCATCAAACTAAGTTTAATGAACAAAAACGTTTTTTACTTGCCTTTTTCTGCAAACAGTTCTCTGCATTGAGTCTGCAGCTAAGGGAAGTGGCTGCTAGATCTTGTTCCTTTGAAAGCTGATCCATTGATCATGTCTGGCTTGCTTTTCTTTGCATGTGTTTGCTGCAACACAAGCGGACAGCTCCACCTACTGGCTATTTTAATGTATGCATGTGCTAATGCTTTTAATAGCAGTCAATGCTTTTCAATAGCAAAAAAAAGGGCGTTATTCTGAAACGGCGCAAATTGAACCGTCGTAAACCGAGGGCCACCTGTACAATATATTTGGTCTTACAGTAAGTTAGATTATTGATAGTACATGTTTTGTTATTAGAATGAGTGGGTTTATTGTTTCCATATGCATTAGTACATCCTACACAGCTTTTTCTGTTGCATTTATAAAAACCTTTGCTTCTATTATCCAACCAATTGTTTTTTATGAACTTGTTGTTTTAATTTGCTAGGTGCTAGAATATTTTGAGATTTTTTATTTTTTCGAAAAATAACTTTTGGAGTGTCTCCAATTAATTTTTTCAGTATTTTATCTTGTTGTAGGATGGGCCAATATTTAGATAAAATCTGTTTAATTTGAGGTGCAGCTTCATTGAAAGCAGTAATGAATCCAATATATTTCTTTTAACTTTTATCCTCACTCTTATCTGAGGTAGATGTTATTTCTATTTTATTTTCACTATTCTTTTTTGCTTCCAATATAGCTTTTCTATTCAAATCCAGGGTTTATAATGGCCACAATTTGCTTGTAAATATCCATTACTATCCGTTTTTTTCCTGAATAACAAGATAAGATCTAAAAATTATCTCTCTTTATCCGACACTTTGTATATGAAATGAAGGTTCATATGGTTGTTGTTAATGTAATGGATGAATGTTACAATCAACGAAGTGTCTCCACTCCAGATCATTACTATATCATCTATGAACCTTCCCCACCATATAATTTGCTTGGAGAAAGGCATATTCTTGTATATAAACTGTTCTTTCCAAACCCCCATATATAGGTTTGGATAACTCAGTGCCATAATAGTCCCCATAGCTGTTCCTCCAATTTAAAGGAAGAATTCCTCTTCAAATTGGAGGTAATTTTTTTATAAAACAAATTTAGTGCTCTCCAAACTAAAACTCTTTAATTATATTGGCATTTTTGTCTTTTATTCTGAAGTATATTTTAAGGCAGTAACCCCTTTTCCATGAGGGATATTAGTGTATAGAGCTGCTACGTCCAGCGTGACCCATTTAAAAGACTTTTCCCAACTGATTTGTTCTACTTTATTATTAGTATCCAGGGAATCTTTGAAATACGAAGTTAAAGTTGGGACCAAAGGTTTAATACAAAAAAATCAACATATTCTGATAACCGGGAAGTTAGAGAATCGATTCCAGAAACAATTGGTCTTCCCAGAGCAACTTTAAAAATTGCTGTTCTTGGAAAATTAGTATTTAAATACTTTAATTCAGATTCATTCAAAACCCCATTTTCTCTTCCATTATCAATAAGTGATAAATATTCATTCAAAAAAGTATTTTTGGGATCTCCATTTAATCTCATGTATGTATTACTATCATTTAACAGATTATAGGCCTCTTTTTAATAATCCTCCCGATCTTGGAGCACAATGCCACCACCTTTATCAGCCTCACAAATTATTAAATTATTATCATATTGTACAGACTTTAAGAAGACTTTTTCCCATTTACTTAGGTTTTACCTTTTAATTTTGTACTCACTATACAATTCAGTTAAATTATTGTGCGCTAAGTCATAAAAAGTTGGAATAAAATTACCGTTAGATTGAACCGGAAAGAAGGTGGATGGTTGTCTTAAGTTAGAATGTATCTGGTAATTGCCTCCATTCTGTTGTCAGGATATCTGTGAATATCAGTATATAATACATATATATATATATATATATATATATATATATATATATATATATATATATATATATATATATTGTATATAATAATATAAAATAAGAATGCAATCTATTTAATATTAAATTTGAGCATGCTTAATACCATGGCTGGATACATTCTGTGTATTGCAAGTCTGAGGTAAAAAATGGGATGCTATTATATTGTTGAGTTCACCCTACGCAAATAATGTACCTTAAGCTCTCCTTAATAGGTTCCCTAGTGAACCTTAAAATTGACAGTTATATGAGTGGGTGAGGGGAGCTAAGGTGGGTTAAAAAAATAACCTTAATAGCTAAAAATGTACAATTTTAATAACATATAATACAATCTATTAAAATATAATGCATGGATCCATGTCTAAAAATATACATATATATATATATATAAATAAGTGGAATAACAATTTTAAAATCACAATTATAAAATCACAGTGTCACAGTCCTCGATATTGCGTATAAATCCAAACGGTATTGAAATAACCTGCTGATGAATGTAAATTATGATATAGTTTAAAAAAGATTTGATGCGCGTGAAACAAAGAATGCTGTTATTTCTTAGTGGGAAGTTTTTTCTTAAAAATTCAAATAGTTAAAGAAAAGTATCCAAATCCAAATCTGTCCCAAATCCAAATTAATCAATAGAAGTGCAAAATTGCTTGTAAATGGTGAAAAAACATACGTGAAAAATTATGAGTGAAAAAAATGAGGTGTTAAAAGTATCAAAAATGTCAAAAATGTTAGTGAAAAGTATTTTTAAAAAGTGATATCTAAGCTAGCTTAGAGTTTATTTTATAGGTAAGTATTTAGTTTTAAATAGGAATTATTTAGTTATTAATAGTAGGTTTCATTTAGATTTATTTTAATTACATTAAAGTTAGTGGGTTAGACTTAGGGTTAGGTTAAGGAGTTAATACATTTAGTATAGTGACGGTGACATTGGGGGCGACAGATTAGGGGTTAATAAATGTAGGTAGGTGGCGGCGATGTTAGGGACGGCAAATTAGGGGTTAATACTATTTAACTAGTGTTTGCGATGCGGGAGTACGGCGGTTTAGGGGTTAATATGTTTATTATAGTGGTGGTGATGTCCGGAGCGGCAGATTAGGGGTTAATAATTTTATTATAGTGTTTGCGATGCGGAAGGGCCTTGGTTTCGGGGTTAATTGGTAGTTTATGGGTGTTAGTGTACTTTTTAGCACTTTAGTTATGAGTTTTATGTTACAGCTTTGTAGCGTAACACTCATAACTACTGACTTTCAGTTTATGTTTTTGATCTTGAAGTTTTTGGCTGTACCGCTCACTTTTTGGCCTCCCAGGCAGACTCGTAATACCGGCTCAAAGGAAGTCCCATTGAAAAAGGACTTTTTGAAAGCTACGGTAGTTACGTTGCGTTACGGCCAAAAAAGTGTGCGGTGCCTCTAAACCTGCAAGACTCATAATACCAGCGGTAGTGAAAAAGAGCCTTAACGCTGTTTTTTCACTCATACCACAAAACTTGTAATCTAGCTGTAGGTTAATTTAAATGCCTTTACCTAATGTCTTTGTTTGTTACAAAAATTGCCTAGAAAACTGTTCGCTCCCAAAATAAAATTGTTTAACATTGCTATATTAGTATGAAATACTAATTAGTGAGAAAGTTTAAATTGAGGGAGATACCTACAGCATTACTGATTGTTTAAAATTGCATGCTGAATAATGAATCTTTAATTTTGACTTTACGGTCCATTTAAAATTCAAACGTATTTCATCTCATTATGCTTAGTATATTATTTCTCACCATTTTTGTATAGTTTGTTCCTACAATCCCTATCTACAATGAATTGGCTGATCATGTATTTTATGTTTATCCAAGTATTAAAAGCAATTCTAGCTTTCTTCCTTATCTCTTCCTTTAGTAACTTTGCTCTTTTGCTTATCATAAAAAAGTGTTATTAGTCCATTAATAAAGTATAACATAATGTTATCGTTGTTAAAATCAAGTCGCTAAATAAATCAAGGTGACATTATATGACTTGTATTACATCTAAGAAAGGTGTGTTATTTTTAACATGTAAAATCCACCCTGACATTCAGTTATGACAATATATATTTTAATAAATTGTGGTTTAATTAATTGTGTATACACAACTAGCTGCACATAGTCACACCATCATTTTAAAATTAATGGTTAACTTATTAAATAGTAGATTTTAGAGAAGTAAGATTAAAAAAGAGACCAGTAATGCACAATAATGGTAAGTTTTGTGAAAACTCAACATGTATTAATATTCTCACATATTTTTTATTTTGCAGTAGGTTTACCATATTACCACTTTAATGGAGGAAACATGACTAATACATATGTCAGGGGCTGTTTTAAAGAAATGTTTTTTATAATGCACCATTATAAGAACCCTGATAAATGCATTTTTAATATGTGTAATCCTTTAAAGCGGCACCTTTTTATTTTTAAGGTGAAAAGAGCACATGATAACTTTTGCAAAATATTTTTTAAATAGTCAGTGTAACAAAGACCAGAGCGCAAGAGCTGACAATCAGTTTATGAAATCTTTACTGTGTTACTGATCATTAATATGAATTTTAAGATTATTTTTCTAGATGATTGTTTAGACCTTAGTATGTACTGGCAAGGTAGAGGGTATTAAAGAATAAAGGCTATACTCAGTACCATGAATATATCATTGTTAACTTATTCATTACTTTAAGGGTATTGTAAGGATCTATAACTGCTTGCCCCAATTTAACACAAAGGCCTCCATTACATATGCAGCGTCGCCCGCAAAGTCATCTGCCGCCAGATTTTACGTGATTTTGGTATTACATATACAGCGTAGCATACAAGTTACGCGTGTATATTTTACCCTTCGGATGTATTTTTTTTTTAGCCATAGACTAACATAGAACAGCAATTTGGTATCCAATATGCAGCGTAAGGACTTACGCGCGCAGAATTCAGAAAATCGACTCCATTCTCATCTCGCCACATATTGCAGGCGCAGCAACCCTTGCACTGACTAAAAAAGCAACGTAACTACCTGGAAGCCTTAACAAACACATACATTTAAGCAGCATCTCAAGGTTAAAGGGACAGTATACTATGATATTGTTTTTTTAAGGTTTATTTGTGTATTTACAGTCACAAAGAAGGCAGGATCCAGCTTTTGTATAAGATAAAATCCAATTTTATTAGGCTTGGTTAAAACGCCAAACAGGCAGCACAAACTGAAAAAACAGGAAAGGTGTGTGAGCGTGACACCAGGGCTTACATGTTTCGGCCAGCAGCCGTAATCATAGCCATAGGTGTCATGCAGGTGAGTACATACTTAAAAAGGTAGTGATAAAATCTGATTGGACAAAAATACAAATTCAAAGTACGCCCACACTCCACAGGTAGAAAAGGAATTAACCCTTACTTCCCTGGATCTGAAACAACACATGTGTATGCATTTGCAAGTAAATACATTTACAAAGTAGTATAATCTCAAAGCCAACATTAGTTGATGATATTAATGTTAAAGACACTGGCCATATAGACCACACAGAATACATAGAAAATATATAAATAGAAAGTGTATAGAATACTACAAGGTACGCCATCAAAGTATAGTGTGATTTACCACATAATAATTAATGCTCCAAATACACATCATGTATAGTTTAAACCCCTGTCTACCAGATGAATAATTCTATAGTATGTACAATGGTATCTATGGATATTTAATTGATATAGTGTGCTTAGGCTAATTTTGGTACTATATAAACCCTGTATATTGTGTTTTGGAGGACAGGGTAGGAGGGTAAGGGGAGGAAAATAATTCAAGATACAAGTCAAAGATGAAAATGAAAATGAAAAAGCACTAAAGTAAGATGTATGTACCCTTATATGATAGGTGCCCTAATTAGTATGATCCTTGACTCATAATTTTTTCACCTTTGAAGGGCAATACTATGTCCAAAGATGCGGAACGGCCATGGGGGCGAAATATGCCCCTTCTTATGCAAATTTATTCCTTGGCAAATGGGAGCTAGATAACATCTTTGACCATAGTAACCCATACAGATCACATATTTGTTTTTTTAAACGCTACATTGATGACCTGCTATTTATCTGGTCAGGTTCACCTGCAGACATACAGATTTTCATTGAGATGATCAATAATAACAATCTAAACCTAAGTTTCACCTACATCACAGACACAAAGTCTATTAACTACTTAGATTTATGCCTTACAGGAGAAAGGAGTGGACAAATTACCTCTAAAGTATATCGTAAGCCCATCTCAGGCAACACCCTCCTGCACGCTTCCAGTTGCCATCCTAAAAACACATCGTATGCTGTTGCTAAGGGCCAGTTTTCTAGGCTTAAGAGGAATTGTAGCAACACTGTGGATTATGTGCAGGAGGCTGACTGTCTAGAGAAGAGGCTCAAAGAAAGAAAATATACACGCAGACACATCAAACAAGCTAGATCAGCTGTTGACAAGCTAGATAGGGATCAACTTTTGGAAGATAAACCCAAACAAATACACGGTGATTTTCAAGGTGTACACTTTGTGACAACATACAGTACACAATTCTCACAGATCTGTAACATAGTTAGGAAAAATTTCCCTCTACTGGCAGCTGATGATAAGCTGATTGACACCGTAAAACAAGGGGTCAGGTGTTCATATAGAAAAAGTCCCACATTAGCATCCATTTTGTCCCCCACAGAACTTAAACAGACACTACAACCTACAAGTTCATGGCTACAACATTTAGGTATGTTCAAATGTGGCCATAGAAAGTGTAAACCCTGTGATTTTGTTTGGGTTACCAAAGAATTTACTTCTACAACAACTGGTCAGACATACCCTATCAAAACCTGTCTCAATTGCCAAAGTACGGATGTCATATATATTATTATATGCACCCTATGCAATATCCAGTATGTAGGGTTAACCTCGAGGGATATAAATTCCCGTATTAGAGAACACTTCTCTACTATTACAAAAGGCACGTCTAGCACACCTCTGGTCCAACACTTTGCTACCAAACACAGATGTAGCTTAAATTCTTTTAAATGGCTGGCAATAGAACAAGCTAAGGTGCCCAAGAGAGGAGGCAACCTAGCGAATATACTTGCCAAAAGGGAAGTATATTGGATTTATACCTTGAAAACTAGACTACCTTTAGGATTAAACTCCAGATATGATTTAATCAACTTCTGGGAATAGCATTACAAGTTACATCTGTTGTAATTTTTTTCCACATCTCACATTTTATATATTACACATTTTATGTACAATTTGCTCATTGTCCTGTGCCATTACTGAGATTACATGTGTACATATTCATACTTTATCACTGTTTTACATATGGAGTAATACGCACATTCATAAGCATAATTGTTCACATTAGGCCATTACTATGCCATATTTCTGACATTTACGAATATATATACTTTTCCAATATATTCTTTTAGTATCAGTCATCAAGGATCATACTAATTAGGGCACCTATCATATAAGGGTACATACATCTTACTTTAGTGCTTTTTCATTTTCATTTTCATCTTTGACTTGTATCTTGAATTATTTTCCTCCCCTTACCCTCCTACCCTGTCCTCCAATATACAGGGTTTATATAGTACCAAAATTAGCCTAAGCACACTATATTAATTAAATATCCATAGATACCATTGTACATACTTTAGAATTATTCATCTGGTAGACAGGGGTTTAAACTATACATGATGTGTATTTGGAGCATTAATTATTATGTGGTAAATCACACTATACTTTTATGGCGTACCTTGTAGTATTCTATACACTTTCTATTTATATATTTTCTATGTATTCTGTGTGGTCTATATGGCCAGTGTCTTTAACATTAATATCATCAACTAATGTTGGCTTTGAGATTATACTACTTTGTAAATGTATTTACTTGCAAATGCATACACATGTGTTGTTTCAGATCCAGGGAATTAAGGGTTAATTCCTTTTCTACCTGTGGAGTGTGGGCGTACTTTGAATTTGTATTTTTGTCCAATCAGATTTTATCACTACCTTTTTAAGTATGTACTCACCTGCATGACACCTATGGCTATGATTACGGCTGCTGGCCGAAACATGTAAGCCCTGGTGTCACGCTCACACACCTTTCCTGTTTTTTCAGTTTGTGCTGCCTGTTTGGCGTTTTAACCAAGCCTAATAAAATTGGATTTTATCTTATACAAAAGCTGGATCCTGCCTTCTTTGTGACTGTTTGTACTCACACCAGCTTTGGATCCGCTTTAGCCCCTGTTCACCTGTATCTTGTTGTAACCCGGGTGAAGAAGGAGAGCACCGCCCCCCGACCGGAGAATTCTGTGACGTCACGATTGACGCTGAATACACGCATGGCAAGCCAGAAGCGCTGCTGGAGTCTCATGTGAGTGCCGGATGTTTTTGGAGCTATCAGCCCACCGACAAGGTTTCGGTCTGACCACGTAGGTCCCCCGGCATGTCCAGAGCTCCCTCATGAAAAGGATCACACAGCTAGTCAAGACTACAGGGGCGGCAGAGCTCATTTGGGGTAAGTCCCGGGTACAACTGAAATAGATTGTTGCACATTTCATTTGCAGTTGAGTTTGCATGTTAGAAGAGCACTTCTCATCTTTCCACATTTCTTACTTATTTGGGGTATTACTGGTGATACCCAGGGAAACTCTTCATTGCAGTATACAATACAGGGGCTCTATTCTATATATTGACTATCCACTTTTAACAGTGAATACTTGATCAGTATAATTGTTATAAAAATAAAATTAAAATGGAAGAAACAGCACAACAATATTTCTCCCTGAGACCTGCTACAACACGTAGTGACTTTTCCACAGAATGTGAAAAAATATTTTCTGAGGATAAGGGGACACTTTCACTCAGCACTTTATTTGATACTATGGAAACCCTTTTGTTCAAAGAAACCAAGGCACAGTGGGACATTTGGACATTCCAATCATATCTTAAAGCCCATATGATTCCTAGAGGACTGAGAATTTTTAAATTTCCTACTTTTGATGTTGATACCACAGATGTAGAATTTGTTGATAAATGGAATGCAGTGTTATCAGAATGTTCATGCCAACTAATGTTGTTATTAATACAATATAGAACACAGCAACTAAACGATGTCAAACTAGAGATAGATACTCTTCAGATTGAGCTGAATAATAGAAGTGTTGACCCAAACTTTGCTAAATTTGATAAGATATTGCAAGAGTCTTTGGCCCGTGGTAAGCAAGTCATAATGGAAAACAAACATATCAAGTTTGTACGTGACAAAACTGACTACCAGAAAAACTCAGTGTATATTTGGAACAAAAAACAACGTTCCAACTATAGACGAAACTTACCACAGAACAAAAACCGTAGGGGCAATCGTAGACATGGCAGAGGTCACCGCAAACAGGTTAGCTTCTCTGATAGCGATACAGACAGATCGTCTGATGAATATAACTCAGGTGGTGACAATGAGATAGATAGAGTAACACAGACAAACACCATTTCTAATACTCAACAGGGCATTTTAAAGGCCCCTACTGTTCCAACTGTTTCTAATATTGCTAATGTCTCCAATGTTCCCAGTATGCCTAACATAGCATCCACAAGCCTGGTACCACAAGGGGCAAGACATAAAGATAAAAACACCGTGTCTAAGTACGTTCCTACTAATAGATCAGATGAACAAATGAGTGCACACATTGGGAACACAGGGGCACAAGATATGCTACTCTTGAATCAGGTTTTTCCCATAGACCCACCTTTGCAGGGCATAGGGGGGACACCATACAACAGCCAAGAGAGATACCCTGTACGGGGCAACCGCACACAGACCAAATACAAATAAATAGTGTGGTAAATCTATCCTCAACTGTATTGACTAAGGACCAAATAGATGTATTGTCTCTGGGTTTAGGTTTTGCACCTACCACAAGCTTTGACATTTTCCAAACACTCATTGACATAAACAAATTTGTAAGGAACATCACACTAAAGAAACATTTTGCAGATACTTCACATGAGACTACTCACTCTGAATCGGCTAGTGTCCATACTACATCATGTATAGGTATAAATACATTCTCAGAAGTCTGTGATCTTATATCTCTCCAAAATCTAGCTATAGAGAGCAATAGTGTATCTGGAACGCTTAATAGGGCTTTTTCATTCAAGAATAAATCTACCTTCTACCCGATACAAAATAGAGGGCCAATAATAGAGACATTCCATGCACGAGTAGAGTCAGATCTGCAGAAATTGAAGGAGACCACAGACAGAACAGCACATAACTTGACTAAAAGACAATCACAAGCACTTAGGTCATTACAACAACAACCAAATCTAGTGATCAGACCATCAGATAAGGGGGGCACTATTGTAGTCCTCTATAGGAAAGATTATGTATCAGAAGCTCTTAGACAGCTAAACAATCCTTCAGACTATTCGCTCTTACCTAGAAATCCAACAAATGAGTATAAGAAACTCTTAAGTGGCATCTTAGATGATGGTGTTGAACATGGCTTTATTGATGAAAATACTGCAGACTATCTCTATGTCAGGTACCCTAGGACCCCAGTGTTCCATATGTTCCCCAAGGTCCATAAATCACTTACCAACGTAAAAGGCCGCCCAATAGTCAGCGGCATAGACTCCATATTTGAAAGATTGTCCCAGTGGCTTGATGCCATTTTACAACCATTGGTTAATCAATTACCCTCATATACCAGAGATTCAAAGCATGTACTTAATTTACTAACTGATATAAATTGGCAAACCAACTACCACTGGCTTTCAGTGGATGTGGTCTCTCTATATTCTAGAATTCCACACAATAGAGGTATTGAGGCAGTAAAGTATTTTTTGACCACACACACAGAATACACATCGGATTTTCAAAACTATGTTTTAAGAATTCTAGAGTTTCTTTTGACTCATAATTTTTTCACCTTTGAAGGGCAATACTATGTCCAAAGATGCGGAACGGCCATGGGGGCGAAATATGCCCCTTCTTATGCAAATTTATTCCTTGGCAAATGGGAGCTAGATAACATCTTTGACCATAGTAACCCATACAGATCACATATTTGTTTTTTTAAACGCTACATTGATGACCTGCTATTTATCTGGTCAGGTTCACCTGCAGACATACAGATTTTCATTGAGATGATCAATAATAACAATCTAAACCTAAGTTTCACCTACATCACAGACACAAAGTCTATTAACTACTTAGATTTATGCCTTACAGGAGAAAGGAGTGGACAAATTACCTCTAAAGTATATCGTAAGCCCATCTCAGGCAACACCCTCCTGCACGCTTCCAGTTGCCATCCTAAAAACACATCGTATGCTGTTGCTAAGGGCCAGTTTTCTAGGCTTAAGATGAATTGTAGCAACACTGTGGATTATGTGCAGGAGGCTGACTGTCTAGAGAAGAGGCTCAAAGAAAGAAAATATACACGCAGACACATCAAACAAGCTAGATCAGCTGTTGACAAGCTAGATAGGGATCAACTTTTGGAAGATAAACCCAAACAAATACACGGTGATTTTCAAGGTGTACACTTTGTGACAACACACAGTACACAATTCTCACAGATCTGTAACATAGTTAGGAAAAATTTCCCTCTACTGGCAGCTGATGATAAGCTGATTGACACCGTAAAACAAGGGGTCAGGTGTTCATATAGAAAAAGTCCCACATTAGCATCCATTTTGTCCCCCACAGAACTTAAACAGACACTACAACCTACAAGTTCATGGCTACAACATTTAGGTATGTTCAAATGTGGCCATAGAAAGTGTAAACCCTGTGATTTTGTTTGGGTTACCAAAGAATTTACTTCTACAACAACTGGTCAGACATACCCTATCAAAACCTGTCTCAATTGCCAAAGTACGGATGTCATATATATTATTATATGCACCCTATGCAATATCCAGTATGTAGGGTTAACCTCGAGGGATATAAATTCCCGTATTAGAGAACACTTCTCTACTATCACAAAAGGCACGTCTAGCACACCTCTGGTCCAACACTTTGCTACCAAACACAGATGTAGCTTAAATTCTTTTAAATGGCTGGCAATAGAACAAGCTAAGGTGCCTAAGAGAGGAGGCAACCTAGCGAATATACTTGCCAAAAGGGAAGTATATTGGATTTACACCTTGAAAACTAGACTACCTTTAGGATTAAACTCCAGATATGACTTAATCAACTTCTGGGAATAGCATTACAAGTTACATCTGTTGTAACTTTTACCACATCTCACATTTTATATATTACACATTTTATGTACAATTTGCTCATTGTCCTGTGCCATTACTGAGATTACATGTGTACATATTCACACTTTATCACTGGTTTACATATGGAGTAATACGCACATTCATAAGCATAATTGTTCACATTAGGCCATTACTATGCCATATTTCTGACATTTACAAATATATATATTTTTTCAATATATTCTTTCAGTACCAGTCATCAAGGATCATACTAATTAGGGCACCTATCATATAAGGGTACATACATCTTACTTTAGTGCTTTTTCATTTTCATTTTCATCTTTGACTTGTATCTTGAATTATTTTCCTCCCCTTACCCTCCTACCCTGTCCTCCAAAACACAATATACAGGGTTTATATAGTACCAAAATTAGCCTAAGCACACTATATCAATTAAATATCCATAGATACCATTGTACATACTATAGAATTATTCATCTGGTAGACAGGGGTTTAAACTATACATGATGTGTATTTGGAGCATTAATTATTATGTGGTAAATCACACTATACTTTGATGGCGTACCTTGTAGTATTCTATACACTTTCTATTTATATATTTTCTATGTATTCTGTGTGGTCTATATGGCCAGTGTCTTTAACATTAATATCATCAACTAATGTTGGCTTTGAGATTATACTACTTTGTAAATGTATTTACTTGCAAATGCATACACATGTGTTGTTTCAGATCCAGGGAAGTAAGGGTTAATTCCTTTTCTACCTGTGGAGTGTGGGCGTACTTTGAATTTGTATTTTTGTCCAATCAGATTTTATCACTACCTTTTTAAGTATGTACTCACCTGCATGACACCTATGGCTATGATTACGGCTGCTGGCCGAAACATGTAAGCCCTGGTGTCACGCTCACACACCTTTCCTGTTTTTTCAGTTTGTGCTGCCTGTTTGGCGTTTTAACCAAGCCTAATAAAATTGGATTTTATCTTATACAAAAGCTGGATCCTGCCTTCTTTGTGACTGTTTGTACTCACACCAGCTTTGGATCCGCTTTAGCCCCTGTTCACCTGTATCTTGTTGTAACCCGGGTGAAGAAGGAGAGCACCGCCCCCCGACCGGAGAATTCTGTGACGTCACGATTGACGCTGAATACACGCATGGCAAGCCAGAAGCGCTGCTGGAGTCTCATGTGAGTGCCGGATGTTTTTGGAGCTATCAGCCCACCGACAAGGTTTCGGTCTGACCACGTAGGTCCCCCGGCATGTCCAGAGCTCCCTCATGAAAAGGATCACACAGCTAGTCAAGACTACAGGGGCGGCAGAGCTCATTTGGGGTAAGTCCCGGGTACAACTGAAATAGATTGTTGCACATTTCATTTGCAGTTGAGTTTGCATGTTAGAAGAGCACTTCTCATCTTTCCACATTTCTTACTTATTTGTGTATTTGAAATAGTTTGAAGCCACAACATAATCAAATGGATTGAGCTTGTAGGCAATTTATCACATTGTGGACATATACTTGCTTTTTTACTTTAAATTGTATTACCTTCATTTCTTTAGAACCCACTGGAGTGTAATTTATTCTAATGCTAACACAGCTTGGCACTGATGCCAAAATATATAAAGGGACAGTCAAGTCCAAAGAAAACCTTCTTCTTTTAAATAGGGCATGTTATTTCAAACTACTTTCAGATTTAATTACAACACTTGCTTTGTTCTCTTGGTATTCTTAGTTGAAAGCAAAACCTAGGATTGCTCATATGATCATTTCTAACACCTTCTTGAAGGCTGCCTCTTTGCAATTGTGTCAAACCAATGACAGATACCACAACCTCTCACCTGCAGCCTTAAAACACCTGATAATGCCCACCCTATCAGTAACATCACTACTATATATACCAATGTGTCAATTTATATTGGATGTGAGATACATTGATTTACATCTTAGAAGTGAGTAATTCTATATGTACCCTTCAGAAACAACTATTGTGGATGTGAGTTATAGTACGAGAATATGTCATAAACAGGATAATATGACCTTTTTTTGCCATTTCAACACAGGTCTTATTATATGTTTTAACAATATTAGTGTACTAAAACACACCTCACATGGATGTGGATGACAATTATATGGTAAATAACAGAGGACAAGATTTATGGTGAACTATAAGAATATTTATTTATTTTTTGGCTTCTTAGATGAGGGAGCTGAGGTGACTGTATTGGATTGCCTTGTTCTCCTGGTTTGAGAAGATTCTGATGTTTCTGCTGGTGTGCTGGCCACAGATGATAGGCTGGAGGCAGTGTCCTGCTGGTGTGTAAAGTGCTCAACCAACACACCCAAGAGTTGATTTTGTTCTCGCCATCTATTGTCCATCTGCATCTGCATATCAGACAGAATTTGCATCATCTGTGACTGGTTTTGAACACTTCCACTTAATGATGCTGCCATGTCCCTCTGCAGCTCTATGCTACATATGTGTAACCTCTCTTGGCTCCTGAAGAACCTCTCTTGGCTCCTGAAGAACCTCTCTTGGCTCCTGTGGAACCTCTCTTAGCCTCTTTGTCTTCTCTTGGAGCTTGTTATGAGCCTCCTCTGGAGTGCAATGTATTCCTCACCCAGGGGAGAATACAATGCATCCACAGGCTCTTGAGCTTCTAGTTGCTTGAGGTGCAGGTTCAGCTGCATCTGCTGGTTCTGGTGGGACAGGTTCAGCTGCATCTGCTGGTTCTGTTGGGACAGGTTCAGCTGCATCTGCTGGTTCTGTTGGAACAGGTTCAGCTGCATCTGCTGGGTCTGTTGGGACAGGTTCAGCTGGATCTGCTGGTGCTTGAGTACTTTCAGCTATATTTTCATCTGCAGATGGTGGAGCTCTCCCAAGTGATGAGGATGGTGGAGCTCTCCCAAGTGATGAGGGTGATAGATCTTGCCCAAGTAATGAGGATGCTGGAGCTCTCAGGGTTGATTGATAGTCCCACTGATGACCAGTGTGTGACCACTCAGCATGTCCAGTTGGCACTTCTTGTGACATAGTCTGTGGGTAAAAGCCATGACTGCCCTGAGATTGTGTTGGGGGGGGTAAATACACGGACCCTTTGTGGTTGTCTTGGCTCCCCTTCAAAGCCAAAAGAAGAATATTCCTCTGGCCAGTAATCTTGCCAGGGGTCATATGGCAATGGTGGTGGCATCACTCCCGGGTCCTCAACTGAAGCCATCCAACCCTGCTCATGCCTGGGAGCATACTGTTCATGTGGTTGTCTGAAGACTGGTGGTGGTGGTGGTGGCTGCATGCCTGTGACTGGTGGTGGTGGCTGCATGCCTGTGACTGGTGGTGGTGGTGGTGGTGGCGGCATGCCTGTTTGTATCCTCGTGACAGGAGGTTCTGTGGAGGAGTCAAATGATGAGAGGGATTAGTACAGTCAGATATATGTCCATGTGGGCATACAATGTACATTGATACATGCTAGGGCCTATACTGATTCTCATGTCAAACTCTATAACATGCATGTGCACATTGTGATTTGTGCTATGAGGGATTTTAATATGCGCAGTATACAGGTATGTGTTTCATACAATAGTTATGTGTACATGTCAATGATGGAAAACATGTGTTCTTTAAGTGACACTATGGTCACACAATTTACTTTAGCCTGATGTAGGCACAGAACCTGCTTTCTTGAGCTAAAAGTATTGTGATGGCTATTGTGTCCATTTACTGAAAACTCTACATGTGGCTTGTGGCCTGTGTTACTCTGAGACATGTTAGTATTGCACTATTCCACCTCATATCATGAATTGCATTGTGTTAAGTAGCATTAATATCAAATATAATTGTAGATGTTTTTTGTAGGCCAAATACCATGCTCCTCATTGTGTACATGAATGTGTGATATTAAAGGATGTTATATCTCAAATACATATAATACTGGTGTGTGGGATGTTACTCACCAGCATGATGTGCTGTGGTTGCAGCCCCTGAATCACGAGCCCCTGGAAGTCCACGGACTGCTGTGATACTCAGGGACCTGCGTATCATCTCCTGCCAGGTGTTATATTCTATGTCCAGGGATGGACCACCGCATGTCCCCCTCTGGTGCATAGCTTCCTGCCCCATCTTTTCTTTCACCCACCTCTTGCAGTCATTCCACCACTTTTTAAGGCCCTCAACAGTCCTCCTCTGCAGGGCCACACTGGTGACGGCATCCTCTACCGCCAACCATGCCGTTTTTTGCCTTTTGGCACTGCCTTTTCCCTTCTCCTGCCCAAAGAGGGCACTGTAATTGTCCATGATGGCCTGGACTAGGGCAACATTTTCATCAAATGAGAAGTTGGGACATCTCAGCCTCTCATCCTCCATGGACACTTGACTTGCTCCCTGTGATATCCCTGGTGTGGGTTCCTCCCTATCCTCTCCCTCCTCCCCCCTTCTGTCCCCATGTGCACCCTCTGTCCCTCTCCTAGATGTGCCTGGTCTCTGGGGCTCTCGGCATCTCCCCTCCCATCATCCCTTATAGCTCTCGCTCTCCCCACTCCACTTACTCCCTGATGGGGACCCCACTGCTCCTCCTGTCCTCTACAATACTCCTCTCCCTGCACTCCTCTCCTCTCCTACCCTCTGCCCTACCTCTCCCTGCCATCCTCACACTAAATCACACTACACACACTCACACTCACTCCCAGTTCAATCACACACAATCACAACCAAACACTCAGCCTATCACACTGTAAAATTCAAATAAAATGTGTGAGGTGTTAGAAAAAAAGTGTGGTGTATTTGTATGTGTATTTATGCAAAATGTGTGCAATATGTAAAAATATGTGTAAGTGTACAAGCTTAATCAAACAACAATGCGGCCTAACTAACTTCTCTGTTTGCGCCTCTCTCTCTACTCTCACTAATCCTCCACTCCACTGTAGTGTGCTGTAGCTCAACGAACCATCCAAACACACTGAAGAAAATGGCGGCTGCACATGGGTTTATATATGAATTTTGAATAGCGTAATTACGTGTCGCATTTTTATATGAAGTCGCGGTTCATTTTTATGAGTGTTAGCCTAATTTGCATAAAACTACTCTTTATTGAGACTTTCCGTGGACAAAATACTGGCGTAAGTTACTTGCGACGACTAAAATGTGTATTTGCGCACATTTCGGAAAATCGCCACTTTGTCCTACTTACGCCAGTTTAGCATCTAACGGTGCAGTATATGTAATACCCCGATTTGCGAGGTGAAATTATGGGCAGCACGGGTTCCCACGCTTGCGCCGAAACCTGTGCCGTATATTTGATCGTGCCCAAAGAGAGGATTTCACCTTTCTTTTTATATTGGCTTTTCAACTAGATCAATTTCCCAGTTACCTAACTGAATAAAGTTGTTATTAAAGCAACAATGTATTGAAAAATTGTTTTACCTTAATGTGCATCCAATGGCATCTATTTATCAAGCAGTCAACTGTAAATACGCTGGAATTCAGCAGCCTATTTGTGGCGAGCCTGATTCCCCTTATTTATCAAACCCTACAGACCAGCAAAAGTAGAATTTTGTGATGTAAAACATACGATCTGCCGGACTCAGTCCGACACAAATCGATGCTTACCTCATTACAGATGTTCTTAATGCAAATTCGGCACAATCTGACTACTTTTGCTAGTTATCAAAATCCTACCAGGTACGCTCGGCACTATTCCGGCCCAGCGTACCTGGTTTTCAATCCGCCGCCCTGGGGGCGGCGGATACCATAGGAATCAATGGGAGTCTGAAAACAGCGAAAGCTTATGTTCGCTGCTGCCCGATATCCCATTGATTCCTATGGGAACGTTTACACCTAACACCCTAACATGTACCCCGAGTCTAGACACCACTAATCTGCCCTCCCCACACCGCTGCCACCTACATTATACTTATTAACCCCTAATCTGCCCCCCCTACACCGCCGCCACCTACATTATACTTATTTACCCCTAAACCGCCGCTCCCAGAGCGCAGCGCAACTAAATAAAGTGTTTAACCCCTAAACCGCCGCTCCCGGAGCCCACCGCCACCTACATTATAGTTATTTACCCCTAATATGCCCCCCCTACACCGCTGCCACTATCTACATTTATTAACCCTTAATCTGCCGCCCCCAACGTCGCCGCCACTATATTAAATTTATTAACCCCTAAACCTAAGTCTAACCCTAACACCCCTAACTTAAATATAATTTAAATAAATCTAAATAAATATTCTTATCATTAAATAAATTATTCCTATTTAAAACTAAAATATAGGTAGAATATAGTGGCGGCAACGTTGGGGGCGGCAGATTAGGGGTTAATAAATGTAGGTATATGGCGGCGGTGTAGGGGGGCAGATTAGGGGTTAATAAATATAATATAGGTGGCGGCGGTGTAGGGGGGGCAGATTAGGGGTTAATAAATATAATGTAGGTGGTGGCGGTGTAGGGGGTGGCAGATTAGGGGTTAATACATATAATGTAGGTGGCGGCGGTGTAGGGGGCGGAATATTAGGTGTTAATAAGTATAATGTAGGTGGCGATGGGCTCTGGGAGCAGCGGTTTAGGGGTTAAACACTTTATTTAGTTGTGGCGGGGTCCGTGAGCAGTGGTTTAGGGGTTAATATATTTATTAGAGTTGCGGTGGGCTCCGGGAGCGGTGGTATAGGGGTTAAACAGTATAGTATAGTGTGGGTGTTTAGTGACAGGGTAACAATAAAGCTGTGAAAAAGCAGAAGAGCAGCGAGATCAATGACTGTTAGTTAACAACAGTCCACTGCTCATCGCACCGTACTTGGTGCGTGGATTTTTGACAGCTTTTTTGATAATTTTGGAGAACGTATTCAGGTCTGCGGTAGCGATGTTAGGCAAACTTAGGCGAGCATATTGGTGCCGTTGAATGCAAGTAAGTTGACGGCTTGATAAATAGATGCCAATGACTTGTCAAACCAGCTGAGTTTAAAATGTATGGGAAACTACTCCATTGGGTTTTCTGTATATTAAATAACTGTTTATATATTAATTGAAAGCACAACCCAGTCAAATTGACTGAGCTTGAAAAGAGAGCAGACCCTATTATCTTTTTTATATTTTATTTTAGCTCCTCTCTGTCCTACTTCCACTGGGTGAGTAATTTCTATAGTCTTGAGAAAGGCCTGTTACAGGCCGAAACATGTTGACATACCACTGGTAAGCTTATTTTCAATACCTTAAAAAGGTGTTCAAAATTGTATTGCACTATTGTACTTTTTTTTTTTTCACAGGTTTCAGAGATGTATTTTACTACAAAGATGGGATTTTTACTATTGGGATCCATCAGAAGTTCATCCTAACTACCTTCTAAATCTCATTTCCCTTTCTTTCACTGGGATACCCACTACCAACTTGTATTATTTATCTTGTTCATCATTTTCATTTTTATTGTCCCTTCATTTTTTTATTTGTACACATTGATATACTTTTTCTGGTCCATTCAGATCCACAATTTATATTTTTATATTTTTATATAGATTTTTTCCTATATAATTGTTCCTATTTTTTTCAACCATTTTAAGAGTTTTTCAACCTTTTTATTTTTAAAATAAAATATTTCACACCATTTGAAGATTTGGATTTGTCACTGACACACATTGTCACACAAACACATGTGTTCACCACTGCTAACAAAGACTTATTATCCTCCATATAAGACTTATTGAGCACATCACCCGGAACACTAATAGTTATTTCATGTGTCATGCTCAAATCTCCCTTACCACTTATCGAGACTTAACCAGTGATTTCACCAGAGTTTGTATAATCTCTTCCTCAAATGCACCATTTAGGAGCATATTCTAGGAACACAGCAAGATAGGACTTTTCACAAAGCATATTATACAATCTATGCCAGCTTCTATTTGTGTCCTATATGTGCATTTTAACGGAGTGCATATTTTATTTTATAATATTGTATTGTATTTTATTGTCATATACCTATATCATGAGGTTTTATTAACATTGGAGTATTTTGCGATTGTATTTTAATAATTATTTAAAATTTTGTATAAATTCTACTGTATCATCTTATAGCACATCCATCTTAGCCTTCTTTACTAGGCACTCACTTCCCTTGCTAATATAAGAGAATAATATAAAAACAGCAGTGATCAAAAAAATAAAGACCTTTTTCAATTGTTCATCTAAAGTACTTGCCCTCAAATGTCCAACTGTTTCTGTCACTGCTTGAATTCAAGACACTGTCACCTTAGAGGAGACAGATTTAAATCATCACCAACTGGTTTGCCCAAGATGTTTAACAAGTCCTGCTCTCACAAAACTGGTTACAGGAGAGCTGGAGTGTGGCTGGAATGTTTTATTATTTGTATTATTATTATTATTATTATTATTATTATTATTATTATTATTATTATTATTATTATTATGTATTTGTAAAACACTGCCAAATAAAGCATTCTGAACATAAACCAAAATCCAAATTTTATCCTACAAATGTCAAAGGTAGAAATCTCGACCTCTTTGAAAAATGAGTCCAGAAAGATATCAGAAATACAAAACTAAAAAGAAATATGCCAACCAATTTATCTTATAAGGAAAGAACGGTGCTAATGGAATCACAGAATAATAAAGAGGTGATAATAAAACCAGCAGACAAAGGATAGATCCAACTAGAAGCTAAAAGACTATTGGGTGATTCAGAGACATTAAAAATTACCTCTAGATCCCACTAAAAATTTACTTACAGATTAGTTAAATTATTAGATGAGGCCAAACCAAAAGATATTTTAGACTATAACTAGAAGCTGAAAGACTATTGTGTGATTCAGAGACATTAACAATTACCTCTAGATCCCACTAAAAAATTTACTTCCAGATTAGTTAAATTATTTGATGAGGCCAAATCGAAAGATATTTTAAATATTAAAGAATATAATGTTCTAAATCTCAAATTTCCAAAAATTCCCATATTTTATTTTTTACCTAAGATTCATAAACATCTTACTAACTCACCAGGGAGACCAATAATCTTGGGCATTGATTCACTTACATCTAATCTTTCACAATATATAGATGGTTTTCTCCAGGGATATGGAAAACAGCTCCCCCTCATATCTTAAAGACACTACCGACATCTTAAGATGTCTTGAGCAAATAGAATGGGAAAAAACTACATACTAGTAACCTTTGTTGTTACGTCACTATACACGTGCATTAGCCCTGAACTAGGCCTACAGGAAGTCGAAATGTATTTAAATAGAGACCCCATGCTTAAAGAGGAACACAAGGAATTTATAATTGATTGAATAAAATTCATCCTCAATCAAAACTATTTTTCCTTTAATGGATGCTTTTTCTACAAAAGAAGGGAACTGCGATGGGCACAAGATTGGCACCCAGCTATGCCAACCCCTTTATGGGGAGTTGGGAAGAAGATTTCTTCACTGGTCATGAGCTGGGTGCAAATCTTGTGCTGTATAAAAGATATATCGATGATGCAATCCTTATATGGCAGGCAGAGACAGTAGAACTAGAATATATGTTAGGAGATATGAACCAAAATAACAAGGGTATCAAGCTCATATACAAATACAGTCACAACCATATAATCTTTTTGTATTTAGAAATTGATATACTTGAAGAACAAATAGTGACTTCTACCCATTTCAAAGAGGTAGATGCAAACAACTTTATCCATTATTGAAGCTGCTATTTAGGATGATGGAAAGATAATATCCCCAAAGGACTATATATATATATATATATATATATATATATATACACGTATAAAAAGGAATTGTTTAAAAATCCCTGGCTATGAGAAACAAATGTTCTTGAAAAAAGTTCACAGAGAGAGGCTATAATAGAGAAATTATGTTGAAAGCAAAATTTGAAGTAGAAAACATAGACAGGAAGAGTCTACTGACATATAGTGATAAAAATAGAAATCGGAATAAATATGGGGATGATACCAAAATTGAAGTCCCATCCATAACTGATTTCAACACAGATGATATTTTAATCAGAAAAAAAAAAAAACATTGGCACCTCATTCAAACCGACCCCATGATAGGAGAATAAATCCCAGACTATCCGAACATAATCTACAGAAAAGCTAGGAATATTAAAAGCATGCTAGCTCCTAGTGAAATGAAACAAATTAAAAAACACAATAAAGAAAGGAATATGGAGGGTAATCTCCTCAAAGGCTTTTTTCCATGTTTTGGGTGTAGGGCCTGTAAATATAATAGTAAAATTAATGACATTCACTCTAACACTAATAAGTTCAATCTTAACATAAAAGACACCATTATATGTCAAGACAAATATGTTATTTACATTATAGAATGTTCTTGCAAATTATTCTATATCAGTGAAATGGCAAGGACATTACGGAGAGAATTAGAGAATATATCTCCTGTATAGATAGAGGAAATTTGGAGACACACCTTTATACCCATTTTAGAGATATCCATTCTAATAATTTAAAACATTTTAAATACTGGTGTGTGATGAAATTAAGACCTAATTGGAGAGGGGGTAATATAGAACAATGCTTGCTAAAAATGGAGGCTGAACTTAAGATGGATACTTTATATCCGTCAGGTTTAAACTCAGAGCTAGATATCTCTCCTTTTTTATAATAACTATTATGATATATTTATTTTTTCAAATTTTGATAGCTGTTCCCCATGCCTCATTTTTTAGTTTTTCATTTTTTTCATAAAAGGCCCCTTATACTTTGGCTGAATTAATTGTTATGTTTGACTCTATTGTAGTACCTCTAAATTGCATTTAAGTTTTGTATGATAATTATTGTCTTAAATCAATGTTTATTTTTAATATTTAACATTTAAGGGCTCCATGTACGAAGCAGCGAAAGCTGCTCCGGAGCCTTTGCGGGGCAGGTTCGCATATGCGAGCCTGCTTCCCGCAATGTAAGAAGCAGCGGTCATTAGACCGCTGCTTCCTACACCCTACGCCACCTCTTAGGTGGCGAAGCAAAATCACCGAGAGCTTGCTCGCTCTCGGTGATTGACAGCCCCTTCAGTCGTGTGATTGGTCGCGCGACTGAAGGGGCGGGCATTACACACTCCGCTGAGTGTGTAATGATACATACGGGCAAGCGGATCAATAGATCCGCTGCCCATGTGTAGCTGAGGCGGACGGACAGCTTTGCGAGTTAAGAAGCTGTCCGCCCGCCTCTTAGTACATGGAGCCCTAAGTGTTGTTTAAAGTTGAATTAGTATGACTGGACATAGAATTAGACACTATCTTATATACTGTACATGCAGAATGAAAATTTTAATTTCCACCTTATATTAAAGATGTATGCTATGTGGTTTCAATACCTTAATAAAGAAAATTGAATCACCAATCAAAAATAAGGGAGGTTTATTTAAAAGGAAGCTAAGTGAAAGATCATCATAAGTCTTGATAAAGTCCAGCTTGGGGAGAAACACATAGACTGACACCGACGAGGACCTTTCCTGTCACATCTTGTATGCACAAGATCCCAAGGGATTATTCCATCGCTCACACTGTGGAGTTTTTAACGGAAAACAAAGGCAGGCATTTGGCACCTACACCTTGGAAGAATCCTAACGTAAGGATTACAACATACCTCTGAAACAGTTTTTTTTCCTATCGTCTTATTTCTCCACTGTAGCGCTACAGAATCACTGGAGTATGGAACCTTTAACCTTCAGTGACGTAATTCCAGTCACGGGACTAGCCACACTGTGGTTGCTGGCCATCAATCCTCCTGGACGTGGATAGAGCTGCAGAGAGGATTCAAATTACTAAACGCATCATCATCTGAAGTTAAGGTACTGTCTCATAGCGGCTATATGCTGCAAAGATATTAAAATATCTACAGCTTCCAGTTAATGATCCTTTGCTATATGTAAAGGATTATACGCCTCCTTTCTAAATAGACTTTGGCCCACTAGTCTGTCAAAGGTTTATAGACCGATTCTTCTAAGATAGTTTTGTCTAGTTTGATAACGGAGGGTATCAATATCCTTTGTCATTTTATGAGTTTTGCTTTTATTCATCCTGGGAGATGTCCCGCTACATTTGTGTACATTTGTGTTCTCTTTTATATACATTAAATTGTATCATTTTATTTACTAACAATTTCTACAGCCTTTGATTTTTTTAAACAGCTCATATTTTCTACTTCAGCATATTTTATTATTGTTTTGTTTTAGCCCCATATTTATATTGGATCAATTGTATTTTGGCCCCCTACTTGTTATGTGCTTTTTAGCACTGCTTCTTTTTTTCTTTGATTTTTGTTCTATCAGTTATAATTAGAGGGGTTTAACCGAGGTCAGCAGAAATGTATTGCCTAGATTACGAGTTTGGCGTTAACAGGGGTGCGGTGCTAATGAGCAGTTTATGCTCACCGCTCACTTAAAGACAGCGCTGGTATTACAGGTCTTTAGAAACCCGGCGTTAGCCGCAAAAAAGTGAGCGAAGAGCAAAATTTAGCTCCACCTAACACCTGCAAAAAAGCAGCGTTCAGCTTCTAACGCAGCCCCATTGATTCCTATGGGGAAATAACATTTATGTCTACACCTAACACCCTAACATGAACCCCGAGTCTAAACACCCCTAATATTACACTTATTAACCCCCTAATCTGCCACCCCCGACATCGCTGACACCTACATTATATTATTAACCCCTAATATGTCGCTCCGGACACCGCCGCCACCTACATTATACTTATGAACCCCTAATCTGCTGCCCCCAACATCGCCGAACCCTACATTATATTTGATATATAATGTGACCGCACCACCCTTTTTAGAAAATATGCTCAGGCGCGGGATAAAGTCCGGTCACAGACTATATAATAATAATAAAAATCAAAAATCCCAGCCACTGAGTCTTAGAATAAAGAAGTTTTTATTCTTCAACAAAAGATATGATCAGAGTGATCTTTCACACTATGCAATTATAACAAACATCGGGGAAACATCTGATGTAGGTTCACTCAGATCCACACATACCCCATCCACCAAAATCTATGTTGGTGGATGGGGTATGTGTGGATCTGAGTGAACCTACATCAGATGTTTCCCCGATGTTTGTTATAATTGCATAGTGTGAAAGATCACTCTGATCATATCTTTTGTTGAAGAATAAAAACTTCTTTATTCTAAGACTCAGTGGCTGGGATTTTTGATTTTTATTACCTACATTATATTTATTAACCCTAATCTGCCACCCCCAATGTCACCACAGCCTAACTACATTTATTAACCCCCAATCTGCTGCCCACAACGTCGCCACCACTATAATAAACATATTAACCCCTAAACCTAAGTCTAACCCTAACCCCCATAACTTAAATATAATTTAAATAAATCTAAATAAAATTACTACAATTAACTAAATTATTCCTATTTAAAACTAAATACTTACCTGTAAAATAAACCCTAAGCTAGCTACAATATAACTAACAGTTACATTGTATCTATCTTAGGGTTTATTTTTATTTTACAGGCAACTTTGTATTTATTTTAACTAGGTACAATAGTTATTAAATAGTTATTAACTATTTAATAACTACCTAGTTAAAATAAAGACAAAAGTACCTGTAAAATAAAACCTAACCTAAGTTACAATTACACCTAACACTACACTATAATTAACCCCTTAATGGCCGAGGATGTACGCAATACGTCCTCAGAAAAAATACAGTTAACGCCTGAGGACGTATGGCGTACGTCCTCGGTTTGGAAAGCAGCTGGAAGTGATCCTGATCACTTCCAGCTGCTTTCCAGTTATTGCAGGATGCCTCAATATCGAGGCATCCTGCAATAACAATTTGTACCCCTCCGGTGCAGAGAGAGTCACTCTGTGGCCCTCTCTACACCGGACATCGATGGCTGCATTCGTTGGTGGGTGGGAGCTGCAGTGGGAGGCGGGTGGGCGGCCATCGATGGTTTCTGAGACACAGAGGGGGGCGGGATCGAGGGCGGGACAGTCAGCGGCGTGCACAGACACACTCGCGTGCGTGCACGGGGGCGGCGGGCGGGCACGTGCACGGGGAGGGAGCGGGTGGGAACCGCTTATACTACAGAAATGATCCTGTATAAGTGGGAGGAAGGGGGGGGGGGGGGAATAAATGCCCCAAAAAAGTAATCTAAGGGATCTGGGAGGGGGTGGGGGTGGGGGTTGGTCGTGGGGAAGCTACACTACAGAAAAAAATAAAAAATAAAATAAAAAAGAGAAAAAATATTGTAAACTGGGTACTGGCAGTGAGCTGCCAGTACCCAAGAAGGCTGCCAAGAAGGTAGAGGGGGAGGTTAGAGAGCTGTTGGGGGGGGGGGCAGGGAGGTTGGGGGCTAAGGGGGATCCTACACAGCAGCATATGTAAATATGCACAGGAAAAAAAAGAAAGAAAAAAGGATGCCTTTTATTTTAGTACTGGCAGACTTTCTGCCAGTACTTAAGATGGCGGGGACAATTGTGGGGTGGGGGAGGTAAGAGAGCTGTTTGGGAGGGATCAGGGGGGGTGATGTGTCAGGTGGGAGCCTGATCTCTGCACTAAAGCTAAAATTAACCTTACAAGCTACCTAATTAACCCTTTCACTGCTAGCCATAATACACATGTGATGCGAAGCAGCATTTAGCGGCCTTCTAAATACCAAAAAGCAACGCCAAAGCCATATATGTCTGCTATTTCTGAACAAAGGGGATCCCAGAGAAGCATTTAAAACCATTTGTGACATAATTACACAAGATGTTTGTAAATTATTTCAGTGAGAAACCTAAAATTTGGAAAAATTTAACTTTTTTTTTATTTTATCGCATTTGGCGGTGAAATGGTGGTATGAAATATACCAAAATGGGCCTAGATCAATACTTTGGGTTGTCTACTACACTACACTAAAGCTAAAATTACCCCAAAAAGCTCCCTACATGCTCCCTAATTAACCCCTTCACTGCTGGGCATAATACATGTGTGGTGCGCAATGGCATTTAGCGGCCTTCTAATTACTAAAAAGCAACTCCAAAGCCATATATGTCTGCTATTTCTGAACAAAGGGGATCCCAGAGAAAAAATTACAACCATTTATGCCATAATTGCACAAGCTGTTTGTAAATAATTTCAGTGAGAAACCTAAAGTTTGTAAAAAAAAAATGTGAAAAAGTGAACGATTTTTTTTATTTGATCACATTTGGCAGTGAAATGGTGGCATGAAATATACCAAAATTGGCCTAGATCAATACTTTGGGATGTCTTCTAAAAAAATATATATACATGTCATGGGATATTCAGGGATTCCTGAAAGATATCAGTGTTCTAATGTAACTAGCGCTAATTTTTTTTTAAAAAAGTGGTTTGGAAATAGCAAAGTGCTACTTGTATTTATGGCCCTATAACTTGCAAAAAAAGGAAAGAACATGTAAACATTGGGTATTTCTAAACTCTGGACAAAATTTAGAAACTATTTAGCATGGGTGTTTTTTGGTGGTTGTAGATGTGTAACAGATTTTGGGGGTCAAAGTTAGAAAAAGTTTTTTTCCATTTTTTCCTCATATTTTATAATTTTTTTTATAGTAAATTATAAGATATGATGAAAATAATGGTATCTTTAGAAAGTCCATTTAATGGCGAGAAAAATGATATATAATATGTGTGGGTACAGTAAACGAGTAAGAGGAAAATTACAGCTAAACACAAACACAGCAGAAATGTAAAAATAGCCCTGGTCCTTAAAGGGATAGTCTAGTCAAAAATAAACGTCCATGATTCAGACAGAGCATGCAATTTTAAGCAACTTTCTAATGTACTCCTATTATCAATTTTTCTTTGTTCTCTTGGTATCTTTATTTAAAAAAAACTGGAAAGTAAGTCTAGTTGCCAGCCCATTCTTGGTTCAGCACCTGGATAGCGCTTGCTGATTGGATGGCTACATTTAGACACTAATCAGCAAGCGCTATCCAGATGCTGAAACAAAAATGGGCTGGCTTCTAAACTTACATTCCAGCGTTTTAAAATAAAGATATCAAGAGAACGAAGAAAATTGATAATAGGAGTAAATTAGAAAATTGCTTAAAATTGCATCCTCTATCTGAATAATAAACGTTTAATTTTGACTATACTATCCCTTTAAGGGAAACAATTGAAAAATGGCCTTGTCCTTAAGGGGTTAACTAGGTAGTTATTAAATAGTTAATAACTATTTAATAACTATTGTACCTAGTTAAAATACCTAGTTAAAATAAATACAAAGTTGCCTGTAAAATAAAAATAAACCCTAAGATAGATACAATGTAACTATTATTTATATTGTAGCTAACTTAGGGTTTATTTTATAGGTAAGTATTTAGTTTTAAATAGGAATAATTTAGTTAATTGTAGTAATTTTATTTAGATTTATTTAAATTATATTTAAGTTAGGGGGGTTAGGGTTAGACTTAGGTTTAGGGGTTAATAACTTTATTATAGTGGCGGCGACGTTGGGTGCGGCAGATTAGGGGTTAATAAATGTAGGTAGGTGTCGGTGATGTTAGGGACGGCAGATTAGGGGTTAATAATATTTAACTAATGTTTGCAATGCGGGAGTGCGGCAGTTTAGGGGTTAATATATTTATTATAGTGGCGGCGATGTCCGGTTCGGCAGATTAGGGGTTAAAAATTGTATTTTAGTGTTTGCGATGTGGGGGGGGGCTCAGTTTAGGTATTAATAGGTAGTTTATGGGTGTTAGTGTACTTTTTAGGACTTTATTTAAGAGTTTTATGCTACGGCGTTGTAGTGTAAAACTCTTAACTACTGACTTTTAAATGCGGTACCAGGCTTGACAGGAGAGGGTCTACCACTTACTTTTGATCAGACTCGTAATGTCGGCGCTATGCAAGTCCCATTGAAAATATAGGATACGCAATTTGACGTAAGTGGATTTGCGGTATTTCCGAGTCTGGCCAAAAAGTGAGCGGTGAGCCTGTCATTTCAAGACTCGTAATACCAGCGGGCGTTAAAAAGCAGCGTTGGGACTGGCCAACGCTGCTTTTTAAGCCTAACGCCAAACTCGTAATCTAGCTGAAAATATCTTGAAGCGCTCTTATTTCTTTTTTTCATTAATTTGCCCAAGATGTTTAACAAGTCCCGCTCTCACAAAACTGGTCACAGGAGAGCTGGAGTGTGGCTGGAATGTTTTATTATTATTATTATTATTATGTATTTGTATAACACTGTAGTGTTAATGCGAATATTGAATGCTGCTTTCTTACACTGAACAGTAGTTACATTTTCAACTTGACACCAAAGCAAACTCCTAAAATGGAAAAAAAGTACTTAAATTGTTTCTGTTTTCTTTTATTATCAATATGGACAGAATAAAAGAAGCTGTATTATACATACATTAATTGATATATGGAAATATTTATAATCTTTATTTATGAGTTTCTTATAAAGATGATCTATTCATCAATTAACTGTAATAAAGACCTGATTAACTTTAAAAAATAATATCCTAGGCCTCCATTACATATGCAGCGTCGCCCGCAAAATCCTCCACCGCCATATTTTACATGATTTTGGTATTAAATATACGGCGTAGCATACAAGTTACGCTTGTATATTTCACCCGTCGCTCGCAATTATTACTCCCATAGGCTAACATGGGTCCGCGTCGTAAATCGGTATCCAATATCCAGCGCAAGGACTTACGTGGCAAAAATGGAGAAATCTTACTCCATTTTTACCTCGCCATAAAAGGTAGCCATTGCAGGCCTTGCACTGAGTATGGGAGCACCGTAACTCCTGAAAATTCCTGCAAAAATAAACTAACTAACTAACACCTAACGCATGCGCAATGTCTATCTACCTGTCAACCGCAATCCTCCACCGAAATAACTAATAAAGTCTATTAACCCCTAAACCGCCATAGCCCACAACACAATAAACCTAACCCCTAACCTAACCTAACCCCCCCTAACCTAACCCCCCTAACCTAACCCCCTAACCTAACCCCCTTAACCTACCCCCCTAAAAAGATTACACTACTTCTAAAACACAAATAAACTAATTATAAATTAAAGGGGCAGTCTAATTAAAATTCAGGAGTAGACTGTCCCTTTAAGCAAGAATTACAGAAAATAAAAAAAAATAAGATTACAGAAAATAAAGAATAAAATTACAAATTTTTAAATAAATCACACCTAATCCATATGAAAATAAAAAAGCCCCCCAAAATAAAAACACCCCCTAATCTAATCAACTACCAGTTGCCCTTAAAAGGACTTTTGCAGGGCATTGCCCCAAGATAATCAGCTCTTTTGCACAAAAAATACACCAGTAAACCCCCCCACCCACCAACCCCCCCAAAAAAAATACTAACACTAAAAACGCTAAACTACCCAATGCCCTGAAAAGGGCATTTGTTGGGCATTGCACTTAAAAGGGCATTCAGCTCTTTTGCTGCCCACCCTATATAAATAAAATAAATCCCCACAAAAACCCTTTAAAAAACCCTAAGTCTAACCCCCAAGTGGTCCTCACCTGTCCTGAAGTTCAGCGGAGAAGGTCCTGTTCCATGCGGTGAAGACTTCTTCCAAGCGGCGACCTCTTCTTTCTTCCAGGAACCAGCCGGCACGGAGCGGAGGGCGGAGTTGAAGACCGGCGACGTTGGAACTGAAGACCGGCGACTCTGGAACTGAAGACTGGCGACTCTGGAACTGAAGACCGGCGACCACGGAGCCATGGAGCATGGAGGATCCTCTTCATACGATCTCCGCCATACACTGTATAGGAATTCAAGGTACGCGATTAAAAATGGCGTCCCTTGAATTCCTATTGGCTGATTTGAGCCTTCAAATTCAAATCAGCCAATCGTATGAGAGCTTCTGAAATCCTATTGGCTGTTCAAATCAGCCAATAGAATTTCAGTAGCTCTTATCCTATTGGCGGATTTGAACAGCCAATAGGATTTCAGTAGCTCTCATCCGATTGGCTGATTTGAATTTGAAGGCTCAAATCAGCCAATAGGAATTCAAGGGACGCCATTTTTAATTGCGTACCTTGAATTCCTATTCAGTATACGGCAGAGAACGTATGAAGAGGATCCTCCATGCTCCATGGCTCCGCGGTCACCGGTCTTCAGTTCCAGAGTCGCCGGTCTTCAGTTCCAGAGTCGCCGGTCTTCAGTTCCAGCGTTGCCGGTCTTCAGTTCCAGCGTCGCCGGTCTTCAACTCCGCCCTCCGCTCCGCTCCGGCTGGTTCCTGGAAGAAAGAAGAGGTCGCCGCTTGGAAGAAGACTTCGCCGCCTGGAACAGGACCTTCTCCGCTGAACTTCAGGACAGGTGAGGACCACTTGGGGGTTAGACTTAGGGTTTTTTAAGGGTTTTTTTTTTCCCCGCACCTTTTAAATACCGCTGGTATTTAGAGTTCACAGAATGGCTGTGTTAGGCTCCAAAAAAGGAGCGTAGAGCATAATTTACCGCCACTGCAACTCTCAATACCAGCGGTGCTTATGGACGCGGCCAGCTTCAAAAACGTGCTCGTGCACGGTTTCCCCATAGGAAACAATGGGGCAGTTTGAGCTGAAAAAAAACCTAACACCTGCAAAAAAGCGGCGTTCAGATCCTAACGCAGCCCTATTGTTTCCTATGGGGAAACACTTCCTAAGTCTGCACCTAACACCCTAACATGTACCCCGAGTCTAAACACCCCTAACCTTAGACTTATTAACCCCTAATCTGCCGCCCCCACTATCGCTGACATCTGCATATTTTTTTTAACCCCTAATCTGCCACTCCGTACACCGCCGCCAACTACGTTATCCCTATGTACCCCTAATCTGCTGCCCCTAACACCGCCGACCCCTATATTATATTTATTAAACCCTAATCTGCCGTCCCCAAAGTCGCCTCCACCTACCTACAATTATTAACCCTTAATCTGCCGACCGGACCTCACCGCTACTATAATAAAGTTATTAACCCCTAATCCGCATCACTAACCCTATAATAAATAGTATTAACCCCTAATCTGCCCTCCCTAACATCACGACACCTAACTTCAAGTATTAACCCCTAATCTGCTGACCAGACCTCACCGCTACTCTAATAAATTTAATAACCGCTAAAGCTAAGTCTAACCCTAACAATAACACCCCCCTAAGTTAAATATAAATTTTATCTAACGAAATAAATTAACTCTTATTAAATAAATTATTCCTATTTAAAGCTAAATACTTACCTGTAAAATAAACCCTAATATAGCTACAATATAAATTATAATTATATTGTAGCTATTTTAGGATTTATATTTATTTTACAGGCAACTTTGTATTTATTTTAACCAGGTACAATAGCTATTAAATAGTTAAGAACTATTTCATAGCTACCTAGTTAAAATAATTACAAAATTACCTGTAAAATAAATCCTAACCTGTTACAATTAAAGCTAACACTACACTATCAATAAATTAATTAAATAAATTACCTACAATTATCTACAATTAAACCTAACACTACACTATCAATAAATTAATTACATACAAATAAATACACTAACTAAAGTACAAAAAATAAAAAAAGAACTAAGTTACAAAAAATAAAAAAAATATTTACAAACATTATAAAAATATTACAACAATTTTAAGCTAATTACACCTACTCTAAGCCCCCTAATAAAATAACAAAGCCCCCAAAATAAAAAAATGCCCTACCCTATTCTAAAATAAAAATAGAAAAGCTCTTTTACCTTACCAGCCCTTAAAAGGGCCTTTTGCGGGGCATGCCCTAAAGAATTCAGCTCTTTTGCCTGAAAAAAAACATACAATACCCCCACCCCAACATTACAACCCACCACCCACATACCCCTAATCTAACCCAAACCCCCCTTAAATAAACCTAACACTAAGCCCCTGAAGATCTTCCTACCTTATCTTCACCACGCCGGCTATCACCGATCGGTCCAGAAGAGCCTCCGAATTCTTCATCCAAGCCCAAGCGGGGGCTGAAAACGTCCATCATCGGGCTGAAGTCTTGATCCAAGCAGCGGCTGAAGAGGTCCATCATCGGGCAGAAGTCTTCATCCTATCCGGGCAGAAGAGGAGATCCGGACCGGTAGACATCTTCATCCAAGCGGCATCTTCTATCTTCTTCCATCCGACGACGAGTGGCTCCATCTTCAAGACCTCCAGTGCGGATCCATCCTCTTCTTCCGACGTCCTAACACAGAATGAAGGTTCCTTTAAGGGACGTCATCCAAGATGGCGTCCCTTGAATTCCGATTGGCTGATAGGATTCTTTCAGCCAATCGGAATTAAGGTAGGAAAATTCTGATTGGCTGATGAAATCAGCCAATCAGATTCAAGTTCAATCCGATTGGCTGATCCAATCAGCCAATCAGATTGAGCTCGCATTCTATTGGCTGTTCCGATCAGCCAATAGAATGCAAGCTCAATCTGATTGGCTGATTGGATCAGCCAATCGGATTGAACTTTAATCTGATTGGCTGATTTCATCAGCCATTCAGAATTTTCCTACCTTAATTCCGATTGGCTGATAGAATCCTATCAGCCAATCGGAATTCGAGGGACGCCATCTTGGATGACGTCCCTTAAAGGAACCTTCATTCTGTGTAAGGATGTCGGAAGAAGAGGATGGATCCGCACCGGAGGTCTTGAAGATGGAGCCACTCGTCATCGGATGGAAAAAGATAGAAGATGCCGCTTGGATGAAGATGTCTACCGGTCCGGATCTCCTCTTCTGCCCGGATAGGATGAAGACTTCTGCCCGATGATGGACCTTTTCAGCCGCCGCTTGGATCAAGACTTCAGCCCGATGATGGACGTCTTCAGCCCCCGCTTGGGCTTGGATGAAGACTTTGGAGGCTCTTCTGGACCGATCGGTGATATCCGGCGTGGTGAAGATAAGGTAGGAAGATCTTCAGGGGCTTAATGTTAGGTTTATTTAAGGGGGGTTTGGGTTAGATTAGGGGTATGTGGGTGGTGGGTTGTAATGTTGGGGTGGGGGTATTGTATGTTTTTTTTTTTCAGGCAAAAGAGCAGAATTCTTTGGGGCATGCCCCGCAAAAGGCCCTTTTACGGGCTGGTAAGGTAAAAGAGCTTATCTATTTTTATTTTAGAATAGGGTAGGGCATTTTTTTATTTTGGGGGCTTTGTTATTTTATTAGGGGGCTTAGAGTAGGTGTAATTAGCTTAAAATTGTTGTAATATTTTTATAATGTTTGTAAATATTTTTTTATTTTTTGTAACTTAGTTCTTTTTTTATTTTTTGTAACTTAGTTCTTTTTTTATTTTTTGTACTTTAGTTAGTGTATTTATTTGTATGTAATTAATTTATTGATAGTGTAGTGTTAGGTTTAATTGTAGATAATTGTTGGTAATTTATTTAATTAATTTATTGATAGTGTAGTGTTAGGTTTAATTGTAACAGGTTAGGATTTATTTTACAGGTAATTTTGTAATTATTTTAACTAGGTAGCTATTTAATAGCTATTGTACCTGGTTAAAATAAATACAAAGTTGCCTGTAAAATAAATATAAATCCTAAAATAGCTACAATATAATTATAATTTATATTGTAGCTATATTAGGATTTATTTTACAGGTAAGTATTTAGCTTTAAATAGGAATAATTTATTTAATAAGAGTTAATTTATTTCGTTAGATTTAAATTATATTTAACTTAGGGGGGTGTTAGTGTTAGGGTTAGACTTAGCTTTAGGGGTTAATACATTTATTATAGTGTTGGTGAGGTCCGGTCGGCAGATTAGGGGTTAATACTTGAAGTTAGGTGTCGGTGATGTTAGGGAGGGCAGATTAGGGGTTAATACTATTTATTATAGGGTTAGTGAGGCGGATTAGGGGTTAATAACTTTATTATAGTAGCAGTGAGGTCCGGTCGGCAGATTAGGGGTTAATACTTGAAGTTAGGTGTCGGTGATGTTAGGGAGGGCAGATTAGGGGTTAATACTATTTATTATAGGGTTAGTGAGGCGGATTGGGGTTAATAACTTTATTATAGTAGCGGTGAGGTCCGGTCGGCAGATTAGGGGTTAATAAGTGTAGGTAGTTGGCGGTGACGTTTGGGGTGGCAGATTAGGGGTTAATAAATATAATATAGGGGTTGGCGGTGTTAGGGCAGCAGATTAGGGGTACATAGGGATAACGTAGGTGGCGGCGGTGTGCGGTCGGCAGATTAGGGGTTAAAAATTTTTATTAGAGTGGCGGCGATGTGGGGGGACCTCGGTTTAGGGGTACATAGGTAGTTTATGGGTGTTAGTGTACTTTAGAGCACAGTAGTTAAGAGCTTTATGAACCGGCGTTAGCCCAGAAAGCTCTTAACTCCTGGCTTTTTGCTGCGGCTGGAGTTTTGTCGTTAGATTTCTAACGCTCACTTCAGCCAAGACTCTAAATACCGGCGTTAGAAAGATCCCATTGAAAAGATAGGATACGCAATTGGCGTAGGGGGATCTGCGGTATGGAAAAGTCGCGGCTGGAAAGTGAGCGTTAGACCCTTACCTACACGACTCTAAATACCAGCGGTAGCCCAAAACCAGCGTTAGGAGCCTCTAACGCTGGTTTTGACGGCTAACGCCAAACTCTAAATCTAGGCGATAGGGATTAGGTGTAATTTATTTTAAATTTTGTAATTTTATTTTTTATTTTCTGTAAACTTAGTTTTTTTTATTTTCTGTAATAAAAAAAGGGACAGTCTACTCCTGAATTTTGATTAGACTGCCCCTTTAATTTATACTTAGTTTATTTGTATTTTAGAAGTAGTGTAATTTTTTTTAATGGTAACTTTAGTATTTTGTAAATTAGCTAATTTTAGTTTATTTGGGGGGGTTAGGTTAGGGGGGTTAGGTTAGGTTTATTGTGTTGCGGGCTATGGTGGTTTAGGGGTTAATACTTGATTAGGTTTATTGCGTTGTGGATTAATGGCGGATTAGGGGTTAATAGTTTTAATAGGTAGTTTGCGATGTTGGGGTTGGCGGATTTAGGGGTTAATAATTTAGTTATTACTTGCGGTGTGGGTTTGATGGCGGATATAGGGGTTAATAGTTTAAATAGGCATATTGCGTTGTGGAGGGTTGTCGGTCTAGAGGTTAATACATTTAATATTAGTAATGAGAGGGGGATTGCGGATATAGGGGTTTTACGTGTTGGGCTTATTTTTGGGAGGCGTGTTAGACTTTTATGGGAGATTTGTTATTTTATTTACTTTTCTTAGGCGCCGGCAGTTTCTAAAGTGCCGTAAGTCACTAGCGACTCCAGAAATTTGTCTTTACGCTCATTTCTGGACATCGCTAGTTTATCAGACTTATGGCAATTTATGAACTGCCGGTGGGGTTTATGTAATACCCCGATGTGCGATGTGAAATTACGGACGCCGCAGGTTCCCACGCTTGCGCCGATACCTGCACCGTATATTTGATCGCGCCCCTAATCTGGTAAATTTGTCTCTACTGAAATCCTTTTATGAATCTGCAAATGCAGTTTCTGAGCCCATATAGTACATCTATCTATCTATCTATCTATTGGGTACTTATGAGCACAAACTAATTACCCGTGAGGGTCTCAAGACGCTAACAAGTTTACTCATTCAAGCAAGCAGTGTTGGTTAAGAAGCAGTAGTTTTAAGACTGCTGCTTCCTAACCATTCTAATACCTGTTAGGTGGCGGATTAAAAATACCTCAAACTGATCTGACTGGGGTGATTTACAACCTTTGCTCTCACGCAATTGATTGTGCTAGAGCAGATGGGGTGATTAAACAAGAGACTTCCTACTAGCCACAAGAGCAGGTGAACTTCACTAAAATTATAAAATATTCTAAACACAATTTGACCATACTGAAACCTGTTTTTAAAAAATAATATAATAAATAAATAAATAAAATAAAATATAATAAATAACTCTATAACCTATTTCAAAAAGCAGAACAACTTTCTTCTACAATTGTATCTAAGAAAAATTATCTTGTTAGAAAAAGTGTTACTATTTTCCTAAGTTATTATTTCCTGCCTATGTACCTTGCCCATCAACTACTTTTTAAATAGAGTCATAATTGTTTATTTCACTTACTAAGTTATTATTTCCTAAAAGGAATACTGCAGTTCACAATCATTCCCATTCTAGAACATTACACAATGATGTCTGCTTTACTGAAGTGAATATAGGCAGGTTTATCAACTGCATATTTGTCAGCAACAATCAAAAGGTTTGCAGCCTAGCACATACCAACATTTAATCTGTTATTTAGCTGGGATACAGACTTAATCTCATTGAATATCTGTAATTTCAAGGTAAGAGTCTCCTTTATAACTGCTAATGTTTTATACTTCAACTATTAGCTATTTTAATATTGCTTTAGTTATTTGACTCCTTCTAATTGTGTTGTTTTTAACATATTTTGCATTTTTATTTTATTAACTAGCCCTCAGAATGCAATTCAGCTTTCAATTATTACTATTTGATTTTATCATAATATATGTAGTTAGGAGTAAATAACTTAATTTCCATTTTCTTCAGCTGAAATATAATGTTCTATAAGGGTATATTATGATTTCAATGCTACATTTTCACTATGCTCATTTGTTCTATGTGTCTTATCAATATTACTTGTGGGAAGCAAAAACATTTGTTGTAAGGGATCTGGTAACAACAATAGATAAATATATAATTCTAAATAATTAAGTATAAGTAACTTTTAAATTGGTATGAACAAATATTTAGACCTTTATGTATTATTATTTACACCATTAAAGCGTTTTGATCTAATAAATGTTCTATATTTTAGTAAACTAACATGCTATATTGCACTGCATATAGTATTTGTTAAACAGATGAATGCTGAAATTTACATTTTAATTGTGTATTTTATTTATTGAATATTCAATTTATGGAATTGAGTTTGAGCTACAATATGATCAGATTGCTTAACATTCTAAGCCTATTAAAATACAAATTGTTTTCTTGGGAGAGTTTTATTTATTACATTTTCAATTTATAAAATGTAGTTTTAAACCTGAGAAAACAAATTATTTTTTTCTGAAGTGACTAACAAATTCAATATCATATAAAAATATATATGTGCATGTTCGTGTTTTAATAAATTAAACAATAATTACTTAAAAGTAAATGTTATGTTCTCTTACACTAATTTGTTGTTAAATTTGAAAATACGTCCACTATTTTTACAATGGAAAAATAGGCTGGTTAAACAAAAAATCTTTTATTACAATCATATACATATACTGTTTTAAATCCCAAATATTTTGGAAGAACAATGGCACAATAAAATCATATTTATTGTAACATAATATATTTATTGCATTACACTTATCCCCATTGAACAACACTAAAATGTTAAAACATTGTAAAAATACACACTAATGCTGCATTCAAAAACATTTTCCTCAATATATCAAGTTATGTTTAGGTAATATAATACAAGATTCTATTGAAATTAAATAGCTGAAAAATTAAAATCCATATTTTATATGTATATATTATATGTGCAGTACACTTAAATGTCATTGTTAATTTTAATTGGTATATTTACCTCAACAGTTTCTTAGATAACAACGTTACTTAACCATTTTCTTGTGTAGCAATACAGTTATTAAGGAGAACTGAAAAGCTTGAAATCAAAAGTTGAAATTAAACAATTAGAAAAGTTTTTGTTTAAAGCTTTCCTTAGACTATTGTGTACCAAATAGTGCTAGATTACAAGTGGTGGCCTATTTAGCTCCCTCCCTCAAGTGTAAACAGCATTAGAAGTAATCTTTTTGAACATGCAGCTTAGCACAAATTAAAAACTATTGCATGTGAACAAAACACGATACGCACTAACTTCAGGACCTCAGATATCGCTTGTTATTTAACAGATATCGCTTGTTAACTAACACTAACCCAACAGGAGTAATTAATATTTCACATGGCAAACTTATTTACATACAGGGCAATGTTATTTTTTTTAATATATATATATATATATATATAGATATATATATTCATATAGATATATAAGTTTAGTTATATATTTTACATTAACATTATCACATATTAAAGAGCATAGGAAAGTAAAATGCATAACATGCTTTAGGTTTCGCACTTTAGGTCTAACACAGTGTCGGGTTAGTGGACATGAAAAGTTAGTTATTTTAAGGTGCCTTATTAAAATAATAAATCTTAAATATTAAAAAATATTAATAATAATGTACTAAAAAATTATAAATAATACATTATATATATATATATATATATATATTTATTTATATATACAGTATAGTATAGTATCTATAATAATTTTTAATAATTATTACTAAATTTGTTTATGTTTTATTTTTAATATTTAAATAACATGCCTTAAAGGAACAGTCTAGTCAAAATAACATTTTCATGATTCACTGAACATCAGTCATCTTCTAGTTACTTCACTTCAGCTTCTGATAAATGCAGTTGTATGTGCCTCTGTCAGCTTGCTGTGCTGTTTTTTGTTTTGTGCATAATCAGTTTTTTTTCTTGCAGCGCACTGCACGTACTGCATTACTTTCTTTTCACTCTGGGGACCAGGGATTTAAACATTTTCTTTAGGAGTTTAGTGTTAAAGAGTTGTAGCATTTTGTTGGGTTATAGCTAGGACCGGTAGGTTGGTCTACTGCCTATGTTGGGGGGGGGGGGGGGGGGATTTTTAATTTAAAGTTAACCCTTTGTGTACAGAATCAGTTATTTTTAATTGCAGTTAGCTCAGCACACTGGCTGTACATTTATATTGCAGTGGGCAAAAGTTGGACTGGCAAGTAGGTCTCCCACCTTTGTTAGGGGAAAGTTTTAATTTAGTTTAACCCTTTGAGTGCAGAATAATTTTTTTATTGCACTTATAGCTGCACATATAAATTCTTATCTTAATATTCAGCAAAACCGAAAGGGACCCTGAACAAAATTATGAAAACCCTAGTCGAAAAAAAAATCCTAACCTAATGTTTCTGTACTGAATTTTTTGCCCATGCACATGTTTAGAAAATGCCTGCAGCAGCAATAAAAATGTTGGAAAGGATGGTTCTAATGGTGCTATGCAGGGTTCTAGATGTAAAGGAGAGACACGTACATTATAATATAATGCTAAAGAATGTGCTTTCTCTCTATGCTGAGATAACCAGGCAGTAAGTGAACAGGAAAACCTAATAAATAGATTACCCCTCATATCAATTATCAAAGATACAGCAATATTAATTACATAGTTAACTAAAGAGGAGCTTAAATTCAGAGCACAACCCCTGATGTTGCCGAACATTCTCGTTTTAACTCAGCACAAACTATCACAGTCCTGGAAGTCTAAATTGCTGTTGCAGATGAATTTCCTGTAAATCATGCTCAAACAAATGAGAAATGCAGTTAACACTAGTCTAACTTGGTTTACCTAGCCATAAAGCTGTTGTTGAGTAACTTTAATGCAGTAAAATATCATGACAAAAAGGTCAATGTGTCATCTAAAATTTAACACTTAACTCTTAACTTCTGATCATGTCAGGTGACATCACCAAGCCCCAATTTAAAAAAGGCACTACTGTCAAAATTAAACTTCCATGATTTAGATAGAGATTGCAATTTAAAAAAAACACCAAAAAACATTGCAATGTACATCCATTATCAAAATGTGCACACTCTTTTCATATGCATGGTTTCTGAGGTACCAGCTAAGCATGGGCAAGAGTTTCCAGTATATAAGCATATGCGTTTGTAATTTTAAGTACTGCGGTTCCAACCCTTGCTCCCTCTCTCTCCCCCCTCTCTTTTGCGCTCTCTCTTCCCGCCCATCTTCTGCTCTCTCCCCCCTCTTTTGCTCTCTATCTCTCCCCCTCTCTCTCTCCCTTTCTTTTGCTCTCTCTCCCCTATTTTGCTCTCTCTCCCCCTCTTTTGCTCTCTCTTCCCCCTCTTTTGTGCTCTCTCCCCCTCTCTTTTGCTCTCTCTTCCACCTCTTTTATGCTCTCTCCCCCTCTCTTTTGCTCTCTCTTCCACCTCTTTTATGCTCTCTCCCCCCTCTTTTGTGCTCTCTCCTCCCTCTTTTGCGCTCTCCCCCTCTCTTTCGTGCTCTCTCCCCCTCTCTATTGCTCTCTCCCCCCCTCTTTTGCGCTCTCTCTCCCCCTCTTTTGTGCTCTTTCCCGTCTTTTGCGCTCCATCCCCCCACTTTTGCACTCTCCCCCCCCTCTCTTTTTGAGCTCTCCCCCCTCTCTTTTGCTCTCTCTCTCCCCCTCTCTTTAGCGCTCTGTCCCCCCTCTCTTCTGCACTCTCGACCCCTTCTCTTTTGCGCTCTCTACCCCTTCTCTTTTGCTCTCTCTCTTCCCTTCTCTTTTCCGCTCTCTCTCCCCCTCTCTTTTGAGCTCTCTCCCCCTCTTTGATGCTATCTCCCCTCTCTCTTTTGAGCTCTCTCTCCCCCTCTTTTGTGCTATCTCTCTCCCCCTCTTCTCCTCTCTCTTCCCTCTCTCTTTTGCTGACTCTCTTCCTCTATTTTGCTCTCTCTCTTCCCCCCTCTTTATGCTCTCTCTCCCCCTCTCTTTTGCTCTCTCTATGCCCCTTTTTAGAGCTCTCTGTCTCTCACGGCACATCTGCCCCCCCACGCCCTGCCCTACCCCGCCCGGTCCCGTCCACATCAACCCAACCCCGTCCACGTCATGACCGCCCTGCCACGCCCACTCCACGCCCGATGCCAGGTGAGGTAGGCCAAGTGTGTTTGTCTCTACTGTGCATGACAGCTTCGGACAAACACACTTGGCATTTTATTATATAGGATGTGCTGATTATGCAATCCTAATATTTAATACATTAATACATTTAATAAATTGTTCCATAAAAGAATTACGAGAAAAACAAAAATTACGAAATATTTTCAGAGGGTCATGTTGACTACTGTACAAACTGTACCTTAGAACATTATTTAAACTGGAGGAACATTATAGTAAAGTTAAAATAAAAAATCAAAACAATTTTCAATCCTTAAAGTGAAACTAAAGTCAAAATTAAACGTCACAATTTGGATAGAGCATGCCATTTTAAGCAACTTTCTAATTTACTCCTATTATCAATTTTTCCCTTCTCTTGGTATCTTTTTTTAAAAAGTAGGAATGTATGCTTAAGAGTTGGCCCATTTTTGGTTCAGAATCTGGGTTGCACTTGCTTATTGATGGCTAAAAGTAGCCACCAATCAACAAGTGCTAGCAAGGGTGATGAAGCAAAATGGGCTGGCTCCTTAACTTACATTCCTACGTTTTCAAATAAAGTTACCAAGAGAATGAAGACAAATTGATAATAGGAATAAATTAGAAAATTGCTTAAAGGGCCACTAAACCCAAAATCTTTCTTTCATGATTCAGATAGAGAATAGAAATTTAAACAACATTACAATTTACTTCCATAATTTATTTTGCTTCATTTTTTAAATATCCTTATTTGAATAAAAAGCAATGGACATGGTGAGCCAATCACATGATGCTTCTATGTGCAGCAACCAATCAGCAGCTAGTGAGCATATCTAGATATGCTTTTCCTCAAAGAATATCAAGAGAATAAAACAAATTAGATAATAGAAGTAAATTAGAAAGATGTTTAACATTGCATTCTCTTTCAAAATCATAAAAGAAAAAATGTGGGTGGCATGTCCCTTTAAAATTGCATGCTCTATCTGAATCATGAAAGGAAACATTTGGGGTTTACTATTCCTTTAAGCTAGAAAACAAGTAGCATATTAACATAACTACATTTGGTTACTAGACAAATAATATTATAAACTTGAGTGAAAATTTAAGAAGCACATTTCAGAGTAGCATATAACTTTTGCTAGATGTGTTTATTCGTTTTATTTTAAACTACAATATGTATTGCTTAATAAAATAATGCATTAAATTAAAATGATTGTATTAAAGGACCACTCAATGCAGTGGAATTACATAATAAAAAGACAATCCAATACCACTGTGTGTATACATAAAATAGTTTCTGGGGACTGTTAAATAGTTACTGAGGCAAAAATAAAATTATCTTTATTCATTGAATAATGTTTGGATTTTAGTATTGCAATTGCAAATTTTTTTGCTGATTTAGTAACATATATATGAAATATCTATAACTTATATAATTCATATATTACATATATAAATGTTTACATTTGCTGTTTCCCATATACATCCTTCTTAAAAATTGTCTTTTTTGGTTGTTGGATTTTTTTTTTCCTATCTGATTGTTCAGTTTCTCTACAGTTCTTGGCCATGAGAAAGATTGTGTTTACGTTAAGTTGCTTTAGTTTAAAGGGTAGGGATTTCATTTTGATTTGCAGAATCTGTCTGCTTTTGCAAAATTATTTAAGAAAATATTCTCTGCTAGCAGAATACTATGAAAAACTTTTTACTTTCAACTTGTAATATGTGCTCTACTTGACGTGCGCAATTTTATATATAATATTTCAAGTTAGTATATATATATATATATATATATATATATATATATATATATATATATATATATATGATACTGTTCATGTAAAGTACATATCTTTACCTATATATATAGTAGAGAAGAACTGGATCCAACGGACGGCCTCCGTTGTTAGATGTGATCCAAGAACAGCCGGCACACAGGAAAAAATTTTTTCAAACTCCGATTTATTCACAAAAGAGAAACCAAACGTTTCGGCTCTGTCGTGAGCCTTTTTCAATGGTATACAGACCGGTCTGTATACCATTGAAAAAGGCTCACGACAGAGCCGAAACGTTTGGTTTCTCTTTTGTGAATAAATCGGAGTTTGAAAATTTTTTTTCCTGTGTGCCGGCTGTTCTTGGATCACATCTAACAACGGAGGCCGTCCGTTGGATCCAGTTCTTCTCTACTATATGTATTTACTTTGCCGAGCACCTGGTGGATGACTAGCTGGCGAGTGCCGTTTCCCACGAACGATTTGTATTTACCTATATATATATATATATATATATATATATATATACACGGGCCATTTTTTGCAGTACAGTGGTCCCACCCCTTGCGCTCTCTCCCTCCCCATCTCTTTTGCTCTCTCCCTCCCCCTCTCTTTTGCTCTCTCTCTCCCCCTCTCTTTTGAGCTCTCTCTCCCCCTATCTTTTGAGCTCTCTCTCCCCATTCTCTTTTGCGCTCTCTCTCTCCCCCCTCTCTTTTGAGCTCTCTCTCTCCCCCTCTCTTTTGTGCTCTCTCCCCCTCTCTTTTGTGCTCTCTCTCCCCCCCCAGTTCTTTTGCGCTCTCTCTCTCCCCATGTCTTTTGCGCTCTCTCTCCCCCCTCTTTTTGCGTGCTCTCTCTCTCCCCCCTCTTTTGCTCTCTCTCTCTCTCTCTCCCCACTCTTTTGCTCTCTCTCGCTCTCCCCCCCTCTCTTTTGCGCTCTCTCTCCCCCCTCTCTTTTGCATGCTCTCTCTCCCCCTCTCTTTTGCACGCTCTCTCTCCCCCTCTTTTTTGCGCTCTCTCTCTCTCCCCCCTCTTTTGCGCTTTCCCTCTCCCCCTCTCTTTTGCGCTCTCTCTCCCACTCTCTTTTGCACTCTCTCTCTCCCCTCTATTTTGTGCTCTCTCTCACCCCATCTCTTTTGCGTGCTCTCTCTCCCCCATCTCTTTTGCGCTCTCTCCCTCCCCCATCTCTTTTGTGCTCTCTCCCCCCTCTCTCACCCCCCCTCTATTTTGCGTTCTCTCCCCCCACTCTTTTGTGCTTTCTCTCTCCCCCCCTCTTTTGTGCTCTCTCCCCCCCCTCTCTTTTGCGCTCTCTCTCCCCCCCTCTCTTTTGCGCTCTCTCTCCCCCCTCTCTTTTGCTCTCTCTCTCTCCCCCTCTTTTGCTCTCGCTCTCTCTCCCCCTCTCTTTTGCTCTCGCTCTCTCCCCCCTCTCTTTTGCGCTCTCTCTCTCTACCCCCTCTCTTTTGCATGCTCTCCCCCCCTCTCTTTTGCGCGCTCTCTCTCCCACTCTCTTTTGTGCTCTCTCTCTCCCCCCTCTTTTGCACTCTCTCCCCCTCTCTTTTGCGCTCTCCCCCCCCCCCTCTCTTTTGCGCTCTCTCCCCCTCTCTTTTGCTCTCTCTCTGTTTCTCTCTCCCATCTCTTTTGCGCTCTCTCCCATCTCTTTTGAGCTCTCTCTCCCTCATCTCTTTTGCACTCTCTATCCCCCTCTCTTTTGAGCTCTCTCTCCCCCTCTCTTTTGAGCTCTCTCTCTCCGTCCTCTCTTTTGCACTCTCTCTCCCCCTCTCTTTTGTGCTTTCTCCCCCCTCTATTTTGCTCTCTCTCCCACTTCTCTTTTGTGCTCTCTCCCCCCTCTTTTGTTCTCTCTCACCCCCCTCTCTTTTGCTCTTTCTCCCCCTCCTCTTTTGCTCTCTCTCTCTCCCCCTCTCTTTTGCGCTCTCTCCCTCTCTCTCCGCGCTCTCTCCCCCCTCTCTTTTGCTCTCTCTCTCTCCCCTCTCTTCACGCTCTCTCCCCCCCCCTCTCTTTTGCTCTCTCTCCCCCATCTCTTTTGCACTCTCTCTCCCCCCTCTCTTTTGAGCTCTCTCTCTCCCCCATCTCTTTTGTGCTCTCTCTCCCCCTCTCGTTTGTGCTCTCTCTCCCCCCTCTCTCTCTCTCCCCCCTCTCTCTCTCCCTCCCCCCCTCTCCCCCCCCCCCTCTGTCTCTCCCCCTCTCTCTCTCCCTCCCCTCTCCCCCCTCTCGCCCTCCCCTCTCTCCCCCCCTCCCTCCCCCCCCCCCTCTCTCTCTTCCCCCCTCTCTCTCTCCCCCCCTCCTCTCTACCCCCCTCTCTCTCTCCCCCTCTTTCCCCCCTCTCACCCCCCTCTCTCTCCCCCCTCCTCTAGCCCAATATGTTAAAGGTGTTAATACATTTAGTAGTGTTTTAATATATACCTTTCTGTATAATGCATAATCTTTAACCAACAAGGTCCTACAGTAACTTGAATATTCATGTAAGAAATAGTAACGTGAACACTTTAAAATCTCAAGAGAGCTAATATTCATAATAAACCTTATAAAAGTATTATTTTATTACCAGATTACCTGACTGACCCCATGTTATTGACATCAGATAAGAAGACCAGTTTTACAGGAATAATTTAACAAGCCATTTGAGACTATCAATGATTTACCAGTATTAATATGCTTATTAAAAAAATAATGCAAAATCATCAGTACTGTTTCAGGTGGGTTACTAGTCTTCATTTGTGTTTAAGTGTTCATTTTATAGTAAGGCTATAGGAAATATTTCTGTAAACCTGTGGATTTTTATGTTTGATTTTTTTTATATTTTATATGTTGTATACTTTTAAAATTGTATTCAGCTTTTCAAGATTCTGCAAATCTAACGTTTAGATTTAGAGTTTTGCATTAGAAGGGGTGCGTTAGCTACGCATGTTTTTATTCTAACACACAGTGTTTTTTACGCTGGTATTTAGAGTTTATAAACAACCTTCTAACGCGACTCCTAACGCGTATATTTCATACGCGGAATCATGCCCGCGTTAGACAGTCTCCCATAGAGATCAATGGCAAATCAAACAAACACGCTTTTTTCACCTAACACTCGATCTCGCGAGAAATACGCACTGCTCTGTCATATGACGTATACCACATAATGCACAACAATAACACACTGTCAGGGTTTACTCTCACAGACTCACAAATGTCTCTACTTAGTCATAGTTTGAATTTTGCACCAACCAATCATTTTAATGTATTTAATACTATCCTTGACGTAAACAAACTCATACGCAACATGACTCTTCAAAGATATTTCTGTACTGAACCCTCTCAGTCCCAACAGGGTGACACTACTGACCATCAACTTGTACGGCCCACACATGCCTCAAAAATGAGTAGATTAACATTTGATGAAACATGTGACTTGATAAACTTGGAGTGTTTATCTCATGATACCTTAACAGGGACTAATAGACAATGTATCAATGCCTCAAGTGGTTTTTAGAATGTCACAGTTCTATCCTATCCATACCAGGGGTTCCACTCTAGAGACTTTCTTTAAACGAGTGGAACGTGACCTAATTAAACTTAAAGATTCAGTTGGTTATCATACCCCTAATTTGTCTAAGTCAGAGAGAGCCGCCCTTAAGAAGCTTCAAGAGAACAAAGACATTGTCATACGTACAGCCGATAAAGGGGGCTCTGTCGTGGTCTTAGACAAGGTTGACTATGTAAATGAGGCATTACACCAATTAAACAACATTGAAGATTATATTCCTTTGGATAGGGATCCCACTGCTACATTCAAGAAGGAATTGTTGGACATTTTGGATGATGGGCTGGAAGATGGGCACTACGACCGAAAAACCTTTGAGTTTTTGGTTGTTGATCATCCGGTGGTGCCCATCTTCCACCACTTACCCAAGGTCCATAAATCCCTGACGGATGTTAGGGGTCGACCTATGATGGAACATGTCTCACAATGGGTTGACAGTCTTCTACAACCTTTGGTTCAAAATTTGCATAGCTATATCCAAGACACTAAAGATGTAATTTGCGCCCTTGACAAATTAAAATGGAAGAATGATTGTTATAAGTGGGCTACAATTGATGTAGTAGCATTGTACTCCTCTATTCCCCACGAGGAGGGTTTAACAGCGGTTGTTTTTTTTCTGGAATATTATTCTGATTTTTCTACAGATTTTCGATGCTGTATACTCAGAGTATTGAAGTTTTTGCTTACTCACAATTATTTTTCTTTTGAGGACAGATTCTATCTCCAGAGATGTGGGACAGCTATGGGGGCCAAGTTTGCCCCCTCCTATGCCAACCTTTTTATGGGTTGGTGAGAGCTGTCCCACGTCTATGGGGATGGAAACCCCTTTAGGGATTTGATTTATTTTTACGGCCGTTTTATAGATGATTTGCTGCTTGTGTGGAAAGGGAATGTATCACAGTTTACATCCTTCATTGCTTATTTGAATTCCAATAATATTGGAATCAAATTTACTTACGAATTAAGAGAATGCAAGATTAACTTTTTGGACATTACCATCAAGGGTACAGATGATGGAAGGGTTCTTACGGAGATCTACAGGAAGCCCACAGCCAGGAATACTCTGCTCCATGCGAGCAGTTGTCACCCTAAGCATGTACCCTATGCTGTGGCTAAGGGCCAGTTTATTAGGGTTAAACGCAATTGTACACTACCTGATAAGTATGTTGAACAATCACAAGATTTAACCAATAAGCTAAAGAGCAGGGGCTATAGCTCCAATGTGATTAAAAAGGCTAGAAATCAGGTAAATGTGTTAGACAGGGTACAAACTTTGGACACAACTAGGAGCACTAACAACAAATTTGATAGTGATCATAAAGGAGTGACCTTTATCACAGAGTATAGTCAGGAATACACTGAAATTTGTAAAATAGTGAAGAAGCATTTCTCCTTTCTAGCTGCGGACGACAAATTAGAAAACTGTATTTCCCAAGGGCTACGGTGTTCCTATAGGAAAACAAGTACTCTAGGAAATTTATTGTCACCGTCTGTTTTGCCTAAGACAAACACACGACAGAGCTCCTGGCTTACACATAGAGGCATTTTTAAATGCCTCAATAAATGTAGGGTATGTGACTTTGTTCTTCCTTCAGACAGTATCATATCTGAGGTTACAGGTGAAAGGTTTCCAATCCAGACTTGTCTGAAGTGCACCTCCACATATGTCATATACGTGTTGAGTTGCACCCTCTGTCATTTACAGTACGTGGGACTCACCACAACTGAGGTAAAAGTTCGAATTCGCAATCATTTGTCTACAATACAAGCGGGTACGGCATCTACACCTTTGGTGCAGCACTTTGCTAAATGTGATCACAGTAGTGTTAATTCACTTAGATGGCAGGCCATTGAACGGGTTACTTGCCCTCCAAGAGGAGGGGTTAGAGACAGGCTGCTGCAGAAGAGGGAAATGTTTTGGATCTTCAGACTTCAGACTCGTGTACCTACCGGTTTGAACTCTGAATATGACCTAATTAATTTTTGGCAATGAACAAATGTGCCGTAGGTCATTGTTCCCTCTTCTGCAGTGGCTATTTCTACACTATCCATTTATTTATTTATTTATTTATTTATTTATTTATTCATTCATTCATTATTATTATTTTACATTGTCTACCATGGTGTGTGTGGTGTCCATATAGTGCAAAATATTTTATTTCTACATAGAGTTAGATATATATGTCTATATATTATTTTTTGTCCAGTTTAGCCTAGAACATTTGCACTGAATTAACATTGTACCAATACGGACAAATGTAGTTATATGGGACTATGTGGACACACTATACCCTGGTGTTTTGGGTTAGCTTTTGTATATAGTTAGATTTCCTCTCTACAAATATTCTGCACTTTTTTGCTCTTTTAGCATGCTTGTACTATTATTAGTCCATATATAGCAAACAGCATCATGACTGTTACTGTAGTTAAACTTGACATTTGGATATATTAGTAGGTTTATAACCACAATGTACTGTATTACACCATTGTACTGTATTGTCAATACATAATGCTATGTTCGATTTTAGACCTGTTAAGGCTCCCATATAACTTGTCTTTATGCATGCATGTTTTGTACAGCACAAAAGTGAATTAAGTTAACACTTATTAAAGATTTTGGTAATAGGCTCTCTGTATTTAAATTGAACTGCAGTATTTAATTGCTAAAGTACTCATAGAGTTAAATTGTATCACAACGTGTATTTTTGTTTTTACCCAATCAGGGTGACCCTGGTGCTTTTTAAGGTGCTCAGGTGCATAGTCCAGTAGCTATGATTACGGCCCCTGGCCGAAAAATGTTAGCGGACTCATTGTTGTGATTGTACTTGTGACGCTTCCTGGAGTGTTTTTTACCCATGCTACAATAAAGACTATTGCTTTTATTTAAAGACCGCTGCTAGCAACTTTTTTCCACTTTGCCTATATATATATATATATATATATATATATATATATATATATATATATATATATATAAACATTACATTGAAATTATTTAATTCATTAAGTAATTCAGTAAAGCATTTTCTTTTTTTAGTTGTAACTACCTTTCGGGTAGATTACGAGTTTTGCAATAAACAGGGTGCAAAACTAACACCAAAAAAGTTGCGTTATTTCACTCTCCATAACGCTGCCATTACGAGTTACTGAAAAGCCTCCTTGTGCGTGCTATATGGTGGCGTTAAGCTCCATACCGCACAAAATCCAAGGGCTGATTTGATGTGCTCGTGCACGCTTTCCCCCATAGAAATCAATGGGGAGAGAGTGTTAGAAAAAAAAAAACACCTGAATTGCGGAATCAAAAATCTCTGTGTTTTAACCTAAGACCCTAACATAAACCCCAAGTCTAAACACCCCTAATCTGCCACCCCCAACATCGCTGACACCTAAATAAAGTTATTAACCCCTATTCCGCCACTCCCGACATTGCCAACACTAATAAAAGCTATGAACCCCTATTCTGCCACTCCCCAATATCGCTGCTACTATAATAAAGTTATTAACCCCTATTCTGCTGCTCCCTGGCATTGCCGACACTATAATAAAGCTATTAACCCCTAAACCTCCGGCCTCCCACATCGCCGCCACTAAATAAATCTATTATCCCCTAAACCTCCGGCCCCCCACATCACCGCTACTAAATAAGCCTATTAACCCCTAAACCGCCACCCCCCACATCACAAAACACTAAATTAAAGTATTAACACCCCCTAACTTTAAATTAAAAATACAATATAACTTTATTTAAATAAATTAAAACTTACCTGTGAAATAAATATAAATTAACCTAACATAACTATTCTAATAAAATTAAAAAAACAACCAATTAAAAAATCTAAATTACAAATTTTAAAAAAAAAACTACGAAAAAAAATAATAATCTAAAATTACAAAAAATAATAAACACTAAATTACGAAAAATAAAAAACACTAAGCTTACAAAAAATTATAAACTAAATTATCAAAAATAAAAACACCTAATCTAATAGCCCTATAACAATTAAAACACCCCCTAGCCTACAATATACTACCAATAGCCCTTAAAAGGGCCTTTTGTAGGCCATTGGCCTAATTTAAACAGCTATTTTACCTGTAAAAAAATACAAAGTCCCCCAACAGTAAAACCCACCACCCAACCACCCCCCCAAAATAAAAAAACTACTCTAAAAAAAACCTAAACTATCTATTGCCTTTAAAGGGGCATTTGTATGGGTATTGTCCTTAAAAGGGCATTCAGCTATTTAAAAAAAGCCCAAAGCCCTAATCTAAAAAAGAAAGCCACACAAAAAATGAAAACAAAAAACAAAAAACTAACACTAACCCCAGAATATCTACTCATCTGGATTTTGAGGCAAAGGGCTTAATAGAATATCTTAATATGTTGTCTTAAGATGTCACTTCATGAGAAACATATCTAGACTTTCTAAAAGATATACAACTTATTTTGAAGATCGATTAATTTTGGTTAGAACATATATATTTTTTTGAAAACTTTTGTGAGCATCAGTTTTACACCAAAGTATGATACTTTATTTAACATAGAATGGAACACTGTTTTCTAAGGTGACCTATTGATGGCATATGTATTATGAGGTCTGGCAGTGAACGGCAGTTATTAGAATATATGCACTAATTACAAAACAATCAATAAGAAAATTAAATATACTTGGAATTATGCACTAGAATAGCAGCCCTGCATCTGGAAATCTACATTGAACATGGAGAAATAAAGTGAGAACGATCAGCTAAAAATGAAAAGATGACAAACAATCAAATAGATATTAACAGGTATCATCTAAAAAATTGGATGCTAAATATCTCTAAGGATCAATGTTGTCAATTTGAAAGAAAACGGAAGTATACAGAAACAGCCTGACATTTTAAAATGTATAGAAAATAATGATGGTTGATTTAGATAAAATCATTTAATAAATGTATAGTTGAAACAGGAAATAATTATTATAATTCAAACAAAAAATGGAATTTATTAAAGCAAATAAAGTGGGTAGTTTTCTCATAAACTAAAACACATAGACCCTCATTTATCAAAGTCAGGACAGTCAAGGTTCCTGTCAAATTGTACAAGAGAAGGGCTTGTCAATTATCCTGGCCGATTCTCACCAGGAGGATTTAACTCTGCCACCCTTGAGGTGAGGAACACGTTAGTAGTAGCGGTCTTCAGACTTCAACTATTTAACTTTCAGGCCAGCTCATGCGAGCTTGCAACACTTGGGCCCATGAAGCTCCATCTGTAGTTTCATAAATGCGGCCCATAACGTTGAAAACTTAGGGATATTATCCAGAAGCATTAAAATTTAAGAAAAGGAGAACCTATTATAGCTGAAATGAAAGATGAACAATACAAAATGTAATTAGAAGTGAACGGACTAAAATTGCAAGGGGAATTGATTATCCAAAGCTCAAAAAGGGTTTATAAGATGTCAAGCCTGCAATTCTTGTAGATTATTTATAGAAGTAGGGAGAAATGCAATAAATCTTTCCATACTGGAGGAAAAAACAAAACAAAAAAAAAACGAAGAAATAAATATTTTTAAGTTGTTTGTAAACTGTATTTTATGTGCGTCAAACCTCACACGTTTTAAAAATTAGATTAACCCCTTAAGGAAAAAAAGTTTTCCCCCAGTTTGATCAGTATTAGTTTCAAAATAGTTATCGGAACACTTGTTAAACGCATCTATACAAATTATATATCTTTTTTTTTTTAACTGACAAACAGGGCTTTTAAATTCACTTCTATTTTCAAATAGGCCTTGTTCTTTTGGTATCCCTTGTCAAAAAAGAATATGCACATATCCTACACTAGTGGGAGCTAGCTGCTGATTGGTGCCTGCACACATTTGTCTCTTTTGTTTGGCTATACAAAGAGAATGAAGCAAATTCGAATTGCATGTTCTGTTCAAAACATGAAAGAACATAACATGAAAGAACATTTTTAGAGTTTCCTGTCCCTTTAATACTGGAAAATGGAAAAAGCATATTTGTATATAGTTTTAGAACCCTTTTTAAAAACTATTGTAACTAAAGACAATTACCTCCAAATAGATTCATTTCTGATTTTCTCAGTTTCCACGTAATTTACAACAAATATAGGCCACAAGGACTGTAAGCTTAATAGTAGTCAACCAATCTAAAACGGCTACACAAAGGTATATATGTGGGGCACAGACATGAAGTAATAGCGCTGTATTGACACTGCCAGCTAGACCCGCACTGTAAGTGTCCCAGAGAAATGTCCGTACAGAGTATGATGTGTGCACTTTAGGCCTCTGTCATTAAGGGTTTAAAGAGACACGAATCCCAAACTATTATTATTATTTTTTTGTTTTTTTATTGAAGAAAATGCCTAGGTAGGTAGCGTGCACCTACCTGTCCTACAACAAATTAATTAAACTTGAATTTTGTTTAATTGTACATTCTATCTGAATCAAATAATACATTTTGGTTTCATGACCCTGTTATTGAGCACATATATATTATTAGCAAAAATTAATGAATATTTATTATTAGCTCAATTTAAAAAGAAACATAATATTTGGCATTTGAAAGCAATAGACATGTGCAGCAGTGAATCATTTGTTTTGTTCAAATTATTTGTAATGAATATTCAGAATAATTGGTTTATTGCACAATTCAGTATTTTCTTCATTAACAATGAAACAAATACTGAATATTCTGTAACATTTACATTTGTTTTCATTAAAACAAATGTAAATGTTCCAGTGTTACCTGAAGGCTTTTACTTACCTCTAGCGTGCTGGGGAAGCTGCAGTAATCCCTAGCCTTTTAGATAAGGGCTAATAGGAGACGTAGGTGCCGATTCTATAGTATTTGCAAGTCTAGACTTGGTTTTCAATGCCAACACTCTATTCTATAAAAAAAGGGATATCCCTACAAGAAACGAGATGTCTCCCATATAAATAATGAGAACTTACTTCTAGGTAAAAGTTCACAGAGTACAGAGGGGTACAGAGGGGGGAAACTGGCGTGTTTTAAAACATTGTATTTATGCCAAATACAAGTCAAATTACTATCAGCTAGATTACGAGTTTTGCGTTATGAGTGAAAAAGCATTGTTATGCTTCATAATGCTGCTTTTTTTTCCTAACGCCGCTATTACAAGTCTTGTAGGTATAGGTGTACCGCACACATTTTTGGCCGTCACGTCCTTTTTCAATGGGACTTCCATAGCGCCGGTAATATGAGTTTTGCGGTGAGGCTAAAAAGTGAGTGGTACACTCTATAATCACAAGATCTGTACCGCCATCAAAAGTCAGTAGTTATGAGTTTTACGTTACAAAG